>NC_142566.1:17490000-18102000 GCF_041283825.1 Pyrus communis | reverse complement strand
AATCACGTTGGACTACATTTTTTTTGTTTGGTGTGGATACGGACTAACAAAAATGAGATTAGCTCGAACTTGCTTGGACAACAAGCAACACTAACACAATATTGCTTCAGCATGAGATTTGCTAAGAACCCATCCAATTCCATTTGCAAGACCTGGATCCTCTGCTACTGCAACGCCCCACCCACATCCTAGATCTAAAATCTTTGGCCTTGAATTCTTGTTTATTGAATTTTGACCGGACATCCAACTATTCATTCCTCCAGTACATACTATACCGCAACATGTTTTTGGCTGCGATTGGATATGTCCAAATTAGAATTATGAGGATTTAAATTCGATTAGTGACTTCCCCAATTAAGTTCTGCTAACATTCATGCATGTGTACTTAGGTTAGGTGATTATCGAATTTTCAATTGTCAACTCATAGATTACATTCATTAATCAATGACAAGATTTTCAACTATTAATTCATTAAGATCACGCATTAATCAGTAGTTTGAGTTAGATATATATTTTCCCTTCGCACATGTAGCTCACCCCATTAATTTGTCACACATCCATTAAACTAGCCAAGCTAAGCTGAATAAAATATCGCTAAAACCATCTTCAATGAAATATGTATAATGTCTTGGGATGGGAATATCTATTTTCTTTTCTAAGCTAGAAAAGTTCTCCAATGGACTAGAGTAGACCTCAAATTTACATTTCAGGAAATGTAAGTTGAGATGTAAATGTGGTATTTTACTTCTTGAACTTGCATCACAAAGTCTTGCGTTGTTTAGAACTCAAACTTTCGACATAACTTACTTTTTTAACGAGTCGAAACAAACAAGGTGAAAAAAAAAAAAAAAAAGAAAAAAAAAAGGGGGTTGAGCACCTCCCTTAGTTGCTTTGATGTGAGATTCACAATCTCAAAACGTTCCATCACGTAAAGGCATGTAGGCCATATTAGGTAACATGGGAGCACGTGATTTCTTGGGCCTAACATCTGGGGTAACCTGATATTGGAATCATGAAGGAAGTTGAAGTTTCATCATAAAATTAATTGACAATATAGATAATAACTCAACTTCTTATAAAAACATCCAAAGTCCCTTAATTCTCCGATACGTGAAAACGTAAAGAAAAGTAAACGAACACAATGGTTTGAACTTTTGTCTTTGGATTGAATTGCTTTCAACGTACCAAAGTGCAAACTTTGCTTATTTTTTGAATGAGTCAAGTTTGAAAGAAGTCATGTTTTTTAATAAAGCAATAAGTATCCAAAGTAGCTTTACTTACTCCAAAACACTGCCAAATTAACATTCTTTAGTTTTACTTCACTCATGAGGTGGATGCTATTAATTACGGTGTGCTACAAAATGTTAAGCAGTAACCGCAATACCAGCTGCTTCCCACCAACTGTAACGTCAGGTCGAACTATAATATATATTCAACTATTTTAATAATATGAATAGATAGACACCCACATCGTCCCCCATGGATTTGGACCCCATCCAGATCTAAATTGTAGGAATTCTAGGGATTTTCACATCTTAGCCATTTGTGACATCCCACATCGTCCAGGAGAGTGATCCTTATATGTATATTCCCTTCCCTACCTAGCACGAGGCCTTTTAGGAGCTCACTGGCTTCGGGTTTCGTAGGAACTCCGAAGTTAAGCAAGTAGCACACGAGAGCATTCTTAGGATGGGTGACCCATCAGGAAGTTCTCGTGTGAGTTCTCAAAAACAAAACCGTGAGGGCGTGGTCGGGGCCCAAAGCGGACAATATTGTGCTACGATGGTGGAGCGGGCCCGGGAAGTGGTCCCCCCAGGCCCCATCCCTACTTAGCATGAGGCCTTTTGAGAGCTCACTGACTTCGGGTTTCGTAGGAACTCCGAAGTTAAGTGAGTAGCGTGCGAGAGCATTCCCAAGATGGGTGACCCATCGGAAAGTTCTCGTGTGAGTTCCCAAAAACAAAACCGTGAGGGTGTGGTCGGGGCCCAAAGCGGATAATATCGTGCTACGATGGTGGAGCGGGCCCAGGAAATGGTCCTCTCGGGCCTGGATGTGACAATTTGGTATCAGAACCTAACCCTGGTCGTGGTGTGCCGACAAGGACGTCGGGCCCCTAAGGGGGGTGGATTGTGACATCCCACATCACCCAGGGGAGTGATCTTTATATGTATATTCTCATCCCTACCTAGCACAAGGCCTTTTGGGAGCTCACTGGCTTCGGGTTTCGTAGGAACTCCGAAGTTAAGCGAGTAGCGCATGAGAGCATTCCCAAGATGGGTGGCCCATTGGGAAGTTCTCGTGTGAGTTCCCAAAAACAAAACCGTGAGGGCGTGGTCAGGGCCCAAAACGGACAATATCGTGCTACGATGGTGGAGCGGGCCCGAGAAGTGGTCCCCTAGGCTGGGATGTGACACATTCATCGTACATCGTGTGGTCAGAAATTAGTTAAATTTTATTATTTAAAATTAAATACAAATAGGATTTAATAAAAACTAGCCGTATAATATACCATGAACGATTAAGATATGAAGATCCCTAGGATCCCCACAAAGAAGATCCAAAGAGGATCCTCATCTGTCCCCCATATCCGTACAAAATAAAATAGTGCATTAGGTACTAGTACTATATACGAGTGTACGAGTAGCACAAATAGATAGGCTTATATTTGGACGACGTTTTTCTCTCCTTCTAATCTCTCGTCCCTTTCTCTCTCTTCCTATTTGAAAAGTCACACGATTAAATCACGTCAATATCTTATATTGATTTTTCAATAGAAATAAAAAGACAAAAAACAAAATGTGATTGGGGGGAGGGAAGGTAAAGGAAATAGGAGAGGAAAGAATCTTACTCCCTTATTTTTAGCTTGACACTGGTACTCTTCGTTAATTTTCACTTTAGTCTCTCCATTTTATATTGACTCATATTATTATCTATACTTTTTGAACTGGTACTCTTCGTTAAATTTCACTTTAGTCTCTCCGTTTTATATTGACTCATATATTATATGTACTTTTTTTCGCGTCACACTTTATTCTGTACATTATGCATTGTCTCACTTTTATACATGCACTTTTACTCAATGTCTCACTTTACCATAGTTCGTCAAATAGGTTAAAATAGTCGTTAATTGTGCTAATGTGGCATGAGTAATTTAGTATTTTCAACTATGTTAAAATGACCCATGAGTGCAGAGACCTGATTTAAACTCAAACTAGGATTTGATTTCTCCATATTACTAAAAATAAAGAATAAGAAATCAGGAGATCGAGATTCTCATGATAGAATCCTAAGAATTTTGCAAAAGGATCCAAAACCATTGAAATTGTTTTGCGAATTTTGAAATTCAACCTTTTCTTTTTATATTCAACCTTCTTTTCTCATATTTTTCTCTTAATAGAAGAAATCAAACCCTAGTTTCAGTTTAACCCACTTCCATTAGCTTGGAGATAACATCTTAAGACGATTAAGTGAAAGAATATTCTCAAGATATGTGACATCCCACATCGCCCAGGGGAGTGATCCTTAAATGTATATTCCCATCTCTACCTAGCACGAGGCCTTTTAGGAGCTCAATGGATTTGGGTTCCATGGGAACTCCGAAGTTAAGCGAGTAGCGCACGAGAGCACTCCCAGGATGGGTGACCCATCGGAAGTTCTCGTGTGAGTTCCCAAAAACAAAACCGTGAGGGCGTGGTCGGGGCCCAAAGCGGACAATATCGTGCTACGGTGGTGGAGCGTGCCCGGGAAGTGATCCGCCCCGGGCCAGGATGTGACAGATTGGTATCAGAGCCTAACCCTGGTCGGGTGTGTGCCGACGAGGACGTTGGGCCCCTAAGGGGGGTGGATTGTGACATCCCACATCGCCCAGGGGAGTGATCCTTAAATGTATATTCCCATCTCTACCTAGCACGAGGTCGTTTGGGAGCTCATTGGCTTTGGGTTCCATGGGAACTCCGAAGTTAAGCGAGTAGCGCACGAGAGCACTCCCAGGATGGGTGACCCATTGGGAAGTTCTCGTGTGAGTTTCCAAAAACAAAACCGTGAGGGCGTGGTTGGGGCCCAAAGCGGACAATATCGTGCTACGGTGGTGGAGCGGGCCCGGGAAGTGATCCGTCCCGGGCTGGGATGTGACAAGATATTAGTTAAGAGATAACATCTTGAGATGGTTAAGTGAAAAGAAAAAAAAAACATCTTGAGATGATGATGGAAGTATCCCTTGATTGATTGTGATGAGGATTCCTTATTTGAGTTGATCTTTAATTAAGAGAGTAGTAAAGACATGGTTTGGCAATTTTGTTTTTTGATCACAAAGACAACTTTCATTAAAATAAAAACTAGTACAAGGCCCAAAAAGGACTAGGTAAACAATTATAGGGAAGGTAAAAGGACTAAGCAAAATGAGAGCGGCAACCCAAGATACAATGAGAGGCCCACACAAGCTTAGGCTCAAAGGCAACATAAAATAGACAATAAAAAACCCTAATCTCTAGTAGCAAAGACCACATCGCCGCCGTTGTCACATCCTCGAAGGAAGCTAAACTCCGAACCGAGAAAGTAAACACCAGATCCAAGTCCCCTTCACGAACCTCTGTAAATATATACAAACAAAGTAACATATGAGAAGAGGGTGAGGCTAAGGGGGTATGTAAAATACCCAACACTTAAGCCTCGATGGAGATCCGACATGTCGGTTGCGGAGGGGAAGTAAACCTGATATCCAATTTCTGATCAGAACCCGCTGATCCAAGCACATGGTGGGATGATGATGAAATATCACAGCTAAGGAAGAGGGAGGAAGGGAAATAAAAGACAAAAGCATTAAAAGTAGGCTAAAAAATGCTGGATAAGAGGCACGAAGTCCCGGATAGTTGAGACTCGGCTCAAGGAAAACTGAGATTAAACTTAGGGGAGAACTGAGAATTAAAAATGAAGGGAGAAAACTGGAAAAGATGAAGGAAGTGGAGGAAGGAAGCAGGGATGGGGGAAGAGCAAAGGAGAAGTGGGAGGAAGGAAAATAGGAAAAGTGCAAATGAATGAAAACTTGAGAAAACTCAGGAGAGATGGAGTAAAATGAGGAAAATAAGAAAGGAAGGAAGGAAGGGAGGATACCTTCGGCACCCAAGCCAAAGGCTAGGGTCGACATCAAAGTTGCTAGGAGGTTTTCACAGAGAGAAATTTAGAGAGAGAAAAGGAGAGACTTTTTTAGAGAGAGAGTCGGCCTGAGCTTTTAGGGTTTGGCAATTAATCATAGTTTTAATGCCTTTGACTATTCTTTCTTGCTGCGAGAAAGGAGCTTAGTGGTGTCATAATCTGTTGCTCAAGCCTCCAAGAATGTTGGACTAGGCATGGAAATATTTTTGGGCCTCGCCCATTTAATGTGGGCATTATTGTCTTCTTTAGAAAAGAGTCCACGTATTGTCTCTAAGATTTTTGGAATTATTTTTGGCTACATAATTAACAATTCTTTTAACTTATTAGATGGAACAAGGTAAAGATTGAGGAAGAATGCATGTGTTAAAGTGAGGCATTAAGAATGTAGAGGTAAAGTAGAACATGAAGGAAGAGCTTATGTGGTAAAGTGAGACAATATAAAGTATAGCCATTAAAGTAAGATTTGGTAAAAAGTACGCGTGTCATAGCTAAAAATAAATCAAATTGATATGAAGAAAGATTCGTCTCTTTCTCTATATTAATCTCCATTCTTTATAGTAAGATTATATTTTAGCGGCTAACATACAATCTCAAACCTAAAATTTATAAATGTTTTTTGAATGGCTTAAAGCACTGTCGGTTAAATTAATTTTGAGTTCCAAAAATATTTTAAGTATTTTTTGGAAGAAGTATCAGATATGCTTCTTGCAATAAGCAGATTAAGTAATTTTCCATGACCTACTTAAATTTTTACTAAAAATTGGTTTAAAAAACATTTTCAATAAAAACACTTTTAATCATTTAAAAAACACGTCAAAACGAGCTGTATACTCTAAAAGTTCTAAGCGTTACACTATTAGTTAAATATGTAACAACCAACATTTAACGATTAAAAACTTCAAAATTACTATATAACTTAAGCATCATGAATATTTTTCCGTTAAAACACCATCTCGTCATGTAATAATATGAGTTAAACAATAAGTTAATATCCCAACATATCAAATCCGAATTATAACACATTTACACGTGATCGCATCAAAGAACGACAGGACAATCTCTATTTGAATCCTCCCTCCTTCCTGTCGGCCTAATTTTATTAATTACTCACAAATCCTTCCTTAATTTAATCAATCAATCCACAATGAATGATGAATCTATCAAAACTGGAATAAAGTAATCGTCTTTCCCCCTGTAATCTGTGCTCTATCAAATCTACCCGCGTGTGATTGATGATTCGATTCAGCAGCTATTAAACTTAAAAATTAGCGAGAATAAACCCCAGTTAATTAAGGTAATTAATTAACCATGCTTAACAGGAAGAGGAAGGTGAAGAGAAAGTGCATCCGTACACTTATGGCAAATATCTGAATTCTACTTTTTAGTCAAAATGGTTCTTGAATTTTGTATAACACATTACTTTGGTCTTTGAAATTTGTAATTAATAGGAGTGGTCCTTAAGATTAGGTTGTTCATCATCAATCATTTTGGTCATTCTATGCAAAATTGTGTTCAATAAATATCAAAATGACAAATATACCCGCAATTTAATAAACAAAAGGCAAAAATAATTTGACAAAAAATAAAATGTATTTTGGTCATTTTATTCTTATTTAATAGAGATTTTTCAAGGAAATATCAAAATGATTAATGATGAATAAACTTATGGATTAAGTCTATTGATTTCAAATCTTAGAGATCAAAATGATGAGTTATGCAAATATTAAAAACTATTTTAAGTAAAGGGAATTGTTGTTGGCTCTAAAAATTTTTCATTTTACACTTCAAATTTTCTATATTTAGAAATAAAAATATATTTATAAGAAATGTAAAATAATATTTTTAAAATGTCATTAATACTTCTCTAACTAAAATGCCTTATATATATTTATAGTTGAGAGTGTGTCGGTGGTTGAGAGGAAGATCAACAGATCAGATTGGCCGTTAAGAAGGAAGGAGACGGAGAGAGAGATGGGATGGATCGGACGGTGGAGGTGGGTGGTGGTGGCAGGTTTACAGGCTGGACTCGATTGGATGGTCTGTAATGATTGGCTCCCGGATTCGGCCTTCCTTATTGCTTTCAGCCACCTCACCCTCACATTTCTATTTTTTAAATATTTTAATTTTTAATATTTAAATGTTTGAAAAGGAAATGAAAAAAATCC
This sequence comes from Pyrus communis, assembly GCF_041283825.1. Taxonomy (NCBI): domain Eukaryota; kingdom Viridiplantae; phylum Streptophyta; class Magnoliopsida; order Rosales; family Rosaceae; genus Pyrus; species Pyrus communis. Next base: position 18,094,684 of record NC_142566.1, on the reverse strand, counting down.
CACACGAAATGCTGGACAGCCTGGCTTCCTCAGTCAAACTCACACCCAACCGTTATCAACTTATCATTCATCGTTATCCCCTCAACGATATTACTTTATTTATTTTTTAATATTTCCAAATAATTCTTTATTTTCCTAACCACCAAGCTCTTAAATTTTTCGACTAATACGATTAATTGTAAATAAAACTATTAATATAAAAATTAAATTTAACGCTTTATCATATTAAAGTTCGGACCATATAGCATAAATAAAAAGAAGTGTTAAAATCGGTTTTCCCAACTTGAAGCCAGATTTAATCTTAACAACTCTGTTAATTTATCGTTTACGTTGCGTAATCGTAATAGTCGTAGCTAACTTGATGCCTAAATCCCCTGATTATTATCTACAGGTTTCAAAGATTTTTATTTATTTTTTGGTTTAAACAAATAATATTATTTACATTAGAAATGAGAAGTTAGGTTTAGCCTCACAATAGGTTAGTAATAATATAGTTCAAATTCGTTTTTGGTAAGAATCAAATCTAAAACTTTTCACTTATAAATGAAAAAGAATATTAGTAGATCGTAATACTAAATGATCGATTTCAAAAATATTTAAAATTAAAAAAAAAAATTAAAAACGAGGGAAATGAACACTCGAGAGTCTTCCAAAAGTAGACGTTCCTGCTGCTGCAGTGGGAATATAATAAAAAAGAAGCAAATAAATAAATAAAAAATAATATTTGACTACTAAAAAAATAGTCAAAATTCTTATTAAAAATGAATTGTTGATTTATAGAGCTTTAGATTTACGATCACAACTTCTTATTTAATCATTTTATAAAAATTATATCTAAAATAATTAATTAAAATTAAAATCGTTTAATTATTTAACTGTATAAAAAGGGATCAACCAAATCGATAAAGTTACAAACGGATTTTTTCTTATACATCTTTAAAAAACCAAACATCGTTGAACAAAAAATAAAATAAAAAGGCAAAGAGTGATGGTTATGCAATTCAGTTCATTTTCCAAATGACGCGTGTCCCTTCCAGCTGTATCCCAAACCTCCCAAACTCTTAACCGACTGCTTCCAACAAGCGGTGCCGCTGAAACCCACATTACCTACTATTTAACAATCAAACCTCCACCGGCCCAACCGGTCACCATTCACCCCCTTCCCTTCCTCATATAAAAACCCCCACCCTACGCCTCACCACTCTGGTTTTTCTTCTCTGCCCAAATCGGAAGCTCTCAAACTTTCAAAATTCAAATATTTACAGAGATATTAAAATCGAAAAAAAAAATAAAAATAAAGAGGGAGATTGTGTGAGTTAATTGCGATGGCGGTGATCAGGAAAGATATGGATCGAATCAAGGGTCCATGGAGCCCCGAGGAGGACGACTCGCTCCAGAAGCTGGTGCAGAAGCACGGCCCCAGGAACTGGTCGCTGATCAGCAAGTCGATTCCGGGTCGGTCCGGGAAGTCGTGCCGGCTGCGGTGGTGCAACCAGCTGTCGCCGCAGGTGGAGCACCGCGCTTTCACTCCCGAGGAGGACGACACGATTATCCGGGCCCATGCCCGGTTCGGGAACAAGTGGGCCACCATCGCCCGCCTCCTCAACGGCCGGACCGACAACGCCATCAAGAACCACTGGAACTCCACCCTCAAGCGAAAATGCTCTGACGGCGGAGGCGTCGTTTTGAATGGAGGGTACGATGGTCATTTTCTCCTTGACCACGAGCAGCCGCCTCTGAAGAGGTCGGTTAGTGCCGGGTCGGGCGTGCCTGTTTCCACCGGGCTTTACATGAGCCCGGGTAGCCCGTCCGGGTCGGATGTGAGCGATTCCAGCGTGCAAGTCATGTCTCTTCCCGACTGCCACGTGTACAGACCCTTGGCAAGATCTGGCGGGGTTTTGCCTCCAGTAGAAACGACGTCGTCTTCCAACAACAGCAGTAACAGCGAGAAGGAGAACGACCCTCCGACTTCACTGTCTCTGTCACTTCCCGGGGTCGACGCCGGGGAGGTGTCGAACCGTGTTGCGGCGGCGACCGAGTCTATCCCGGCTCCGGCTCCGGCTCCGATTCCCGTTGATCCGGTGTTGAATATGCCCTCGGAGTTGCTGGGAGTGATGCAGGGGATGATAAGGAAGGAGGTGAGGAGCTACATGGCGAGGTTGGAGCAGGGCGGGGTTTGTTTTCAGCAGGCTGCGGCTGCTGACAATGACGGGTTTAGGAATGTTGGGGTGAGTCGAATTGGGTTTATAGCAGGATTGAGTGAGGGAGAAAGGTGCGGAGTATTCCGGACATTTTCGCAATTACGATGATGGAATGGAGCTCAATGCAAAAGGTTTTGAGCTTTATGGACAGGAGAAGTAGCTAGGCAGTGAAAACCCTGATCATAAAATCTATGGGGGGGTCTGTGGAGGGGGACGGAAGGAAGAAGAGGGGTGGTGGCGTTGTCCTTTTTTTTTTATAATTAATTTTCGCTTTTTTTTTTTTTTTTTTTTTTTTTTTTTTTTTAAAGTAAGGGAAAATAATAATTTTGGTCAGTGTACAGAGAGAGACAGAGAGGTAGAAGAAAGGTCAGAGTGGAATCCAGTTCAAAGAGGGAAGGGAACTTTGGGCCTTGTTCATCGATAACCATGCAACCTTTTACGGGAAGAAAAATGGAAAGACAAAAAAAATGAGAGGAGAAAAAAGAAAAATGAATCCTTGAAATTTCACTTATTTTTCGTCCTCTTAATATTTAATTTCCAGTTTGTTTTTGTTGCTCATATTATTGATCTCTGCTGTGCAATGGTAAAACTGAAAATGGGTTATGTTGCTCTACATTTGAGGAATTTCGGGATATGGAAATGGTGAAATAAAAACTTCACCCTATATCGGTAAGGTTTACAAAATCAATGAAGATATCTACCGATTACTACATGAAATTTGTCAGAATTACTTTAGATTTTAAACTTTCCAATTTTTTTAGATATTTTTCTTTATTTTCGTTTAAATTTAAATGAGTTCTTAATACTTAAATGTAAAACTTTCGTCAAAAATAACCTCAATAGTAATTTTTTATATTTTTCTTGAAAACAACCGACACCAAATAATGTTTTTCTTAGACGATATTTTTTTACCCTAAAAAAGAAAAATTGGGTTTAGTCTTATAGGTTAGTAATAATATTGTTCTAATTTATTTTTTGTGATAATCAAACTTCAAATTTGGTTTACGAAGAATACTAATAGATCATAGTACTAAATAACTACTGATATTAAATGGTAATATCGATATATTAAACGAGACTACAGCATTCACAAGACGAGACGACAAAAGGTAGACTGTTTGGACAATTGAAACGGTTGTTGGCGTATTATTACAAGAAAAAAAAAAAGGCAAGTAGGATACGTTTCTGGGTTTGTGGCCGTAGGATCTATAAAGGCAAATATTTAAATTCCCAAACAGTGAAAGGCTTTCTGGTATTTCTGGTTAATTTGTTCAAACTTAAAATATAGGGAGAGAGGTGGGGTTGATGCGACAGCAAATGGCCTAATACCTAACAATATAAGACGGGATTTGTCAAAAAAATAAAAGGAAAAGTGGGAGGTGGAACTCCGTTTACTTGTTGGGTAAGAAAAATATCTCAATATCTTTGCCTTCCACCCAACAAGCAAAAAGGTGACTTTGCACCTGATAGGGTAGATATTTTGAGATGTTGAGTTGAAGGTGTGAAAAAATGCTCACACCTTCAACTCATCAATCGAAACTCATAAAAAATATTTGGTTTCATTACGTTGAATATTGGGAGTTTATCGTGACTCCCAGTATTCTATAGTTAACTAATAACTATGGACAAGTTCAATCGTTAGTAGCCGAAGCTCTTCAATACATAAAACATGCTATTGCTTTCCAGCGAATACAAGTTTAGCAGCTAGCGCCATTGCTTTCTCCATCGTCATCTTTCGTAGTTTGAGATTTTACGTGTTTGAGGAGTTCACGAGCTGAGTTGAGATTGGTGTGTTCGGAGGCTTAATCCATCTTATAAGTTACGACGATAAAGAATAATTACCGATGACATTTTACGTAAATTGTACACAATTTTTAAGCCAACGGATGAATATAAAAGTATGTAGAGGCGTTATCAACAAGATGGTTTATTTAATAAATTGGGGACATCATCCATGGTAAAATATAGGTGGAAAGTTGAAAAAATGGACGGTTGGGAAAGTCGAATGTGGGCGTGGAATTTGCTGGTAAGGAAGCACTTTGCAGTTGAAAAAAAAAAAGGGAGATAGGCATGCAAATATCGTTATCGTTAGGTGGTTGACCCATGTCAGCGAGGGAGGCATAAGACACATGACAGCTCCATGCACCGTCTTCCAAGCAGGGATTAGGTAATTACTGAAAAAAGGTAGCTTGGTGAACAAGATATGGAAAACAACTATGACTCCTTCCGGCCGCCGCCCAAGTCCTCTACGCAAGGAATATAAGCTTGTAAAATCCTCCCCAAGTCTATTTTTCTGTAAATTAAAGGGCTATTTTATTGCTTACTGGGGTTTGAATTAAACATACGAACTCCATTGTTGTAAGTTTTACAGAAGAAATTGTGATGCTCAACGAACGTCGGACTGAAAATCAAGATTTTTTACAGGTTAAATAACGGACTCTTGACGAAATGATACTTACAGAAGATTTTGACGGTTTAACCGAGTTATAAGGGGAAAAGGTGTCTTAAGTTACTCAGCTGCAGCTTGGACAGTGTTTCCGCTGGATTTAAGTGTCCTCGGTGATATGAGTTTAGATTTCAGTTCGTTCACCAAATGCAATAAATCCTGCCTCCAGGACCACGTTGGGTGGTTTAGAGCGCGGATGGAATTGAGGCAAACAAGAAGCGTACCACCTTCGTGTAATAGAACCTACATGTCAACCAAACAAGAGCAATAATGAAACCTGAAGCTAAAGTTAGAGAGCAGCCAAGAGTTTGTGGCACTGCTTCTAATGGCGTACTCTAAAAGACATGGAAAAGAAAGTAGCAATAAGGTTTCAGAAATAAAAAGACGAATCAATTCATACCGTTAACCAGAGGGGAAGAAATCCTAATACGGATGGAAGAGAAGCCAAAATTATACAGGATAAAGCAAGGGCTACACTCTGCTTCACCTGCATTTGCATGAAGAAAATAAAGTCAGTAACAGAAAATAACAAACAAGTGATGGGATAGATGTTCAGCAAGTACCAAGGCAGTTGTTTGGCGAGACTTGGCGATACAGAATGGTACAGCAGATATATTGTCTCGCAGCAACAAAACATCTGCAACAGCTGTTGCAGTTGCACTAGCACGTTGGGCAAGGACAATCCCTACAGTGGCTGCTGCTAGCGCTGGAGCATCATTTATACCCTCACCGACCATTATCAGACCCCCACCTGTAGTAAATCCCAGAATGTGCTGAGCTAAACAAAGTAGCTTCAGAAAATAGGTGAGAGAAAGACAGGCATACCTTCGATAAATTGCCCACCACCATAGACAAGATTAATTCAACACTTGATATAATGCGTGGTACGTTATTGAAATTAGAATGAAAAGGATATGGACACGGGGAAACAAGAAGAAAAGACATTCTCAGTCAAAATACATAATGCAAATGCAATTTCCATTCCTGGTACTCATATTAATAATAGTTAACAAACATGCAGGACATACATAGACAAATTGTTAAAATATAACACGTTTAGGAATGAATCTAACAAAGTAGAAAGGTAAACAAATTCCTGAACCTTTTAATTATGCTAAGACAATCGATAGAAGACCCAAATGAGGGCGTACATAGTACTTAATGTTACCTAGTCATCAACTGTGCATCTGCCGAACCTCAGATATACATGAGGAGTAAAAAGACTAAAAGAACTGAATGAAGTGCTACTTTGTCATTGGGGAAACAGAAAACCTACATATCATTTATATTTAGAGATACAAGGACCACTGATCAAATGGCATGTTACTAGGCATAAAGATCATAAAACTCACCCGTATCCCTTGAGACATCCTTAACATGACTGAGCTTATCCTCAGGCTTCAGGCTGCAATAAACTTCATTGATACCAACAGAATTTGCAACTCTCCAAGCACTTGAATCATGGTCACCAGTCAACATCATTACACGGAGCTTTGCTTGATCTTGTAACTCTTCTATGACATCCGAAACCCCAGGTCGAGGCCTATCCTCAAGGTGAATCAAGGTTACCTGCATAGGTTCATCCAGATTTAGAAAACGCTAAACAAAGACACACCATAGGAATATGGGTGTTTATATCGATAAACAAACAAAAGTTTCGGGAAGCGTCCATCCTATATAGCTTGCTAACATACTCTCCTAAATATGTACGTAGGTTGGGTAGTTTTGAACACCAGTATGCAAGTAAACCTTTTTGCAATAAGGTTAGTTATGCACATTTAAAAAATAATTAAGTTTAGTTACGCACATTTAGGCTAAGAACTAACCTATTTGTGTTCACTCTGCAGTTCAGTTATATCTCATACCCTCATAATTTCAACCAAACCCAATTACTATACCCTTATTTTACACTTCTTTTAACACCCAAACAAAATGAATATACTCTCATAATTTCAAATCCCACAAATTTCAGTTGTCACACCCACTTCAAACCAAAAGTTCCCCTTATTTGCATACTCTTAAAATGAAACCTCACCTTTTCATTGACGGAAAGAGCAGCACGAACAAATTCTGTTCCATACGAAGATGCACTAACAGCCTCCTTGATCTTTTCTGATGCATCTTTTGATCTACAAAGTGAGGTGATGAAATCTACTGAACCAAGAGATGCTTTCAACAGTTGACCCCCTTCAGTTCCTAACTATAATGAGATCGAAATCAATGTAAATCATTCTACCTCTCACTGGCCAAAAACACTTAAAAATGTAGGGTAAAACCATGAAAGACAATTGATGCCCTATGATCCATTCATTACATTTGTATTGATATGCCATCAAAAAAGAAAATAATCATGCACATAGAGCACCGCTGGAATCAAGGTATGTAATGTTGTGATTTGGCTCATCAAAATACCAAGGCCAAACAGGTTTAGGTGTCCAATTGGTGTGGGAAAGGAGAAAAGGAATGTGCACAGGTTATTTCCCATAAGATTAGGAAATAGGTTTTTCTTTGTAATCCCAATCAGTTTAGGATTAGGAAGTAAGTTTTCCCTATTCTAAAAGGATTTAGGAATCCTATACTTGTAAGGCATGTAACCATTGGTCTATGTACTATAAATAGGCTTGTTGGGGGCTGTTTATTCACACGAACAGCCGAGAGAATACTAGGGTAGAGAGCCAAGAGTGATAGAGAGATCTAAAGCAAGGTTTTGGGGTTAGCATAAGGGTTTTCATTAAGTTCTTCATCAAGTTGTTATTCTCCAAAGTGCAGGTGATTTCTCAATAGAGATCAAACAAGGAGTAGGCAAAGTTCGCTGAACCTCGATAAATTCGTGTTTACTTAATAATTCATATATTCGAGTAGCACCATCTTATAAGTTTGCACAACACTTAAGACTATCGATAAAAAAGATCAACTATGGGGGATTAAAATCTACACATAACCAATAGATACCGGTATGGATTAAAAAATAGCTAAGACATGGAAAAGTGGTAGCAAATATAGATTACAAAACAGAATGGGGTCATATTGGATAAGAAAATGAGTGAAGCACTTCATTTTTAAAGCTGGAAATTTATAAAAGAAAAGGCCTATACTAGTTAGGAAAAAGAATACCTCAATGCCATTGAGAGTAGCAATTAGACCTCTGCCTGGAAAATACTCAAAACTCTCAATAGAAACAGAAGGAAGGTCTTTACCTTCGCTATGGTCGACCACAGCTCTGAAAGAAAAATAGAATGACCGATAAGTATTGATATTATCATCTTCAACATGTTTCATCTGTTAAATAGTATATTAGATTCGAACATATCTCATTACTAGATAGAGGGCATTAAGATTAAAATAAACGTTGTCAGCAAGGAGTAAAGTTGTTCATTACCCTTTTTGAGTGGGAAACAATGTGTGTACAAGTTGAATCAGAAAGGATGTTTTACAGATTACAATTGCCAGGGATAGTAAGTGGAGCAGAAACTTAAATAGGACTGCTGTCCAAAAACAGTACCTTCCAATAGGGTGAGTGGTACCCTTCTCCATTGCAGCGGCAACAGCAAGAGCCTGCTTTTCACAGCTGGGGAAACAACAGGAAGAAAAATCTGATATACTTTTTCTCATCCGATGCCCGTAAATTGGTTCAATTGCTTTGAACGCCAACCCCCCGGTTGTCAAGGTTCCAGTTTTATCAAATGCAATAGTGTGACAAGAAGCTAGAGCATCTAGCACATGGCCACCTTTCAGCAATATCCCCTGTAACAAATATAAAAGGTGGCATGTCAAACCCAAATAGCACATGCCATATTACTGCACAGAATTTAAAATTGTAAACACGTAAATGCATGAAAAGCAAACTAGTTCTTGATTATAGCATTGGTTAAAATGCCTACCTTCCTCGCACAGGAACTAATTGCAGTAGCATATGCCAATGGAGCTACAGCCAAAGCACATGGTGAAGCTGCCACCATGAGGCCCAATGCTCTATAAACTGATCCTCTGCAAGCTAAAGGATTAAGCAAATATCAACTAGATGGACGATGAGCATGCCCTCTATTATGAATACATCTAGTGCAAAGCGGTATTCAACTAGTTCTTTTAGAAGCAGGAAAGAAGGTAGTTCTTTCAGGTTTTGGTATTGCAAACCCGTCTAGCATTCATTTTGTCTGAATTAACATATATATAATTGTGAAAAAATGTATATAATCATTTTTCATTTCCCAGGCTTATCCGTGGGATCCAGTAAAGCTAAAAAAAAAAAAAAAAAAAACTCTTCTTAGGGAAGATTACCTGATGTTCCAATAAATGGCCACTTGAATAGGAATGGGCCAAGAAGAGCAATGGCAGCTGACAAAACTACCACCACCTTGCTGTATTGCTCTCCAAATTGATCCAACCACCTCTGAAGCTTTGGTTTGTTCAATTGTGCTTCTTCAGTCAATTGCACAATTCTACTAAGGGTTGATTCTTTCCAAGTTTTAGTTGCCTGCATAAACAATCGGATTTAGCACCTAATCACCGCGCATTACAACAATCTTACTAGCATGAGAACTCTAGAAACCCATCCTTGACAACTTTCAAGATCATCCCGTCAATGACTCTGGCATTAATTATATTGCCAAGGTAAATTGGGAATCTAATGAATTACATGCGAAGTTTAAGGGTTATAAAAATATCTAAAAACTGGGTCAGAAAAGACTCATTCATGAGAAACATCAAGGGTGTTACATGTAACTTTCGGTGTGGCTTCTATCATTTACACAGGGAGAAAAATTAAATATGAAAAACAAGTTCTTTTTCTTTCAGTTATGTATCCCATTCTGAAAAACTCGAAAACAAAATATTCAAGAATGTACCTTCAATATTATCCTGCCATCCAAGTTCCTCGCACCACCAGGAACCCTGTCTCCAACTTTTGTCTCCAGCGGTTTAATCTCTCCAGTCAAGTGCTCGATAGTAATGGTGGCAGTACCTTGGAAAACTTCACAATCTACAGGCACAGACTAATCACAACACCAGCGCCGATTACAATGCTTCCATATTCTAATGGATCATTTAGTGAGAGATATAATGATATATCATTGTAGTGAGGACAAGACCTATTGAAGACCCTACCAAATCATTCCACTAGTGATACAAACATCAAGGTCGTAAATTTGGTTCCCGTACCTCACCAGCTCCGACGAAAATGTACGACCCCACTTGTAGGTCGTGCACAGGAACCTGTTTGTACTCCAACTCGGATGTATTAGGAAGTTGTCCGTCATTGATATCCAGCACAAGAGCGAAATCCGGATAATTTTCCTTCAACTCTTTGACGTCGATCATAGACCGACTTGTGAAATACTCCTCAGCTGCATTGACAACACATAATGATCAATACACATTGCTAGCTGCCACCAAATAGTAGCGAAACTGAAATGCTTACCGATATGAGCAAGGTTGAACATGGCCAAAAGTAACCCTCCTTCTAATGCATTCCCCATAAACACAGACGCAAATGCTGCTAAAGCCATCAATACATGAATGTTCACCTTCCCGCCACTTAAATCAGTAAGGGCGTCAAGTGCCGCCGAGACCTACAGTTAAATCCAAGTCAAATTCAAGCAATTGCATATCAAATTATAGGGTTTTAGCCAATAAAAAAAGGAGGATGCTAGTTCTTTAGTTCTTACCCCAACTAGAGGAAAAGCGACGAGTATGAAGGCGTTCTGCATAGGCTTCGCGGCCAGCTTGGGCATCAAATAAGGGCAAGCGGCGGCGGCGAGAAGCAGAGCGGCGGAGCAGAAGCACAATTGCAAGTGTTCCCTGAGGAAGTCGGCGAGATCGGTCCATCGCACGGCCTTGGCGAAGCGGACGAACTGTTTCTGCGATCCAGTGAGCTCCGCAGAGTCGTGGTGATGGTGGTGGTGGTGGTCGTGATTATGGTGCTGGTGGTCGTGATTATGGCGGTGGTGGTGATCATGATCGTGATCGTGATCGCATGTACCGGAGGTGCATCGGGGAGTGTTGGAATTGCGGAGAAGAGGAGGGGGAAGAGGAGGGAGGGATTTGAAGCGGAAGATGGGAGGACGGAGGAGGGGGTGGTGGAAGATGGGTTTAAGGGAGGGCGAGTTGAGTCGAGTTGTAGTGGGGAGATGACTCAGTAGGAGGGAGTGGTGGTGGTTGGTGGTCACTTTAATTGGGAATGGATAAGGAAGGAGGGATTCCATTTGGGTTTTGGTAGAGAGAGAGAGAGAGAGAGAGAGAGAGAGAGAGAGAGAGAGAGAGAGAGAGAGAGGGTGTTCAAAACATGGTCGTCGGTGAGACCTTGAGAAGTGGAAGTGGAAGAGGAAGTTGTGTTCCCGTCGGTGTTTTATTTGTTGCGAGAGTTTGGAGTTTTGGAGTTTGGCATGGTCGGTCTGCTGATTGGGTGGTGACATTGTCTCCACAGCATGTCCTCATTTCGAAACCCTGCAAGTGACAACTGGGATTTTGGGGCCGTTGATTTTAATTTATTTACACCTTCTATTAAATTAAATTGATTGTTTGGTCAACTATTAATTGTTTGTGTGACAATAAATGACTCAACTTTCAAGACTATAATCATAGTAGAAATAACATATTAATGTCGTCCCGTGCACTATCATGTAAACAGATCAAACGGTCAACTTAACAGAAGATATAATTTGATATATGATGTGATAAAAATCGGAGCATACCCTATTTGAATAACTTCAATGGTGCAAAATATACAATCATTTTATGAACATACTTTTTTGGTTAATTACAAATTTTTCGCCGTAATGTTTCGGTTTTTTTTTCTTTCACTTCGGTCACATAAATTTACCTCATTTCAAGTTGGTCTCTAAATTTGTGAAAAATGTGTTTAATGAGGACATGTAGAAATTTTCATTACAAAAATTGATACAACGATATGTGAACACTTTTGTCTAGGTTTTAATACTCTTAAGATAAATTGCACTAATCATCCATTTGGTTGTGATCACATGTCAATTACTACCTTAGTTAAAAGACTGACCAATACCTTTGTGGTTAAGCCCGTTACCAATCTAAGACCAATTCCAAGTTTTCATCCATATTACCTCTAATTCGAACCATTATGCACATCACATTCTTTGGTATATTCATAATTTAAATATCGAACAAGCACTAGTACTATGATTTAACAACATTCATCTTTTCTTGTAAGTTAGAAATTCCATATTTGACTTACATATATAAAAATATTAGAGCTGAGCTTAAAGTCTAATTACATTAGCCCAAATGTCACCCTCTTTTATGTAATGATGGACTCTCATGCCCTCCTTAACCACCCCCCCTCCCCGGGTAGTGTGAGGGGTGACGTTTTAGCATTAGATGCAGCGTCTTAGGCTCTTGGACCCCTCACACTACAAGTTGTTATTCTGCATTTCGTCTGTTTGCTTCTCTGTAGGCTTTCTGTGTATCTTTTCTAGCATTTTTGCCCTGGTTTTATGGAATCCAATTTACCAAAAAAAAAAAAAAAAAGAAAGATCACACTCACTCCAGTGCCTTAAAATGAGCTTTTGCGTGGGCAAAATTAGACATAATTTAAATAAAAATATTGCTACACGTATAATATTGATATATGATGTTTGAGCATGTGGTTCAATTTCGTTCATCCATCAAGGGTTCAAAACTCCCCATTCTTTAAAATATTGTAATATTTTGAATTCTTTACATTTTTATTTGCACATTGAAAAGAACAATGTATATGACGCTTGAGCATGTGGTTCAATTTCACTCATCCATCAAGAATTCAAAACTCCACATCCTCTAATTTATTGTAATAGTTTCGAATCCTTACATTTTTATTTGCACATTGAAAAGAACAATGTATATGACGCTTGAGCATGTGGTTCAATTTCTCGTCCATCAAGGATTCGAAATTCTCCATCCTTTAAATTATTGTAATAGTTTCGAACCTTTACATGTATATGGTGAATTCCAAAATGAGGTCTAGAGGTCGTCGGTAACGGTGGGTAACGGTCGTAACAACAACAATGATGATAGTTTTTCGTCTTTTTACTTCTTAATCTCATTTTGGTGATTTTAAGTTGTAAATTTTGATGGGTATTTCGTCCAATGAAAATTTCTTTGGCAATAAATCAAAACCAAGAAAAACTAGTATATATGGCACAGCTGAATTATCTGGTAGTCTTGGTCTTAGGTCGACACTGCACAACTTTGCAGATATAGTCATGTTCTTTGTTGTCACATTGAAGGAACAAATTTGGTCATCGATTAATAATATAAGCAGCCAAGTCCGAAAATCAGGTGTCGCGCGATAATCATTTTGTTGTTAGTTTATTTTTTTACTATTTTGCTAGCAATAAAGGGGAAATACAAGGGAGAAAACAGAGATGGGAATGTAATGAAAACTTGAAACTGATAGCAGCTTTTAGTAAGTATTATTTTCTAGTTTTTGTTTCGTAAATTACCCTTCATTTTTCGGTCATTCGTCCTTCTACTCTTCATCCGCCCAATTTTTTTTTTTTATCATTCTTCTACATTTACAGAGAAGATGAAAATTAAAAATGAAATAGTCACCAAACAGACCGTGAATATTAAATGCATACCAACATTCTAAATATCTAATTCAATGACGTGTTCTTGGTCATGTGAGAAGAACATATGTCTTGGTCATGTCTCCACATATCACCCAAAGGCCAAAAGCATGCCTTCTCTCTCGTCTCACCCAATACGATAGATGAAGAAAAGGATTTCATATATCGACATTTATTTTTGTCCTAATATCTATTTTATACACGCACGCACGCACGCACGCACGCACGCACAGACACGCACATAATGAAGAAAAGGTTTTCACATCTCAAACATTTATTTTTGTCCTAATATCTACTTTATACATGCCCACACACACACACACACACACACACACACACACACACACACCTACCTCGAAGATTGGCAATCCCACAAAAACTTCAACAATACGGGCACCGAGGCGGCCCGTTGTAAGAAAACCAAACACATGTCAGGTTGTGCATGTAGTTAGGTTGGAATAGTATTGGTGTGATCAGCAATGGATTATTGGTTGGAATCTGAAACCTTAACTAAATGTCCCCACAAACAGGAAAACAGGTGCAGAAAGATGTATAGCTCGTTTGGATGTGTTTTTTAAAATGATTAAAAGCGTTTTTGGTCAAAATGTTTTTTGAACCAATCCTCAGTAAAAATGTAAGTAAATTTTGGAAAAACACTTCAAGTGCTTCTAGCAGAAAACACTTTAAGTGTTTTTGGAATCAAAAAATATTTTCTCTAAAAGCGCTTTCAGTTATTTTAAAAGCATATTCAAACGAGCTTGTAATATTGAAGGTTTTGTACCGTGGAATGAGATTCACTCTACTAATTACCCTTTGGTTCCTGGGTAAGTAAGACCATATATTTTGACATTCTTCATGCATGCATGCATGTAACATTTTATCAAATAATTAACCTTTACGTTTGGGGAGGCTTCTCCCCTGCCACGGTTGTTCATCCAAGGTAATCAACAAGTTTTTAATTAGTTAGGAACCGTGAGCCGCACCGAATTTAACCAGTCTGGTTCAGTTTTGACTTTTGACTGTCAACCACCGAACCAAACTGGTCAGTTCAGACCAGACAACCATTCCGGTTCACCAGTTTTTCGGTTTAAACGTCCACTCCTATCAAAAACGTGAAATCTAAGATCTATCCTTGTAGCCTTTCATTTTGAGTTACCCTGCAAATAATTAGAGTAAAATGGACGTTTGTGGCTCTGATACCAAACGTAAAACAAAGCATTGCGAGTTTCTTCTTTAGCCTGAAATCGCTTAAATTTGATCAAACTTTTCGTAGTTCAACAAATGTGCCACTCTACTCAAAAGAAATATTATAACAGATTCCTACTCGATGCCTATATTAAGAATCCAAACCACAACTCTTGATCAATGTTTACAAATGCACGTCATAAACACAACTGTTACTTCCAAGGTTACAGAACGATTACTGTATTCAAGAAGCAATTGTCTGTAACTCAGTCGTTGAAATAAAATTCCCGACAGAATACACTAAAGAAAACTAAGTAGAAACCGAAAAGAAAAGGAAAAGAATGAATTAATGCTGATGTTACAACAACAATTGGATGTTCCACGTTTCTGGATTGCCTAGGTGGATGTATCGATAATATGCCATGGTCATTAATCTCTACAGTCTCTGCCATCCGTCCAACGGTGGCAAATATGTGGCAACAGAAGTTAGAGCAGTTCATGTGGCAATTCAGTCATGTTTTCCCTTACCTTTCCCTTCAATGCTTTTCGAGCCATCATAAGCGGAAAGGAAGAACGTACTCTGATTTTTCTGCATAAACCTGCATGACAATGAAAAAAATTACTTGGAAGTGTACAAGAGGCTATAATTGAAGTGAGCTGCACCGAATTTGAAGAACATCATCAAAATAAAAGTGGCAGTGCACATGAAATACATCATTACTACTTGGAAGGTAAACTAGAGTTCCCATCAACTTCTTCAGGTTTTCTAATTAAATGACGTCGACTCATCTTTTCCTCTAGTTTTAATTGATTACACAACCGAATCTGAAATAACTTGCAAATAACCGGGCACAACTCATTTTTTCCATTCAAAACTTGAAAAGAATAGTGAGAAAGTAGCAAAATGTGACAACGGTGATGATGCTTAAGTTTTCATCTATTCTTACATCAGCTAAAATTGAGAAAACAGAAATATGTCCAAAAGGGTCATTTATGCAATGTATAAAGTTTGGGAGGATACTTGAGAAAATCAAGTAATTTCTGCTGCAAGTGGCTTTGTGTTTCCTCCTCAATGTTGACATATGCCAACAGCTCCGGCAACTTAACTGCAAACACCAGAAATCTGTCACTATTGCACAAAACTTAATTGACCACTTTCATGACAAAACATTTTTACTTTCAAATTTCACAAATCATCTATTGTTATGGTTGTCAGATCAGAAGAGACCTTTTATACAAACCACAAATTCGTAATGCAAAAGGAAAACATTAGAATTTCAAAATCAACAGCTTGGATTTGGTCTATGTTTCTCCAGAAAGTTGTTGCCAGGGTCAAGGTCTAAGTTATGAATGAGATATTCATTAATTTACTGGACAAAGCCCAAACAAGATGTGGGAGACACAAACACAGATAGAATAATATTAGGAGAAGTGTCCTTAAGCATTGCAGGAAAACGGTTCTGTTGAAAAATAAAATTCACATTAACAGTAGAACAAAGTTTTGAAGTTAATGTCCTTTCTGGAGAGAAGTAGTGGATTTTCGAAGAAAGTGATTACAAAAATTGCAAGGACTGTACATGCACAGAGAGCAAACCTTTTTTTTTCTCCATTGCATGTGGCCCAATATCCTAGTAGATAGGGTGTTGCATTTCTACCCGGAGTCCTGGGTTCAAAACTCCCCCCTCCCCTAAAATATTGGAATAGTTTCGGACTCCCCCCCAAACCCACCTCCTAAAATAGTAAAATTTGCAGAAAAAAAGAAAAAAAGGAACCTTCTTTTCTCCCCCTCAAACCCCAACCCTTTCCAAATCCCAGCTTCTCCTTTACCCCCTAAACAAGACCCAAGGGACCTATAATATGTATATGGATACCTAAGCTTTCTCCAAGCTTGCAATGTTTAAATTCAATGCAAGAGACATCAAAGCCACACATTCACCAGAGTCAACTAGTGGCATCAGTTGCCACCACACATAGAACGCCAAAAACAACATACGGACCAGACAAGATAAAGAATAATAACATATAAATTTCAAAGAATCAACACTTAGGGTGATCATACCAAAGAGTCGTAGTAAATGTTCAGCACCATATATTGTTGACGGAGAGATATCACCTACAACTGCTTCAAGATACTGTTTGCGTTCCTTTTTGTATAAGAGCATCACTGGCAATGCCTTGTCAAAGTAACATCGTATTCCTTTCAGGATTTCACCAACTGGATCAGTCACCCTGTATAGATCATGTAATGATCAACATGCATACTGCAACTCAAAACTACATCTTACATTATACACAGAAGCCGCAAGATAAGATTAGAGTACCATAATATTTATATGAGACATAATCATGTAGATTCAACTCATCACAAATTATAAGTTATAGACACTAATTGATCCATGGGGCGACATATTTGATATAAAAGTTTCAGCAAGAACTAAGCAACAGGAACAAACTGGCATATAACAAGAACAGGAAAGATAACAAAAAAAAAACTAGTAGAAGAATAGAAAATAAACTATACACAACCATAACAAAACTTGGCTAAACCTACTTTCCATCCTTCTTTGTCCTGTAGTCGAGGTATTTCTGTAAAATGTCATCTACAGTTGGAGAACGTGGAAGTTTTACAAGCTGCAGTGAAAAAATAAATTTCAGAAATCAATATAACTATGAAACACTGAAAAGGGTCATTGAAAGCCGGGATAAAATTTCCATCAAGAGATGCAATGTGAAGAACCAAAAATATTTTTGATAGACATTTAACTTCAAAACCATCATGCTACATATTTGTCAAATGACAGTCACAAGAAGTTGTTTTCTAACAGTTCATACGTACCTTATCCTGCTGAGAAACAAATTCCCAGTCATCAACAAGTTGCTTCCTTAGTGTTGACGGAATTTGAATCTTGACAAGCTTTTCCAGTGCAGCAGTGTCCTTCTAACAATTAAAGGAACCCACAATCAGCCCAGCATCTTAAAAAATGTTAATAAGAAGACTTAACTAAGACCTGATGCGAATATTAAACAGTTCCGGAAGGAAGCATGAATCATATGTGAGTACAAGTATGCAGTATTGCATTGACAAAGAATAACTGAATATAACAAACAAAATAATCATCCATATTAGCAAAGCAATATCAATATTTGGCAGGGAAAACTTATATCCCTGCATTTCCTATTTTCATCTTCTTTCAAATGGAAAAGCTCAACGGACCACCACTACAATACGTGCACCTTAAAGCACAACAAAAGAAACACTGCAAAACTTTTTTTATACATACAGCCTTATCACACACAAAAAATGCAACCTAGGGGTATGGCAAGTGAGAACAAAGCATCTGACAGTTATCTGGAAAATGGAAAGGAAAAAAAAATTGCATAGTGTATTTAATACATGCCGCACCTCAGTGCCTGAATCATTCTTCCGCTTCTTCCCTTTAGCCACTGCAATAAAATTCAATATCGGTTTACTAAGAAATCCTTTATTTCTTTTTTATGCTTTGTCATATGTTTTTCAAGAAAAAAATCAAAGTAGAAGAAAAAGAAATCAAAATGTAAAATCTACCGTTGTTCTTGTGGTCCTCTTTCTCTGCTTTAACATCTACAAAATGCAACAGACAGAAACTGGTATCAATGAAAAACACAACAAAAATAAGGCACTCATAACGAATATCACATTGCCAAACATATCAAGATAGTAAACTTTCAATTGTTTTGGTCTATCTTTGGATAATATGTGTTCTACTGAATTCTCTAAACTGGTCAAGTGAAGAGAAATCTTTCAGTATTAAACTTTTTAGTGAATACCCTTAAAAAGAAATGATTGAATATCATCAGTTTCCAACAATTACATTCAGTTTAAGTGTTCTCTGGTTTTTGGAGCCTTGGACCATTGCCAAGCACATCTGTCATAGGGCTAGGACCATTCTAGTAAGGACGAACAACCATGAAACACAGTACAATAAAGGTACCAATACGCACATATGCCAACCAAGGAGGTATAAAGAACGAAAGGCAGTTGATATTCTGTTAATAAAGCCTTTAGGCACTAAAAAAAAAGTAAAAAGGAGCGCAGCTAACCAGTAGAACTTTTTGGCTTTGTTTGAGCTGAGCGTCCTGATTTTGTATTCTTGTCCACGCCCTGTTTCTTGTCAAGAGCTTGCTGCTTCAATATATTATCTTCAGTATGTTTCAACAAGCGATCTCCACCTACCCATTCGTCCCAACTGTTGGCAAGATGTCCAAGCCACAGTAATGATTTCTGTATCCCTTTTTGAAAAGGGCAATTATTAACGAAAGAACATTTCTAGTAAAGACTGTTAAACTTTATGGTAGTCTCTTAGACAACACATATCATATGTGAATCATTTGAGGATCACTTTGTGAATTATTGAGAAGTATTTGATCTTTATAACTAGAGAATACAAGCCTTGTTTCTTGTTACGAATTGTGATGAAGGTGTAAGCATGGAGTATGCAGCAACGCATGATGCAGGAATGATTACATAGCTCAGAAAGTTAAAACAAAACATCATTTGTCAGAAGATACTAGAAAATATGTTTCATATGAAATTTCAGATCAGAAACAAGATACTAGACTTTACGTACAACGAAAAAAAACTTAAACTTAGCCGTACTATGGGAGTCAAAACTTAAAATTTGTTATGCATCAATATGCGGCCTTCCTAAAAGGGGATGCATGGGAAGCAATATAGAGGAATGTTTCAAAATATTAAATACAAGCGTTTTAGAGTCTTCAAAGAAACTACATCCAAAGATTTCAACTGCCCCAAATTCCACATAGCTGTTATCCAAATTGTAGATTTCTGGAGTTTTGCATCCTTTGCCTCATTATTCCGAAGTCTAAACTTTGGAAAACTTAATGTGGTAGACAGAAGTAGAATAGAAGTTACAGAAACATACTCACTTTTTATTCCAACCCTGCAAAACACCAAGTTGTGCGCCAGTTAGTATAATGTCCAGAAACTAGTTTGGTTACCCACATCTTGTCACCATAATATGCATTCTTGTTCAAGAATGATTATGCAGAGAGAAGTTAGTCAACTTACAAGGTAGTGAACAAAGTATCTCCATTCATTTTTCCTCAGCTCTGCCTTTTGAACCTAAAATGCGAAAGCTCAAAGTTGTTTAGATTGGAGCAACGCAACGAGAAGTCACTCAATGAAGGAATAGAGTAGAATTTGGAGCAGTTTAAGTATTGGCGCATAGCATATGTGAATTATGTTAATTTTGCCGAATAGAGGGTACAAAAATATCTAAAAGCACATTTCAAAAATATATATATCTAAAAGCATATATGAATTTTGTCCTTCCACAAAGAATTAAATCATATGTGTAAATGCATCAGCTAGATTGGAATTACAATTTATTTTGCATTTTTCATTAAGTAGACCGAGAGCCTGAAGTTGACGTAATCGACGAAAAAATCGCTGGAAAAATCCTAGAACAAGGTTTAAACCATTTCTTGGTGAGTTATTTCATGATTGCAGGTAGGAATTCCAAATTAAAATTGAACTAACCAATCAAATCAAAAACTGCCCAGAAAAATCAATAGCTATATAAACCTTTCCTTCTTCCTTTGTTTCTTGTTTGGTAAAAAATAAACACCTAAAAGAAGTCAAATGTGAACAAAGACTAAAGATTACAAACCCTAAAACCCTAAAATCCAAATTCCAACCCATTCCAACAAAGCTTAACAAAATTCAAGAACTAAAAGAAAAGCACCATAATTTGGAAAGTTAGGACAAAAAAATAGAGAAATAGAGGTCGGGGGAAAAGAAATGGAAGGTCCTTGTGCTTGCCTTGGCTTCGTAGATGCGAGGGCCATGGTAGGCGAGGATCTTCTCGCCCTCGGAGTAGAGGCTGGAATTGGAGGGAGGAGCGTCGCCGTTGGAGGTGTCGCCGTCGGTGACGGAGTCGTCTCTCGATGAATTTCCCATTTTTGGCAGAGCAGCGGTGGCCGGAGGGGTTCAGCTCCTTCTCTCAGTTGAGAAGTTGAGAGGAGGGAGGGAGAGAGAGGAGCGGTCACACTGTTGAGCTTTGAGAGTGACCGGTTGCAGCGGGTGTTCAAATTAAAGTGCAAGATGCGATCCGATTTGTCACTATATTAAACTTGAGCCTCTACTTCGGCCCAGAGAGGCCCATGAAAACTACTGCAATATACAAGGTTCTTCAAATTAATAAATTGTCCGGCAATATATTTATTTAAAGATTATTTAGTAAAGAGTTTGAAAATAAAATTTGAGCTCATCAAATAAGATAGAGTTAAATATTATTCTTAAAGTGAAATATAAAATTTAAAGAGTTAGATGACTTTTTAGAAATCCTCTTAAGATGGAAGTGGTTTGGATTGATAGCCGTAAGCAATAAAAAAAAATTACTTTGTCGTAATTGATGAGAAAAAAAGTTTAATCACATGATGTCAAACAACATGGAAAACTATGATTATACTAAATTTAACTATAATTTTTTTTTAATAGAACTGTCAACGCTCAAAATTAGTAAGGTTAACAAAGACCAAAATGGTTGTGTGTTGGTATTTGATGGGCTTGGGGTCTAGAGTAACAAGAATTGAACAACAATATTTAAGTGGTTCACCTTTGAAAAATGGGATGTCCATTGAGTCTCCCTTACATATTGAATAAGAGGTTACAAATAGTGGCCAGCTTAATACAATCTCTTTTTTCTCATCAATTTGTCCTTTGAGTCTCCTTAATCCCCAGCAGCGGCATCAATTTCGTGATAGAATTTTTAATACCTACGCAAAGAAGGTTAAAATCACATCAAATGCTTGCAAGAGTACAAGGTAGTTGAAATATATATGCTCATGCAATGTCGTTTTCCAAAAGGATTATTCAAATAATTTATGTAAAACCAATCCCTAATTAATTACTTAAAAAGGGAATTTGAGAGAGGTGATTATGAACTTTTGTAATATTAAAAATGAACTTTAATTAAAAACTAAATAAGAAACTAGTCCAAAATTTAAAAGATAAAAGAAAAGAGTTTTTGAAAACCAATTTATAAAAGCACTAGGGTTCCAACTCACTCTAACAATCATATGTATTTTTATCAATAACTTATGATTTACACATGCAACTTTGAAGGTTAGGTTTTCCTAAAATAAATCCTACTTAGAACCTCCAATATAGAACGTATATCTAACATGCAATATGTCCGGACTTTCGAATCGAATATGAAAATGAAAGATTTATTTCAGATTTGTAAAAGCCCTTGGAAAAACCATGCAACGCTTAAGATGTGGTGTTCATCCTAAGTGAAATTATAATTATTAACCACAAGAAGCCATTGCCAATTTCAGGGAACCTTCCGACCAAAATTGCATCAAATTAATTTTCTAAGGATCCTAATGGTGAATAGGCATTAAGACAATTAGATAGTTTAAGCACAGTAATTAATAATTCAAGGCATGCATGCATGCATAAAATACAAGCAATTAAATAATAAAAAAAACATATTCATGCTAAGGCTCAAGGCTTCACACTAGCAAAACATATTAGTTAGGCATATTCATAATAAACTCAAAGTAAATATTATTATGAAAAAGAAGATTGAAAACACCTTAAAGTAAAAGTCTGAAATTCTTCAAGAACCCTAGCCACGTTTCAATCTCCCCAAATTGCATAGTCGAAGAGAGAAAGCTAGGGCCGGCCAAAGACCTTATTTATACTACATAAGTTATCCAGTCATTCCTAATACAAGTCTTAAAATCCAACTAGGAAACCAAATAAAGATAAAATATACTAGAAAACAAAATCCTAATTTAACTAGGAGAATCTGCAATGAATCTGTCTAGCCACATTTTAGACCTAAATCTCCTCCAAATCCGGCCCATGATAACTTGTTTTAAAGATTAGAATAATCTGAATACATCTCCAAAATGGGCCGAATCCAAAATAGACCATCTTGGGCTCCAAAATTCTGGAATCAAGCCCAAAACGTCACTTTTCCAGCACTGTGCACTGCTTCTTTATTTTATAGCCAGAAAACAACTGCTTGGTTGAAAAATCTTATATTTTGACATGATTAAGCTAAGCGACTCACGAACATCCACCAATTAGAATGACTTCAAAATTCATCCATGTGATCACGTTTTTCCCCCAAATGAAGTCGAAAGTCCTATATTGAAAATACAATACAAAATATCAAAATTCTTTCAAAATAATAACCAAAATAAACTAAGATAAGGTGGTTGAAAAAAAAAAAAAACTAAGATTAGGGTAAAATATGTAATATAATATTGACTCATAAGTCTCCTTAGTTTTTAGAGTTGATGCAAAGACTCCTCTTTGACGAATACAACATTCATTAAGGATAAATAAGCGAATAAATAATATTTTTATCTACACCTCTATTAATTTATAATCCCCTAAAGTTAAATTGGTTTGGTTCCAACTTTATAACTTTATAGAAGTTTTACTTAGGTGGTTGCAACATAACAATATCGAATTGGCAATGAAAATGCTCGCATTTGTCAGTTTCTCTCGTTTTCAAGTTGAAGAAAATGTGTGTATTGAAAGATTTTGTCTTGAGATATAGATTTTGAGAGCAATCTAAATCCAACTATTCTGAGTTGGTTTGGTTTTTGTTGATGCACAAAATCGGCGAGGACTTTGATACAACAGAAAGTGTCAAGTTTGTGACCTTCGCTAGGTTGCTCTGGTCATTAGTGTGGATAAATATGTAAATGAATAGAGACAGGGAAGCAAATAACACAAGATGTACGTGGTTCACCCAGATTGGCTACATCCACGGAGTAGAGGAGTTCTCATTAGTTGTGAAGGGTTTACACAAATACATAGGTTTAAGCTCTCTTTTAGTGAGTTCTAGTGAATAGTTTAGTACAAATGACATTAAGGATTATTGTGGGAGAATGATCCCCTTTTATAGAAGAGAGTTTCTAGCTTTGTTCTGATATTGACACGTGTCGTGTTGTGATTGGCCTCTGATATCGACACGTGTTGAGCTATGATTGGCCTCTGATACCGACATGTGTTGTGTTATGATTAGCCTCTTGGTTGGAGGAAAAGTCTTGTGGGTCCTTGACGGTATGCTATTGACCGGTGCTTAGTAATTTCGGGATTGGTCAAGTATGGTACAAACAGTGCTCCCCTAAGTTCCCGAGTGAGGGAAACTCCTCGGTTGGGGACTTGCAAGATCCAAGCCATTGAGTAATCACGAAACTTCCAAGTACTGAAGTGTGGTATCGCCTTCACTTGCCTTCTCTGTCCTATATGTAGATGTGGCATCTTCTCTTGGAAGTATTTTTCCTTCATCCAGGAGTGGTATCTCTAGTTGGCGTTGACGCACAAGGTAATGTATCATTTTCATTTGAAGCTTACTTGTAGTTTCGGGTTTGGTCAAGTGCGATACAAACCATATAGTAGGAGTCCCCCAAGTCTCTAAGCGAGGAGATATGCCGAAGGAGGTGACAGACAAGGTAAGCAATCAAGGTTCTAAGCAATCAGTCTCAGATCGGTAGGTTGATCTTGGGTTCCAGCTGATTGTACTCATTCTCCCTGTCTCTCATTCAGCAACAAGGATAAAGAGAAGAAACAGGGAAAAGAGATGATATGAGGTATTCTTGTTTTTGGAAAAGACGGACGAATCGGCACGTGCTTTGTTGTACTTGACTTTCCACAGGTGTATTCTTGAACTGGGTTAGAAGGCTTTCTGGTTTCCTCCAAATGAGCGAGCCAACTCCAGAATTTGAGGGTCAAAACAAGTCCGTCAAACCTGGAGTATGTTTGATCCTGATGATATGGGATACTTTTGCTGTTTGACAAAGTAGTAGATATGGTATGGCGAAACTTTGTTCTTCGACAACGATGTTGGCAAATGGCTGTTAAGGCTTCTCGATCTCTTCAATTAGAGCAATGATGCCGAGCTTGGATTTTTTATTTTGTTGAAGTTTGCATGTTGAAACTTCGTGGGTGGACCCTGTAGGTTGAAGTAGTGCTCCCTTAATTTCTTGAGTGAGGAAAACTTCTATGTTGGGGACTTGAAAAATCCAAGGCACTGAGTAGTCGCGAAATTTCTGAGTACCAAGGTTTAGTGGTATATGGTAAGAGTCCTCCAAGTCTCCAGTCGAGAGAGTTGACGAGGGAGGTGTCTTGCTAGTAGACAATTTTCCAAACAAAACTTCACCATTTTCCTTTCTAAGTGGTTGCCCAAAATTCCTCCTTCATATATATATTTGGTATGAAAGTTGTTAAGTCCAAAGAAGGGGAGGCCTAGGCTCATTTATTTCTTTCTTTTTTTTTTTCTTTTTTTTTTTTAATGGGTGAAGTTTTGTAGATGAAGCTTTTGTGTTGAGACTTTGTAGGTGAAGCTTTTGTGTTGAGACTTTGTAGGTGAAGCTTTTGTGTTGAAACTTTGTAGATGAAGCTTTTGTGTTGAGGCTTTGTAGGTGAAGTTCTTGTGTTGAAACTTTGTAGGTGAAGCTTTTGTGTTGAGGCTTTGTAGGTGAAGTTCTTGTGTTGAAGCTTTGTAGGTGAAACTTTTGTATTGAAGCTTTATAGGTGAAGCTTTTGTGTTGAAGCACTTGTGTTGAAACTTTGTAGGTGAAGTTTTTGTGTTGAAGCTTTGTTGGGCACCATAAATTGATTTTGCTTCATACTATCTTGATCAATAGTGTGTGAAGCTTTTGAAAATTGTAGTTGCTCTCCATTGATGAAGCTTTGTTGTTAAAACTTTGTTTGATGTTGAAACTTTGTAGGTAAAGCTTTTGTGTTGAAATTTTGTTGGGCACCATAAATTGATTTTGCTTCACACTATCTTGATCAAGAGTGTGTGAAGTTTTTGAGAATTGTTGTTGCCCTTCACTTGTTGAAGCTTTTGTTGGCACCATAAATTGATTTTGCTTCACACTATCTTGATCAAGAGTGTGTGAAACTTTTGAGAATTGTAGTTGTCATTCACTTGTTGAAGCTTTTGTTGGCACCATAAATTGATTTTGATTCACACTATCTTAATCAACAGTGTGTGAGACTTTTGACATTTGTTGTTGCCCTCCATTTGTTGAAGCTCTGGTGGTGAAACTTTTGTATTGAAGCTTTGTAGATGAAGCTCTTGTGTTGAAACTTTGTAGGTGAAGCTTTTGTGTTGAAGTTTTGTTGGGCACCATAAATTGATTTTGCTTCACACTATCTTGATCAAGAGTGTGTGAAGCTTTTGACATTTGTTGTTGCCCTCTATTTGTTAAAGCTCTTGTGGTGAAGTTTTTGTGTTGAAACTTTGTGGGTGAAGCTTTGAGGTTGAAGCTTTGTTGGGCACCATGAATTGATTTTGCTTCACACTATCTTGATCAAGAGTGTGTGAGACTTTTGACATTTGTTGTTGCCCTCCATTTGTTAAAGCTCTTGTGGTGAAGCTTTTGTGTTGAAACTTTGTAGGTGAAGCTTTGAGGTTGAAGCTTTGTTGGGCACTATGAATTGATTTTGCATCATACTATCTTGATCAAGAGTGTGTGAGGCTTTTGAAATTTGTTGTTGCCCTCCATTTGTTAAAACTCTTGTGATGAAGCTTTTGTGTTGAAACTTTGAGGTTGAAGCTTTGTTGGGCACCATGAATTGATTTTGCTTCACACTATCTTGATCAAGAGTGTGTGAGGCTTTTGACATTTGTTGTTACCCTCCATTTGTTAAAGCTCTTGTGGTGAAGCTTTTGTGTTGAAGTTTTGTAGGTGAAGCTTTGAGGTTGAAGCTTTGTTGGGCACCATGAATTGATTTTGCTTCACACTATCTTGATCAAGAGTGTGTGAAACTTTTGAGAATTGTAGTTACCCTACATGTGTTGAAGTTGTTGAATTTCCCAATTTCCTCTTTTTTTTTTTTGTTTTGGGAAAATTAGAAATTTGAAAATGTGGGAGAGACAACATATACAAATTTTGCTTCCAAACTTTTGAGCAAAAGATTGTGATGCAAGCCATACCTTGTAGTAGTCGAAGGTTTGGATGAACCATATAAATTGAATTTGCTTCGAACAGTCTTGATTAAGAGTGTGTGAAGCTTTCTACGAGCTGTAGTGTTTGCATTGTTACAGAGGAGAAATGTCTGAAGCAGATGTAAGAGGGCTGAAGAGCTTGATCTTCGTATATCATGCACTGAAGCTGTTGTTGGCTTGCAATAAGACTTTGTTGGTGACTATAACTCTTGTTAGGCATAAATGCTCCCCTAGTTGAGTTGTAAAGCTTGAGGGTTTTTGATTGTTTATGAATGCTAGGAGTTCACATGTACAAGTTGTACCACTTGTCTTTTGGTTGATGGAATGAATGGTGAGTTGCTTTCATCACTTGGTTAGTTGTATGAATGTGAGTTCCTTTATCACCTTTCATCACATTTCACCACCTGGTTGGTGGCACGAAGATGAGTTTCTTCTTCACTTGGTTGGTGGCATGAGTGGTAAGTTGCCAAATGATGTTAGAGTACGGGTTGTACATTTCATCACTTGGTTGGTGGCATGAAGATGAGTTCCTTCTTCACTTGGTTGGTGGCATGAGTGGCAAGTTGCCAAATGATATTAGAATACGGATTGTACATTTCATCACCTGGTTGGTGGCATGAAGGATAGTACAGGTTGTACATTTCATCACCTCGTTGGTGACATGAAGATGAGTTCTTTCTTCACATTTCATCACTTGGTTGGTGAGAATAAAGACGAGGTGTCGAGGCACATTGTAGCAAGTGTCGAATGACACAAAGTATGTTGAACCCTTTCGAAGCACAGTTGGCTTATGTATGAATGTGTTGGAATGTATGATATTTATCTATGAATGTGTTGGAATGTATGATGTTCATGTTTATTAACATGAGTGATGCTTATGAATGTTTTGCTATGCATGAAGGGATCTATGCTTTCGATATGTGAACCATGTTGGTTGTAACACTTAGTATCACATACTTTGTGTCAAAGTACGCATGTTGAAGCTCTGAGTTGAAGTATAGAGGTAGGTTAGCGTATACCAAGTGTTCTAGTGCTAGGAATGCAAAAGACTCAAAATAAGTTGTTTGAATTCCCTCTTCTTTAAATATTTGCCGAATGACTTGTGTGACAAAAGATCTCAAGTGGTTAAGAGTCAAAACATTTGTAATGTGTATGTCTTCTTATAATAACATTTCCTTCAGTACCCAGTCCTCCACTTTGAAAAAATGAGGCTTGGCCCCATAGTCATAATAGTCAACGATACGTTCACCCCTGGTTGTCTTGATACGAACTTTTATCCCTTTTGTTGTAATAAGCTTGCTGAGAGTAAAAATTCTTCCTCTTACCAAGAGACAAATACGTTTGGTGACTTAGCGAGTAGCTAAATAAGGCAGGAGATGATGCAATGGGTGTCTGAATGGCCAAGATCTCTTCACTTGGTAGAACTTGACTTCCACTTCCCACTTGTTGATAGGGGTTAACCATATGGGGGTTCCCTTGGTATGTCCTTGCTTCGGCGAATGCGTGGTTGTAAGCCTGTGCCATCACCCCAGAGTAAGTCTTCCAAGTGTTGGCATTGATCATGTACTTGAAGAAACAATCACGTAGACATGCCGTGAAGGCTTTAAGGGCGGGCTTGTCATCTGCCTCAGCGCAACGATAATACTTATGGCTGAAGCGGCCGACATACTTTCGTAGTGGCTCGTCCGGCTTCTGGCGAATAGTGTATAAGTCATCTGCGGAATGCAAGCGATCTGTCTGGAAGATATGTTGAGAGATAAACAGTTTCCTCAGTTCCTCAAATGAGTCTACTGTCTCAGGTGAAAGATGACAATACTAATTCAAAGCTCCGCTAGAGAATGTAGAGGGGAAGAGAAGACATCGTTCTTCGTCGGTGTGCATCTGATATGCCATGGTGGACTCAAAGAGATTAAGGTGTTCAATCAGGTCCTCCCTTCCAGTGTAGAGCTGTAAGCCAAGCTTCTGTTTTGTCTTTGCTTGGAGGGGGTGTCGAGGATCCTCCTTGTAAGAGGGTCAGGCCTAGGTTGGTTCCAGTCAGGTATTTCGGCCTGACGTTCGGCCTTCAACTTGTTTACTTCCTCAAGGAGTTGTAGGACAAGAGGGTCCTGAGTGGAGTCAGGTATTGCTGGATTCTTTTTCCGTAAGTCTCCATCTCCTCTTGGAAGTAGGAAAGCTTGGTCAAGGGCATGAGATTTTTCTTTGGACTTACTGTACTGACTTCTAGGGCGAGCCTGTCGAAACACCCCTGAGTCCCCCGTACCTTCATATTCCTCTAGGACATGTCGCTCATTCCCTAGATTGGCAATTGGCTTGGGGCATGGAAGAGGATCGAACCTTTCAGAAACCCTTGGATTATTGACCTTCGAGTTTATATGGATGGGGTTCTCTCGACGTTGCCTCAGGAAGTCCCGATAGTCGCTATAAACGGCTTTTGATCCTTCTACTCCTTCTGTAAGAAGGTGCCTTCCTCCACTTCTCTTGCTTCGGGTCGAAGCAGTTGGGTCGAGAGAGGTCTCATGTTGATTAACACCTTGATGAGTAACTTGCTCCCTATTAGGGATATCCATGTTGAAGGCAGGTGATCCCCCGTGTTGGGGGGCGCCCAGGTGGTGGTTGACTTCCCCGGGGACGATGAGTTCGTATGTTTGAGTATGCCTAGCTTCATGGAGCATTCCGAAGAGCTTCTCATACTGCTTTTGGAGGATCTCATTTTTTATCGCTATCTTGTTGTTCTGAGCCTCTAGCTCATCGACTTTAGCTTGAAAAGAAAACCTCTTTCGTTCATTCTTTCATTGCTTTGCACTAAGTGCGAGGGGGGTGTCGTTCTGCGTGTTGTGGCTCATTTCACTCCCCATGTTGGAGAGGGGTATCTGGTCGAAAGAAAGTGTGTGAATGGTGGAAACCAGCTTGACAAAGCTGGAGAGGTAGGAATAAGTGCGATTCCCACAGACGGCGCCAAATGTTGATGCACAAAATCGGCAAGGACTTTGGTACAATAGAAAGTGTCAAGTTTGTGACTTTCGCTAGGTTGCTCTGGTCATTAGTGTAGATAAGTATGTAAATGAATAGAGACAGGGAAGCAAATAACACAAGATGTATGTGGTTCACCCAGATTGGCTACGTCCACGGAGTAGAGGAGTTCTCATTAGTTGTGAAGGGTTTACACAAATACATAGGTTCAAGCTCTCTTTTAGTGAGTTCTAGTGAATAGTTTAGTACAAATAACATTAGGGATTATTGTGGGAGAATAATCCCCTTTTATAGAAGAGAGTTTCTAGCTTTGTTCTGACATTGACAAGTGTCGTGTTGTGATTGGCCTCTGATATCGACACGTGTTGCGCTATGATTGGCCTTTGATACCAACATGTGTCGTGTTGTGATTGGCCTCCTGGTTGGAGAAAAAGTCTTGTGGGTCATTGACGGTATGCTGTTGACCGGTACTTAGTAGTTTCGGGATTGGTCAAGTATGGTACAAACAGTTTTGTTATGTTAATAGTCTTTCTTGCTCAAAGTTGAACCATCCCAGTTGTTTGCCCCCAAAAAAAAAAAAAAAAAAAAAAAAAAGTTGAACCAACCCAATTATATTTTACAGTTTATTTTTTCTTAATTAAAAAATAATATTATAAAGCATAAAAAAATGGATAAAATACAAATAACTGAAGGGAAATTTTATTTAAACTCGTATAACCCTTTTTTACTCCTACTTTACTCTCCACATCCATAGTACTTTTAATTAAACTATTAATATCTTTTTAAACTCAATTCAATATGTAAATTTATCTTTACACCCATACTATTAACTCGTTGAATTTGTCTTCTTTCTTGTGAATTTGTGATAACTTTTTCTCTTACAGGATAACCAAATCAATATGATTTAGATTCTGATTTAGGGGTGTGCTATCCACACACCCTATTTTACTTCTCACACGCCCCTTGATAATTTTTGTCCGTTGATCTTCTTCAATTCATCTAATCTGACGGTCGAAAATTAAAAAGGTGTGTGAGAAGTAAAATGGGGTGTGTGGATATCACACAATTTATGCATTCCCTAATTTTGGTTTTTATTGAGTTTGATTTCGAGACTTAAAGGTCAGAGGCTACTTGTAGTTCTTCTTTAATCTTGTTATATTTTGCATTTGTTAGAAAAACATTAGTTGCAATTTTGTTTGACAGGTTTATATATACAAGTTTAGGTATGGGATTGATGTCTGCCCCAGCACCCTTTGCGGTCATATTGTTGCCAATTCCATCAACAATTTTACTCTCTTCATTGTGTCCTTTTGGGTGATTACAGCTTTTATATTAACATTCAGCTTCAAATCTTTGTTACAATGTTAAAAAAAAACTTGGCTGGTGATTTTCACACTCGATTGAATCTCTTGCACTCCTCCTTTTGAGTGCAAAACACTTAAAGATGCTTGTCAAAATTGCTATTCAAAAGTTTCTGTTTTTTTTTCCTTTTAACTTTTTACCACCTTTTAGCAATAACCCATAATTTTTCTATAGGTGCCTATGCTCTTTTGCCATTTGAATTTAGTTTTATGAATAATTGCATAAATATCATTAATCTGGTTTGTGCTTGACCAATTTTAACTAGTGCATAATCTACATCTTTTATCTCATTTGCCTTGACGTTGGAGTGATTGCCTCAATTTTCTATAGGATGGACTGGGAAGTCGTATGCCTTCATGGACTTGTGATTTTTATGTGCCCCACATTCAGTCACGAATCTTATTTTTTCTTCTTTCTAAGTTTCGTAGAAGAAAGATTAGATTGGTGATAGTAAGAATTTGATTATTAGATGTGGGTTTATTGATAAAATTTAGTTTTATTGATAATTACATCTTGTACTTTATAGTAATTATGTAATATGTAAAAAATGACACTTCATAATTAAAATTTAAATTGGGTGTAAAAAGAATATATGGGTTCAAATAAAATTTCTCATCACTAAAATACAAGTGCGAAAATCATTACTCTTATTTATATTAAATTATAATATTCGACAATGCACACTTGGAGATTCTTTACATGGTAATGAAAATTTGAGACAGATAAATGAAATGAAAATAATGTGAATGGTCTTATCTTCAAGATACATATTAATCAACCAAAAAATATAAATGAGAAAATAAGTAGAGAATATTCCTAGTTTCTATTTTTATGATCACTCATGCTTATTGATGGGTGTTGTCTGTAAATTTGTTTCCAGTACCAGGGCTTGGGCCCGAGTCCTTAATTCCGCCAAGAGTCTCAACATTTGTGAATTTGTTTCCTGTACCAGGGCTTGGGCCAGAGTCCTTAATCCCTCCGAGAGTCTCAACATTTGTGAATTTGTTTCCCGTACCAGGGCTTGGACCCGAGTCCTTAATTCCACCGAGAGTCTCAACATTTGTGAATTTGTTTCCCGTACCAGGGCTTGGACCTGAGTCCTTAATTCCACCAAGAGTCTCAACATTCGTGAATTTGTTTCCAGTCCCAGGGCTTGGGCCAGAGTCCTTAATCCCTCCTAGAGTCTCAACATTTGTAAATGCGTTTCCTATACCAGGACTTGGACCCGAGTTTTTATTCCCTCCGAGAGTTTGTTTGTTCGTAAACTTGTGCCCCTCACCGGGACTAGGTCCCGATTGCTTGACAGCTCCAAGTGATAACCCGTCAAAGAAACCTTCAGTTGCTCCAAAACCAGAGCTTCTATACTTCATGATATTCAAGGGCCGAGCACATACTGCAATGAATGTAGAGTTGAGCAAAAGAAGCAACAAAATGAAACTGAAGAACTTGGTAGTCATGTTGGAACTGGAGAGAGAGATAGTGTGAAAGAGAGAGAGAGAGAGAGAGAGAGAGAGAGAGAGGGGCTCTGCAATTGTTGGTATGGAGTATTTGATGGTGTTTCCTATTTATAGTTAAGTAAAATAGACTGGGATGATGAGGCTTCTTTGACTGAGATTCTTGGCATGCAAATAACATCAAATAAATTTCAATCAAACGTGACATTTCCAATCCTCATAGTCATGTGTTGGAATTAAGAAGCAACAAGGATGGTTCTTAATCTAAAGTCAAATGGATAAAAAAGAATTTATAAAGTTGAACATTGTGAGTCCAAGTTAGAATAGAAAAATGATAGTATATGATGGAGTTAGTTAACGGTTTTGATCATAGGAGGCAGATTGTTTGCCCTCCTGTTTGAGTGCCCTTCCCATCCCTTTCTATTTGTGCGGTCACGGTTAAATCACGTCAACATTTTATATTCCTATTACCTTTTGTCTTATTATCTCTATAAAAAAATCAATATAAAATGTTAATGTGGCTTAATCGTGACCGCACAAAATAAGAGGGGATGGAAAAGGCACCCAAACAGGAGAGCAGACAATATGCCTCCTTGATTATGTGTATACTGGAGCACTGCCACATAATATTATTAGTTTATCAATTCTCATATAAAAAAGAAACACACGTATTATAATTTGAATAAAACAATAACAGACTCGTTTGGAACTATTTTTAAAATAGCTAAAAACGGTTATTGTGAAATGTTTTTGAAACCAATATTTGTAAAAATACCAGTGAATTTTGGAAAAACACTTGAAGTGCTTTCTACAAGAAGCGCATAATTGAAGTTTCTTATAGGAAGCAGTTAAGTGCTTTTAGAACCCATAAACATTTCTGTGAGCATTTTAAATGCTTTTGGAATACATAAACATTTTCTCCAAAACGCTTTCAATCATTTTAAAAACATTTTTAATCGTTATAAAAACACTTTTAATCGTTTTAGAAACACTTTCAAACGAGTTCAAAATCATACCATAGTTTTCCGAGTCCACCAAAAAATTAGACGAATCTTATTTGAGTCCAGCCGGCCGCCCAAAAGCCACCAGAATTTCTTGCAGCTCGGGGAGTCAAAGACCGTGCATTGTTTGAATTCTTTTTTAGGGAAAATATTTTGTTTGAATTCCACGGCTGCATAGTGTAACGTGACTTGAATGGATTATTAGGTAG
Source organism: Pyrus communis (assembly GCF_041283825.1). Classification (NCBI taxonomy): domain Eukaryota; kingdom Viridiplantae; phylum Streptophyta; class Magnoliopsida; order Rosales; family Rosaceae; genus Pyrus; species Pyrus communis. Next base: position 18,061,296 of record NC_142566.1, on the reverse strand, counting down.
AGAAAAAAATTGATTTGTTGGGATTTTCATGGTCAGTCAATTTCACTAGTTGTAGTATATCAATTGGCACCATGGTACACTAGCTGCATTTTAAATTTAATTTTATCAAAATAAGCAACATGGTAGCTGCGTGATACGATACATATGTACATATTCAAATACATATAGTGATACACGTACATTGATTTAGACACCATTTAATTCATATTTTACAATTGGAAATTTTAAGAGAACTTTGTTTTTCAACGACCATGCGTACATATATTGAAAAAGAGAAATTTGGCTTCGAAATTTATTATAATTGTTCTAATCAATTTACTTATGGATTAGATCCGTTTGGTATCCTACTAAAAAACATTTATCGTTTTCAAAAATATTTTTTAAAATCATTTCTTAAGAATTGTTTTTCATAAGACTCAAAAACTTGTTCGATATGAAGGTCAAAATTGCTTTTCAACCTTAACAAATTAAAAAAAATAAGAAAAGAGAGAGAAGAGAGAGGATAAAAAAAAGATATGAAGGTACCAAATAATGTGTCACCAATAAAAAATAAACACGTTGATCGATATTTAATTAATAATTCAATCACATCCAACAACATCATTCAATTTGTAAATTCAATTTAAAAATTTGCTCCCTACCGTTTATAAAAAACCTAGCTCAGAGCTTAAACGTAAGCATTAGAAAAGTGAGATTGTCATGCTACGTGGAAGCTTCCAAATTTATGTCCAAATGCGTAACCATTCTTATGTTACAAACTTTAATTATCATATCTTACCTTGCCCACCATTATTGACAAACCAAACGGAAGCATGCATCCTCATAATTGTCATTAGAAATTGATGTTATTCGAATGAGTAGTGCAATATTTACTATCTATTTGTACTATTTTTTTAATAGACGTAGGTCTCACAAATACATGTGGACTTATATCTATTAAAGAAATGGTACAAATAGATGGTAAAAGTAGTATTTTTATATTCGAAACCTTCTGGTTTAACTCAAGTAGTGAGAAAAAAAAAAGGTTGTTAAAATACAAGCGACATTTCTAATTTAAGAAGGGGATGGTTTGGGTCCGTGACAGGTGAGTTGAATAAAAAGACTTTAATCACCAAATTAAACCTGTCACCTACGCATATTTTTCTTGTTTCTTTAAGCATTGTAGAAAGGGAATAGACGAAATTAGGTAGTTAACGACAATGACTCGTGCAAGACACCCTATCTTTATATAGCCCACCCATGCGGACCCATTTTAGTTTTTCAAATTGAAAGCTCAATCCATGGCAGCCCAGTCCGGCCCACCGAATAATGTGGCCGCAAGGGATGGACCACACGATGAATGAAGCATTCAAATATAAAAAGAGAATTATCACTTAGCACTATGGTCTAACGATATTATTCTTTACTTATAAATGAGGTATTTTAGGTTTAATTTTTACCAAAAATGAATTTAAACCACATTCTTACTAATCTATTATGAAGTTAAACCTACCTCTTTTATCTTAATATAAATAATATCGTTTTCTAAAAAAAAATAATACAAAAAGAGAATAAAGATCAGCCGACATAAAAATGCTCCACCCTTCCAAAAGAAGAAAGATTTCTCGGTTAATCAGTTCACAGACATTACATCTCTTCATTGTCTAATCAATCAATATTCCTCACTGCCCTTCTTTATATAAAATATTATTAATAAGGAAGATTCAAAACTATTACAATAATTTAGAAGATGAGAGAGTTTCGAATCGGTACGTATGAATAGAAACTTAATATCATATTCATTAGGATATTGGACCACATACATTCCTCACTGGCATGACTATTATATTCTTATAGTTCTAGCTGGACTTCTTTTTTTCACTCTGTTTTTTTTTTTCACTTTATCAGTTGTCCCAAAGCCGCTCTAGCTCTGCAATTTGAAATTTGAAGAGATTTTTGTGCGTATCAAAAATATTAGTCATGTGGCATTCCCACCACGGTAGACGAGTATGTTGCATGGTAACTTCAACAAATGACTAGCCAAATAACTTTTGTCTTATTAAGGGAAGTGTTATTAGCATTTTAAAAATTTTATTCTACACTCTTCAAAAATATATTTTTCTTTCTAAATATAGAAAGTTTGGAGTGTAGAGTAAGAATTTTGGAGTGCCAATAACAATTCCCGGTATTAATTAAAAGAGACCAATTTTGCTCACTGCTATAATTATAGTGTATGTTTATCATATACCTAATTAGTGTCACGTGTCAGTTTACTTAATTTTAGTTAACTTTCACATTAAATATTATTTTTTTATTTTTTAAAAAGAATTAACTAAGGTTAAGTAAAAAAATATGGGACTTGGATCCTCTGCTGAGCCCAAGGAGAGGATCCTCTTGACCAAATGACTTGGGCCATTGGATGAAAATCTAACGGCTACAAACAGGGAGGATCCTCTTCTTGGGCTCAGAAGAGGATTGAAATCCAAAAATACGTGAGTGATGATTATTTGCATGGTGAGCATACATTATAGCTTAGCTTATAGTGGTGAGCAAAAATGCTCTCCAATTAAAATATAGTTGGAGAAGCTATAAATAACTTCTGATCTTGGAACGAATCCTTTGTCCCTCCTCGTTTTGAAGGGAACAGAATTATCATAGTTCAAGTTCATAGCGTTAATTATCCTCAAAACTCAACCCAATTTCTTGGAGTATAATTCCTCTGATTTTTTTTTTCCAGCAGACCAGAGCAGCAATGGAGTGGGACTTCAAGGACAGCGACCTTGCTGCTTTGGTGGGGTCTAGCATCTCACAAACCCAGATGAAGAATAAACCAGCTGAATCTCTAGGAATGGATATCAAGAAATTGGAGGAGGACCCAATGAAGGTCTCATCATCCAGAAGGATTAATGGTGATAACAATGGAAGTGATCATCTGAAAGTTCTATGCTTGGTCAACGGTTGTAGGCCGGACCTCAGCCGTTGTCGGGAATATCATCGGTGGCACAGAGTCTGCAAGCTTCATTCCAAGACCTCCGTTGTCGTTGTCAGGGACGAACATATTTAAATAAAACAATTAGACTGTATTTTTTTACCAAAAACAATTGATTAAGCATGTTGAACTGTTCATCACCTACTACACTGCTGGCACAATCATTTGTTTTGTTTTTCCTTTTCCTTTTTTTTTTTTTCAAGTTTTTAATAATTTTTAATCTTATATGATTTTGATAAAATTATGACGGAAGAACTACATCTATTTTTAGATATTATAATGATTCATTTTCAATTGTAGAGATTATCTTGATAAAACAAATCAATTTTAAAAATTGTTTGTTTAAAAACTCTTTAAAAACAATGCGCATAAATATGAGACAAATACACTGTAACCATGATAACTATATCCTTTTACAAGGGCACGAGGACAAAAACTTACGTTTATCTTCTTGATCTTGACACAGAAAATAGGGGACCACAAGATGATGTAGGCTGTAAGTATCTAGGTGCCAAAATGGCAGAGCAAATAATTAGAACAAAGATTACACTATGAGTAACGTTAGCAAGATTAAATATAGTGACAAAATTTGTAAATTAAATAATGTATCATTAATAAGAATGAGTATATTTGTTAATTATTAATTAATAAATCAATCATTTTCTTCCATGTCCTTTGATTTTCAAAATTTAATCTTTGTATTATCCTTCAACTAAGCCTAAAGATATTATTTGGGAGACTAAATTTATAGACAAAATTTGTAAACTAAATAATGTGTTACTAATAAAAATGTTTAAATGCACTATATGTCACATCCCGACCAGGGTTCCACCACATCTCGAGCTTGACTCAGCCGTAGCACAATATTGTCCGTTTGGGTCTTGACCACATCCTCACGGTTTTGTTTCTGAGAACTCACACGAGAACTTCCTAATGGGTCATCCATCCTGGAATTGCTCTCACGCGAACTCGCTTAACTTCTGAGTTTCGATGAACTTCATAGCCAGTGATCTCCCAAAAAGCCTCGTGCTAGATAGAGATGAAAATATAGATATAAAACTTACATGATTCACTCTCCTAAATGATGTAGGATGTTACACTTTAATCACTTAAAATTCTGATTAATTATTCTAGATTCAATAAAAGAATTAAAATCCCTAAAATCTCAATTACACCTTGCCAACCCATCACCCCTTAAACTAATCACAACTGGGCAATATAATAGTGGTAATAATAATATCAATTTTAGCATAAACAAATACTTCTGCTGCATCTATCCAGCCATTATTCTTTTCTTTTTTTTCGTCGTCTACCGCTCTTTCACTACCACCGTTCCACACCAAAAGTTAGAGAATTTACAGAAAAGTTATTATCCATGGCGGCTGCTGCTGCCACCGCTGATGAAGAACAAGAAGTCCATGTTCTACTGGTGGTGGTGCTGCAAGCCCACATGAATCCCATGCTCAAATTCGCCACGTGCCTCGCCTCAAAGGGTGTCTATATCACTCTCGCCACCACCGAAACCGCTCGAGACACCCTTCTCAACTTCGACACCACCTTCACAATCCTACACCCTAAAATCCACCTCGAGTTCTTCTCCGACGGCCTCGCCGCCGAGTTCAACCGCGAGAAGGGCGCCGACGTCCTCACCACCCTCCAAGTTTCCGGCTCCAAAAACCTGTCCAACCTCATAAAAAACCTCACTTCCGACAACAAACTCGCAATCTCCTGCATAATCTTCAACCCCTTTGGACCTTGGGTTGCTGACGTGGCGGCCGACCACGGCATCCCCTGCGCCCTGCTCTGGAACCAATCTTGCGCGACGTTTTCACTGCTCTACAGATACGCCAAAAAAATCGAACCTTTCGATCCAAACTTGGAATTGAACGCAAAAAACATTCTGGATTGTCCGGGAATTCCGAATATAGAAGTTGCCGATCTTCCCACCACTGTTCTCCCGTCAACCCCTTTCCATTTTAAGAAACTGATATCGGATTCCGTCGGAAGCTCGGAGAAAGCCAAATGGGTTCTGGGGAATTCGTTTTACGAGCTCGAAAAAGGCATCGTAGACTCCATGGAATCGCTCATTCCGATTCGTCCAATCGGTCCGTTGGTCTCGCCATTCATACTGGGCAGAGCAGGGGAAGATGACGAAACCCTCCACATCGACATGTATGAGGCCGAAGATTCCTGCATAGAGTGGCTCAACCGGCAGCCAATCTCCTCCGTCGTCTACGTCTCGTTCGGCAGAGTTACCGTTCTGTCCCAGACCCAGATTGACAATATTGCCCTCGCATTGAAAACCAGCAAACGGCCGTTCCTTTGGGTGCTAAAGCCGCCAGCGGAGGGTTCCAAGATGGAAGTGGGAGAACTGCCATTACGGTTTTTGGAGGAGACGAGGGAGATGGGCATGGTGGTAAACTGGTGCTCTCAGGAAAAAGTGCTTATGCACAAAGCAGTTGCCTGCTTTATGACTCACGGCGGTTGGAACTCGACGCTTGAGACGGTAGTGTCTGGTGTGCCGGTGGTGGTTTATCCTGAGTGGACCGATCAGCCCACCAATGCCAAGCTTTTGGCTGATGTGTTTGGTGTTGGTGTGAGGATTAGGGTTGGTGAGGATGGGGTTGCTAGCAGTGAAGAAATGAGGAGATGCATTGCGGAGGTTGTGGAGGGGCCAAGGGCGGAGGGCATGAAGAGGAGAGCGAAGGAGTTTAAGGCGGCGGCAAAAAAATCAGTGGAAGGTGGTGGTTCTTCTGACCGGAATATTGATCAATTTATCAGTGAAATTTCTGGGAAATCTTGATGGGAATTAGTTTCTTTTAGGAAGTGTAATAATTTGATTCCTCATTGGTCATGAATATGAAGAATGTAAGACTGTAGATCCAAATCCAAACCATGATCTAGATATGCTCTGTTTTTTTTTTTTCCTTATTTTAGTAGGGTTCAATTTTAAATGTTTTTTTTTTTGAAATGTATTTTTCTTGTTGAATAATATTTGCCTATCACTTACATTAGTTTCATAGTATTATTATATGCCTATACACTTTGTTTGTGAGAACATTTTTTATTTTTTAGTATTATTATACGCCTATACAATTTGGTTTTGTGAAATTTCTTTATTCCCCATCATTTGTTTTTGTGATAGAAGACTAAATAGTCTTTTCATCTTCTTTTAATTGATAAAGAATGTTTAATTAATAGGTAATTTAGATAACCATGGACAAATATATTAAGGGATTTGGTGGCTCCTAGACGATCCGGAAGCACGGATAAATAGTTGTGAGGACTTCCGAGGACCATGAAGTTTGAGCATGTGGTTGAGGCGAAGAGTACATCGGCGGGCCGGCAGTTGCAAATTCTGCAAATTAGCAAAAAATAAAATAAAAGCAAGCCCTCTTATTAAGCCACGTGAGGGAGACCTTTTCTAATTAAAAAAAGAAAGAGAGTCTATTCTCTTTCTTTATACCCAAGATCTCCACCCAATCCCATTTTGCACTCACTTTTCCTAATTGGGTAATTCCCAATTCCATTTTCCTTTTTCCTGTAACCCCACCCAACCGACTCCAGGCCACCACCAACTGCTCCACGCCTCCATTCGTCTCCTCTCCATGACCATCATTTGGTTCATTTCTCTTTAGTCTCCACCACCACTTAATTCCCTAATTTTTTAATTTAAGTAAGTTTTCTATTCCAGTCTAAATTAATCATATAGGATGTTAAAGTTGATGTGTATTGGATGAAAAATTCAAATTCAAATTCACAATAGACTATAGTTATTGTTAATTCATAACAGATTATAGGTATTGTTAATTTATAAATGATTATAGTTATTGTTAATTTGTTTACTTTGTTATGAAACCTTGTCGTCAACAAATTTAGTCTTTGTAGCTTGTAATGGTGTTTGTCCAACGATTATGAATGAAAAGTTGGTAGTTTATTGTATAATTTTTTTTGGAATTTTTACATTGAGAACACCCGATGTTAAAATTCGGAATCTGCCGCTACATATAACGTATAATAGAAATTTCTTAATCAACTAGTTCAATTTTTTAATCGTCATTTGAAGATTATTCATGAAAAAAAATCATTCGAATTGGATATCGTTTAGTCATTTAAATGTATCAAATAAACTGATCGTCAATTTATTTGATAAATTTAAACGAGCTTTGATTTGAATATTTTTTGTAGACAATGATTTTCAAACAAAAAAATAAAAAATTTAACGATTTAGATTATAAAAATTTTACGATAGAAATATATTATTTGCAAATGAAATAATGGAAGTATTATTTTTCTTTTCCTCTCAATAATATTCTAAACACCACATATCTATCTACGTTGGAAGCAAGTCGAATGGCACATACTACGGTTATTTGTGAAGTACCAAAAGGCTAAAAAGAAGGTCATGATAAGGTTATTTGTCCATTGTCTACTTAGTATCGATGAACCAATTATTGGTGGCTTATTTTATGCATGTTAATTTAGTTGCTCAATCAATGAACTTTATGAACTTCACACGCACTCCTGATCTGGGATTTGAAGTTAGGGTCCCATGAATTTTGGGTCCTAGAGTTAAAGATTTCCGTTTTTGGGACGGAAAAAGCGCGCTTATTTTCAACTTGTTCAATGAGGAATTTCATGGAATATTAGTGGGTTTTGTCATCACCAGACGAACTACGCACATGTGAATAGATATCAATATATGTCAAAATAATTTATTGGGTGATATCAAGAGTATCTACCGAGTTCTGTCGACGCAACATGTGTTGCCAAGAAATGCCTAGTAAACATTACATCAAACACTTTGTGAGTACAAAAGAATTTCATCGAAACAATCAGAGAGTCTCTGAAGGACTTTTCACATACGTGTTTTCTGAACTCCAAGTAGCCCTGAGACCACCTAGGTCCCTACGTGAATCCTACTGGGTTTTTGGGCATATTAGTGGGGATAATTTAATTCGAATAATAAAATATGCAACGGAAAGTAAATAAATGACATATAATATGTTATCCCAATTATACATCTGGTTGACTGTAATTTATGACGCAATAAAGGACAAGGATTAAGATATTAACTTACCTGAATCCTTAGCCACGTACGTGCTGCTTTGTTGGATCACTCTCATGCTCGTGATCTTTTTCATGATTGATTACGTGAAGCTCCCCCAGTGTTGAGTCTTTAAGAGTATCCACACTAATAAATCTAGTAACACAAGATGGAGTGATTAATTTAAATGTGCTAGCAATATCTCTTACTTGGATCAATATAAAATCAGCGCATTAAGGTGTTTTGGCTTAGGGTTGTTTTTTCTTCCTCTTTTTCTCTGAGGGATAAAACTGAATAATCTTAGTATATGAGAATAAACACAAGGAGTATTTATACTGCACCTCCTTAGGGTTTGACGCCTTGAGCTTTACGCCACACGTCAATCCTACTTACCCACTTTGGGTTTGTGATTTGGACCATTTTTAATTAATAAAACCAAAAAGATATTTAATTAAAACTGTAGTATCCCACATCGCCAGTGATGGCTTGGTCTTTGGGCCTTATATGTCCATGCCTGCATGTACCTTTCAGAGAGGCCTTTTGGAGCTGCGGCTTGCAAAGACAAAACCGTGCGGTAGCCCTGCTGTCTGCGACCTAGTCCAGGGCGGGGAATGCCAAAGTGGACAATATCTCTGCGAGGGAAGGCGGGATGTGACAATTTGGTATCAGAGCCAGACTCACGGTTGTGGTGTGCCGACGAGGACGTCGGGCTCCCTAAGGGGGGTGGATTGTAGTATCCCACATCGCCCGTGAGGGCTTGGTCTTTGGGCCTTATATGTCCATGCCTGCATGTACCTTTCAGAGAGGCCTTTTGGAGCTGCGGCTTGCAAAGACAAAACCGTGCGGTAGCCCTGCTGTCTGCGACCTAGTCCAGGGCGGGGAATGCCAAAGCGGACAATATCTCTGCGAGGGAAGGCGGGATGTGACAAAAACCATGTCCAATAGGCCCAAAAATTTAATCTAATATAATTATCAATTAATTATATCTTGGCATCACCTATATAACATTACTAGAACTTATCATAGGTGTAGTGCCCCGCCCCGAAAACATTTGTTTCGCGATATAATTACCTGATAGGCCAATTTAACTCTTATTTATTTCACTACCATTAATCATAATTCTTTATCTAAATTTATTAATCATTCACAAAATCTATGACCAAAATTTAATTACCAAAACATAAGATTTAATTTTACAATTAATCACCAAGTTTCTTTTTTTAATTCAAATTCCCAACAAAAGATTAATCTCAATTATTTAAGGATGCATCTAACCCTGTTAGATTGTGACAGCCCGTCCCGGGATTTTCATACCGTAGGGGTGAAATGACGGTTTTGCCCCTAATGGATAATTGTTGTTTGTGTGGTTGCTTTGAGTACTTGGTTGGCTGCATCTCAGCCACACATCCATCATCATTCTCATCACCCTCTCTTGTTGACCCTCTCTATCCCGTATCCCTATATATATATATATATATATATATATATATATATATCTCTCTCTCTCTCTCTCTCTCTCTTTTTCATCAGTTTGTACGGACAAGAACCAAAGAGTTGGAAAACGTGGTAGATCGAGGAAGCAAACTTTATATTTGTGCTCGTGAGGTTCTTAAGAGTTCAACCATAGCCATTTCAGGTAAGGGAACCTTCGTTTTCACGTCGAACTTGTGATACCCGATTTGGTCACTGTTCATGCATACGTAAATTCATGTGTTTTTAGGAATTTCAAGTTTGTAGGAAGCTTGGTGAGGTCCTTAGGAAGCTCGGGGTGGTTCGTTTAAAGGTTTTGGACGTCGGGATTGTAAGTTGAAGGTTTGGCCGGATTTGGTGGAGTTTTTCCGGCGAGATTCCGTTGGTTTTAGTGCTTGAAAGTGGTAAATATTTGTTCATCTAGTTGTAAGCTTCATTTTGGTACCAATTTTGTGAAATTTGGATGAAAAACGAGTGAGATATTAAGTTTAGAAATTTTCCCGGTTTTCCGGCGCTGGAGGTTGGCCAGAGAAGACGACGGAATATTCCTAACAGCGTTAGGTTAACTTTAATGAAATCTGTCAAAGTTAACAGAATATTCCTGACGGCGTTAACTAAATCTGTCAGTGTGCCAGGCACGTGTCTGCGCTTGGGCGGCGCGTGGGGGCGCATGCGGTGTCAGAAAATTATTTTAAAAATATAGGGTTGTTCGTGAGGTTGAGTAGATCACGTTGGTGTATTCGTATACTCCATTTGAGCATTGTATGAGAAGTTTTTACCTAGTTTGGGTTATGTGCTTTAAATTAACGTTTTTATAGTTGTTTCGCATATAGGTGAGACCTATCCCGAGGACGAGCGCAGTCACTCGAGGCAAGGGGGTTACGACCCTTCTACATACCAGTGAGTGGGCTTTTGGTTTTCCGTATATACCTATATACTTGTGATTTTTCCCAGAAAATGAATTGAAACGTTTATGAGTTTTAAATGCCATGCATTATGTTTGCCTATTTATTTATGCATTATTAGTTGCATATGCGTATGATTGGTGCTGCGAACGCATAGGTAAGTTCCAGGTAAGTTATAGTTTACGTTTTATGTTTAGTAGTGAGTTGAGATGCATAGAGAGATCATAACTTGCACCCCCGGTGTTAGTGCTCCTGCCCAGAGTAGGGCACAGTCCTTCACGTGATGTTCACCTCCCGCACCACACGCTCATCTTGGATCCAAGTTAGGTGCACAGTCCTGTCGTACAGACCACTATAGATGGTTTCGACTCGTAGGTGACCCGCGATTATTCGCCCAGTCTTCACGTGATCGTAGCACTTGAGCGTATTTATTTACACCCAGTCCTGTCGTACATACCACTTTAGGTGGTTCCGACTCGTGGGCAGGTATAGTTAGTGAGTTGTGGATTGAGCTCTAAATTCAGCCGTACAGGTCACGTTAGGTGACTCCGACTAATAGATTTCATGGCATTAATTTGACATTACCTGAGTACTTGCATTTTTATGTAGAGGCATTCGACTTGGCATATTTCTGAGCATGATTTATATATATGTGCATATTCTATTTTCTGGGAAACTATACAGTTTTACGGCGAGGGGTTAGTACTTTTGATGTTGAAATGATTTTGAAAAGCTTTGTTTTTGCCCACTCACACTTTCTGTTTTGCGACCCTTCAGGTTCTAGTTTGGATATCTCTGTTGGTGGCTCTCAAGGGATTCATGGCATATCTGACAGATTATCACCAGTGTAGGACCACCGTTGGGTGTGTTTATTTAGTGTTTGTTTCTCCCGGATTGCACTAGGTCTTCTGTGCTCTGAATATTGTTTTTCACACTTACGCTTGCACGTGTATGTTTCTACTTAGTGTATAGCTTGGTTTTTATTTATTCATACTTTTATTATCATTCTTAGCTTTCGCACTGTGCACATGGTTATGTCACTTCCACGTGACGGCCAGCATGCCCTGATCTCGGTCGGGGTGTGTCAGTTTGGTATCAGAGCATAGGTTTGGCAGTCCTGTACTTTTGTGAGTATTCTGATGGTTTTGGTGTCTTCTGTCAGAACTATGCCGCCTCGTAGGGAACCATGTCGCTCTGCTGAGCCTAGCTTCCCCGATGTAGCTCAATTGGGGGAAGTTATCGCCACCGTTATTCAGTTGGCGCTCCGCCCTCCCCAGAGGATTCATCTGGAGACTATGTATAATCTGAAGCTGGATAAATTCAAGGGCCACGAGGGTTTTGAAGGAGCGGAGCGGTGGCTAAAACATATTGAGAATACCTTTCGTGTTCTGCATAATCATGGGAATCTCCCTGTTAAGAAGTGGGTTGAGACGACATCTTGGTTTTTTGGTAAGGATTCGGCATCCTGGTGGGAGTAGGAGGTTCGTCGTTTGTCCCTAGAGGAGATGACTGATTGGGAAGTATTTGGAGAGCTGTTCAGGAGAAGGTTTGTGCCTCATGAGTATATAGACCGCAAAAAGTAGGAATTCACTGAGTTGAGGCAGGGGAAGTTGATGGCGAACGAGTACTATCGGAGGTTTACTGATTTGTCCCGCTATTATCCGGATGTTGCTGTCAATCCGGCAGAGATGCTTCGTCGTTTCCGTTTGGGTACTAAGAAAAAATGGCGTTCTATGGCGGCCACTACCCCTTGTGACACCTACTAGGAGTTCTACGAGATTCTGTTGAGGATTGAGGATTCCGAGAACATGCCCAGTGAGAGTGATGAGGAAGAAAAAGATGGTAACCAGAGGAAAGATGACAAGGGCAAAGGTCAGGCATCGCTAGGACCTCGCAAGACTAAGAGCTTTAAGCGGGGTGGAACCAGTTCTAGCTCTTCTAGTGGTGGTTTTAGTGCCACTGGTTAGGGTCGTGGTGGTAGATTTACTGGAGGTGCTAGAGGCCAGAGGCAGGGTGATGCTGGTAAAGAAAGAGCTTTGGTTTGTCGCAGATGTAATAATCGACATTTTGGAGAGTGCAGGAGAGGCAGCGGTGGTTGCTTCACTTGTGGGCAGTTGGGACATCGGCCTGCAAATTGTCCCAGAGTCAGCAGAAGCCCCAGCAGACTTTCTTGCCACCACCTGCACCGATCCAGAAGGTTCCTGGTCCTGATAGCTACGGGAAGACGGGTCCTGGTGGTGCCTATTATTATCAAGGCGATGTTGTTCCCTATGCCCCTGGACAATATCCATATCCCCAGGATCCATATTCTCAGAGTGGTTATCCCCAGTATTCTGGTGGTTATATGTCGTATCCTCCAGTTCCAGCAGGTGGGTCTCAGTGGTACCAGGGAGGACAACCTCAGCAGGGGGAGATTGTTGTGAGTAGTGCGAGATCTTTGAGGTAGTATGGTCAGCCCAGTTAGGGGCGTAGTGCACAGAGTTGTGGTGGCCAGACGAGTAAAGGTCGTGGTGGACGGCAGCAGACCCAGGGGCATATTCACAATATCTCTCTGTAGGATGCTCAAAATAATCCAGACTTGATCATGGGTACGTTAAATATCCTTGGTTATTTTGTTAGAGTATTAATTGACTGTGGTGCTACACATTCTGTGATTTCTCATACCTTTGCTTAAGTGACGCATCCTCACCCTACATCTCTAGGGTATGATTTAGAGTTTGCTATGCCTAGAGAGGAAAGATGTATTGTTGATTGTGTGTACCCAGGATGTCCAGTGATGGTGGATGATGTTATTATGCCAGCTGATCTCATCTCGTTAGATATTGTTGACTTTGATGTGATTTTGGGCACGGATTGGTTGCATTTCAATCGTGCCAATATTGATTGTTAAGGGAAAATCGGTACCTTCCATTGTCCTGGATTACCTGTGGTTACTTTTGTGGGCGAGCAGAATGGGGTGAGACATGGCGTTATTTCTGCTATGCGAGCGAAAAGGTTGTTATCGAAAGGTTGCCAGGGATACTTAGCTCACGTGGTGTTGAACGATGCTGCTTCTAGTAGTGTGGAGGATGTAAGGGTAGTCAGGTATTTTCCTGATGTTTTCCCTGAGGATTTACCTGGTTTACCGCCAGACCGAGACGTGGAGTTCACCATTGATTTGCTTCTAGGTACTAATCCTATATCTTTGACTCCTTATCGTATAGCTCCTACTAAGTTGAGGGAATTAAAAGTTCAGTTGCAGGAATTTGTGGATAAGGGTTTTATTCAGCCTAGTACTTTACCTTGGGGAGCTCCAGTGTTATATGTGAGAAAGAAAGACGGAACTTTGAGGCTATGTCTTGATTACCGGCAATTGAATCGGGTAACGATTAAAAACCGTTATCCATTGCCACGTATTGATGATTTGTTTGATCAGCTTCGAGGTGCTTGTGTATTCTCAAATATTGACTTGAGGTCTGGATACTATTAGTTGAAGATTAGTAGGGATGATGAAACTAAGACTGCTTTCAGGACTCGTTATGGTCATTATGAGTTTCTGGTTATGCCTTTTGGATTGACGAATGCACCAGCTGCTTTTATGGATTTGATGAACCGAGTATTCCAGCCATATTTGGATAGGTTTGTTATTGTCTTCATTGACGATATTCTGGTATACTCTAAGTCTAAATTGGAGTATATTCGACATCTTACTTTGGTGTTGAAAAGGTTGAGGGAACACCAATTGTATGCTAAGTTTAGCAAGTGTCAGTTCTGGTTAGATCAAGTAGCATTTTTGGGGCACGTCATTTCAGCTCAAGGTATCTTGGTGGATCCTCAAAATGTGGTAACTGTGGAAAAGTGGGAGCAACCACGAACCGTCACTGAGGTGAGGAGTTTCCTTGGTTTAGCAGGGTATTATCGACGGTTTGTTAAGGATTTTTCTGTAATTGCTTTACCACTGACGAGGTTAATGAGGAAAGATGTTAAATTTGAGTGAGATGATAATTGTGAGCAGAGTTTTCAGCAGTTGAAGTATTGTCTCACTCATGCACATGTTTTGGCACTCCCAGACGATAATGGTGATTTGGAGGTCTATAGTGATGCTTCCTTGAATGGTCTGGGATGTGTGTTGATGCAGCATGGTAGGGTAATTGCTTATGCTTCACGACAATTGAAACCTCATGAGTTGAATTATCCTACGCATGATTTGGAGTTAGCATCCATTATCTTTGCGTTGAAGTTGTGGAGACATTATCTTTATGGAGAAAAATGCAAGATCTTTACAGATCATAAGAGTCTTCAGTATCTTTTCACGCAGAGGGATCTTAATCTTCGTCAGCGGAGGTGGTTGGTAGTGATTATGATTGCACGATTGATTATCACCATGGTCGTGCAAATGTGGTAGCGGATTCACTTAGCAGGAAGTCTCAGGGAAGTATCAATACGTTGTACACTAGTCGCGTTCCTCTTCTGGCAAACTTAAGATCCACGGGAGTGAGGTTAGAGGCAGAAGATCAAGAGGTAGCTTTACATGCTAATTTTCAAGTTAGGCTAATTTTAGTTGATCGTGTGCTTGAAGCTCAGGTAGCTGATGAGGAAACTCAAGAAATAATCCAAGCAAGGAATCAGGGGAAGAGAAAAGACCTCAGAATTTGTGAATCGGATGGCATGCTTATGCAGGAGGGTAGAATGTTTGTGCCTAATAATTTGGATTTAAAGAAAGCAATTCTCGATGAAGTGCATATCTCAGCTTATGTGATGCATCCATGAGCTACTAAAATGTATCATACCATTCGACCATTTTATTATTGGTCGGGTATGAAGAGGGAGATAGCTGAGTATGTGAGTAGATGTGTTGTTTGCCAGCAAGTTAAAGCTGAAAGGAAGAAGCCGTTTGGGTTGTTGCAGCCACTTCCCGTTCCAAAGTGGAAATGGGAAAACATTACTATGGATTTTGTGTACAAGCTTCCGCGTACACATAATGGTTTTGACGGTTTTTGGGTGATTGTTAATCGGCTTACTAAGTCAGCACATTTCATTCCAGTGAGGGAAAAGTATTCTTTGGGGCGATTAGCTGAGTTGTTCATCTCGAAAATCGTGAAGTACCATGGTGTTCCTGTGAGTATTGTTTGGAATCGTGACCCAAGATTTACTTCTAAATTTTGGGTGGCTTTTCAGGAAGCTTTGGGTACGAGATTACTTTATAGTACAACATATCATCCTTAGACAGACGGACAGTCAGAGAGAACTATTCAGACGTTGGAGGATATGTTGAGATATTCGGTGTTACAGTTTGGCGATGCTTGGCACAAGCGGTTGCATTTAATGGAATTTGCCTACAACAACAGCTTTAATTCGAGTATCGGTATGGCATCATTCGAGGCGTTGTATGGTAGATCTTGCCGCACACCTTTGTGTTGGTCAGAAGTCGGAGAAAGAGTTTTGGTAGGCCCGGAGATTGTTGAGGAGACTACTCAAAATTTTCAGGTAATCAAGTCTAACCTGAAGGCGGCCCAGGATCGACAAAAGAGCTTAGCGGATCGGCATGCTATTGACAGAGTGTAAAAGGTTGGCGATTGGGTGTTTCTGAAGCTTTCACCGTGGAGAGGTGTTGTGCGGTTTGGAAAGAAAGGTAAGTTGAGTCCCAGGTATATCGGACCGTACATGATCACTGAGCGAGTTGGTGAAGTGGCTTACAGACTTGAGTTGCCTTCTGAGCTGGCAAAAGTGCATAATGTTTTCCACGTGTTTATGCTTCAACATTATGTTGCGGACTCGTCTCATGTGATACCACCTCAACCCTTGGAAATTAATTCGGATTTGACTTATGATAAGGAACCAGTGATGATTCTGGATTGGAAGGAAAAAGTTCTGAGGAACAAGACAGTGAATTTGGTGAAAGTTTTGTGGATGAATCATACAGTAAAGGAGCCTACTTGGGAAACTGAAGATCGGATGAGAGATTTGTATCCTTGATTGTTCTTTGATCGCTAGTGGTTATTGTGAATGGTTGTTGTGAATTTCAGGACGAAATTTTTTAAGGTGGGTAGGTTGTGACAGCCCGTCCCAGATTTTTCATACCGTATGGGTGAAATGACAATTTTGCCCCTAATGGATAATCGTTGTTTATGTGGTTGCTTTGAGTACTTGGTTGGCTGCATCTCAGCCACACATCCATCATCATTCTCATCACCCTCTCATGTTGGCCCTCTCTATCCCGTATCCCTGTCTTTTTCTCTCTCTCTCTCTTCTTCATCAGTTTGTATAGACAAGAACCAAAGAGTTGGAAAACGTGGTAGATCGAGGAAGCAAACTTTATATTTGTGCTCGTGAGGTTCTTAGGAGTTCAACCATACCCATTTCAGGTAAGGGAACCTTCATTTTCACGTCGAACTTGTGATACCCGGTTTGGTCACTGTTCATGCACACGTAAATTCATGTGTTTTTGGGAATTTCAAGTTTGTAGGAAGCTTGGTGAGGTCCTTAGGAAGCTCGGGGTGGTTCGTTTGAAGGTTTTGGACGTCGGGATCGTGAGTTGCAGGTTTGGCCGGATTTGGTGGAGTTTTTCCGGCAAGATTCCGTTGGTTTTAGTGCTTGAAAGTGGTAAGGATTTGTTCCTCTAGTTGTAAGCTTCATTTTGGTACCAATTTTGTGGGTGAAAAACGAGTGAGATATTAAGTTTAGAAGTTTTCCCAGTTTTTCGATGATGTCGACGGCGCCGGAGGTTAGCCAGAGAAGACGACAGAATATTTTGTCAGTTTGGACTGAATATTCCTAACGGCCTTAGGTTAACTTTAACGGAATCTGTTAAAGTTAACGGAATATTCCTGACGGCGTTAACTGACGCCGTCAGTGTGCCAGGCGCGTGCGGTGTCAGAAAATTATTTTTAAAATATGGGGTTGTTCGTGAGGTTGAGTAGATCACGTTGGTGTATTCATACACCCCATTTGAACATTGTATGAGAAGTTTTTACCTAATTTAGGTTATGTGCTTTAAATTAACGTTTTTATAGTTGTTTCGCATATAGGTGAGACCTATCCCGAGGACGAGCGCAGTCACTCGAGGCAAGGGAATTACGACCCTTCTAAATACCAGTGAGTGGGCTTTTGGTTTTCCGTATATACCTATATACATGTGATTTTTTCCAGAAAATGAAATGAAACGTTTATGAGTTTTAAATGCCATGCATTATGTTTGCCTATTTATTTATGCATTATTAGTTACATATGCGTATGATTGGTGCTGCGGACGCACAGGTAAGTGCCAGGTAAGTTATGGTTTACGTTTTATGTTTAGTAGTGAATTGAGATGCATAAAGAGCTCATAATATGCACCCCCAGTGTTAGTGCTCCTACCCAGAGTAAGGCACAGTCCTTCACGTGATGTTCACCTCCCGCACCACATGCTCATCTGGGATCCAAGTTAGGAGCACAGTCCTGTCGTACATACCACTATAGGTGGTTCCGACTCGTAGGTGACCCGCGATTATTCGTCCAGTCTTCACGTGATCGTAGCACTTAAGCGTATTTATTTACACCCAGTCCTGTCGTACAGACCACTTTAGGTGGTTCCGACTCGTGTGCAGGTATAGTTAGTGAGTTGTGGATTGAGCTCTAAATTCAGCCGTACAGGTCACGTTAGGTGACTTCGGTTGACAAATTTCATGGCATTGATTTGACATTACCTAAGTACTTGCATTTTTATGTAAAGGCATTCGACATGGCATATTTCTGAGCATGATTTATATATATGTGCATATTCTATTTTCTGAGAAACTATACAGTTTTACGGCGAGGGGTTAGTACTTTTGATATTGAAATGATTTTGAAAAGCTTTGTTTTTGCCCACTCACACTTTCTGTTTTGCGCCCCTCCAGGTTCTAGTTTGGATAGCTCTGTTGGTGGCTGTTGAGGGATTCACGGCATATCTGACAGATTATTACCAGTGTAGGACCACCGTTGGGTGCGTTTATTTAGTGTTTGTTTCTCCCGGACTGCACTAGGTCTTCCGTGCTCTGAATATTGTTTTTCACACTTACGCTTGCACGTGTATGTTTCTACTTAGTGTATAGCTTGGTTTATATTTATTCGTACTTTTATTATTATTCTTAGTTTCCTCACTGTGCACATGGTTATGTCACTTCCACGTGACGGCCAGCATGCCCTGATCTCGGTCGTGGTGTGTCATAGATTGCCTACGTACCCTTGAGTGGGATCAAGCATTTTGTAGTTCACAATTCATCTCTAGTCCATTTTCGAAAATATTCAAGTGGCGGAAATATTCAGTGTTGAACTTTAACCATTGAATCACATTGTATGGATACTAATTACGGATTTAAAATATCGAATTCTATGTAAAAAGGCAATATCGGCCCCCTGGCCACGTGCCGCCTCCTGTGGCAGTTTCCGATGAACGGAAACCTAATTTTCCGACTAACTCTAAAAATTACCAAATTTTACAGAATAGTAGAGTTCAATGAGAGGAACAACTTTCATACCTGGGCAGAAGTCCAATTCGGCCGGGAAACACCTCAAATCGCCCTCAAACCACCGGAAACCCTTGAATTTTGGTGTAATTAATTCAACTCCAAAACAGCTCCGACACCCCAACCAATGCATGTGCTTTGTTTCAGGCCTCAAGGGGAGTCTAATGGTAGTGGTAATTGGAGGAAAAAGTTTCAGAATTTGATGAATCTTCGCACGAACCCATCGCACCCACCGACGGTTCTTCACCATTTCAAGTCCAAATTTTACCAATTTTAAGGTAGAATGGGTTGACTGATTTCCAGGTGGTGGCTCGGCTTAAATCGCCGGAATATGGCCGGAGGAGCAGTCGGAATCCGTCGGGTATCACCCATCCGCAGGTCGGGTCGTAAAGAACCGGGAAGGGATCCATGATCCCGTGTTGCTCTCCCTCTCTCCTGTACCCTCCTTCCCCTTTTTCTGATTGGGCCTTCCCTTTCTCTCCTCTCCCTATTCGCCGAGCCCCTCCTCATTTCCCTCCTGAAATTCCTCTTCCTTTTTTATTTTTATTCTTTTTTATTTTTTTTCTTTTCTTTTTTCTTCCGCCACTCTCGTGACCTCCTTTTACTAAAACAAGGCTCCCATAAATCTAGAGCCTTCCAATTCCTAGCAAATTGACTATTTTGCCCTTACCTTCGTTCATTTATAACTCTTTCGTTATAATTCCGTTTACAAACGGTTTGCGCCTACACATTCACTAGATCGAGCTTTATCCAAAGATGCCAAGAAATACAATAAAATATATGAGGATAAAAATACATCCTCGTATGATTACATTAATCAACTAGGGGCATTTTCATTATTTTTCACTTAACGAAAAATTATTCAACATAAATAATAATAAAATCCGGAAGCGGAATTTCACATTTTCCCCATTCGCAATTGATAACAATAAATTGATTTATTTTCTATTTTCTCCACATATTCATAATTATGAATATCAAATTCATATATTTAAAATTTTCAAGGTATTACAATAGGTGTGTGACCTCTTAGGTTCTAACTAAAGTTGCTAGTGAAATTAATTTAACTCCACAAACTATAAATGACACCTAGCAGTATGTCATGGCTACCTGGATTTGTAGAAGTATACGCAAACTAATCACAATATTCTTTTGAACCTTGATTGTAGTTACAATGCAATTCGGTTCTTCTGTCATCTATATTCCGATCAAGATTTGTGTGATATGGAACACTATTAAATAACATGTAATCATCTATGATCACCATGATGCATCTTAAGTTGAAGCATTTTCGGATGGATCTTCAAGTGGCTTTGAGGGATATTTGTGTAACATCCCACATCGACCAACAGAGAAGGGGTGATGTGCCTTATATGTACATGTCCACCTCCTTTAGCACGAGGCTTTTGGGAACTCACTGACTTCGGATTCCATCAGAACTCCGAAGTTAAGCAAGTTCGGGTAAGAGCAATCTCAGGATGAGTGACCCACTGGGAAGTTCTCATGTGAGTTCCCAGAAATAAAACCGTGAGGGTGTGGCCGGGGCCCAAAGCGGACAATATCATGCTACAGCGGAGCTGACACTGGGATGTGACAGAATGGTATCAAAGCCACTTTGTTGTTCGGTGCGGATGTACCGACGAGGACGTCGGGTTCCTCTTAAGTGGGGTGGATTGTAACATCCCACATCGACCAACGGATAGGGGATGATGTGCCTTATATGTACATGCCCACCTCTTTTAGCATGAGGCCTTTTGGGAACTCACTAGCTTCGGATTCCATCGGAACTTCGAAGTTAAGCGAGTTTGGGCTGGAGCAATCCCAGGATGGGTGGCCCACTGGGAAGTTCTTGCGTGAGTTCCCAGAAACAAAATTAGCTTTTAGGGCACAATTCCAATAAAAACCTTTACAAAATATATTCCAATTTTTTTTTTCTTTCTTGAGAAAACAAAGATTTTACATAGTTAATCTTTTCTTTTTAATAAAAGGATAATAATGGATTAGGCAAGTTGAGCTACACATAAATCTTGGTCATCGGTTTAAGTAGCTTTACTCTCCAAACCCGCACAAAAAGGTCATAAAGAATCTACTTCCTTCTCGCTTAAAATGAATAGAAATGACTGTTAACTAATGAAAATTGAAAACAAATAAATACAAATGGGGGGACGAAGCCAAGACCCACAAAGAAAAAGCAATACATCATCAAAGAAGAAAATAAAGACAAAAAAATTCTTTGAACCAAAGTATCAATTCGAGTGAGCGAAATACTGAAAAATTGTGATGCACTCTAATCTGAAAAACGAAAACAGACAAGCCAAAAAAACCTGAATGCAAAGAAGTGGGAATTGTCAGGGGAACAAAGTCATGGCAGACCAAGTTGGAGGAAGATAAACCCATGTTAGCTAAAGTGCAAAACTATTAGCAACCACGTTCTCTTCTCCAGAAATGTGAGAGCAACAAAAAAATCATCTCTCGAATGCGAGCCAATACCTATAGTTAATCTATTATTTTGCTTCTTTCTATCTTGTCCATCTGGTCATATTATTCAATACTACCAAAAGTTACAAACTTATTAAATCATTTTTTACTATCAATTTTTTATTGGCAGTGAAAGGTAAAGTTTAGAGCGAATTCAGAAATGAAACACTGTCATATATAGTTGGTGTCTCTTTGTGAAGAAAAAGAAGGGCGCTTCTTATATTATTCATTCGTTGGTTTTTACCATACAACAATGTTTTATGTAAGAAGTGGAGAATTTAGGTCAAGGCACTTAACGAGCTAACCTTCATAACTTAAGATCAAATTTTCCATTAACAAGAATCAAACCCATAACTTTTTACTTCTTGAGATGATATAATATTAGTAACTACGCTGCTATTATTTTGATATGCCATAAAATAGTGGTTATGCAAATGACCAAGGAAAATATAACAAACTAGCGTAAGAAGCAACAAGTAAAAATGTTGGCACCGTGAGTTTAAAATTCGGACTAGGATTTTATCCCCTTCTCTTTCCATTCCCTTACATCATCTTCTTTCACATTCTCTATTTTATCTTTCTCTTTCTATAAAACATTAATATAAAATATTAACTTAGCTTAATCGTCATCATTCAAATAGAAAGGAAATTAAAGAAGGAGAAAAAAAGAGGAGAGAATCACCTTTAAAATTCAACACAAAATTATTGAATTCCATTCCACTTTCAACTTTCAAACAACTTTTAGAATGTTGTCCTTTTACTTTTCAATCGAATTCTTTATTATAAAGAACTAGGGCGGCCTGCATACAAACTGGAGTCCTACACGAATTGGACACGAACACCAAATTTCTATGTGTTGGTAAATTTTTAATTTGGGTTGTGTTTACAGAAACAAGAATTCTCGTATTAACTCGATTTAATAGTAAAACTCAGAAGTGAAGGAATGCCTAATTAAAAGCCTAAGAAATGTCAAGACAAAGGAACCAGGGGACAATTCCAACGAACGAGTGAGCACAAAGATGTAAATTTAATATGTAAAAATTACATTATTTTTCATTTAAATTTCAGTTATATTTGAGAGATGCAAAATTTACATGGTCTAATAACTTTACATCCCCTTAAAATTACCGATTAAAAAGTATTTCGGCCAACAAATTCCTATAATTGTCTCCAATAGAGTGGGAGACCTTAGTCGAGCTTTTTACAATTGTCAAACTCGATTAAGATCTCTCACTTCTTATGAATCATGATCCATGGAGAGCTTGAATATTTTGAGATGCCCCTTCTTACTTAAATAGTTTGCTCCACCCCTCGAAATGGTTAAACTTGGTCGGTCAAACAATGAGCTTGTACTTTCTCATCTCAAAGTTCAATACATACTCTTTCTTCCAAAATCACATCGTAATACAATTTTATTTACCGACGGAATTTAGTTGGTTAGGAATATTGCAAGTTTGCAATGCACAATCAACCGCCATGAAATATTTGCCCATTCAAAGTTGGACTTGGGAAATCGGATTCCTCTAATTATTTTTTTAATATTTTCCTAATCTAAATTTAGAATTTTATGAGGAGACGCTGAGTCGTTATAAATGTATAAAACTTGACTTTGTTCCTTGCTACAATGCGTGACTTCGTGACAATTGCAACGATGACAACTCTCTGTTGGCGTGAGAAAGGATTATTATATGTTTTGCTTGTTTTTAATTAAAAACTAGTTGGACTAAGTACTTAAAATTTTAAAATTTCCTAATTTTTTAGTGTCAATACAAATTAGTCTCAATCTTTTTAAACATTCCAAATAAAATGTACATGTGGCATCATGGCAGTCATACCAATTCAACAAACTCCATGACCTTTTCGAAGTTAGCAGCTTAAGTTGTAGAGTGGAGTTGGTGGTTGGCGTTGGTTTGCAAGTGATGGCCTAATAGGGGTGGTGGTGACGGTTAGTTGGTGGACTTTCATTACCATCTATTGATTTGGGTGACAAAGTAAGTTCTACTTAATTTAACATAAATTTAATGGGAATTTAACATATGTGATATTTTCAATAGGTTGGGTACTTGTTTGAAATGTTTTTAAAAAAAATTGAAACCAATTTGAAATGCCACTAAAAGATTGGGGGTTTAAAGTGCTTAATTGTGGAGCCACTTTCATTATTTCTCCAAGAAATAACAATCCAAGTTAGATGTTAATCAAAATATTTTTGCTCATTACTGTTTGAAAAATCATCCAACCCACGTTAAATATAGTGATGAACAAAAATGTTTAGGAGATTTGCGGGTATTCAAAAATGCAGTCAATATTAGTGTGTAGGAGATTTGCGGTATTCAAAAATGCAGTCAATATTAGTGTGTAGGAGAAAAACCAACTCACTAGGAATTTGATTCTAGCTTTGCCATCAAAACAAAAGAACAAAAAAGGGATTGATTCTGGTGTGGAAGTCAGACTTGTGGCCATGGGAAGGCTGAAATGCTTCTGTGAGTCATCTCGGTTCCCGAAAGGGATGGATAACCGTAACTTGCCACAAGTTGTCCTCCTTTAAAAAATAATAATAATACCATGTTTTATCATGTGTTATATATATATATATATATATATGAACATGCCAAAAATAGAAGGTTTATTTTTAGCTATGTTCCCTGCAACTCTATTTTGATCTCACTTTAACTCAAAAGTCATTACTTTACTCTCTAAAACTCATAATTCGTTCCATTTTCACTTGTGAAATCTCTTTTCTCCTTGAAACTTATAGGATGCCTTCTAAAACATACATGGAACCCAACACCTAATAAAACTATGCCACATGTACAATAAATTTGATTATAAATCTCCACTATGTGTTAACATTCAACAATCAGAGAATATTAAATTTAAAAAGAAATTGTAGAGATGATAAAAATAAAAAAGAAATTGATTAGCCTGGTGCACCTAAATCAAACCCACATAAGAAATTAAGAAATCTAAGGCAATGCGAAGCAAATTTTGAGTTTTATGGAAACGACTTTCCAGTTTCAGAGAGCAAAATGATATCAAAATCGAGTTTCAAGGGACAAAATGAAGCAAACTATAAGTTTTAAAGAGTAAAGTAGCAACTTTTGAGTTACATAAAGTAAAAAGAGATTAAAATCAAATTCTAGGAACGTAACTAAAAGTAAGTCAAAATAGAATAGTAATTCTAACTCAATAGTTTATAAACACCATCTTCATACACCATATACAGATAAATTTTTGCGCTCTTTTTTATCACTAGGGACAACATCACGCGAATTTCTTACAATTGCAAGTCTAAGGACTTACAAATTTTAGTTGGTAATGATCAAAATTATCCTTTTGAATTTTTTTTTTTATTGGAGACAGCATGTGGGCTAAACTTTACAATGGACTAACAATAATGTGGTTCAAATTCGACTTTGACGAGAATTGAACCTAGGACATCTCACTTACAAATGAAGAGGAATAATATAAGACAGTAATACTAAGTGGCACTTTTGAATTTTTTTTTTTCTTGTATTTATTTTTTAATAACCTTTTTAGAAAAACTAATGAAAATCATTTGAAAACTTGGAGTTTTAACGATAAAAACAAAATAAAAGGTAAAGTGAATAGTACCAGGATTGACCTTTTAGTGTAAAAATATGATTTTTCGTTAAAATAAACAATACCGAAAACTTTTCGTTAAAATTCTCTTTCTTTTTCCTATGCCTTTGTTCGATATATAGTTGGTCTTCACACTCTAGTGTCTCGACCTCTAATTTTTATTCACACTTTTGAGCAACAAACATCTAAACAAACTATTTAATTCTTAATCAACTGATTAACCTCCACCACTGACAAAGTTAATTTATCTTTGATATCAAATGCATTGATTCCAAATGTAGGCTTCATGGTTCTGACTTCTGACCAGATATAGGAATCCCTACTTTGACTCCTACCTAAGCCTCCTGAATTATAATCATGAAATTAACTAAAATTAAATTAACTAGAATCACTCACTGCCCTTAATATTATGTTTTTAATAATATTCTTTTTTGTTTATAAATAAGATGTTTTAAGTTTGAATTTCATTAATAATAAGTTCGATATAAATGTATTATAACTTATTCATTATTTAACTTAAACCAAATTTCTAATTCTTTTAATATAAAAATACATCGTTGCATTCAAAATTTCCAAACCACTCCATTCAATTTCCTTTCACTATTGGTTCTTTTCCTGAAAATATAATATCCATCAACTAAGATTCCCATGGAATATTGAAATATGTTCATGGTGTCACCGAGGCCGTTGTTTATATGATATTGACATCTGACAACCCCAGACAACTTGGAGACTTCTGCAGCACACATTCTCAGAATTTGATTGATATGTACTTCCTTTCTGGCATGTAAAAAGAAATTATTCGTTGCAAATAAATTATAGTTTGATATATCTAATTTTTTTACTTTTCATGTCCTTGTGAGTTTGTTGATATATGCCGAGCCATGTTTTCAATGACAGTTGAGGTCTACCGAGCAATGATGTCGATGCTTGTCTAACACCACCACTGAAATCTGCCAAGCAAGCATTTCATCAAACTAGTGGGCTATTTTAAAGTAATTTAAAAAAAAAAACAAAAAATTATGCAGACTATCTTAATTTAATTTTGTAAACATTTTAATTTGAAAAATCACTAAACTAATATTATGAAACTCATGGAACACTACGAAAGAATATGAAACACATAAAAGAAATTTTTTTTAGTTACTTTAGTCATTGAATTTAAATTTGGACCGTTAGATTATTTTTTATTATTATTATTTTTTTTTACGGTTAGATTTGGATTATATTAGATCTTAGCCGTTTAATTCCATAAATTTATAAATATAAAACTAAAGAAAATACACATATATGGTGGGCCAGTCCCACTAACCCAGGAGAATTCTGGCCAAAATTTGCTCCACAAATGAGTTTTGGGTTAAAACTCATATTTGCCCCAGGGGTTGGAGCAAGCTTGGGTAAGTTTAAAACCTAAAATTTGAGTTTTACTCCAAGGGGTCTAAGACCAACTCCAACCCTTGGAGTAAAACTCAAATTTTAGGTTTTAAACCTACTCCAACTTGCTCCAACCCTTGGATCAAATATGAGTTTTAACCCAAAATTCATTTTTGGTGCAAATTTAGCCCAAAATTCCTCTGAGTTAGTAGGATGGCCCACCATATATATGTATTTTTTTAGTTTTATATTTATAAATTTATTGAATTCAACGGCTAAGATCTAATATGATCAAATCTAACAGTAAAGAAAAAGATCTAACGGTCCAAATTTAAATCCAACGGCTAAAATAATTATAAAAAAAATCTTTCATGTGTTTCGTATTCTTTTATAGTGTTCCACGAGTTTTATGGTGTCGATTTAGTGATTTTTTTCAATATTTATTGGAATCTAAATATTTTTAGGTTAAAATATTCATAAAATTAAATTTGGATAGTTTACATAACTCTAAAAAAAAATAAAAATAATAACTTTAAGAATTCTGAATTCATTCTTTAATGATCTCAGACTAAAAATTTAATCATGTATGGTTGGAGCCAAAAACATATTTTTGGGTTAAAACCTAAATTTTCTGAATTCAAAATTTTAGATTTTAACTCAAAAGTTGGAAATATTCTAAAAGTGTCCAATTTGATTTGCTACCATAACACGCACCTACCTATAACTCTTAAGAGTTGTGCAATGCGTGCACCAAACCGACCTCTAAATTTATCCAAAACGGTAATCCGTGTTTATATTTTGGTCGGAGCCAAAAACCCCATTTTCTCACGAAGTCCTAAAATTGGGACAGACAAACCCATACGAATGTGGAACAGAAAGTCATGAATCACATGCAAATGGAATAGACAACATAGGATTTGGTCAAAGTCAAAGACTTCCTTGTTAGGGTCCCACACGCAAAGGGCCCTTCACCGTCCTCCTCTGCCACCCAAATCCCTCATCCTCCTCCAATCCCTTGTATAATATGGAAATCAAGATGCCAAAGAACACCAAAAAGCCAATCTTTTTGTGCTCCATTCTTTTTGCGCTCCATTCTTTTTGCTTTGGAGAATAATATATATGGTTGAAAGAATCATCCTATATAGTTGGGGAGGAGCTTCATATATTCAACAAAACTTAGTTTTTGAAGCATAAAAAGTTATGAAACACATTAGTTCCTCCTCATCATTTCTACTAGTTTTGATGATGTTTCTAGTGTTTTCACAGTCCAGTGTTGTTGTTCTAGTTGAATGTAGAGGTCTTCTTGGTTCAGATGGGCGTAGAGGAGCCGACGTTGGACCGACAACGAGACCTTCGTTTTCGAGCTTTGCCGGGAAGATGAGGGACAAGGTTTTCATCGGTTATCAGAAAATGCATACGTTGGCTTCTGGACCTAGCAGAAGGGGCTCTGGCCATTAGATATAGTCATATGACTTGTATAATCTTCCCTTAGATTCATACTTTCAATGTTTTTCATGGCTTCCTTCATCTATTTTTGGCTGTGTGGTACATGTTATCCTTATGTATTTCTCAGAGCTACTGTAAAAAAAAATATATTTTTGAACTAGATATGCATCAGCCTATGCATATATGATTGTAGCCTAAACCTATGTATATTTTCCATTGATAGTGTACTTGAAGAGATGAAACACAGTTCTTAGACGCTAACGTAACTCAAGTGACTTCTAACTCAAGTAATTAAGAGCATTTACTGTGCTAGCAAAAGAACGGAAAATCTCACATCTGGAATTTGAAGTTTCTACAGTATGTAATATCTTGGACCTGATATCGACTCCTTTTTTCAGTTAGTTGTGATCACCTATGATCTCTACAAGTCGTTTATGTTTTGAGCCCAATTTGGTCGCATGTACAAAACGTCTTTAACAAATTTTGTTTAAATTTAGACAGAGCCATACCCGATGCATTTGTGTGGAGGTAATGAAGCCCTCTTGGCGCATCTATGAAAATTTGAAGTCTCTGAATCCATGAAACCCCGCTTGCAATTCGGTGTCAAAATTGTTTATTACAGGCTGAAGTTCGGCGAATGATATCTTCAACCCAAGGTTTAGATCAGAGATAGAGGAAACATGCTATGGGAACTCCCTCCACTTGCAGGCTTTGGTGGCCATCCCGAAGTTTCAACAGTCTTTGCCTTGCAAGAATGAACCAACCACAACATCAACATTTGTGTTCTTGCACTCTTTCATACTCGATACGGAAGCTATCCCCTCCATTGTTTCCAAACATTTCCGGTCCATTCAAAAACGTAGTTCTATTTAGACTCTGTGCCAGAGCCTACACCAATTTTGATGAGTTCAGACTCATCCGCCTTCACCTCGAAATCATAGTAGAAAGGAGTTGCATACTTGATGAAGTTTCCGTTGAATACAAGTTAAATACTACATTACCAGGTTGACCGATAGTGGCACAGAAATGAAGTGGGACAAGGTGTCTTGCATTCCTACTGACATTAAAAGGCAATGAAATGAGTGGCCTGATCATTATAACAATGTTAACTTATATACCTCACAAACAGCACAGATTTATCTGGCATCCCCAATCTTCAATTGTGTGAATACTTGGTTTAGTGCCACGTTCAATTCATCCACTCCGGAAAAGATCATATCATCTCGGTTAACTGTGGAGCTATGCAAAGGAAAACGCTGAACATTTGGCACCACGAATTCTGACGAAGCATTGATCGTGCTGTCCTCGTGGGGCTCTCTAGGCTTCGCCGTTTGCTGGAGCTGTAATGCGTACTCCAGGTCCCACATCGCATCACCCGTTGTGGGCCTATCATAAGCATCTTCTTGCAAGAATCGTGCTAACACAACGCGACTCCAGCTTCTCCCACTGGTCATCTGTCATTTCTTTAGGCTTCCCATCTTTTCCCTTCAAAGCTCTAGCCGAGCCTTGTTGAGTCAAGACATCCTTTACTCTCATCTGCCAGAGAGTAAAACTGCCTTTCCCGTTAAATTTCTCAACTGAAAATGACATGTTTGTAGTCATCTTGGTGAACGACAAATCTGAACCTTCAATGAACCAAAGCTTCCAACAAAGCTCTGATACCAATTGTTGTGCTTTGGCCGGTCAGTGCAAAACCAAATTCAGATTATCTCACCAAACTTCAAACCCACAGTTGAACAGTTTAAAATACAAGAAATGAAGACACCGAGAGAATTACGAAGTTTGGCAAAATCCTGCCTATGTCCTTGGAGATATATTGCTCCACACTATGAGAATAACTAGTACAAGATACACTTGAGTTAAATCGACATAACCCAAACCCCAATCCCTTGTACACTCACAGAATTTTCCCAAGAGCCTCACCCTACCCCAAGAGTTTCTCACTCTCTATTTTCTATCCTTTGTGTTCTACTCCGGATGCCCACTCAATGCATAACTATTTCCTTTACTTATAGTCATGCACTGACAATTATGCCAACAACCAAGACCAAGAAAATCTTAAGTTCACACGGCAACACCCTTTTCTATACCTAGCCTATAGAGTACAACTTTTCTCCATTTGCCATTTGTTGCATAGAAAATAAAACATGCACAATTGCGTGCAAGCAAACACAAAGTCAAGATTTGCTTGCTTCCAACTTTGCTTGTGGCAGTCACCATGTCTTCTCTTGAAACAAGACTTCCATGCCACAACCGAAAGACAAACATTCAGAAAGTTACAATTACAAAATTGTTGCCAACTCATAAGTATATGAGCCAAACACAACACTATTCTTAGCAGTGAAATTGTTCAACAGCATGAATGCAGAATTCAAATATCAGGAGAAGCCAAAACATGATAAAAAGCAGCGGATAGATTACTTAAGGAAGAGGCGAAAGCCAAGAAATGCAGGCGTACAAAATAAGTAGCGTTTTCAGTGATGTCGAGCTCCTAGTAGGATTGCTACCTGAAAATTCTTGCTGTATGGTAAAGATTCGAATCATTCGATAATGTAGCTGGCAACTGGTTGCCGCCATTGACAAAGCTGCTCGCCTTTGAGTACAAGAAATCATCTGCAGTGAACACCTGGTTATTGAGGTTGCATTAGCATTTGATACACTATTGATTAAGTACTTATCTAGGAACTCATAAGCTCAAGGGAAAAAGTGGAGGAGAAAAATAAGCACAGAAAATAGAGGGATACGGGTTTTACCGGCACGAAGATTTTCCATGAAAATTTGATGGAGTTGCTGAATTTTGCAACCTTTTCGCCTATGGAGTTCCTATCTGAGTGACCGTGGAAATTATGGAAGTATGAAGACTTAGAACAGAAAAAGTGGTGGTGGACTACATTTCCTACAATATTATGACCCTACCTGAATAAATAATAAATTAGAAGCGAACACAAAAACGAAAACTAAAAACTAAAAATGAAATGGTTATCCAACGGGGTTGTGGAAATGCTTGTAAATGAAGATATACTAATGTCAAACCAACGTAGCACACAACTTAATCCGGTTTATAACTTCATTATTTGAAATTAGCACAAAAAGAATTGAATGGGAAAACACTTATCTGAAAAATGGATTTCAATGGCCATCAGCTGTTCTGGGCGCATCATCCTCCTCGAGAGGGAAGCTACTAGAAGAAGAAGAGGCAAATGCTGAAATTGGGTAATGCCAACTTCATAAGGTGACAAATAAAAGGAGAAAAAAAGAACATAGCAGGTATGAAAGCTAAATCTTTACATGGGCTTAGTCACATTGGTTACGGCAAATGTTAATTTACAATCAAATTCAAATCACCTTCCACACAGTTTAGATTAGTTTTCAAAATTCAGGATTAAGTTCAGTATTTTTACTTTTTTTTAAATACGTAGGGTATTTATTTACACTAAGGGGCAGATAGTGAATTAAATTTAACAATTAACAACTTATAATTATTTGGTTTGAATTTTTGTTTGATAATAATCGAACTAAGACATTTAAAAACAATTATCACTTGCTCGTGGTATTAGACTATCTCCAAAGGAGATGTCAAATTTTAAACCTAAAATTTAAATTTGAAGGCTTACGTGGCACTTTGGCATTTTTTAAGCTTTTGATCTCCAACCGATATGTCAAATTTTAAACATAGAATAATAATTTATATGTATTTTTTTTTTCATTAGGAATGAAAAGAAACAAAAGGATAATGGTTTAAACCAATAAAAAACTAATAAAAAGTATTTAATAATTAATTAAAAAAATCTGAAGGTGATGTTAAATTTGACAGCAAAAATGAGAGATGTCAATCCATGTCATACCACATCAGATTTGACCTCTCGATTAGAAGATATTAATGTTATTTTTTATTAAAATTTGAAAATTCTGACCTTTTTTGTTGGGATATGCTCTTTAAGTGGCTGTAAACTCACTTTTGAAAGTATTACAACCAGCAACTTTAGCCGCACAATGATGAAAAGGCCTTTTCCAGGCCCATTCAGAATCAGAACCTACACACCAATCATCCCTCCACAAAAACTGCTCACACTCTCAGCAAAGCGGTTTCATACTTTCCAGTAATTTGATTAGCCCACGGTTTCAGCTTCATCCCAATTTCCTCGTCCCTTGTCATTTTTATGAATTTTTTTAATGTATTCGGAACATAAACTAATACTAGTGGCGCACCTTGAATTATGAAACACAAAAAAATTTATTGTCATTCTCCTTCAATTGCCATATATAAACGCATACAGAGCCCACCCAAAATCGAGACAAAAAGCAAACTACCTGCAACCCGAGTCGTTTAAGAGCGTTTACCTCTGCATCCGATGTCTTCTGTTCGAATCCCCGTTTCACAATATGGATCCACAGCTAACCCAAACCAAAACGGAAGAAAGATCAAACCTTTGATGGTGGTGGGGCAGATGAAGCCGGTAAAGCCGAGCCGGAGCGACGAGGTGTTGTCACCCGATGAACAGCTCAAGATCGCGGAGCAGGTAAGGGCCCAGTTCGACTCTGCCGCCCCAAAGCGACCCATCAAGCCGAGCCGGAGCGACCCCGATTCAAACCCGGTTCCCTACTTCGTCGTCGACCAACAACCCACCATTCCTGAGCTGGACAAGTTTCGTTCTCTAGAGTCCCAATCCGATGCTGTTATACTCTCAGCGCAGGGAGATCCCACGGTGGAAGATGAGTTTGTGGATACAGAGTACTACAAGGAACTCAATTCCATCGACAAACAGCATCACACGGTAATATCTCTTACTTTTTTGGGAAATTCTGAAATGATTCCTTATTTTCAAATCATCTATATCTGATCGGTATATATATGTTGTAAATATTGGAATTTAATTTCTGATAGTTTTATTCAATTTTTCTCTTCCTTTTTGAGTTAATATATCCTTTGGTTTGATGAGTTCATGAATTTAATTTGGTTTGGTTTTGATTTGAATTGGATTAAATTGTTCAGACCGGAACTGGGTTCATAAGAGCGGTGAGAGAAGAGGGCAGTGAAGCTGATGGGCTCCATCTTCATCTACCTGAAAGTCATGCGAGAGTGGGATCGAAGATCAAAAGCAACCCTGCAACAAATGATTGGACTCCCAGGAACGATGACGATGACACATGGATTTAGATCCTTAATTACCTACTTAATTAATTATGCTTTGTTAATGTAATTTTGTAATTAATTAAGGAGAAGATCACTATGTTACATGTAATGGTGATCATGTTCAAGAAGTGGACTGCCGTCCCATGTAATTTTCTCTGCAATGTTCGTAATGGATCCTGTTATTTTTAATTCTAGCACCAAGTTTTGGATCTATTTTTCTCTTTTGGCTGAAGGACTTGTGCCTTGTTCTTATCCCTTCCACAGTTAAGTGGATATATTTAAAAATTAAGGCGACAGCGACATGAAACCAAGAAAAAAAAATGGGACAGGAAAACCAACCTAACGAGATTTATTCAATTAAGATTTAAAAAATAGTTTAATAGGGTTATAAATTTGTGAAGTTTGATAATGTTTTGATGGACATTCATACACAAAAAATTCATTAAACATAGGAAACAACAGTACAAAGGGTATTCGAGAACACCTACCCATATAGGAAACAACACAATGGAATCCCGACAAATTTATCAAAATCATTCATTTTTAGTACTACAGTCTAATGATATTTCTCTTTATTTATAAGAGACAAGTCTTAGATTTGATTCTTGCCAACGCGAATTTGAACTGATTATTGTTAGTCCATTTTGAGGCTTAGCCTAATCTCTTACCTCTTAATATAGATATCATCATTTATTCAAAATAAAAAATAAAAAAATCATCGAATAAGAAGTGAATGTGTTTGGATTACTATAAACTCTTTTAAATTCTGATTGAATATGGTTTTTTTTTTTTTTAGATTTTATTAACTCTCTTAAAGTTTAATTGAACATACATATTTTTTGTTTCAAAATTTATTCTCCATATTTTGTTTCAAAATTGTCGTAGGGTGAAGTGGATACAAATAAGGTCATCTCCAACCGAATGAAGGCCAGAGGGCTCCTTTTAGCCCGATAGCCTTCCAAGAAATTAATATTTTAATAAACAGTGTCATTTCATATTTCTTATCATCTCCAATCGAGGGTCAAATGGTTATAGGCCAAACATAGTTCTATGACAAAAAATCATCTCCAACCGAGGGAGCCAAAGGGTCATAGGCCAAACATAATTTATTATTTTAATTGAATTAATATGGTTACTAAAATTAAACTACCTTATTAATTTTTCGAGATGGAATCTCAATAATTTTAAGTCTCAGATTTCGAGTGTCACATGTCGATATATGTCCAATTTTGCAGATTTCTTGTCGATATGGAATCTTAATATCTCTTTCAACTCGATCTCTTTCAATTCAATATCTTTTAATTCAAGTTTGCAATGAATTCTAACTTTGGATCCTTTTCGGATTCCAACTGAGGGTCGTCATCCAATTCCAAATTGGAAGAAAAATGGGCGCAGATGAGATGAAAAGATGAGGAGTCCGATGAAAAAGATGAAGTATGGCGCAACACATCATATATGGCAGCCATGACTGGGGTCATGGCGTGTGAGCCAAATGACGAACAACCTCAATAGGTTGGCTCTGTTGCTGGTTGCTCTTACAAACCACGAAACAGAGAGATGGTGCATGACAATCTGATGAACAACTATTTCAACCCCAACTCGGTGTACACAGAAGAAGATTTCAAACATCGTTTCCGGATGAGGCGTAATGTCTTCGAGCGTTTACTTCATGATGTCCAATATGTCAATCCATACTTTCAAGAGAAGCTGGACAGAGTAGGTCGTCCTGGTTTTTCACCGGATGACAAGAAGGCTTTAGCGGAAGATCGACAAAGCCAACTATTGTGTTAGAGGCGGTTACCTCGTTTGACACGTGGATTTAGCATGTTTTCTTTGGAGTCTCAGGATCCCAAAATGACATTACAGTTCTTGGGTGTTAATAACCTGATGGAGGATAAATCACCTTAACTTGACTACTAAATCAACGGTTGTCAGTACAATATGGGGTATTACTTGGCAGATGACATCTACCTAAAGTGGGCAACACTTGTCCAAGCAATTCCAAACCTTGTGGATGACGCTCAAATGTGGTTTACCTTACACCAAGATGCATACCAGAAAGATGTTGAGAGAGCTTTCAGTATTCTACAAGCACGGTAGAAGAACGTCATAGAACCGGCAAGAGGGTGAAGTCGAGATCAATTGAACTCTATCATGATGTCGTGCATCATATTACATGTTAACATGATTATGGAGGATGAACGCGATGACTATATTGATAGAGAATCTGATGACGACCAAGATGATCCAAATAGGTAAAGGAAGGCTTGTGCAAAAATATATGAGGGGCCTAATTTGCCTTTCGATACAAGAAATGGTAATATCTCGTTAAACGAGTACACGAGGTGCTATAGGATGATACATTCGCATGCCACAAACAAGTACCTACAACAGGATGTTGTTGCACATCTTTGGGCCAAAAGAAGCATGAAGTAGGCATTTAAGTTTTATGTTATTAAATATTTTTTTAAATGTTGTTTAAGTTTAATGTTATTTAATATTTTTAATATTGTTTAATGTTGTTACAGGTAGTTATAGGAAAAAAATTAGATTTTTTTTTTAACTTTGTAAACAAAATAAAATAAAATCCAACGGCTACCTGGCATCATGTTGACGCTAGGTAGCCGCTAAGCTTGAATTGTAGACTGGCCCCGGGCCAGTTGGCTGGCTAGTTCAGGCCAGCCGGTTGCCCCGATTGTGCAATTATGGTCCGATAGGGCTCACGAGCCCTTTGACCTAGCTTTCTGTTGGAGACGATTTTTGTGTCACTTCGGACTATTTTCGACCCTTTGGTTGGATCGGTTGGAGATGGCCTAAGCTTGCTAAGGGCAACTCGGGTCATGCGGCTTGTGGTGGGTCTTTCCTGATTTTGCTGGTGTTTTTTTTTTTTTTTTTTTTTTCTTTTTCTTGTTGTTTATCTCATACTTTGGGGCATTATACATCTTTTTGTGCTGAGCTTCATGCTGTGGAGTTGGCCCACGCTCGTGGTTGGCGATATATGTGCATCGAAAGTGACTCTTCAGTATGATCTCCAGCTTTTCTTCTGGCTCTTTTTCTCCTCCTTGGCAACTTCGGATTAGTTGAAAAAAATTATATTTTCTTTTTACAACACATGGTTTTTCGTTGTTCTCATGTTTCTAGTGAAAGGAATGCGGTATAAATTAGCAAATTTAATGTTGCTTTCGTCTTCCCTTGTATGGCACGCGGTTCCACCCTTCAAGACTCTTCTTTGCACACAAATTTTTTGCCATCCCCGCCTACAAGTTTTTCTCTCCTCAATGATTTTTGTTTTTAATTTCACACGAACACAACCTTGTTGTATTATTCTTATCCATTTGGACCGTTTTGATTTTATTATATGTAAGTTGTTAAATTTAACAAGTTAGAATACAACCCTTATTGTGTTGCTCTTATCTATTTCCACCAATTTCATTGTCAAAGTTAAACGCTTAAGGTGAAGGTCACATCAAACGAAGGAAATAAAAAATGCTGAAGACGACAGGAGAAAGAACCTAACATTGGATTAGGCCAGCTAACCCTGTAAACCTACTCCTAATCAAGTATTAACCCAAAACGAAAACCCTACAAATTAGTTTCGTACTAAAGGCTGTTAGATGATTATTTCGCTATTAGTGTTTTTTTTTTTCTTTTTAACATTGAAATTGAAAAACAAAACCTAAAAATTGAAAGTTACTTTTGTGAGTTTTCAAAATTTAGCTTTCTATTTTTAATTTAGGATTATTTTTTTTAAATTTTCATTTTTTATGACTAAAAGTAGTTACCTAAAGCGTTATCATGCTTCAAAAAATTGAAAACCCAAAAACTTAAATAGTATCAAACAAGCTTTAAAGAGAAAAGTTGGTTTAGGATTTAGCTATTTAAATGTATTGTGAAGACCTGCATTTTTGTAAGTACCAATACAATATTTGTGTGAAATGTTGTGATCACTTGTATATCCAATATATATACGGTTAGGATCCGGGGTGACAGGTTTTTGAGACACATTTTGTGGGATCCATTCTGTAATGTATAGAATGATCCACCTGTTTATTTTTTATATCTTAACTCAAAGATCATGTCTGTAAAAAATCACCCAAATACAAACCGTATGATTGTTGAATTAAACGTAATTTTTCTTTGAGAACCGCATTCGTTCGTTTTTTCACTATAAATGAATGTCTTAATGATTTTAGATTGTCTAATTTTTTTTTTTTGGCAAGGATACTAAAATATAGATGATTCAGATTGTTAAAACACATTACGAAGTGAACCCTATTTGTCAAAATGTACACAAACGTGCGACCCTGATCCTACCTCATATATATATATATATATATATATATATATATATTTCCTAAATCATATGTTTACAGTATTTATTATATATTTAGCATGAAGGGATCGACAAATATCTAAATAATTTATATATTATAACCCCTAATATTCTTGGCATTATATGATTTAAGTCTATTTTGGTAAACCTTTATTATGATTAGTCCAATTTTGTATTCCTGCTTAAATAGGTCCAATGATTAAGACTCTACATCTCAAATTTATTCCTTAAATAATTACTTGGGTAATTAATACTATCTCTTAATTTGAGGATTATCTTTCATTAATGATAAATTAATTATCAGAATTAACAATCATTCCCTACAATTTTCTCTGAAGAATCGTACTCTCCTCCCTACTATTTTTCAGTTTTCTATTTGTTTTCCATTTTATTCTTCAATGTCTTCCATTAGCATTTTTTTTAAACAAACGATATTATCTACGGAAATGAGTGGGCTTAGTCTCATAATAGGGTAGCAATAATGTAGTTCAAATTCGCCTCTTAAGATCTTTCACTTACAAGTGAAGAGGAATACCACTATAATGTAGTATTAAGTGGCAACTTCCATTAGCATTTTTAATGGAAGGATTATATACAACTTCCTCATCTTTTTGGTTTTTTACCTAACTCATCAAAATTTTAATGTGTTTTCTTCAATTTTTCTCCTCATCGATCATCTACATGTAATGTAGGTCTCCTAATTTTTTTCTTTTAACGAAGGCTTCTTCTCATTACTCATGTTATTTATCTACCTATAGCACATGATTTTAGTTTATCTCAACCATATCTTTGAGGTTTTTTTTTTTGGGTTTCAACTTCTGTAGTAGTTTAAATGTATTTATCTACCTGTATTACATGGGTCCCACAAAGCCCAGATAATTCTTGCATGTGCTTCATCTGCACTCTTGACCCCGCTCAGGACGCACTGAAGGCCCCTCATGATAATTGCTTGGTAGTTTGGACCACTTACGTCTTGCTTGAGAGATTCTCTCATGTAACAAAATTTTAAGCTCAATAGTGTCATTGTTCAATAAATATTTGTTTAAAAAGTATATTATTTATCTAATAAACGATTGACATGAGTTGATGATATGCGAGAATCTAGTGGATCGAAAAACAAAAAAAAAACAAAAAAAAGGAAGTAGCGAGGTTTGTAGGATGGGCCATGAATCGATTAGAAGCAAAGCAATTAGACCCGACTGAGGCCTAGTCAATTTTACCCAATGGACTGCGAATGGACCGGGCTCATGCCCAGTGAACTTGCGCACAAGCCGATCCAATAAGCCACGTGTTATAATCTCGGTGACTGATTGTGGGACCCAAGAATACAAGTAACATGTTAAAAGGTTTTACATTATCCAAAGCATTAAAAATAAAAACAAAAATAAATAAATAAAAACAAAGAGAAAATCTCAATTAAAAAAAAAACTAATAAAAGGAATTTAAAAATTTGAGTTCTAATAAAAAAATAAAAATATGTTGTAAGTAAATAGGATATGAATAATATTTTAGGGTAAAAATATCATTTTTGATATACAAATGTTTAGTTAAAACTTCCGTGCAGAAAAGGAAAATGGAAGGTCCTTGCTTCCCTGCCCTTCCTTCTTCTCCCTGGCTCGGGTTTCCAGAGTCCCTCCAAACTCTGCAAAACCGATAAATAACTCCCGCCTGTTTGCCATTGCAATCTCTCTCTCTCTCATTGAAACTGGGCCGCACGATTTGCGGGTCTCTCATCATAGCCATTGGAGCCGGCAACTTCCGCGACGATGACCTCTATCACCTCCGTTGAGTTGAATTTCCTAGTCTTCCGTTACCTTCAGGAATCAGGTATTCTACACTTCGCAACACCCCAATCTTCTCGATTCTTCGGATTTTTTTTGCCCTATATTTCCCCTTTTGAATTGCATTGACATTCTAGGGTTTCTGGGAATTTGAGTGTGCTGTACAAATTATAAGGTTGTATATATCAATTTGTGTTGCATGGTTGCTAGTATAACTTAATTAGGGTTCAGAACTATAATTTTTGGGAATAATTTTTCAATTGGCTTCCTGTTTATTGGACGTCGAGGGGGCATGAGATTATAGATCTTAAAACAGTAGTGGGTATAATTTTGTTGTGTTATCTTCTGCAATGCTCGAAAGTTCAGTACTTTCCGTTTTCTCTTTTATTTTGGATGGTGCTATCCACACCCTTTTATACCTCCTAGACACCCTTGTTAAATTATGTCATTTGATCTTTTTCAATTCATTCTTTCCCACTGCCGGAAATTGAGAGGAGTGTGTGAAGGTAAAAAGAGGTGTGTGGATAGCACCGCCCTTTATTTTTCCTAATCAATTTTTTTTTAAGTTTGGTTTGCCGTAACCTGAATAAAAATTTATGTTTAACTGAATGTTATTTATATACCTACTTATTATGATATTATAAGATTTGAATCTGACTAGGATTTGATGCGCAATCAATATGCGAAGCTATTGGATGTTTTTTTTTCAAGTAGTAGATTATTTAACATCATATAAAAGCAGTAGAATCCGAGTTGTGGAGTGATCTTATGGATTTTTGTACACAAGCCAATTGCATGTTTGCACACTCTAGATTTGTTATCAAAGTAAATGTGAAGCAGCTTCCGAATCAATCAAAGATTGTATCGATGAACCCAATTCTTTTTCTCTATGTTTCTTGTTTTGTTACTTCTGCAGGTTTCACGCACTCAGCTTTTGCTTTAGGATATGAGGCCGGTATTAACAAAGGCACTATAGATGGAAATTTGGTTCCACCTGGTGCACTCATTATATTTATACAAAAAGGACTTCAGTACCTGGAGATGGAAGCTAACTTGAGTAATGTTAGTCTTCTTGTTCTTTTTATGGATTATTGAATAGCTAGTAAATTTTGTTCAAGAACTTTACGCGCAATGAACATCTTAGAATATATTTTAACTAGCTTTTGTTTTAAGCTTGCCAGAGTGATGCAGATTTGGATGAAGATTTCTCATTTTTACAACCTTTAGATCTTATTACAAAGGATGTAAATCAATTGAGGCAAATGATTAAAGAGAAAAGGAAGAATGCACAGAAGGACAAAGACAAAGATAAAGAGCATGAGTCTTATGAGAAGAAAGATAAAGACAAGGAGCATGAAAATGAACATGAAGGAGAACGTGCACAAGTAAGAGAGAAAGAAAGAAAAGAAAGGGAGAAGGATTTTGAAAAGGATAGAGAGAGGATAGAAAAGAACAAGGAGCAAGAAAAGCAGCCGGAGGACCACAATGACAAAGATGTGGTTAGAGATCAGGAAGATAAAGTTAATGTGAAACATGAAGAAAATGGAGCTTCTAGAGGTAGATTCAAGTTTTACTGCGAATGATTTTCTCTTTTGTGGTCTTTATTCTTTTATTAGCCCGAGGGCTGGTTTGGTATTGCTGTGAAAAAACTGTTTCTGCTATGCTGTGAGAATAAGCTCATTTTTGCTGCTTCACATTTTCAGCTTTTTTTCACCCAAAATTGTGAAAATATGCTGTTTTTAAGTGTTTACCACACACCTTTTTGAGCTCAGCTTTTTTTGATACCCGCTTTTTATAAAAGCACCTCAGTACCAAACGAGTACTGAATACAATTACTAAGGCCACAAAATGGCCACAGTTTTTTAGCAACCACAAATCCATTCAATGATTATGTTCTTTTATTTTGTGATTGATGAGAAATGAGAACTAAGATGTAGACACTTGATTTTTTGGAGCTTACCAGGGTGCAGGAAAAGTTTTATTTATGTACAAACATCCGCTTAGCCAGTGACCTACTCTTATATAATTTTTTTCTAATTTTTAATGAACTGAAAGTAATAAAGGAAGAATGCTTTAACTTCTTGTTTTCTCTTGTAATGATATCATGATCTGCCAAGGTGAGAATTGGTTTTGGAATGTGGTGCCTTGCGCATTTCTTGGCATTTGAGAATCTGTGCAAGGAAGTTTAACTAGCTTCATTCCATAGTCATTTAGGTATGATGAGTTAGAGTTTTTGGCATATGTGTAAAAAGGCAAAGCATGCTATGTAAAACTCACCTTTAATACAGTTGAAAAATTCCAGTTCTATCCAAAATAATCTTTCTCCTGTCAATTTCTTGAGTGTACAAGTAATCATTATTTTCTTTTGTTGGAGCAGAACCAATGGATATTCCTCTTACAGATGTTGAAATCCCTAGTTCTGATGTGACAATTTTGGAGGGGCATACTAATGAGGTTTGTGCATGCTCCTATTTTCCTGCATTACCCA
Source organism: Pyrus communis (assembly GCF_041283825.1). Taxonomy (NCBI): domain Eukaryota; kingdom Viridiplantae; phylum Streptophyta; class Magnoliopsida; order Rosales; family Rosaceae; genus Pyrus; species Pyrus communis. Next base: position 18,019,807 of record NC_142566.1, on the reverse strand, counting down.
CCTTATACTTGGCTTTTCCCCCCTTTCTATGCCGTATGTTTCTTCATATCTTTGTGTGTGACATTGGATCTCATTTCCTTTCTTCATTAGGTATGTGCTTGTGCATGGAGTCCAGCAGGTTCTCTTCTTGCATCGGGGTGTGTATTTGTTATTGTTCATATGTAGTGGATGTTTCTATTATCTATTTTCTTCTTTAGAGAATAATGAACCATGGAAAAATGTTGTTAATTTATTCTCTCTTTACTAATTCTTTCACATGTTTTGCTAGTTAATTGAATACTGATGTTGGATGAGACATGTTTTTTCCTTTATCTGCTCTTCACCATTTGATTTGATACTATCTTTTGTTGTTATTTTCTCTTTTAGCATTAAATTTCAGTAAAATCAACATCCCTTAAGACTAGCTGGAAACTGGTGATATTAATTTATCATATATCATGTTAATTGTGGGCCTTAATGTTGACCAGAATATGGGCTGTTTCCAAATCCATGGTGTTACCACACTTTGTTAGGATTACTATACCAGTGGCAAATTTTGAAAGATCTCTTCTTTCCACATTATTTTTTCAATCCCTTACTCTTGTCACTTTTAATTAATCACTTTCCAGGTCTGGAGATTCAACTGCTCGTATTTGGACCATTGCTGATGGAAGCTCCAGATTTAGTTCACAAAATGGCTCCTCAAATGTGTTGGTGCTGAAGCATGTTAAGGGTAGAACAAATGAAAAGAGCAAAGATGTGACGACACTTGATTGGAATGTGAGCTTTGTTATTGTGGATTTATTTTGTGATAATTGGCCTATCAAATTTTCTTGTAATTGATTACATGCAATGCGGATGCTCTTTGTTACGTGCTCTTGCGAGTTTCACTCATCAAGAAAAAAACTTATTCTCTTTATTTCAAAAGCATCTAAAACTGCAAGAACCTCTTGTATTTTCTTTTTCTTTTCTTCTAGATTTTTTTTTTCTTTTGTGTATATGCAAACAAACCTTTCACTTATTCAGGGAGAGGGAACAATGCTTGCAACCGGATCGTATGATGGGCAAGCAAGAATTTGGGGTACAAATGGTAAGCAGATGATTGTTTTTCTGGTTTTTCTGTTCCATTTGATTTATGATTCTTGTTTACTTTTCTGCATCATTTTGGAAGTTTTTAGAACATATATTCTGTGTGGTATCTTTGCCCAGGTGAATTAATTAGTACTTTGAGCAAACATAAAGGGCCTATATTCTCACTAAAGTGGAACAAAAAGGGAGATTATCTTCTTACAGGAAGCTGTGATAAAACTGCAATCGTGTGGGATGTAAAGGCAGAGCAATCAAAACAGCAGTTCGAATTTCATTCTGGTGTGTGTTATTTTCACAGAACAGACAGTGTAAAAGTGGTTGTGTCAGAATTTTGACGATTATTTTCTGTCATTTAGGTCCAACACTCGATGTTGATTGGCGCAACAATGTATCCTTTGCAATGAGCTCAACAGACAATATGATATATGTCTGCAAGATTGGGGAAAACCACCCTATTAAAACTTTTGCAGGACATCAGGTATTCTCAAGCATTTAGCTGCTCTAGATTAAACCCGAGGTTAATTATGTTTTTAGCATTTTTTTTCTTACTATCGTTGTTTATGTATACTCTACTCTTTTCCTGTAGAGGCTGCAGATAGTTTTGTGTTGTTTAGATTGTTGAAGATCTAGGTACACCCAATTCTAGTCGGAGATATATTGTCTTGATGCTGATCATGTTAATGTTCAATTTCATTTGAGAAAATCTCGGTTAACTGGTCCTCGTCTGGTTGAATATGGATTTGAGAGGGTCTTGGTAATCCAGCCTTCCATTCTAGAATGTTGCTGTTTTATTTCCCTAAAGCTTACACACCTGCATTTGATTTTGTCAACTGGAAAACCCTGAGCTTACCAGTTTATTTGAACATGTCTGGTTGTAGTTACTGGAATTTTCTCAGGTAGCAAAAATGGTTTCACTTGTTTTGAACATCTGCAAAAATTTGCATGTTTGCGAACGATAAACTTTATAATTTACAATTGTACTTGATAGTATCAGTTTTTGTGGCTAATCAATGGATTTTCGCTGTTCAGGGAGAAGTTAATTGTGTTAAATGGGATCCAACCGGTTCATTGTTGGCTTCATGTTCTGACGATATCAGTGCAAAGGTTATCTGTGCTACCTGCTCAATTTGTAGTCAAGTAGTTCCATTTTTTGTCCTGTAAGATACTTGTTTGCATTAATATTTTTAGTCTATACTTGTATATAATCAAAGATAGGTACTGAAGTTGAACACAGACCTGGTATGGGGTTAGCGTCATATGTATACTCCGGAACATGGGAACAATAGGATTGATTAAACCAATCTCGTTTACTGCTAGATTAGAAGTTTGAGTCCAATAATTCATATATATATATATATATATCATTCTTCTTTTGTACATCTTATCCCTATTCAGTATAACATAGCCAGTTTCAGTTGGTTCATTATTTTCCATTCAATTAATTGGATTAGTTTCAGCTGGATCATTGTTTTCCATTGATAAGACTATTGAATTTGCAACTCATGTGAAATTATGGTGTAGATATGGAGCATGAAGCAGGAAAAGTATGTTCATGATTTGAGAGAGCATTCTAAGGTATTCCTCAGATTGTCATTCAAGTTTAATTTTCCTATCATGTCTGTTCGAATTTACTATTGCAGAATCTTAGAAGCGTTGAAAATTTGGATTGCAGGAGATATACACTATCAGGTGGAGTCCGACTGGGCCAGGAACAAACAACCCTAACCAACAGTTAGTTCTGGCAAGGTATAGTGCTTCTTAGATGAAGTGAGATACTGTATTGTGTGCATTGCGGTTACCATGTCTTCTTTTATTATTTCAGTTAAGTTGCAAATTGTTTCAATAAATAGCTTTTACATGGTTTTCATATTTTTCAAGAAAAGCTTAATGTTGGCAGTTGAAATTTTGTACAAAGACTGAAAATGATTTATTACCTGTGTAAAACCTGGTTGGATGGTAATTCTCCTGATTCATTCTGTGCTAACAAGTTATTGTTAAACTTCTTATTGCCGTTAACCCTGTGGTGCAGCAAGAACTGTATTTTAAGCCACTGCTCTTTTGTATTCATGTTGTTGCAGTTGTGGGTTTCTGTTTCACGCCTAAGCGCAGTTGTCTTTATGCAGAAATATTATTTCTTGATAGGATTCAAACTTGCACTTCATTCTGCATGTATACTCTGCTGAGAAAGTACACTCAATACTTTCGGTGGAGAAAATACACTGAATCTTTGTGTTATGGTTACAAGTTGTATGTGATTGTGCTTCTTGTGCAGTGCTTCATTCGACTCCACTGTGAAGCTATGGGATGTGGAACAAGGAAAACTTATGTGCAGCTTGGATGGACACAGGTACTGGATTTAAACAAACCGTATGGTGTTCGAAGCTTAATAAAATTTCTGTACTTCATTCTGTATTGATACATTCAAATTGAATCAACAGGGAACCTGTTTATTCAGTTGCTTTTAGCCCAAACGGTGAGTATTTGGCCAGTGGATCTCTTGATAAATCGATGCATATATGGTCACTGAAGGAAGGCAAGATTGTGAAAACGTACAGTGGAAGTGGCGGTATATTTGAAGTCTGCTGGAACAAGGAAGGCGACAAACTTGCTGCATGTTTTGCCAACAACACAGTCTGCGTTTTGGATTTTAGAGTCTAGAACTGGAAATACCAAAATTGTCTTGTATCGGAAGTTAGTTGGTCGTCAAATCCAAGTCGTAGATTAGTTCTTTGCATTTGATTAGGATGGGTGGCTGAGTGTATTTTAGGTGGGTAGGCATTGCATTTTAACCGTAGATCAAGGCTAAGCTCACTAATGTTCATTTTGTTTGTGAGCCCGTTTCTTGATTCAATTGTCGATTGAGCTGCTTTTCTAGGAGAGATGTACAGGATTGTTTTCAACTTTTTTACTTAGGCTTGTTGATGTAGTTTGCTTCTCTCTATATGTATGTCATGCTACTGAACATTCTCAAGAAAGCTGTTACTCCAACTATTTTTCTGGTTTTGATTTGTGTTGACTACTTTGACAACGAAAGCATACGTTCAATTTGACTAACGCACGTACAGATTTCGGATACGGAAGATCTAACGCACGTACAGATTTTTGATACGGAAATGTCAAACTTCAGAGTTGTATTCATTTAAAGACTTAAAGTTTTGGAAGCATTAGTGCTACTAGTCGTGTTTTGCTTTAGGCAAGAAAATATCTTTCTCATGATCGAAGCGTTTAGCTAGAGCAAGCCAAAGAGTGTTTGGATCCTCTTTAGCGAAGTACTCAGTTTACAGTGTATTATGCATGTCTTCAAATAAAGATCATGGCAGTGGCTTTGTCAGCATCGCTAACCGGAATGTTGTAACCTCATCAATTTTGGCTCAAAGACGTGGCATGTTTCTGTCAGATAGAAACCATGGTTTAAAGGGCGCTCTCAATGGGCCAAAACCGAATATTGGACCAGAACTTGAAGAGACCAAATGTAAAACAGGCCCAATGATTTTGCAATTGGAAAGACAACTTCTTCGGTTCCAGGGTTTAAATCGAAATGCCCTAAAACCCTTGCTTCCAATCCAATCCCCAATTCCTAAATTTCCAGCAAGCAAAGGTATGGCGTGGCGATCTGGGTCGTCGTTGTCAAGGTCTCTGATCTCAACCGCAAGAGCTTCGACATTCCGGTCGTCTCCGTCGATCTCATCTCTCCCTCGCGCTCCGCTTCGTAATCTCCTCGGCAGCAACTCCCGCCGCACCCTCTTCTCCCTCCCAGTCAATGCGGGCCAATTAGCTTGCGCGCAGTCGCTGATGCCATTGCACAGCGCCCTGGCTTCGGCTCGTCTCACAAGCCACATCTCCGTCGAAGCGCGGCATTGCTGCGAGCTGTCTCAGGGTACCTCCATTGATCCCTCGTAGTAGTTTCTCTCTTTCTGCGGTGCGTCTTGTACTGACATTTTCCCCCTTTCAAATTTCATTGAATTACTTGTCATCTGTGTGTGAGATTTGGTGAAATGGAAGTGTAATGATAAGGAATTTTAATTGAAAGAGAAAAATATGGGAACTTTGAGTACTTTTTGTATGCAATGCCTTGTCAGCTGTTTGTTTAATGGGAAGCTTGTGATTCATAATACTCAGCACTAGCTTATTGATTTGTATGGATTTTTCGATCTTATTGTTTTTTCCAGTTATCTACGTGTTAGATTTTGAGAAATGGGAGTGTAATGATAAGAATTTCAATCGAAAATAGAGCAAAGATGGGAGCTTTGAACTTGTTGGGTATGCAATGCAGTGGTTCTTCAATCGAAAATAAAGCTTATAGTTGTTTCTGAACCCAATAGAAGTTGATTAATTGTGGAGTTTCTAGATGTGATACTATGATTCTCGGTAACATTTGGCATTTCATCCTTGTGCTTTATCCTTTTTGGTGGTGGATAATGAAAGCTTCCGTATAGGTGTTATTCTTCGTCCAAATTCCAATATTTTGGACAGAATTGTGGCTGCTATATTTTTAACGATCCATCTAATCTATTATTATTATAAGCCATCTCAAGTGAAATGCTTGTGGGGTTGTCTTTCGGTGTGAGTAGTGTCTGTTTAGATTTGCATCTCAGCTTATTGGTCTTCTGGGTGCAATGTTGTAGGTTCTTGAACGTTGGATCGACACAGCAGCAGTTGTTGCTTTATTACGTGGATCCTGAGAGTGGAAGCATTCTGTACTCCTTATGTTTGATAAGGTGGGTGTAGGATGTAATTTCACGTTGTAGTGGATAATTTCTAGTTTCAACATTGTTGCTATAAGGCGTGTTCATTTTCTTATAAGCCATTTGGCTTTGTAGGCTTTTATGTTCAGAATTACAACATCATACGACTATTTCCTGATCTGACTAACAATGTTGTTTTACTGTTATTTATTGCTATCGAAATTAATGGATCCAAATTGAAATCTAATACACGACATAAAGGGGGCAATTGGTCTTCCCCTGAAGCTGCATTTGTTTTGCTATAATCTTGTAAATTTTACACTAGCTTATAGAATGAAGAAGTAACCTCTCTCCAAAGGGGTGTGGTAGTTTGTAGTCGAAAATCCAACCTCATTTATGAATCAGGTGAAATCCATGTTGGTTGGTCCATATACTATGCATTTGAACTTTGTTGAGAAATTGCTCTTCTCTGTTTTCCTCTCATCGCATGTTTACTTACCCCCATCAGTTGATACAATTCAGATCTTGAGGGTATTGGATTACTGATTTTAAGGTGGAACGCATCTTTTTTAATTCCTTGTGTGTTAGTAAGCGCGGGTAATCAGAAGTTCGAATATGATTCCCCTTCTTCTTATACTCATACCCAGTAAGTAAGATGCCAGCACTGATTCTTGTTTATGGACCGTACAGATTATTTGTGTCTTAGCTTGATGAACTAGTGTAGTCAAGACTGAATTTTTTTTCAATTTGTTCTTGATAGATGGAAAAAATTAACCTGGCATCATTGCATTTCAAAGAAAAACGCAGTCTCATGAGTTCTGATATCATAGGCGATAAATGAATAACCCAATTCGAAATTAATAATTTACTGTTATTCATTTGATTTTGGAAACTTTAACAAAAAACTTTCGGTACTGTTTACTTTAACGAAAAATCACATTTTTACACTAAAAAGTTAATCTTGGATTATTCGCTTTACTTTTTATTTTGTTCTTATAGTTAAAACTTAAAATTTTCAAGTTATTTTCATTAGTTTTCTTTTTTATTTTTCTCTTTCTTGCTTTGGATTGAATTAGAAAACAATTCTTTTGCTTGATGATTAAAGGGCAAAAGCCAAACAGCTGTGTGGCCAAAACAAATCCAATCTTCAAGCACACAGACGATCCGACTCATCATTCCAACTCCACCAAATTTTTTTTTTTTTAATTTAATCCTTTTACAATGAAGATTTTTGGATGAGCATCAAGATTCTGATTTGATTTTTTAAGAATTATGTGGTCGTGGTTTCTCGGCTCCTTCTGTGCATATGTATATATGTGTACACATAGCCCACTACTAGTACGTGATACATCCAACAATGATCCTCGGAATCCCCAATTGGGGAAAATAGACATCCCACCGATCTTTGTATATAAAGCCAACAAATTTTGGATAAAAAGGCCTCCACAACAAAAAATTTCAAAAGTAATCTAAAATAATATAGGAGTATTTTCATCATTTTAATAGTGCTTTTAATAATTAATTTTTTTTGTACAATTTTTTTAATTAGTACCTCACAATAGACAATAATATGATTCAATTAATTGTTTATTAAATATTATTTTCTCTATTTTTAAACATGTTCAAAACATCTTAAGAGGCGTGTAATGCTGGTTATAAAAAATGTCTTTCGTGCATAATAATATGATTAAATTAATTGTTAAATGATTGTTTTTTTTTTTTTTTTTTTGAACAAACGATATATCTACACTAAGAGGGTGGGGTGGGCTTAGCCTCACAATGAGCTAGTAATAATGTGATTCAATAAGTTGTTTATTAAATATTATTGTCTTTATTCTTAATGTAAATTCAATAGAATGTAGATGAAAATTGAAAAACCGATTTTATTATGTGAATTAGCTGCTTTGATTGGTTTGTGAGGGGTTTTTTTTTCTAACATGATCTAAGATTATTCATTTACTTCAAATATTTGACTTCCTTTTGTCAATTCACGCATATAAATATATTTAAAAAATGTAAGTTGCCGGTAACATGTCATGATTCAAAAAATATTTTTTGCAGACGCGTGAGAACGTGCATGAAGGCTAGCGTATATATATTGCTAGGTCCTCCCAAACTCTTCATAAAGCTACCACTGCAGGTTTGCATTGCAGTATCATGTGTATACGAAATTATTGATGATAATAGCATCTCCAAATTAGTAGCGGGGCAAGAATTTTATGGGTGTGAGAATTTCTCATATATATAGGTAATTTGGAATCAGAACATGAGAGATTGGAATATTTTGCATAAAATTGAAAGATTCTAAATTCAATAGAGAGAACTAAAAACATTACACAAACTCAACATCTAGAATATGACGTACATTGTAACAAGAAAATTTTAAAATATAACATAAAGCTGAAGAAAAGTTGATACAATAAAGAGGAGAAGTGAAGACTACACGGCAAAAAGAGGGATGAAGGGAAAAATGAGTCCAGGTTTGGAACGAAAAAGAGTTTGGATTTAGAACACAGCAGCATCCTGTTATAATAACAAGAAGAAAAAAAGCAGGATAGACCAGGGATCATTATGATCTATTTTGTTTGATTTTACTTTCCACCATCATCACTACTATTAATCTCACATGTATATTATAATGATATCATATTAAATAAATCTTAACAGCATTCATTAATAACTCAATTGATATTTGCTATCCCAACCTTTTCCCCCTACTATCTGGACAAACATCACATGTTAATGACTGTTGGGCCTGGAAGACTTTTAATTTTATTGCAGCACACAGATCAATCTCATTCTCTCTGTAAGTTGTATTTAATTTACATATCTAACCTCTGGCAAGACCAATTTAATTTTGCACGACACATCAAGGAAGTGGTCCATAATCTGCAGAGAGTCCAGCACATAAACATACTGAAATGTTGTCTTAGTTATTTGGTAATCAAAGAATTCATGATCATTCATTCTTTCATTTGAAATTAAAGTAAAAAACAAATAAATATACTTTTAATTTTTAATTCAACCCCTAATATTAAATCTAACAAGCATAAATTCTTGATTACTAGGTGAGCTGAAAACAAGGCTCCATAAACATATGCTGGAGGCTTTAAATCTGCAGTATGGGTTCAAAAGGATGTACGGTTCTGGGCTTGTAGATAAGAACTCCGACTTGCCTGTGTTCTCTAAGCAACATTTACCTAAAAGTGCTTTTTGATTTCAACCTTCCATCACTAGAAGCACTTTGGAAATGTTTACCTATATGCTTTTAATGGAATTTTCGGTAGTTTAAAGTGTTTGTGATTAATTCATCCATATGGAATCAAATCATATTGATGCTACTAAGGAGTCGTACGCTTTGAATGGCCAATACAATTATACATGACTTGAGCACAACTGGTCCCCTAAAAAGTTTCAAGCATCACAAAACGGGAGCACCACATAAATTTGAGATAAAATATTTTAGTAATATCCAATGCCACTTCATCCCCTCCATTATCATATTCCCTTTCTGGACTGTTTAGAAATTTTTTTTTTTTAATATTTTTTTATACAAGCAATGTTATACTTTAAGTTGAGCGAATGTCGTACGTTCACGTCTGCTGTTTCTACACTAACTTAACTTCCTTCTTTTTCATCACACATCCCTTATTTAAGTTCAAGCTCCCCAATTTCTTCAACCCTCTATCCCAAACTCTCCATTTCTTATACCGTTTAAATTGAGTTTTATTTAGGGTTTGCAATGATTCCCAAAAGGGAGCAAGAAAGAGAAGCAGAAGCACAGGAAGTAAATGATGAGATTACAGAAGGTAATGATGAAAGATTAGCTGATGATCATGAAGATGATAATTTGGGAGACTGGTTGAGTTTAAGCCTCAACTCCAACGAGCCATCCGCGGCGGAAGTCGACGCCGATTTTCCGTCACCAAAACCCTCAAATAGCAAAAAAGTTTTCTCATGCAACTTTTGTCTGAGGAAATTTTACAGTTCTCAAGCCTTGGGAGGCCATCAAAACGCACACAAGAGAGAGAGGGGAGCTGCCAAAAGGTATCACTCTCACAAAATGATGATGTCAGCAATGGGGTTTCCGTCCAGCCCTGTGGCTGCAGCAGCTAGGTCACTTGGCGTCCAGCCTCATTCACTCGTGCAGAAACCTAGCAGCAGGTCTGATGGGTCGTCAATGGTGGCGAGATTTAGTGACGCCGCCGCAGGTTTTGGGATGGCATGGACACCCTTCATGCTTGAAGAAACCATGAATAATATTTGGCCCGGAAGTTTCCGGGTGGATCATCAATTGCCACGACAAGAATCACATGTACATAATAAGCAGCTGGACTTGAATCTTCGGCTGTGATTCTAAGCTCTCTTCCAAGTATTTATTGTATTTCAATCTAAATTTGTCTAAATAATACATGTTTTAGAGCCGATAATCAACTGATGATCTTTGGTAAACAACATATCAACAACAAAACATGCATATTATCAAAATCATTGATACATATATCAATAGTATCAACACAAAATTCATTCACAAAAGTTCGATAGATAATACTAGTAGATAACAAATCAATAACGTAATGTGTATATTATCGATATAGATACAAGTGCAAAATCCGTGCACAAAAGTTCTATACCATTGTAGAAGTCCAAACTAATAATGCTTTGGTACGTGTACTTGAAATCATCAAGACAACTTTAGTCGATGGGACCTTTGTATAGTTTCATTTTTGTTGTTTATACTTTATACTTTATAGTGTAGTGCTATAACGCCAAACTTTCAACTACTGTATTTGGCAAAATAATTCAGTTTCTAAACTATCTATTCTGTTTGTCAATCAAAACTAAAAGACATACATATCCTATTTAAAGATTAAAATTAAGTAAATGAAAAATATTCCTACGACAGAAGAAGGTAGAAACTACCCCATCATTGTTAGTTTTTCATAATTGATTTTTTTTTTAATTTTAAAAACTAATCACTCAATAAAAATAAATTATTTGGACACACTTGTGTAAGCATCTGTCAGTATTAATAATAATAATTCAATTTCTTTCTGCAAGACTACCAGTTGTTCAAAAAAAAAAAAAAAAAAAAAAAAAAAAAAAACAAAAAGAAGAAGAAAGGCTACCCCAGTTTGTGCTTCAGCTTTTAGTACAACTAAATTCTATTTGGTGTGGCAACTAATATTTAACTTGTCTTTTTCAACCAATCTAATATCTTTGGACCATGATTGATAATTGGCTTCGATCTGATTACTTTTCCATTACGGTCAGATCAGTGGCTTAATAAAATGAAACTTTAATGAAAAGCTCTCGGTATTATTTATTTTAACGAAAAATCATATTTTTACACTAAAAAGTCAATCCTAGTATTATTCACTTTACCCTTTATTTTGTTCTTATCGTTAAAACTCAAAGTTTTATAATTATTTTCATTAGTTTTTCTTTAATAAAATACTGATCCTTCTAAGCCTATTTTAAGTATCTAAATTGGACCCTCATTGGGTTGTCAAGCCCGGCCCATAATATTGTTTTTGATTGGGCCCTCTTGGATATGTAGTCCGGAGGGTCAGTCATGCAGAGATTTTTTAGTGTGATCATCATACGAGGTGGTACACCACGTGTTCTTATATAAATAATGTGTTATGTGTGTTAAAAGATTAATAACTTAAAAATTAAAATTTTCCACCATTTACATAAAAATACGTAGTGTACCATTCGTATTTCCGTCACAACTAAAAATTTCTTGTCAGTCATGATGGTAGGATTAAAAAAGAACTCCCCCATGACTACTCCATTTTGTTCGTTCAACAGATGACATTTGAAAGTTGTCATCAACTTCTTCCTCCAATAATGAATTATCTTATCCAAACTGATTATCTGTATTAAAACACAACCCAAAAAGAACTAAATGAAACAACTTAGGACTCGTTGGGAAGTGCTTTTAAATGATTGAAAACGTTTTTAGAGAAAATGCTTTTAAATGACTTAAGTGTTTTTGGAGGATTAACTTGTATTTTTATGAATGATTGGTTCCAAAAATATTTTATCTAAAAACACTTTCAATCATTTAAATACATTTTCCAAACGAGTCCTTATGCTTCAGCCATACTTAACGTAGACAAAGAAAAGTGAGGGAGCTGAGAGGTCCAACTTATGGCAATTGCTTGAGGTCTTCTCCAGCCATGCTCGTTGAGCTCGAAAATACCCAAAAAAAAAAAAAAAATCATCTCAATTAAGGAGGTAAATCCTAGTTAGCAACTCAATACAAATATTATACATCGTTATATTTGTCATTCATGTGAGTTGAGCCTAACGAAAGTACTAGTTGAAGTACTAGTTGGTAGTAAATATTATATTAAAAAGTAACAGAATATTGGTGAATATCCATATATTGGTTTAGGATGTTATGTATTACTTATAACCATCGAGTTACAGGCAATGTTACGTATTTAATTGTGTGATATGAGTTCACACTAACATGGCGTGTTTATTACTTTGTGTTATATTTAGATTTGTTATTAACTCAGACTCGAAAAGTATGTGAGTTGTATGACCGATCGCACAAGATCTTACAAATAAGAGTGTAAATTAGAAGCTAGTAGTTATATTACTACTAGTCTAACTTATTTTATTCCTTCGAGTGAAATTCCATTAAACAATATGTCACGGATTTCCATCAAATAGGGGTAAGTAGGATACAGTTTCTTGTCACTTATTAAGGGGCAGAGAATAATTAGATGGCATCCACAAAATCACAAGTTAATTGGATCCTTGGAATTCATCGGCCGATCAATGATCTTCTACACTCTACATATATACAGCACAGCAGACTCAGCAGCCATGTGAAGTTAGACAAGACTCCCCATTTATCTGAGACCATCTTCCAAGAATGATACGTAATGGCCCAGCTGAATTAATCAAACATAAGCCCTATCATATTTGAATACAGCTACATATGACGAATCGACAATTAGTCTAACCATACATATATAAATACAAGAAATCCTCACACATGTTATAGATGCTAGTATGGTAGCTAATGCATGAGGAGAGCGAGCTGTTTTATATAGGAAAATAATTTTTGCACCTTTTTTTTTTTTCCATTGTACTGTTGTATTTCTTCTTGTTTTCTTTATCTGTAAATTTTATAGAGCAATGAGGACTCAAAGGACAAAACAATCAAGGGTGCAAGGGAAGAGAAGAGAAGTGAGAAACTTGCTGATTTTGTATATATTTATCGTTAAGGAAGAGAAAGTTGTGAGAAAATTGTACTATTTTTATTTTTATTTTATTAGAAAATTCTTGTTTATCCTTATTTTGTATATATATATTTCTTTCAATAAGGGTAAATTAAGAAAATAGAGAAATGGAAGCATTTTCTACGCACAAGGGTTGACAAAGTCCATTCCCCTAAATACTAGTATATAAATAGCTAGATGTAGTGATTAAAAAAAAAAAAAAAAAAAAAAAAAAGTAATGCTAGGGAGACAAAATTTGTAGATATAATATGAAAACTAAATGATATGTCACGAATAGAAATGAGCGTGTTTATCAACGGTTAAGTAATAATTCAATCATCAACTTCCATATTATTTCGTTTACAAAATTTTATTTATAAATTTAGTCTCTCTAGCATTACTCTAAAAAAAAGCTAGATATAGTTAAAATCTTTACCGACCGACCCTCCTTGTTTGCATATGAACATCCAACACTAGTATCAGAACGTATCTAATTAAATCATCTTATTCTAACCACATAGCTAATATAGCTAAGTCTGAGATTTGGGACCAGTTGATCATGAGGAGCTGCGGTTGCCTTTGGCTACTAGCTAGGTAAACACAATTAGGCCGCTAAGATTTGGTTATATATAGTAATCTTGTTGGGATTTATAGTAACATATGGTTTGCGTTTCACGTTGATCTAGAGCACTATCTGTCAATTTTCACAAATGGGCCTAACTAAGGTGGAGGAGGGACATGCTGGTGGTTTTCCGAGTGTAATGGTCCTCATCCTATGAGAAAGAGTCATGACTCATAACCATTGCCGATGAACTAATATCGTCTAATCCTCCAATTTCAAACTGGTGGAGTCTTAACTATTATCTACTACCCTAGCTACTAGCCCAAGCAACGTACGGTCCTTTTTTTTTTTTTTTCTTTTTCTTTTTCGGTGCTGATAAAAACTTTGATGGCAAACAAGGATGCAGATTGTCCCCAAAGCATCAAAACACAGACGAATAGAATTTAGCTACTAGCTAAGAAATGAGATTTTTGAATTTAGTTCAGGTTCGCATAATCTCTATATGATCGTGATCTAAGTTTGAATCTAGAAAGCATGTGTAGTCCAGGAGAGAGTAATTTTTCTTCGAAAATATCTTGTGTGACCCCACATGTTCTAGGCGTGAAATGAAGAACCTAGAAGTGAAGAAATAATGGATATCTAATGATGGTAGGTGGAAGGAGTGATGTCGAAATGCTTGACTTGCCTGCGATGATGTTGTGTAGAATTCCCTTCAATGAACCTAAGTTCTTGAAGCCCTAATGCAGACAACAAATTATAGGGCTGTCTTTTTATTAAAGACCTTATATAATTATATCCACCAATTCAAGTTGTTGCATGACCAAGATTATCACTAACCCTAAACCCTAAAAAAGCCAGAGAGCTAAAAACTGTTGTAATTTTTATATATACCCCTCAAGCAGATTGTCAATGGAACCTGCCTTTCACTTTTCTTAATGTAAATGTGGTAACGAGTAAGTGAATAAAATCGAGAGACATGTCATATCACTGGCAGGACAAAAAAACACACATCATATCACAGACTCAGTGTAACAATACAGAGACATAAAATTCAAATAAGTTAAAAATTAACAAAAATACATATATGATAAGTTTATTTTTTACTGAACAATGAAACATATGAAAAGGATTGCTTGTGTTGTGATAGATAATGTTATGCCCATTCTGGTCTGGCGGGATTTGGCAGATAAGATTATCGATCAACAGTTTCTACTGTGATATGGTAGAGAAGAGATAAAATAGGTCATGAGAAAAGAGTAAACCGAACATGCATGTCAGACATAAAACGATCGATGCATGGGAATGATGTCTCCCCAAAACAAGAACTGATGATGTTTCTGTTTGCATTTATTGTGCAGAAGAACAAGCTCTACAATGTAGTCAGGATCTGCAGGAAAACCAACAAGTTGAAGGGAGTGAGAATTGAGGAAGTAAATGCTTACTGAAATTATCATCCAAATACTAGGAAAAAAAAAACATTTTTTGTTGGAAGGTAAAAAAAAAAAATACACGTCCAACCTAAAAAAGAAAATGCAGAGCACCAAGCCAAACGTGTATTTCTCACGATTTTCGTTTTTTCTTTCGCCTAGCTTTTAGCAATATTAATCAGCCCATGGATATATACTGGTATTTTTCTTCACCAAATTTCTCCTTTCCAGTTAATAATCATTTCATATTATAGTATTCAATCCCGGACCAACCACACAAATATACTACAAAAATAACATAATATATAATACGGCAGAATATAACAAAAACTTAAAACACTGTGAAAACAAAAACAAGAACTTTGGGCTTGTTTACTTTTGAATGAAAAGAAAGGGAATGGATTCCCTTCATGACTTCCTCTTCGTTTACTTAAATATAATCCGTAATAGAATTACCTAAAATCTATAATGAAATAACCCAATTTCAAGAATTTGATTAACTAAGGGGAGGTGTTAATTTCAATTTCCTTTCCTTAGTTTTTCCCATTCCTAAATTATCCGATTTTGTATGTGTCCATAACTGATAAGTAAACCAACCCTCAAAGAATAGGTCAAAAGAAAACATGCAATACATAACACATAAAATTCTTAATACCTAACATATGCATAAATGTTATTTACCCATTAATTATATTCCGGTCAAGATCGTTCAATTATTATTATTCCTTCCGGCTTCCTTCTTTGGACTGGATTACTAATTGTAGGATTTTTAAAAACGTTGATCCTTTCTGCAGCCAACCATCTTGATCACGTTTTATGTTACTCCGAGGTAATCAAATGGTAAAAGTCAATTATTTGGAAAATTAAGGGTTAGTCTGGTTTTATGTTGAACGATTTTGGGACAAGAGTTAGGCCTAGTGGATTTAATTGAAATTTTATATGGAAAATCAGTGAACTTCTTGCTGAGATAGTATATGGCTCTTTCCTTCTTACCCGTTTCATTGTGTTGATCAAGCACACAACTCATGGATGCTTCCATTACTTACAGATTCAATGAATGTTAACAACGTTACGTTTGCAATTTTCTTATGAGAGCACAAATTTGGTGAGAATGTGACCTAGTCCTTAGTCAAACACTCGCCTCTTACATGTCCATGACTCCAAGTCCTTGCCTGGGTAGTTGTTAGAAGGTCAATTTCCATAAAATTTATTGGGATACTTTGGATGCTGTCCTAAACTACCAATATTCTTTGACTGAAACCTTTGTGGTTTTTAGTTTTTAATTGAAGTCCCTGACATTAATGTAATAATGTATATATTTGTAAATTCAAAACGAAATTTGTAGTTATTTATATTAATGAGATTTTAAATAAAACCCATAATTTATGGGATTAAAAATATTAAAGATAAATTATACTCTCCAACATTTTGTGTGTGTGTGTGTGTGTGTACTCACATGGGTACGTTCATCAATACTAACCAAAAATTTATTGTACCAAATGACACGTCCTGATCTCGATGTCCGTGCGACATCGGGATGGTCACATGCTAGCTAGCCGACATCCAAGGGTGACGCAAGCCATTTAATGAATGCATATGTTGAGAACATGTGAAACATGCATGTAAATTTCACATATAAATACGCAATGTAAATATTAAATACAAACTACTAAGATAATAAAATAATATTCAACTGCCAACAATGAAAACATAATGATAATGCATGACATGTTCAGAGTATACATCTAATCCAGAATATAACGGAAGGTGTTATTACAACGATGTCAAAGTAGAGATGATGGCACGATATCACTGGTAGGGGAAAGCCTCGTAGCTCAGGTCGTAAGCCTCGTACCTATGTCCTGAGGGGGAGCAAAATATACATGAGTGGACCAAGTTGATATATATAATATTGAAACAGTTATCAACATACTAACCCCCAATGTTTAAAGAAAACTCATAGCATAATATGTAATAGGTTTCCGAAAACCCTAGCATGCCATAAAACCTTCATAAAATATATCTCGTATTAGTGTTCTAACTAGTGGTATCCTAGTCACCCGTGGTGTTCAATAATTATATCTCCCAACCCGTAGCCAACTACTATGTCTCTCAGCTCGAAGCCAGAGATTATTTCTCCCAGCTCAAAGCCGAAGCCAGAGATTATTTCTCCCGGCCCGAAGCCAACAACCGTAGCTCTCGCCTGCAGGTAGAATAGTGACCACTAGATAAGCAAAAACATTGAATATATTCTTTCCAAATATAGGTACATATATCTCAAAAACATCTTCATAACATGTAGTCATCCATCATATATACTATAAAGAAGTGTGTAAAAGCATGTTCATAAATAGTATATAGTCATCCGTCATAAATACTACAAATAACATCATTTCGATAAAATATGGTATTCCAAAATATTCTCAGTAAGCATAATATCTCATAAAACGTTTCATAAAACGTAATCATTAAAATCATGCTCTTCATGTATGCATTTCTACAATTAAAACATGCATTTTAGAAGGGGTCTACTCACAGATACTCCGTCGTCGTAGAGTCATATGAAATAGGCGGGACGGAATCGCCGCTAATAATTGCACCTAAGAACAAAAAGGGTACAATTTTCTACTCAAACGCTTGAATCTGGGAAAACGAACGTAAAAAAATGGATCCAAGATGCCGAAATTAGCCTAGGAAGGGTTCAGGACGAAACCCGAAAAAAATCAACAAAAGTCAACGTTGACCTTTGACCGGTCATAGTCAACGGGTTTCGTCAACCGGTCCAGGTCAACCGATTCAGTGGGTTGCATCTAAGGTTAGGCCTGAAGGAGTGGGCTCGGGCTTAGGCTGGTTTGGGTTTAGGCTCACTGGGCTGAAGGCCTGAATCACTCGGCCCAAAAGCTTGAGTTCGAAAGGGTTATAGGCTTGGGTTCAATGGGCATGAAGGCCCATTTCTTCTTGGCCCGAAGGCCTGTTTTCTAATAGGTTTAAAAAAAGGTTTTGGGTTCAAGCGTCCTGGGCTTGTAGCCCGGTTCGGAATTGGGTTGGGTTCAAGGCCCAATGAATTGGGGTCAGCCAAACCCGACGGAAAATGAAGCCAGAGCTTCCTGGAAACTTGCTCGAAATGCACGGGGCTCGCTGGAGATTTGGGTGTCCTTTGGGTGCCCCAGAGCTTAACAGAGACGAAGAGAGAGAGAAAGAAAGAGTTACATGATAGTGGTGATGGTACTGACGATCATCTGGGTTTGGGTGTGGGTGTGGGTGAGGGCGTGTGAGTGTAGAGATTGAGGAGAGAGAGTGTGTGCGATAAAGAGAAAAATGAGAGTGAGTGAGCTAAGAGTGATCAGAGAGAAGAGAGAGAATGAGGGATAAGGTTAAGGGCTACCACGTGGCAGGCTGAGAAGGAAGGAGAAACTAAAGGGAGGGTCCAAATTGGTTAAGGATAGGGGACAAGATTGACATTTCATAATTTCTTTAATATAAGCTAGTTTGGGGTGGGGTTTCACACCAAAACATGGGTACTTTTTTCAAAAAAAAAAAAAAAAAAAATTGATATTAGGCTTAATAACATTATTAAATTTCTTCTATTAAACTTGACATGGATACATTTTCAAATCAACGAAAAATAATGTACCCATATAAGTTTAAAAATTGGATTAGAGAAAAGATTAAATGAATTTTATATAAAAAAAATGGGTACATTTTATATTAAAAAAGGGTACACTTTTCATATAACAAATTGGTATATTTAAGAATGGGTACATATAAGATTAAAAAATTAAATTTTATTTTTTTATAAAAATTTAATGGGTACAAACTTATTCTAATTTTATTTTTTATATTTAGAAATGTTTGAATTGAAAATTAATTAGGAGTTTAAAAAGGGTGTGAGTATTAAAACTCTAAATCAATTACTAATTTTTATTATAAAAATTATGTAACTTACATGTAATTCATTAATATAGTAATGCTAGGGATTTTAATCAAATTTTAAAAACTAATAAGGTCTTCGTCAATGAACATTAGAAATTAGGGATTGAATACTAATTTTTCCTTTCTATAGATGTCAAATGTTTAGGAATTGTATGTTACAATATCTTGATTTCTTTAAATTGTGATCTAAAAAAAAATGTTTTCTCAAACATTATAATTAATAAAATGATAACAGAAGAATTACTCATGAAAAAATAATTCCATGGAATACAAGACAGAGACATCATGTGTTATATAAATAGATAGGGTCCGCTCTCTCTCTCCATATAGATAGATATATTTTCGTGTAATAATATTTATTTTTTAGAATTACTAATTTTGTTACTGGGACAAACATAACAAAATTTGAATTATTTATCGATATAAAGCGGCCTGCAAGGATGGGACAAACATAACAAAATTTGAATTATTTATCGATATAAACCGGCCTGCAAGGAATAGTGTCCAAGAGGCAAGAAATAATGTAGTATTCTAGCCTAATCTTATAATAACATAATACAAATATATGCTAACTAATGACTTAAAAAATCATTGTTCAACTAAAAGTGCAATGTTATTTAGACACACAAAACCCACTTCACAAAGATATATCAATCATTGAGGCCAACATTTTGTTGAAAGATGATCTCAGCATATATCATGAGTAATTGGAACAAATATAACTTGCAGTAAGTGTGCTTCATCTCCTTTCTAAGCTGGATTTATGCAACTTGCAGAAAACACACAGCTAAATATGTACTCCAAAAATGAACAAACATGTAGATAATATGCTACATCAAGTTCTAACATGTGAGATGTTAGTGCATATAGAAGGATTACCAAAATAAATTTTTCTAAAGGATATTCGATCACCACTACAATACCACAATAGGCTCAACATCTTAAAAGTTGATATCCTTTTGTGGGGAAGGTATGTTGAGCAAACGAGGATTTATGAGTTAACTAGTACAATTATTGGCGAGACATCATTTACAAGTTTTTCTGATTAATACTTTTGTGCTCAGCAAATTATTGCCTCAAAATGTTTCTTAATTCTCTGAGAACGTCGTTTGCATCACTCCATTCGTTGATTTGCTCTATATGGCAATGTTTCAACCGCTTTAATTTTTTCTTAGTTAAAAATAGTAGTGGGGAAGAAGAGGGAGAAAGAAATGACAGATGATGTTAGGGAGAGAAGAAAAAAAATGTAAATGGTGGAAGGACAAGGTTGGATAAACAATATATCTAAAACGTGATTTATAAAAATGTTAAATATTTTTTTGGGCGAGGTACATGGCTAATGCTAAAAAAGAAACCACAAAATGGAAGGGGGTCTAGAAACACTTGTAAATTGTCATTCTAAATGGAACTAAAATAATCAGAAGGGTTATGAAGGACAATAAACCCCAACTCAATGTCACTTCCTAGATCAGCAAGGTGGTCGTCCACCATTTAGGAGCTATTCGTAGCAATTCTTATTTCTTCGTACAACTATTTGCAGTGAACAATCATGGCATGCACATGAAGTGTCTATATTCTTGTGCTAACCTTTTAAGCTCCTTGTTCGTTGAACAAAGGAACAAGCACTTTTGTTTATCTAATATAATCTCACATGGATAAGCCATCACTAGGAAAAAGGAGGATGAAACTACTTGAGTAAATCCTTTCAAGACAATCTTGCGATTGCGGTATCAAGTTAGGAAACTTTAGCCTCAGACCTTTTCTTTGTTAAGTTTTGTACATCGTGTTTGTAATATGTACGTATTTTGATTACATAACAAATATAAATTTAATTAGCTTGATTTTCTAGCCATTTGGTTCAGGTCTTTAAATCAAATGGCATCTCTTACTATTTTTGGTAAATTCCATATCCCTTAATTGGAATCCGAGAGTTTTATTGGAAATTCTTAGTGGGATATGGAAGGTTCACCATTGCCAAGCCCACCTCATTGTGCGACCATGGTTTTCCAAGGCTGAAGTAAGGTGGATCGAAATACAAATACCTTAGAAGTCTAGTCATGAACTCAACAACTTCCGCAGGAGAGCTGAATAGACAGAGCATCGATGCCACCATCATCCTGTTCCAAATTAGTAGGCGAAGTTCAATGACTTCGCTAAGGTTGACCATGCTTGTCCAGCACGACATGAAAACCTAATCCAGTAAGGAATCAACAAGTTTCTTATATTCTTAGAATCCTTACAATATAAGGATTGTCATGCACCATAAGTAATCATACTCTTAGAAGTCCTTTGGGCTTCTCCTAGTTTAATATGGATTTCATATCCTAAAAGGTCTATATCTCGACTAGATACACATTTCTTTGCTTCATCTCTACTAATGTAATTATTGCACACTTATTCTTTTGCCTATTACTTGAGTCTAAAATATTTGCTTACTAATTTGATCGTCGAAGAACCTTAGGCTGGCACCCCATCCTCGGGTTCTTGGCTGCTTACATTTGCATGTTCTTTTATAGGTTAGTCCAATCGAGTTTGTGCATCTCCACCCTTCATGGTGGCCTACAAAATTTGGTTTCAACAATTGGTGTTTTCATTGAGAGATGAACTCAAGATCCTCCGGACCAAATTACTCTACCACAAGCACGTCTACATAAGAAAGTTATGTTAACGGTAACGTTAACATGTCAACGAGAAACAATCCACTCCTTGAGGCCTCCACCACTATCATTGGGAACAACCCAATTCTTGATGTCTTCGCCACTCCTAGTGCAAGTGACCAGACTTCTAATGTGACAACCATCCTAGAAAATGGTGACACTCCTGCGACTGGGCTTTCTCCCACGATGGAACATATTTGGGAGACTTTGTTGAAGATCAACACTTCCGTTGATAAACTTCAAAGAAACTATATGGCTTCTCGAGTAGAGAACCATGCAAAGTTTGTGGACATTGAGAAACATATGAAATCTCTGAAAAACTTTAGTTGGACCACTCTCTAAATGCAGATTCCTATATTCAATTACAGTAACATAAGTACCATAACTCCAGAAGGGCAGCCCATTGTGTTGACTTCTACCTTGACCCCAACGAAAATTGTTGATAGGAATACGAATGTCCCCCATGGTGGTCAAATTGTCAGCGGTAACGCTGTTGGTGTGGGGCCATGAGCCCACTAGCAGTGGCTAACATCGACAATGATGTCATGTAGCAGAAGGTGTGGGCCCCCCCACGTGCTCACCACTGAGCCAAACTGCTAATTTTTCTTGGTCCATCAGTCGTTGAATTTCCAACCGTAAAAAATTAGCAACTTTTTTTGTAGTTGCCATGTAGCGAAACCACGGGCATCCAACATAAAATTTTAAAAATAAACGACCATGATTAATCCAACAATAAAAATAAAAAATAAAAACAAAAAAAAAAAATCCAAAAAAAAAAAATTCCTAACCATCGTGATACCATGTGATGCCTCGATGAGATGTCTCCTGATTCAAAACGTTTTTAGAAAAGCGAAAAAACTCGCGTCATGAGAAGAAGGTTTTTCTTTGAAGGAGGAAGTTCCATACGTTCCAAGGAAAGACTGATCGAGCCACACTGATTTTATCCTCTACGTTAAAATTATTTATGCTTGTTGTAATGGTATGCTTTTGCTTTGTATTTGAAATAATTTATTGGAATTAGACTTTATCTTATTTTCATGAGATTGTAATTACAAAGTTCACACTTAAACAGACCTACAAAGTTCACACTTAAACAAACTTACAAATCTAAAGCGATAATGACATGTGGAGGTTAAGGAGGCCAAGAAAACATAATAAAATACAAAATATATTGGTAATAGTAACCACCTTTACCCTTTTTCTTCTTGTTGACATGGATATTGATACCTTCGCAATCACTGAATACCTAATATACCTTTTGTTTGAGTGGATATTTAATGCTGGGTTTAGTGCGATTGAAGGTCCAAGAACGCAAAAAGTAGAAAGATGATTAAGCTCAGACAGTTGGCAGCCCAGGAACAATTGAAAATCATTTTTTTGCCAAGAAATAGGCAACAAGCCTATGTGAGAAGCGACGTAGAGAGGGTAGCTCACCCCCAGCAAAAAGTACTTTTCCAGGGCATGGATAGGTAAATAAATAGTGACTTAAATAGTGACTTACCATACTCTGAAGGCCATAACCAAAAGGGGAGGCTTGGATAGTTGAGCTAGAGAGTATAAAAGCATTGAAGACACAAGGAAGAAGAACAATCAACCAATCAATCAAAAGACATCCAACTTTGCACTCCAACAAGCAAGAAACTAGAGAGCTTTAGTTTTTTCAGACTTTACCCTTTTAGTCATAGGTCCACCATAGAAAGCCATCTTTTGTCAAGTTTTAGAAGCTCTGCTACCTTTCCCCTGTGTTGTAGTATCGAATCTCTTTAGTAAACCCGATTTATATTTCATTTTCCAAGAGTGGTTTCAAGAAGACAAACATTGCCTGACTAGGTCATAATCTTGCCTGAGTCTCTTTTGTTTGTACTTACATAAAGTAGATCTGTTGTTTATGCATTTTCATTGGATCCTATATCATTTTCGACTGCTTTTCATTCAAAGTTTCATCTATGATTAATCTTGCTAAACTAATTAACATTGCTTCTTTATTGTTAATTGTAACCAAAGAACTAATTTGAAGGGCCCTGAACTCCCTTTAGTTGGACATATGATATTATGAGTAAAAGTCCTTGTTTACAAGGTAAGAAAAAGAATTTTATACAGACTTAACCCATCTATAAACGATCCAATCGAACTAATAAGTTTAAATAACTTGTGGAGCAAGTAATCAATCCATTTAATAACCAAAAAAGAACAATATGTTATACAAAGATAACGGTGGAACGCTCAGACTCATATTAGTTTTGATTGTGAGCCTCAAGGCCTAACAAATGCCCACAAAGGCACCATTCAAACTAATAACAACCTCACATTGTAGTACACCAAGCATCAAAGCTTGCCCTACAGGCAAAACCCAGAGGAGTTGTACGAGGGACAGATCTACCCGGAACATCTTTCAAAACACATATATTTCTTTTAACCTACAAATAAACAAATTCAAGTTTTCTATTCCTCTTGCCTCAGATAGGGCTATCTTTATTTGCGACATAATTGTGTGTCACTTTTATCTTCTTCTGTTCTTATTGCTCTTACAGTGTAAGCATATATATGGTGTCCACGAACAGTGACATGACCTTCCAAGCCAATTCCATATAGTATACGTACAAAGATCTTCCCAGTATTTATTTAACAAATGTTTTCTTAATTCTCTCATTGCAATGTGGATCCGGAAGACACAAGATTTTGATACACATTTTTGTGGCTCCTATTCCGTAATTTTTTTTAAGGATCCAAACCATCTATATTTCAATTCATTATTCATAGATTATCTTTGTAAAAATCATACAATTCCAAACTTACCAAGACGTTCATTTGTGGTGAAAAAATGAACGAATACGGTTCTATAAAGAAATATTAAATATAATCCAATAGTCATATTGCTTCGTATTTGGATGATTTTTGGTAATGATGACATTTGAGAGAAGACATAGATAGACGGTTAGATCGTTAAATACATTTTGGAGTGCACCCAAAAAAAAACGTGTGTCAAAATATGTGTCAAGAAGGTGTCTCCAAATTCTAACTCATATAATGGTTCAGATCGTTAAACTATATTACGGAGTAGGCTCTACAAAATAAATGTTAAAATGTATGTCAAAAGTCTCTGTGTGTGTATGCAATTTTAGATACCACTATTATAAGTGTATAGCCGGCTGAACAGTCCGACGATGTACCGCACACATGCCTACACAGAACACTCCTGCATGTAGATTAAAGTAGTTTAGTCGTGGTTTCCTCCTTTGTATATGAATTGATGAATTCTTACTTAGCCAATGTATAGATCGATTTACATACATTATTTTAATCGAGTCATGTGTTTTTACACACGTCTAACATGTTATATTGTTAAATTTAAAATTAATAATATTTAAATATAATCATAATAGTGGTATTCAAATACATTGTGTGTGTGTGTGTGTGTGTGTGTGTAGGCATACATCTTTGACATTCGAATGTAAATTTTAAACCATCTCAAGGATTAACCCTTTTAAAATAGTTCAGTTGAAGTTGAGATGATTTAGTATACAGGAAGAGATCATCTCTGGATCTCTTCCACCAAAACCCACCAATCAATTAATTTAGACTCTTGAAATTTAATCCAACAACTAAAATTATTATTTCTTTTAAAGAGGCTCTTTGTTTGTAACTGTTGAATCAAATTTTAAGGATCTGAATTAATTAATTGATGAATTTTGATGGAGAGATCCGTTGAGGGTCTCTTCCCTCGTATACAAGCATGTACTTCATGCCATGATGCCCTTTTTAACCCTTTAAAAAATTTACAATTAAAAAATACTGATTAATCTAATCTAATGCGATTAGTTATTCAAAAGATACAACCTAATCATTCCGAGAAGATAGCGAAGAAAACAATGATGTTATAATGCAACTGTCATGACGTACAAAAATGCACAAGAGTTGTCACCTATCGCTAATTAACCATACTAAAAATCTTACCACAAAGCCTGATTAGCTAGCTAGACATCCGTACAACAAGTAGAAACCAAAACACTCCTAACCAAATCAAAAAATAAAAATCATTAAGGTCATGTTCACGAGATGGCTTTGCTGCCCCCATAGTACATTTTTCTCCCCCACCCATCATTATTTTAGGGTCAGTTTTAATAAATTGTTTATACTGTATTTTAAGAATAATTAGTTACAAAATAAAGCAATTGAACGTTTAACAAATTGTATTCTTAAAATGTTCTGAGTATGAAAAACAGTGTAAATGCAGTGTCTAGAAGGATAAATAATGTCATTGTTTAATACTAATGAGCTTATTACATGATTTGAAAATATTTTAAAGGCTTAACTCCACTTTTTATTAAAGCAGCTTTTAAAAGCCACCTATATGTTGATTTTAAAAGCTGTTGTATAGAGGTCATTGATTTTAAAATAAACAGTATATTTTATTTTTACCAAACATTTTTTTATTGCTTAACTTTAAAGTGAAATAGTTTTTGATGAAAAAGAGCAATACCAAATTGGACCTTAATCAAACATTTATGATATTATGGAAGCAATTCCAAAAAACACTTGAAAAAAAAACATATAGCACATGTTTCTTCTAAAAAGAAATTTAAGTACTTTTTTTTTAACCCAAAAGTATTTAACTTTTTCTATTAAACATGATTGGAGTTTTTGGTGATCTGAAACCACTTTTAGTTAATTTTAAAAGATTTCTAAATAAGTGATAATAAGGTGTTATTTGCACTCAAAAATATTATCTTATAAATTTAGCATGCATGATGATCTATTTTTGAAGGGAGAGATACCATCTTTTTAGACCATAATAAAAAAGATGATTTACCTAACATTTTCCATTTTAAAATGCTAATAATAATTCCTTATTAATAATATAAGCTAATTGTAACAAAGGTCCATGTTCTATACCACGAGTTTAGTTTTTGTCCCTGAATTCTACTTATAGTTACTCCCGTCCTCGAATTATGTAACTTGTTACATTAGTAGTCTTTTTCGTTAATCCCGTCAATTTTTTTTTTTTTTTGTTAAGTTGAGCAATAAAATAAGAATTTCATAAAAATAAAAAACTTGTCAACGAGAAAGACTTGTGTAGTATCCCACATCGCCCGTGAGGGCGTGGTCTTTGGGCCTTATATATCCATTGCCAACCTTAAGTTTCAACTAGGCCTTTTGTGGACTCCCTGAAGGGAGAGCAGGCGCTGGCTACGGCTGAGTACCGGTCCACAGAAACAAAACCGTGCGGTAGCTCTGTCTTCGGGCAGGGAATGCCAAAGCGGACAATATAGTTGGAGCTGAGGGTTGGGATGTGACAATTTGGTATCAGAGCCAGACTCACGGTCGTGGTGTGCCGACGAGGACGTCGGGCTCCCTAAGGGGGGTGGATTGTAGTATCCCACATCGCCCGTGAGGGCGTGGTCTTTGGGCCTTATATATCCATTGCCAACCTTAAGTTTCAACTAGGCCTTTTGTGGACTCCCTGAGGGGAGAGCAGGCGCTGGCTACGGCTGAGTACCGGTCCACAGAAACAAAACCGTGCGGTAGCTCTGTCTTCGGGCAGGGAATGCCAAAGCGGACAATATAGTTGGAGCTGAGGGTTGGGATGTGACAACTTGGCTCCTGAAGGATTGAGGAGAAACTCCTCCTAAAAATACGTTGGAATTCCTTAAATAATGATTAAATGATTTTAGTTTTAATTGATTTTTCGTTCATCTTTGGATAAAATACCCAAATTATTCCTTAACTTAAAAGAAAAATTGATGAAGTTAACGAAAGGACCACAAGTGCAACACGGAGCATAATTCCAGGACAAAAACAACTATTGGTAGAGTTTAAAGACCAAAACTAAACTTATATTATAATTTAACCTTTCCTACAATTTAGCCACTGATATCATTAAAAATCAATGATAAATTTATAGTTCTTATTACTCAAAGCCATCGGCATTAAGTTTCTTTATCTCTCTCTCCCCCTTTCTCCAGCAACAATTTGCATAGCTTGGGCAGCCTGGTTCCTCTCTCTCACGCAGTCTCTCTCGGCCGGCGGCTGTAGTTTTCTAAGAAATAAACAATCTCACTCGAAAAAGGCCGCGTGGTCCGGCTGACCAGTAGGCCCAGACAAAACCCTTTGCTGACTGGTAACTCCATGGGCCCTACCTGTCGGGCTCTATTGCATATTCAATGGGTAGTGGGCCCACATGTCCCCTCTTGACTCAACACTCTCTGAGACAAATATTTCCTATGTCTGCCTTGACCAATTAGGAACCGTCAGCGTCCGTCCAAGAAACAACTGGTCCACCTGTCCGCGTGGCCTGGATGACGTGGTATCGTACGTGCCACCAAGAAATCAACCAAGCACGACTTCCCTATAAAAACACCCCCTTCTCCATCAGGTCCCAACACCATAACCTCGATCATATCTCCCTCATTTCAGTAATCAAGCTTTCAGTAACATTCCCAGATCAAAGTCAATCATGGCCATTGATACAGCCACATCCTCCCCGCTGAGCCCACCGGCGACAGAGAAGGACGCCAAGGCGCTTCAGTTCATAGAGGAGACGACCAGGAACACGGACTCGGTGCAGGAGAGGGTTCTGAGCGAGATTCTGAGGCGTAACGCCGAGACCGAATACCTCAAACGGTTCGGGCTTGGCGGTGCCACCGACCGGGACTCGTTCAAGTCGAAAGTCCCAGTTGTTACATACGAGGATCTCCTCCCGGAGATCCAACGTATTGCTAACGGTGACCGTTCTCCCATCTTGAGCTCTCATCCCATCTCTGAGTTTCTCACTAGGTATATACATTAAAAAGGCTAAACTTTATTTAAAAACTTACTGTTATATTTATTGTGTGAAAAAATAAATTATATTGTAAATTTGCATGCAGTTCTGGGACTTCAGCTGGTGAAAGAAAATTGATGCCTACAATCAATGAAGAGTTGGACCGTCGTACACTACTATACAGCTTGCTTCAGCCTGTGATGAACCTGTAAAGTTCCTTTACTCCTTCACTATTTTTATTTGTAGAAAACTTCATTATAATTTTTGGAGAATACTTTTAGATTAATACTTAACTAAGATTAAAATTTAAATGCCGTGCTTATTCTTCCATATCAATTCTTCCGTACGTATATTTATGATACTTCTGTACCTATGTTTCTATATCGATAATTCTGTACCTATGCCTCCATACTGATACTTCTGTATAAATACTTGCATACTTATGCTTCCATAGCAATACTTCTATACCTATATGCTTTCATGTCAATGCTTTCGTACCTATGCATCCATACCGATACTTCCGTACCTATGCCTACCTCATACTGATACTACTATAAAGATACTTGCGTACCTATACTTCCATACCGATAATTAGATACAATGCATATTCACTTTGACTTTGTCTATGTGCTCTACATGATGAGTTCAAGTTTGTCTTTGCATTTTCTTTCCTCTTTTTTTTTTTTTTTTCAACATGTAGCTCATGTTTTTTTGTACGTTTTATCATTCAGGTACATTTATTATGGGAGAAAGTCAAACATAAATCAATGGCTACAATTTGTGGAGCATTTAGGGCATTTTGAGAATAAAAAGTAAATTAATTATTAGTAATAAGAAAATATAACATTTAGGGCATTTTGAGAATAAAAGTAAATTAATTATTAGTAATAAGAAAATATAAGTTTTAGTTTTAATGACGACAAATATTAGTCAAAGGGCTATATTCAATTTGTAATATAACTCCCAAGTTTTAATTAATTTTTTTGTATGTTCATTCAGGTACATTTATTATGGGAGAAAGGAAAAAGAAAATATAAATTTTAGTTCTAATGACGATAGATATTGAGTCAAAGCGATATATTCAATTTGTAATATAACTCCAAGTTTTTATTAAATAATAATATTTTCTGATGATTAAAATTGAAAAACTCCTTTATATATGTATGTGTGTGTGTGTGTGTTTTTTTTTTTTTTTTTTTTAATGAGTTATTTATATATGTTGATTGTAAATAAAAATTGAGCCTAGGATCTCCTTCGGTGTCACTCTAATTAAGAATCATAAATGGGAATGCTTTTATTTTTCACTAAAGCAATTGTCTATATCTTTTGTCCGTTAAATTAAAGTGATGTACTAATATTTGATGAAAATCGAATTTTATGTCACAGTTACGTGCCGGACCTCGATAAGGGAAAGGGGCTCTACTTCTTGTTCATCAAGGCGGAGACCAAGACGCCGGGAGGGCTGGTGGCACGTCCGGTGCTGACAAGCTACTACAAGAGTGAGCACTTCAAAACCAGGCCATTTGACCCTTACAATGTCTTAACCAGCCCGAACGAGGCCATTCTTTGCGCCGACTCATTCCAAAGTATGTACACCCAAATGGTCTGCGGCCTCATCATGCGCCAACAAGTCCTCCGAGTAGGTGCAGTGTTTGCCTCCGGCCTACTCAGAGCGATTCGGTTCCTCCAGCTCAACTGGCAACAACTGTCCCTTGACATACGCAACGGAACCCTAAACCCTAAAATCACCGACCCTTCACTCCGCGAGACAATGTCCGGTATATTGAAATCGGATCCCAAGCTAGCAGATTTCATCACAAAGGAGTGTTGTGAGGAGAATTGGGCAGGAATAATCACAAGGGTTTGGCCTAACACAAAGTATCTTGACGTGATTGTCACCGGTGCAATGGCACAGTACATTCCGTTGCTTGAATACTACAGCAATGGCTTGCCGATGGCGTGTACTATGTATGCGTCGTCCGAATGTTATTTCGGACTCAACCTCAAGCCAATGTGCAAGCCGTCGGAGGTATCTTACACAATTATGCCTAACATGGCGTACTTTGAGTTCATCCCGCACGACCCTTCCGCTCCTTCGCTGACCAAACACTCCCCTCCCCGCCTCGTCGACCTTGCTGATCTCGAAGTTGGGAAGAAGTACGAGCTTGTCATAACAACCTACGCTGGACTGTGTCGTTACCGGGTGGGAGATATTCTCGAGGTCACCGGTTTCCACAATGCTGCACCGCAGTTTAGATTTGTGAGGAGGAAGAACGTCTTGTTGAGCATTGACTCCGACAAGACGGATGAGGCTGAGCTGCAGAAGGCTATTGACAATGCCTCAGTGTTGTTGCGAGAATTCAACACAACCGTAGTTGAGTACACGAGCTATGCAGACACCAAGACAATCCCCGGGCATTACGTGATTTACTGGGAATTGTTGGTGAAGGACCCGGCGAATAATTCCCCAAGTCACGAGGTTCTGGACAAGTGTTGTTTGGCCATGGAGGAGTCGTTGAACTCGGTGTACAGACAAGGCAGGGTGGCTGACAACTCAATTGGACCACTTGAGATAAGGGTGGTGAAGAATGGCACATTTGAGGAGCTTATGGACTATGCAATCTCTAGAGGTGCGTCTATCAATCAGTACAAGGCACCAAGGTGTGTGAATTTCTCCCCCATCATGGAACTTCTCGACTCCAGGGTCTTTTCAGTGCATTTTAGCCCAAGTGCACCGCAGTGGACTCCAGAGCGACGTCATTAAGCTGAACACTACATGAGTACAAATGGAAGAAAATAAATTGCTGTGGTGGCTATAGCTTTTATTTTCCTTTGTTGAGCATAATCCTAGCTAGCCACAGCTTTTCAAAGTGTCTTATATTTGGTTTACTTTTGTTTTGAATTGAAGTCGTTCTTGTCTGCAATAAGTTGAAGTAATCTTAATATTGAGCATGATCCTCGCTAGCTAGCTGTAGATATGTTTGTTTGTCTCGTCTGTGCTTTGCTTTGGACCGATCAGCTTTCTTAAAGCCGAGGGAAAAAGACGTTGCAAAAGTGCAGTACCTCGCTCGCTCTCTCATGCTGCTGTCAAAATTTGTAAAAATGCATTTGATGTTTCATGTGTGTGCAATATAATATTGTTTATTTTATGATAATATATGGTAGTTATTTGCATGGAATTTTGTGATGTGCTAACTATTCCTCCCACTGTGTTTTTGTTGTTGAAGAGATTCCTCCCTCTGTGTTGGTCATGTCATAACTAGGTAATTTTGATAATTAGGTGGGTATTATGGTATCTATATAAGTTAATCATGAGTGGTTAACAACTAGCTAGCCTAGGTTTCTTTCTGTTTGGAAGCATATCACGAGCACTCTCACGTATATGGATATGCTAATTAAGGGTGGGGGCGATTATTTGAAATTAGTGACAGTCTTGTGATTATATACTGATTAAGAACCCATTTAATGGTGTAGACAAATATAGTAACTAAAATTATACTATAATGACCGACATGGCAAATTGCATGCTCAATTGTTTTATTAAAAAATGTGTCACTCCAATAGAACAAGCAAATAGAATGGGCAAATTTTTATTTTTATCCGGAGGAGTAGGCAAAGTTACCTTCTCTGGTGGACTAGGCAAAGTTTAGCCTACACATCTAGAAGCGGTCAATATTACCTACTCTCGAGGAGTAGGCAAAGTTTGCCTACTCAATTAATTACTCGATTTGGAACGCCATTTTCCTGTTAAAAAAATAATAATATTGCCATGTAACGTGCACCATATTTTGCTAATGTTGTTCTATTATTGTATATTTTGGAGTTCCATAGGCTTATTGAGAAGAGGTTGATTGGTTCACGCATGCTGATTGCTGCTTAGTTGCAAGATCTCAAAGACAAACAGGATAAGGTTTAAACTAACTTGTTGCAAGTACGAGCATGGGAGATCGATCGACTACCTCAATTATCTAATTTGTTTGTTTCTTAATTTAGGATCCAATAATCTTTGAGATAAACGTTATCACATCTCTTAGTCAGATGGACAAATTTATTATGTTGTTGTCATGATTTATCCAACGACACGAAGAACATGTGGTTTTGCTTAATTAATCCATTTGCTCTTCGACAAGCTCGATCGTACTCTTATTAGAACGGTTGCTGGGGTGACCATGTAGAAATTTTGTAGTGTGATGCGGTTAGTATTAATATAAGTTTTATTTATATAATATATCTTAAAGTTTTAAAAAATATTACTTTCTGTTCACTAATTTTAATTTTTTTGAAAGCAATCTGTAGGCATCAACCAAACAATTAAAACTTAAAAATTTGTATCTTTACGCAAGAGTTCATAAATACTTGTGAAGATTAATCTTTTTTTTTTTTTTTTTTTTTTGCTTTAATCACAAGTTGGTGGCCCAGTGATACAGTGCGGATTATGAGGTTTTCTTAAAACTAAAAACTAGATGTCTCGGGTTCGAAACCCGCTGCTGGTGTGGAAGCCAAACTTGTGTCTAAGAGGAAGCTGAAATGCCTCTCAGTCTTTTATATTTATCATATTATATTTAATCTGTCTATACTAATTGTGAATCTTAAATTCTTAATCTATGGAGAGGGCATAAAATTTGACGCCGTTACAATAATCTTCAATAAAAGCGTCCTGAATAAGATTAGGGGATATCTCAAACTACTCAAAAGAATTTGCACAAGATAAATCTAACCAATCTATTCGCACACCATTCACGTAACGACGTGTGTAGACGACTCTGCTGCCAAGATAAGTTTAAGCCTATCTCAAACATCATACCAAATTTTTAAACTAAATTTTTTAAAACTAAATGATGTGGTTGTTGATAATTGGATTGTTACTTAAATATTGATTAACGTGCTTATTTTCTATTAGTGATACATTATTTGATTTGCAAATTTAGTTTAAAAATTTAATCTCTCTAACATTATGTAATTATCCCACCCACGATGATTCCCAAATGTGATGTATCCTCCAAGGATCTGCCCATGGCCTGAGTTTAATGCAATGAGTCTCCTCCTATAACAATGCGTGTAGGACCATCCCCAAACGACACACCAAGACCATGCAAGCCTTCCCGTCGGCATCATGCGCATGGATGCTGGTACTGCACGTGTTTGCTAGACACGGTTGAAAATTAGGTTTACACTTCGTGAGTCCCAAGATAAATAACCTTATCTCTCTTGTGGGATATAAATTATTGTTACTCTTCCATATATGCATGACTTATTTTTTGCTAAGCTCACTGAAATTTTATTTCAATCTCTTCTTTTTTTAATTAAAATTTTACCACTTACCTCCCTAAAACTTGATTTTTGTACCACTTTGTTTGGATTCTATTAAGTCCGTTAAATTTGCTTAGGTGGCATAAGTAGGTCCACTTCTTACTGATAGGGTACAAATACAAGAGTGAGGATCTCCGGATTCTCTTTGTGAGGATCCCAAGAGGATCCCGGGGATTCTCCAATCACATTCGTTCATTATAAATTGTACGGCCAGTTTTTGTCAGATACTATTTATATGTAGTTTTAAATAAAAAAAATTACAATGATTTATGACTGCACGATGTACGATGTACGATGAACAGATGTGATTGGAAGATCCGGCAAGGATCCTCCTGGCAAATGCAAGGCCTACATATCTAATTAAATGGTGCCACATAGATTAAAACAAAAAAATAAGAAAAATCATTTAAAGGTTCTAATTTGTGCTTTGTAGGCTCATAAAGATATGAAAGTTCAAAAGGATTTGGGAAATTTCAATCTGGGTTTTCCATTGTTTAGAGAAATCAGCTTGTTTTGGAAGAAATTATGGCAGACCTCAATTTCAATTACCTTCATAGGTTTAGAGTAATTGGGATTCTTATTTATGACATGATGACATAGTTAATTACACAACAATAATTGGGTGTTACTTGGAATGGAGCAGATGTAGATGGAGATGGAGATGGCAAGGGAGGTGGAGATAGGCGAGGGGGGAGGTGGAAGGCCGGGGAGAGGGGAAGAAGGCACCGGGAGGAGATGGGGTATTTTTTTTTTTATAGTTTTTTTTTTTTTTTTTTTCCTAAGTTTTTTTTTTTTTTTTTAATAATGAATTCTCATCTGCCACATAAGCAATATTTATGCCATGCCAACAAATTTATGCAAAGTGGTACAAAATTTAAATTTTTAGGAATTAGGTGGCAAAGTTTTAAAGTGAAATTGAGATGGATTTTCGGAGGATGTAACAAAAAATAAAACGATACGTATAACAGGTATCCTTTTAGAATTTTAAGTACTTGTTTGGAAACAAATCACAAGCCTTTAGCGGGTGGATTATGGTGGGTGGCCTTTGTGACTTTGTGACAGTCCATGGCAGCCTCTCATATGTCTAGATTTCAGATTTATGTACTTAATTTGTATCATTATTTAACAACGAATATTCATCAGCTATATATTACTTTAGTCAGTAATTTCTACATGATTAATAATCAGCAACATATATTGCTCCTCATGATCTTTCTCTAAATGCAATTATGTTGATCCTAAAAACTACCAAGCTTACGTGGCATGCAGATCGTGTAGTCAATAAGCTAACTACATTCTTCAGTTGTGTGCGAGGTGTGCTAACTCGTCGGCCGAGCTCAGCCGGGGAGTAAAATGTGTTGATGTCGTGTTGAGCGTGTTGCTGACTTCTTGATCTTGCGATTACAGTCGAAGAAGGAACACGTCTCGGTCTTTAGGTTCTAGAGCTCGAAGACAAGGCTGCTAGTCTTGCGAAGTTCACGGATCGTCGGTATCGGGTTTGGTCACGGTGATTATATTCGTAAAAGTATAAGCACGCCGAACTGGCACCAAACTATACGGACACAAGTACTCCAAAGAGATGTATGTCTTGATGGTAAATGTGGTTTAGCCATCAGAATGCCGAACTCTAAAACTTACTTGTGAATATCCAATCATAAACAACTCGACATTCAATATGTCGAGCCCAATAACTTGTAACACCTCATTTCACCGAGAAGCCTAATGAGATGATCTCTACCAACAAAGACTCGAAAATCCTTGTCGACCGAGACTTTGATAGGTAATCAGTCGGCTTCGACACAGTGTTGTTTATCCAAACTAAAGGTGCTCCGCTGTCGGCTGATTCTACGGCAACAGTGTTGTTTATCCAAACTGAAGATGTTCGCTGGTTGCCTTCACAGTGCTAGTGGCGGAAAAGGAAAATAAAAAACTCAAGGTTGTTGAGAGGTTTCGCGTAGAGCGAAAATTTGCGTAGGGTAGTTTGTGTGTTGAATTGGGGGCCCTTAAATGATGCACTCCCCTATATATAGTAGCAAATCTACTCCTGGCCGAACCAGAGATGTATCCGGATTAAAACTCCCAAATCTATTATGATTAGGATTCAGCCAATCCTAGTTCCAATGGGTTTCTGAACCAAGCTTCTATAATGAATTAGATTCACTCCCGACTTCTTAGCGTCTTCAATTCTGAAACCCCTTTGTTGTACCAGGACTCGACTTCTTCGCTCTTATCCAAATCAATCCTTCTTGCAATAGGACTCGGCCGACTTAATTGGACAACTTATGACAGCTAGACAGCCCATAGTATTCTTGAAAGAGCATTGGACCAAACACAATCCTAAGCTCAACCCAATAATGTTATTTTGGGCCCAAACAGAATGATATAATGGTTTAACAGTTTTCATAAGTTCTTAATTGTATTATCACAAAAGACTATATGTAAGAATGTGAATGTTAATTTGTCTCTCATTTGTAAGGACTTACATAAGTTTGAAGACTTTCCCCTATTACCCATTGAACATAGTAGGTTATTCACTTATTGCGCTCAACGACTCATATTTCATTAGGTTTAAATGAGTTCACACATGATGAAGCATGTTGAGAGTGCAAATTTTATCTAAAAATTAAAAAACCGTCATACAAACTTATAAGAAGTTAGACTACTCTCCTAACTACAGCCAACCAGTTTTAAAACATCGACTTCATTCCATTATCATGTGGTCTCTATGAATTTTTGGGGTTAGTTCAAACAAATAGTTCGAAATTGCATTTAAACTCCACTTCAAAAAAGTGACCACACTCGACAGAGTCATGTAACTTACTGAATATGTCAATAACAATAAAGAGGTTATGACAGTAATTAGTGTGTTCCTCTTGCACTGGAATAAAAGAAAGAAAAAAATTGTTGATCGACTGCATAGTCAACATAGTAAATCTAGCTTTCTAACTAACCAGACCAAGGGGTCATCAGCCACACTTATTAAATTGAAATTGAGATCATCTTCAAATCTATGTGTTCAGAGTTGATGGATATAGAAATCTGGATTACTCAATTTAAATCTTATGGCTCTCATTAGCCACTCACATTGCCCACCTCACAGAAAATCAAGCCCATGAACGACCCGAACCTCTTGTTCTCTTGAATGGTCTAGTTTTTAAATTTGTCAGCTCTGGACACAAAGATGAGAATGAATATTCATTCAACATGGCTTGGGCCTCCCATTTTCTTTGTTCTTTTTTTTTGAATAAACGATATTATCTATACTAAGGGGGTGGGAAAGTGGGCTAAGCCTCACAATAGGCTAGCAATATTGTGGACCAAATCGTCTTTGGTGAGAAAGACCCTTCACTTACAAGTGAAAAGGAATATCATTAGACTGTAAAACTAAGGAGAACGGGGCTCCCCTTTTCTTTATATTCTACATATTCAGTCTTTATTTTTTCTTAAACAAATTAATCATTTAGATTCTAGAGGAGTTTTAAATTTGCAAAAATGATGCATTGTATGTATATGTATCTTTTTAAGATATGATTATATAATTTACACTATAGAGTTGCACATTTGGTCAAAATAGAATGAATTTTTTTATAAGAATTTGATATTGAACCCAACAACCATTGAAACTGAATATAATAATCTCATTTATTATAACAAAATATTACTAACTGTAATTCTAAGTGACTTGTATTTATTTAAATTTTAAATCATAGATGAAACATGATTTTAACTATTAAAAATCTATTTTATGTGCATATTTTTTTTTGGATTTTATATTTTGTATAGAAAAAAAGGCAGTCATTATAAATTTGCTCAGGGCTTCCTAAATCATTGGACCAGTCCTGTTGCCGTGCTCTAAAATATGTGCTTAAAAAGAAAAAAGAAAAAAAGAGCTTTTAGTCTTATTAATATTTTTATCCACTCATCAAATATACAGTTCACACAAAACGTCCAAAGAAAAGTTGAGATTTCAACATAAAATCAATTGTTAGTATGGAGTTTCTGAACTTCTTATAGAGGTATATTAAATTTCCGATATGGGACATTATTTCACATCCTCACAAACGCAACCCAGAAACATCAAAAACTTCCCTTTCCTACTATCGCTGTTATCTAATATACAAGAATCGTGCAGTGCCTTAATATTGAAGATGTGACGCCGACGTCCCTGCGTAAAGATTTTGATTAATGTGTAATCGATCCAGACTGAAATCTACTTTTAGAAGGCAAATAGCAGAAAAGAACTGGATATATTGCACAGACAGCTGCAGGTGCTAAAGCTGCATGCATGATGTACCTTTAATATAATTTGACGCTTTCTTATAATTCATGATCAGTGTTAAAAGAGCACTGCAACCTTTACTGTTTGGTTTTTTTTTTTTAGGCTCTCTTTTCTCTTGAGGGTTCTGTTCTGTCGACTGTGATGATAACTTTTTTCTCTTAAAAAAGAGAAAGAAAAGAACACTGCATGGATCGACACTAAAGTGCGATCACGCAGAACTCGAGAGGTCACTAAGCTTTGGCGCAGAAGGAAAAAATATGCCGAAAGCGATATCTGTGTCAAAAAAAGAGTGAACTGTCTTCCACACAAGGCAAACTTTGGTAAAAAGCAATGTGTGAGTGTGTGGCGACACATCAGTTACGAACATTTAGAGCAGCTCGAGTGTAGGAAAGGCTTCCTAGGGCACTGTCTGTTGAATCTTAAACAGTAACAAACAGTAACTGCCTTTAATGAATAGTATCATCCCTAAAATGAATAGTCATGGCAATATGCAATAAAATATTAGTATTTTTTAGTTTATAAAATAATAAAAAATAATTTTATTTCAAATTTTGGATATGATTTTTAATCGATCTCATTATACCACGTTTCATTAAATAAGAAATTACAACCCAAAGTATTTGAGAAAATATAAAATTGTGGTGTATGGTAGAAGATAATGATAAGATATTTATACAAAATTAAATCTTTTTTTTTTTTAAAGAAATTTTGGATTTTTTTTATTAATTGTTTACATTTTTTAAAAAAAATTATTAACTTTTTACATTTTTTATTGTTTTTTTACATTTTTTTTATATTAATTTTATAATGTGGCTGATGTCAGCCTTGCTGGCCTGCGATTCGAGCTCGCCCTTTCACTCGAGCACCCCTCAGCCCAATTGCCCGCATGGGTTGGAGCAAGGAGCGGAGGCAATTGGATTGAAAACCTCCCCGGTCCACGGGGCTATCCACTACAGTGGAGCTGCTCTTATACTGCTGGTCTTTAGGGTTTGAACCTAAAATGTGTTCTTTAGGGATCTAATCTAAGTGATAGTTTTATGGGATAGTTTAGTTGCGGTCCCTAGTCCCTAATTGTTATAGACTTAAATCTTATGCATTTTAGGTTTTTGACTGAAGTTCCTCTCCTGCTACATTAATGATATAATAATAAAAGAGATGCAATAACACCAATAAAGACTCTACCGTTTATTTGCTTTCATTTACACTGGCAATTCAATTACTCAAAATTGGCATTCTAGATATGTTAAAAATGGGATTTTAATCTATTTTTATAAAATATGAGTACATTTATGACACACCCAGATCCGGAATGTCCACTTGGACTTTGAATCGAGTTGTGTTGGCCGACATTTGGAGGGTGACGAAGCCATAAAGTGTAGTGTAGTGGAAAAAGGATGTGAATAAATTTAAACCTAAAAGTGCCTATTCAAAAAAGTGCGCGGGTGAGCGGGATTGAACTCATTTCACACGTGCTGTCAGAGCATAATACAATATAGTAAATAGTCACATCCCAGTACGCATAGTAAGATATTGTCCGCTTTGGGCTACACCCTCAAGGATTTGTTCTTGGGCTTCCACCCAAAACATGTCTTACTATAGGGAGGTGGGCAAGTACATATAAGGCACATCACCTCCTCTCCCCCTAGTGATGTAGGATCTTACAATCCACCTCCCTTAAGGGCCCGACGTCCTCG
This sequence comes from Pyrus communis, assembly GCF_041283825.1. Classification (NCBI taxonomy): domain Eukaryota; kingdom Viridiplantae; phylum Streptophyta; class Magnoliopsida; order Rosales; family Rosaceae; genus Pyrus; species Pyrus communis. Next base: position 17,980,191 of record NC_142566.1, on the reverse strand, counting down.
TCGGCACACTTCTTGCCAGGGAGTAGCTCTGATATCAAATTGTCACATCTTAGTCTGCATAGTAAGATATTGTCCGCTTTGGGCCACGCCCTCACGAATTTGTTTTTGAGCTTCCACCCAAAACGCATCTTACTATAGGTAGGTAGGCAAGTACATATAAGGCACATCACCTCCACTCCCCTGAGCGATGTGGGATCTTACATTTATATAATAAAATTTGGCTACATTTTACATATAATAAATTTGTACATTTATATAAAAATGTGGGTACATTTTACATACAAAAAATTGATACATTTTATGCAAAAAAAGGGGCACGTTTTGTATAACAAAACATGGGTGCATTTTATATAAAAAGCAATAGGTACATTTTATATATATAAAATATACAATTTAGATTAAAAAAATAAATAAATTTTACATTAAAAAATGGGTACATTTTACATAAAAGATGGCCCTTACGAAAGAAAAAAAAAAGGATACATTTTGCATAAAACAAAGTGGTACATGTGTAAAGAAAAATGGGTACATTATAAATAAATTATGGGTACAAATAAAAAGTTAAAAAAAATTATGAATAAAAGTTTTAAAAATAAGGGATAAAAAGAAATTAATATATGGGTACAAATTGAAATGTAAAAGAAAATTGGTATTGTACCAAAAAAGGGTTGCAAATTAAAAATGGGTACAAATTAGAAATAGAAATATATGATAAAAAGTTTAGCCATAAATATAAATATACCAAATGTAACGTTTCTAACACTAAATAAATTTATTTTAAAATAAAATTTAATTCTCTTGACATGTAAATATTTTATTTTTAAAATAATTAATTACGTTTATTAAAACCCAAGAATCTTGATAAAAATTTAAAAAGGAATAAGGTTAGATGAGAACCTAATTTCTCCTAATTTTATTTATGTGAAACTTTTTGGATGGTGCGTATTTTTGCCACTTTGATAAGATGTTCAAACTTTCATTCGTTTTACATGTTTTTAGCTAGCTAGTCTATAATTTGTTTTACCAAAAGATCAACCCCTCCATCTCCTTTTTCACTTTTGCCAGGAGAAGAATTTGTGTGGGATTAGTTATCATGATATGACAGCAGTGTTATATATACGGGGCTAACTATTCTCTTGAAAACGCTCTACAGAGCATTCTTATGATTTGAACCGTTTATTTTTAGGTTCTCATCCATGGATCATTTTTACAACTACACTCAAATTGGAAATAGTTTGGTCCTTCAATTATTATTATAAACATTTCATAGTTTATCAACAACATTGTGTTTATCTATTTATTAGATCGCATTTAAATAACTAGACGTCTTCCAATTTCAATAAAATTTTGCATAGATGATTGTTGAGGCCCAAAAATGTCATGAGCAAGCCCAACCAAGCCTTGAAACCCAATTGTCATACAAGTTTCTATTCAAGATCAAATACATGCAAAACACAAGACCGAGGAAGAAATATATTTACGAACATGCCATGCTACGGTAATTAGATCGGATATTTATAAATCACTCCATGCCCATGCCTATTTGTCACGCTAAAATAAGCTCAAGTCACACGCTCGGGGTTTGTCAAGTGAATTGTGGTGTGGATGGTTACATAAGTTTATTAGGCCTATGTGGAGTTAAGATTATGGAAGACTTTGGGCTACTTGGGGGGCCAAAAGATCCAAGCCCATAACCTTTGAAGTACACGTTGGCAGGCATTAAGAGAGAACTAGTCTAGTTTATCTCTTACGCTAGCAAGCTAACTAGCTCAGTTAAGACTAAACCAGATTCTAGCTCTATGTTCATGTGAAAGCTCATCAAAACAAGCATTTAATGCTGACTTTCCCTTCCCAACTCACACAGAAGTTCAATGCATTAAAGCCATAAGGTGTGTTACCAAAAGCAATGCTTGTGGAAAGCTGACTTGGGAAAGTCGCGCCTTGGGAAAAAGACACGATGCATATTTTAACATTTAGCCTCCTTACACCAAAATAGGGGGTACCAAGACAACTAGGGAGAAAAAAAAGAAAGAAGGGGGGGGGGGGGGGGGAACAAGCCATAACTAGAAATTCCTTGGGAATGAATCATTCAACTACAAATATAGGTCAAGAACCTTAGCAAGAGATCCTCAATCCCCCAAAATAACACATAGAACTAAAGAAACCCAGAAAATATCACTCTACAACCTTATAATTTTTCATAATCTCCCGCTGAGTGTCCCTACCATCGTAAGCCTTGCTGCCACCCTAGGAAACCCAGATTATTCAATAGAAAACACCATGCAATCACCCAAGCTCTCTTTCATGCAAAACTGATGAACTTCTAGCTTCCACACCATGTTTCTCTTGATCAAGCCATTATCTATTTAATCATGTTATCTTCAAGTCATTGGTTCAACTGGGGTATTTCCTAACTTTCCAGATATTCCGAAACTTGGTACGAAACCGAACCAAGGGACACAAAAGGACGTTCTCCAAGCCCAAATCCACTTCGACTTAAAAGTTCCCAACACTATCTTTAACTAATAACCTAAAAAATGGGTCGTTCATGTTATGATAAATATTGTGGAACGAGTCTAAATGAGTAATTAGCATCGCATTAAGTTAATAATTAGTTAGTACTTAAGCGCTTTTATAGTTCACTTTTTTTATTTGAAAACATAAAAGCAAAAATAGTTACGAAACAAATTTGTAATTTTAAAAAATAAAAACTAAAATCAAAATGATTATCAAATCTAACAAAAAAACCTAAATAAATTAAAAAAAAAACAAAACAAAAATGAGAAGAGAGCAACCAAATTTTAAAATCAAACTAAAGATCCCCCTTTTTTCTCTCCCTCAATTAATTTTTCTCTCAATAATAAATATGTCCAGTCCAATTATGGGATTGGGCATTGTGCAACAATGGGCTTTTCTTTTGGGTAAAAGTGCAACAATGGGCTTGTGGGCATCTGAATCAGACGTCTTTTAGTGTACTTAAGGGAGGGTCATCTACAACTGCACAACAATTTCTTTAGCCAAGCTGCAAAACCGGGCTTTCTCTAGTTCACATTTAAATGACTGGGAATGTTTTTAGACAATATTTTTTAGTTCTAAAAATACGTGAAGTACTTTTTGGAAGCATTTCAAGTTTTTTTTTTTTTTTAATTCACTTATATTTTTATTAGTAATTGGTTCTAAAAACATTTTTACAAAAAAAAAACAGTTATTTTAAAAATACTTCTAAACGAGCCCATAATCTTGCCATTCAAAGTGAATTAGTAAATGCCAAGCAGTTGTACTTTCACCTTAATCTCAAGTTGGAGTTTGATGTTCACCTTCCTACCCAAAAGCAACCGACCTACCATTCAGATAGAAAGTCTTTACATGTCCGTTACCCGCCATAGACTTTTTGAAAAGCTGGTTCGTTAAGATTGTCCAGCACTACCATATACCCAAACGACCAACTACCATTCCAATTTTTTCATGCCTCTCATACCTCAACGTCTTATACATACAAACATACCTCAATGTAGTTTACCAAAAGAAAAAAAACATACCTCAATGTCTTATAGATACAAACATACATATTTATACTTTATACACACATTTATATTTATAATTTATCGGGTTCCAACCTGGTCTAGGTTTTTTGGGTGCAGGTTTTCTGTGGTATGAGTATATTATTACTCATATATTATTAGATTTTCAAGCATTTCATTATGTATTGGTCAATCTTTCAACAAAAACCAACAACTTTTCTTCACATTTGCTCAATTAGATCTCTGTGAAATAGTGGCCAATGTACTCTTAGCATGCTCATTCCCTTCTGAAATGTACTTGGAGTCGGAGCGCACTGTGTTTCTCCCGGTATCCCGCAGAAGCTGGAGTTGAACTCAGCACTCAGCACTTAACTTCGAGGTGTATTGAGGTAATGCATGAAGCATTTCTGTAAACGTTGAGTTTTCATTATTTCTGTTTTGTCAATGTAGTTTTTTCTGGTTGATATGAACATTCATACTTGGATCTTTGACCTCATTTTCAACGAGATTTGATCTAGTGGCATCTGTTTTCACTTTGTTAGAAGAAGTCGTGGGTTCATATCTTATGAATGCCAATTGTTAGATAATAAAAAATAAAAAAAAATCTTTAGCCTTGTCTCACCCATCACATTAAACTAAGTTTCACGAGATTTTAATGCACGTGGATCTTAAATTGTCTGTTACTTCACATTTAGGAACACACATTTGATGCAATTTGCATTTCTTCCACATATATAGAGTGATATAAATTCATACAGCAGTACTGCTTGATCTTCATGCGTATTACGATTTCTCTCTCTTAACTACTACATATGGTGAAAATATAGAATTTTGTATCTAATCGATCAAATCCTGTTATTGAATTCTTTGTTTTCGTACTGCTGGGAAAAAAACTGCAGGTGGCATATCGGAGCTGTAGAAATTTGTTCTATAATAGATAGACTAACAATTCAACGGAAGCTCCAATCGATCAACTCTCAGTCTTCCAATTTAACCACGAGTATTACCTATGACGTAAGACACGTTACATTACATGTAATGTTTCATTTTCTTGTTGCAAAAGTTATCTGCATAATGAAAGTTTTAACACAACATTAGTAAATGGAAGAGATCTCAATTTTTCTCTTTGTATAATGACAGGATGCTTTGGTAGAATGGTGCATCACACTTACTTTTCTAGCGCGTTTGATTGCGTACATTGCAATTTTAAGTAAGATTTCGTCGAAATTTGAAGTTCAAATTGCTCTTGTTCTTCATATTGACTACATTAACTAATGCAGTTTCATCAACCAAATATGTACTGCAGCATTGCTTGTGATTGTTGCATTCATGGTAATGAAGTACATAAACGAATATAAGGAGACCGGCTTAGAGGATGTAGGAGGCAGTGCTGAAACTGACCCGTTACAGCCTGCAGGAAAGACAATGCGATCAACATATGGGACATGTGAAGAGTGGGATATTGAATCCGGAAAGTGCCGCAGCAGCAGTAGTAATAGCAACAATGCCGTAATTATGAGCTCCTCAGAGGACTTGTATGACGGGAAAATATGTGCGATCTGCTACACTGAGCAGAGGGATTGTTTTTTGGTTCCTTGTGGCCACTGTGCTACCTGCTATGTCTGTGCAGAAAGGTATGTAGACAATTCGAAACGTTTCAGAATATGTTGATGTTCGATTGAAATTTGGTATCTACAGAGATTACATGTTGCAGGATCTTTTACGGGGAGACCAAGACATGTCCAATATGTCGAAGATTCATACGGAAAGTAAGAAGATTATTTGCTGCATAGGATAGGACTAATTAACCTCTTTCGGATTTCTATTACTTTTTTTTTTCTTTCTTTTTTTACGTGAACAAACATGTCCATTTTTCTTCATTTTTGTAATTTTTTGAGGGACATGGGCTGTCCTTCAGAAATTAATTCAATGACGGATGTATAATTTATATTTGTATTTGTTAATCTAAACTATACACTCAAACAAAAATATATGAGACGGTTGTTTCACAATAGCAATATAGGATAGGGAAGTGATATTAGCATTCCAAAAATCTCATTCTACACTCCTCACAAGTGTATTTTTCTTTCCAAATATAGAAAGTTTGAAGTGTAAAATGAGAATTTTAGAGTACCAATAACAATTCCCTATAAGATAATGTACCATAATAATCTTCTGTTGGTTGTTGATCATCAATGAACTAGCATCTTTGTGATCATAAATTGTGGATCAAGTATCATATGAGGAAATTGAAAATCGAAGTCATACGATTGATGTAACCATTAATTTTGGTCAATTATTTTTTACAAGATTTGTAGTGGCGGTGTGACGTACACATTCAAAAGTTTCTTACATTAGTGGCAAGGAGCCATGATTGAAGGTTCCCTTCTAATAAACAATATATTAACTTTTTTTTTTTTTTAATTAATAATATAATATTCCATTCTTTACAATTTTTGGAAATAGAAAAACGTTAAAGTGGGTTCTAGTGAGTAGAGAGAGATGTAAATCACAGACGTAAGGCATATTTGGATGCATTTTCTTACATTTATTAAAAAAGCGCTTATGATCACATTTGGCAGAAAAAAAAAAAAATTAAGAGCGCTTCCTTATTTAAAAACACACGTAAAATGCTTTTTATAAAGATCTATATATCTCTTTTCAAAAACACTTGCAGTTATATTAAAGATTTTGAAGTGCTTCTATGAAGCGTTTATACTGGAATGCTTATGAGAAAAAGACATTTTAAAGAAGCATTGTCAAACAGACCCTTAATAGATGGTGGTGGTGCTTCTCAAAGAAATGGTAATTTTCTCTAACGCTTGGTGAGTAAACTACTCGGCCCCAGCCTTACAATTATGGTGGCGCTTCTCAAATAAACTATGAACGATACTTTCACGCAATAAAGCTTCGCTCATATGTGAATGGATTGAATTTTTCATATGAATTTTAACCAATACATGTCTATTAGAACTTGAATGTTCTACTCATATGTGAATGGATTGATTTTTTTTTTTTCTCCATTGCACCAACCACATCTTGTCCATCTATTTTGTGATAGGAACATGTCGAATTTGAACAAACTCGACTTCACCACTTTGGAGGTCTCTGGAAGGAACTACCTCAAGTGGGTCCAAGATGTGAAGCTCCATCTCACTGCAAAGAACTTGCGTCCTGCCATTGAAGATGAGACGGACAACCCAGTTGGCGAAGCAGAGAAAGCCACTACCATGATCTTTTTCCGAAGACATATTCATGACACACTGCAAACCAAGTACCTTGCTGAGGAGGATCCACGAGCACTATAGGTTGCTTTGGCTGGTCGCTTTGATCACCAAAAGGACATCTTTTTGCCTGAAGCAAGACATGACTGGCAGCATTTGTACTTCCAAAACTTTAAGTTTGTGAATGAATATAATTCTAAAGTTTGTTGAATTTGATCACATCTCAAGTTTTGTAACGAAACTTTGACCGAAGAGGATCTCTTAAAGAACACCTATTTGACCTTCTTTACTACTAATATTGTCCTGCAGCAACAATATAGAGCTCAGAAGTTCCCTAAGTTTTCGAATTTGATCTATGTTATACTTCTCGCTAAAAAGCAGAATTAGCTATTGATGAAAAATCATCAAGTTCGACCTACTGGGGCGACTGATGTGCCTAAAGCACACTATAGGATGAATCAACACACAAAAACTCCAAAACAGGCGTGGTAGGGGCGGCCAGAAGCCACCCCGTCACCGTCAACAAATCCAAGGCCTATCTCAGAGAGGAAACAAAGCCCCGAAGCGCCCTAACCTCACTCCCAAGGCCCCAAACTTCAAGAATAAAGGCAAAGCACCTGAAACCATGGATGCGGATATGTGTTATCGTTGTGGTTCTAAGGACCATTGGTCTTATGTTTGCTAAGCTCCCCAAAAGGTTATAGCTAAATACCATTCTCGTCGTAAAAAGTTTGAATCAAACTTTATGCAAGTGGACGAACCGGAAAGTACAAAGATGGAGGTTTTTGACTTTTAGGAGGATACCACCCTTATGGAAGATTAGAGTCTTAGACATAAACTAGTTTTTTTTAGTTAAAATTAGACATTGGGTTGAATTCACAATAATGGCCAAACCCCCTCCCCCCCCTTTTTTGTTTTTTGGTTAATTTTGAATAATTTTCCTTTATGTTTGGATTATTTGTTGGTGATTTATTTTTGGATATTAAGTTTTTAATTAATTACCATCCTTAAATACTTAAAATTATTTTGAATGGATATTTGTTTTTAGAACTTTTATGCATGTGACCGATTCAAATTAATTTTTCATTCTAGGTATAACTAGTGGGGAAGTTAGTTATTTGGTAGATAATGCAACCACGCACACCATTTTGCGTGACCGTATCTATTTGACTAACTTCATACCTAAGAATGCATCTCTGACAACCCTCTCAGGTTAATGCATCTCTGACAACCCTCTCAGGTTCATCCAACTTGATCGAAGGATATGGTAAAGCACGTATAATGTTGTCCAATGGTACAATTTTGACCATTGATGAGGCATTTTATTCTCCACGTTCTGAAAAAACGTTGTTGACTTTTAAGGACATTAGAGATAAAAATTACCATGTTGAAACCCATGTAGAAAATGGAGTTGAATTTCTATGCATAACTTCCTACGAATATGGCTAGAAGCGTATTCTAAAGAAGACGAAGCGTATCCCGAGTGGTATGTATACTACAACCATATGCCCCATAGAAAGCCATTATGTGGCCGGCCCTACATCTGGGACCGCGCACAAAATTACACTTTGGCATAATCGTTTGAGACATCCTGGATGAACAACGATGCGTCGTATCCTTAAATCATCACACGGGCATCCACTAACCCGAAGTTTAGGTTTGATTCAAGGAATCACATGTCAAACCTGCTCCATGGGAAAACTTATCATTAAGCCTTCTTATGACAAGATTCATTCGAATCCTCCCATTTTTCTACAAAAGATTCAGAGGGAAATTTGTGGAGGACCGATTCACCCTCTATGCGGACCATTTAGATATTTTATGGTTTTGGTTGACGCTTTCACATGTTGGTCACACGTGTCCTTATTGTCCACAAGGAACGCTGCATTCTCCAAACTATTGGCTCAGGTTATCAAGCTTAGGGTTCACCACCCTGATTATCCGATCAAATCTATTTGATTAGATAATGCTAGAGAATTCACATCTAAAATTTTTTATGACTATTGCATGTCGGTTGGGGTTAAAGTTGAACATCCAGTACCTCATGTTCACACCCAGAACGGTTTGGCAGAGGCATTCATTAAGTGCTTACAAATGATTGATCGATCATTGGTCATACGTACCAAGCTCCCGATCGTTACTCGGGGTCATGCAATATTGCACGCATCCATGTTGGTCCGCCCGATGCCTGTTGTGACCCAGCTATATAGTGCCCTTCAGTTAGTTACTAGATACGAACCCGACATATCGCATCTGCGCATTTTTGGTTTTGCCATCTATGTGCCGATTTCACCGCCCTTACATACAAAAATGGGGCCTCAGCGAACAATGGGAATCTATCTCGGATATGATTCTCTTTTGATTATTCGTTACTTATAACCTTTGACAGGCGATCTGTTTACAGCTCGTTTCGTGGATTATCACTTCTATGGGATAATCTTCCTGTCATTAGGGGGAGATAAGAAAGTCAACGTTCCTAAAGAACAACGCGAATTATTGTGGACGACTCCTACTTTGTCTCATTTAGATCCCCGCACTGCTTAGTCTGAAACTGAAGTGTATCGCATATTAGATTGCTTTCACCGATCTAGTGTTAGTGACAAGATCACATATTCCAGCTGCGAATGTGACTGCAAAAATAGATGTACCAAATGTACGACGGACTTCCCTCCTGGAGGCCCAGGACGCCAATTTTGGTAATCCACGTACATTAGCAGCTAGCCAATCATCTGCCTCTACACATAAGCGTGGCAAACCTCTTGGTTCAAATGATTCAGACCTCCGGAGGAAGAAATCATTCATCCCCAAGGAATACAAGTCATAATAAGAAAAGATAACTAGAATCAAATCTAATTTAGGATTTACACAATCACACTTTAATAGGAAGTTTACAACGATCCCCCTTGAGTGTGTAAATACACAAGGTAGATTCGGCATCATGTAGAAATGAAGTGATTGTTGACGATGCATTATCATATGCAGTAGCTACTGAGATCATACTTGTTCTGTTGATGAATGTCAACGTAGAACCGATTGGTCAAACTGGAAACAAACAATCCAAGTCGAACTCGATTCGCTTGCAAAACGTAAGGTGTTTGGACCTGTAGTTCCTACTCTTCTGCATGTGAAGCCCGTTGGCTACAAGTGGTTTTCGTTCGGAAGCGTAATGAGAAGAACGAAATTATGCGTTACAGAGCTCGTCTTGTTGCGCAAAACTTCTCACAACGCCCCAGGATTAACTATGTCAAAACTTATTCACCTGTTATGGATGTGATTACTTTTCGCTACCTTATCAGTTTAGTAGTTTCCAAAAAATTAAGTATGTAGCTGATGGACGTAGTAACTGCGTATCTCTATAGGGACCTTGATACGGAAATTTATATGAAAGTTCCTGAAAAACTTACATTGACTGGATCAAATATTTCCAAACCTATGAACACGCTTGCAATTTGGCTGAGACGTTCACTCTACGGTTTAAAGCAATCTAGAAGAATGTGGTGTAACCGTCTGAGTAAGTATTTGACAAGTCAGGGATATGTAAACAACGAACTATGCCATTATGTGTTCATTAAGAAGTCACATTCCGATTTTACGATAGTTGCAGTATATGTCGATGACATGAACCTTTTCAGAACTTTTGAAGAGCTCACGAGAACTACCGCGCACCTGAAGTTGGAAATTGAGATGAAAGGTCTAGGAAAGACTCGATATTGTTTTGGTATCGAGATAGAGCACCATTCAGATGAAATCTTAATACATCAATCAAACTACACCCAAAAGTTGTTGCGCCACTTTAACGGGGATAAAGTGAAGCATTCGAGTACTCTTATGGTCGTTTGATCGCTAAATGCAAAACGAGATCCCTTCCGTCTGAAGGAGGATGATGAAGAGATTTTAGAGCTCGATGTTCCTTACCTAAGTGTGATAAGTGCTTTATTGTACTTAGCTCATTACACTAGACTCGACATCTCCTTCGCTGTTAATCTTTTGGCAAGACACAGTAATGCACCAACACGCAAATACTGGACTGGTGTTAAAGACATTTTCCACAACCTTAAGTGTACTACAAATTTAGGCTTGTTCTATCCCCACGGATCCTCGAGTGATGATGCATCCCCTCATCTCGAGTCGATTCTCGCCTTGTTGGTTATGCTGACACATGATACTTATCTGATATGCACAAGGCGCGTTCTCAAATAGGTTATGTCTTTACCGTTGAAGGCACCTCAATCTCTTGGAGGTCAACAAAAAGACCTTAGTTGCCAATTCGTCTAACCATGCTGAAATTCTCACCTTACATGAAGAAACTCGGGAATGTTTTTGGTTGAAAGCAGTTGTGGGCCATATTCCAAGCTCCTACGATCTTTACCCCATCATTGATGTCTTGACGACAATTTATGAAGACAACGCATCATGCATTGAACAGCTCAATAAAAGGTTACATCAAATGAGACAACACCAAGCACATTGCGTCAAAGTTTTTCTTCTCATATCAACAACAAGAGCATCAGAAGATTGAAGTCACGCAAATCCGTTCACATGACAATCTGGTCGACCTCTTCACCAAATCACTACCGAATGCGACGTTTCAGAAGCTAGTTCAAGGAATTGGTATGCGTAAACTTTCTGAGTTGTAACATTGATAATTTTCTTTAGAATTGTGTCAAACTCAGGGGGGAGTATCTTAAAGTATACGTGCATAATCTTAATGTACTCTTTTTCCCTACGATTAAGAGCATTTTTCCCACTGGTTTTTTGCTACCATACTAGGTTTTGACGAGGCACACACCTTGGGTTAATCATATCCTTGATGACGTCCCATAAACATTTCTTTTGACTTTGCATTACTCACGCATTTTTCCTTAGACTATGAATTTTGTCCCTAGTCATGTTTTTGCCATAGCCTTAGGGTTTTTTAATGAGACTTACTTCCTTATGCAAGTTCCTACCTTATTGAGAATAACGTTGTTCGCAAAATCAGTGTTGACGAGTCGATTTCCTCAACTTCTACATGATGCCAAATCTACCTTGACTATTTACATACTCAAGGTGTAGTGTTGTAAACTTCCTATTAAAGTGTGATTGTGTAAATCCTAGATTTGATTTGATTCTAGTTATCATTTCCTATTATGACTTGTATTCCTTGGGGATGAAGGATTTCTTCTCTCTCTTATTACTATAAATAAAGGCACTACATAGGAGGGATAACACACACATTCCCCTACAATTCTACAAACAAATCTCTCTCTAAAATCTGTCCTTGTTGCCGGCCCCCTTCCATTAGTCCGATAAAATAGGCTACAATAGTTTCATATTAATTGTCAACATCTAACACAGGTCATCAAATCTGGATTTTTTAACCCCGATGTTTCTCCCTGCACCAATCCTTCACCACCGACCTCCGCTACTTGGTTCATCGCGTGTTTCCCTTCAACGGCGCACTGGTGTTGGGTGGTTGATAAAGTGCGTTTAGCACTATTTGGTAGGATTATGGGAGCGCTTTTTGCGTGGGTAACTCACTCATCCCCATTTTCCGTTCATCCAGTTTGTTCGTGGGTTCTTTCTTTTGGTGGTGGTGACAGATCGGCAATGGCGGCGCAACTGGTGTAGTGGAGTTTGCACTCTTCCAGATCTAGGATTTTAATTTGTTGTTGTAGGCTTGCTCTTTATGGGCTTTTCGGTTGTATTTACCTTTGGCTTATGCTTCTATTTGGATTGCCTTTGGGCCTTTTATTTCTTGTATTAGTTTTTATTATTGAAAGTTATCTGTTTGACCAAAAAATAAAACAACCTTGACAGCCGGAGCATTCGATGTTGACTTCAACATTTCAAAATTGAAGTCTTACTATTGATGTAATCATTAATTTTTGTTAGATTAGTAACACAACGTGACAATGTGATGTTCACATTACCAAATTGTCTCACATCAGTGGAAATGAGCCAGGGTTGAAGGTTTCCTTCTAATAAAACGTAATTAATATTTTATTATATTTTTTTTAATATACAACATAAATTGTTTTTTCTTTACAATTTATTTTTTGGATTGATTGGGTTAAGTAATTTGATCAAAAGTTTGGCAAATGTTGTTACTTTTGTCCGTTTTGTGTGTAAATAACGTTGTCGTAGATGAAATGTTTAATTCAAATGTCACCTGCAAAATCAAAGAAAAATTGTAGAAACATAATTTCACTACCAACTTGTCCTCAAAGTGTGCCGGCCATGTACCTTAAGTCTCCGTTTGGTGAGCTGGATGGATAGGTTGTGATAAATTAAAATGTACTTGAATCTAATTTATTGTTTGTTGTGTCAAAATATGATATAGATAAGACCGGAAATGATGAGTTATGATCCATAATAAAGTGAGCTATCTAACTTATCCTTATACATGGATTACAAGTCTCATCTTCTAAGTCCTTGTCAATCCAATCTCATTTTTAAGGTCCAAATTCATTAAATCCAGTAAATGAGCCCCATGAGTCTATAAAAAAGAATAAAATTGTCACGGATGGAAAGATAATTAACAAAATAAAGAAAAAAAAATGAATGTAATCTACGAATTTATTTGAAAATAGGATCTACGAATTCATGTGAAATAAGAAAAAAAATTCATAGACATGCAAAATATGCGTTGACCACGAAACAGAATAACACAAAATTTCTCTCTGTATTTCCTGTCAAATTTTATGCTTTAACTTCTCACTCCTTGATTTTTTTTTTTTTTTTTTCTATACGTACCCTAGATTTTTTTAAATGAGGGGTGTATTGGGACCTCTAATTTATTACTAGTAATTGCCTCATGCTATATATATGTTGAACATTTAAGGACAGTTGATGCAGGGGAAAGGTATGGATAAAAATTGGAATTTGAGTTTGACAAAAAAAAAAGGAATTTGAGAAATTTTAAGTTCATAATATTTGATTTGGTAATTTGACATTAATATCTCTCGCAATTAAAGCCTTTTTTTCTTTCTTTTAATAGAGTAAGAAATTAAAAATTGATAAATAAGGGGCATAATTGATATTTTCAGAAAAAACATTAACAAATGCTATGGTATGTATGTAAATTACACGTATATCTTAATAGGTGGTCATGGTGCTTTCAAAATCATTTGTAATTAACACTTTTCGTGCTAAGACTAGGTGAGAAAGTTAGTAAACCGCCAAGTCGACCCTACTAGTGATAGTGAGAAAGTTACTCTTGCGCTATAAGGGATTGTTTAGTTTGCTTAAGGAAAAAGTTCCTCATTATTTTTTACTTTTTTAGAGGCCGAACTACATACTGACATGTTTCCTTAATAAAAAGTTAATAACGCCATCATAAGCACATGTTTTTAGTACTTAGATACAATATAACAACTTTTATATGTAGCTTCAGAATAATGGTCAACATATATCGCAAGTCATTGAAAACAATATAATACGTTTCTCTCTTGTATTTCTGTTCCTATTGGAAATAAAAAACTGAAAACAAGATAGAGTCCATCAAACAGGTCCCAAATTTTTAATCCATACATTTTCTTTCATTTCTCCATCATGAACAATATTTTAAACACGTACAATAGGGAAAAAAAAAATTGTTGAAAACAATTCTACGAAATAAAATACAAATCATTACACAGCATGCTATTAAAATATTATTCCTTAAAATTTTAAAATAACATAAAAGAGTGACAATATCATTGTCTTCGTTTAATATAAGGAACTTGGTAAATCATTGATTTGATGTTTGAAAATTGCATTTCAGGCAATGCAATGCTAGAAACATGCCAACCGCTTCATCTTGGACTTCAAAGGACATTAAAACGAGCATTTTTTTTCTCAACGAAATCCAAAATCGAAGTCAAAACAGAGAAAGATCTGACTTGCTTGTAATTGTGCACAAACAAACTCAGTCTTAGTGTCCTTTTAATTCATGAAGTGAAAATCTCCAGATCAGTGGTTTTGAAAATAAATAGTCGAACTAAATCTGTATGTGAGATTTGGTTTAGAACAATCATTTCAAGTTCATTCAAGTGGAAACTGAATCCGGCACATAGCTTTAGATCAACAATTATTTTCAAAACCACCATTTCTAGAGTCTTCCACTTCATGTATGAAAAAGACCCTAATACTAAGATTGTTTGTGTACAATTACAAACAAGTCAGATCTTGATCTGCTTTGCCTTGGGTTTTGGTTTTCGTTAAGAAAAATATGCTAATTTTCGAGGCCTTTGAAAGCCGAAATGAAGCGAAAGATAATTCTAGCTTTCTATTGCCTGACGCGCAATTTTTAAAAACCGAACCAAATAGAGGTGAGCGTCTCCTCTACAAACATCTTGGTTCCGTAGCCATGCAAAAGCCATTGCTGTCGCAGGAGAGCACGCTAAAAACAATATCAGACAGTTGAGGTGGAAGAGAAGGATAGAAGACTGTTTTGACTAGGGAAAAAGGGCTAGAAAAATATCGAGGTTATATCTAACAGTAAAATTTCTGAATAGTGTGAGAAATGTGAGAGTGACTGTGCTTTTATAGGCTGGCGAGGGCATTGATAGGTCATGTATTTGGTGTATTTTTTTGAATTCTTCGAATTTTACCCACATTTTCATTTTGTTCTCGGTAAATGGAAACTTTTTATGTTTATATGGACATTCCACGTGTTTATTTAAAAGTGTTTTTCCTTTTGGTTTGTTTGGGTACAAGGGTTGTAGAACTGTACAAGGAACCCCTAGTTTTGAAGCTTCGATATATTTTTTTATAAGATTAACTATTTTGTTTTTATAATTTTGATATATCTTTTACGAATTAAAACATATCTAGGATAATCGATACCTATCTGAATAAGTTTATGTGCTTGAACTTGGTGAGTAGAGATGCAGATATGTAAATTGCACAATTGTCTTAATATATGATGATGGTGGTTCTTCTTAAATAAATCGTAATGACAATTTTGCACCTAAACCGGGTGAGAAAGAAATTCATGTTAATAAACCGCTTAGTTGACCCTATAAGGCGCCGTCGGCTCATTTTAAAAAAAAACCCATCTTGATTGTTGTTTACCTGTTTTAACGATCGAACTACCCGCTAACTCATTTCCTTAAAAGTAAAATAGGAAAGGTAATCTTAGGCACACGTGAGCAGTTAATTGTGACGTAATGACTAATTTTGTTTTATGTGTAATTCCACATTAATAGTTAATATATTCGCAAGTTATTAAAAACAATGTATTACGAACTTGCCGAGTTTCCATTATCCCAAATAATGAGAAATGCTTGTTTATTAACCTTGACAACCATATCATTCGTAACATTTGAAAATCGGATATCTGTTGTAACCACTAGTATTAGATGTTGATGCAATATATGTTCACATTATGAAAACACTAACATATATGAGTTGTACATACAAAGGGAGGAAAATAATCTATGAATTTATGTGAAAAAGGAAAAAAAGAAATTCAGGGACATGCTATATGAATTGGTGACGACAGAGCTGGCTGGGAGACAGCATGAAAAACAGTATGTTCACAAAAAAACACAAAATGAAAAACAGTATGGAAACAAAGCCTACCAAAATAAAGAAAGAAGATTAAAGTAATCTAAGAATTTAAGTAAAAATGAAAAAACAATTCACGAATTTACGTGAAAAAGGAAAAAAAAATCCACGGATATGCAAAATATGCATTGACCACGACACAAAAATCAGCTCCCCTTGTTTGGTTTTTGGAGTACATGGAAAATTAATAACATTTGTCATGGATGGAAAGCATAATAACAAAATTTTAAAAAAAATTACAAAAAAACAGAAGGAAAGTAATCTACAGATTAAGTGGAAAGGAAAATTAATCTACAAATTTATGTAAAAAAAAGGAAAAAAAAATCCACAAATATGCAAAATATGCATTGGTCACGATAATAATAATAATACTAATAAATAAATAAACCCACAAAATTTAAGGCTTATTTGGTATTCAATTTGAATCCCATTTTTTCAACTCAAAAATTATTTTTGAATCTTAAACCTAAATTCTTATTTAGTAGGACAATTTAAAAAAACTGAATTCAAAACCAAATTAAAAATATAACTTACTTCTTGAAAACATAATAAGTCCACTTTTAGAATTTTTAAAATTAAAAGTCCACTCTTATTCCCTCCCTCTTTAGATTTTCTTTTCTCCATCCTCACTTTCTCTCCCTGTCCTCCCTCTCTCCTTTTTCTCCCCTCTCTTCCGATCACTTTTCTCTCTCTCTCTTGTTTATCTTATGAACTTATTCAGAATGATATCCTTTAATGTATGCTCTTTGTGGATAATATAGTGTTGATAGATAAGACGCAAGAATGAGTAAATGCGAAACTTAATCTTTGGCGGGAAGTGTTTGAAGTAAAAGGTCTTTGCCTAAGTAGGTCAAAGACAAAGTATATAGAATTTAGGTTCGGTGAAATAGGGGCCCAAACAAGATAAGAGTGAGGATTGGAGATCTAGAAGTACCAAAGAGTGAACGTTTTCATTATCTTGGATCTATCTTGTAAAATAACAGAGAATTAGATGAAGATCTTAACCATATAATACAAGCTAGATGAATAAAGTGGAAGAGTGCAATGGATGTGTTATAGGATCGTTATTAAAGTTGAGGAGAAAAATTTACATAAAGTCAGGCGGTGTATAATACTCTCGACAACGTCTGTTTTACATTAAGTCTTTGGATTTACGGTGGTGTTGCGGAGCTCTATGACAACGGTGGTGTTACGTGAGTCGGTCGTTGCAACGAGAAGTAGGCTGCAGGTTGATTTGGAGGAGTAGGTGCTGCAAGGAGCAAATGACAAAGAGAAAGGCAACCTGCATAATTTTATTTTTAATTTATCTTTTCTAGAAAATTTATTTCAAATTTAATCCATCTAGTATGCAATTACACAGTTGTCAGTCCCATAGATACTCAAATAGAAAATTCAACGGAGGTAGTACGAAGGACCATTGCTTCAAACATGCCTTAAAAGGTATATTGACTGATAACTCTTTTCTAATGGTATTGATAGCAACAAGTAATATGATCTGATGATTCCTTACTTGTAAATGTGAGGTCTTACGTTCTATTTATATAGGTAGTAATGCCGTATTATATTTGTGTTGAGTTTGATACGTAGTTAATGGTTTTCTCATTTTATGGCCTAGTCCAATTACTTCTCTTCCTAAAATAGAATCTCTTTTCTCCTCTTAAAGTAGAATATAGTAGTACAAATCAATAATTAAAAAATGGAAACCAGTTTTTTTTTGAGGTAGAACGGTTTAAATCATGCTCTTGGAGGAGGTCCACAAGGCCTAACCCAATCTTGTATTGGACTTGGTGTTTTGTACACATGGGCCCCAACAATTTTTGGGCCCTTAAGCATGTCCCTTGATAAATTAGGCCCAATATAAGATTATTGATTATTTGACAGATGGCTCCGCTCCACATGGAGGATGGTGACTCTGTATGGACCAAGCTAAAGTGCCTTTAGCCTTTGCTTAATTTGAAAGCCTATAAATAAGAAAAAAGTGGTTGTTTTGTACACACAAGTTTTGTTTTGGACACCCATTAATTTTATTTAAAATAAAAGACTCATACACCCATATATAAAACTACAACAAGGGACTTGGTGATTTCTTAAGGTAAACAATTATTTTTTTACACCTATAGGGTTTTGAAAAGGAAAAAAAAAAAAAAAAAAACCAACAACGTGGTAACCAAGCAACTGATGAACTTCACGATTGTTAATCATTTTACCATACCGATCTAAATTTTGCAATTGTTCCGCGTATTGCGTTAGTTATAGTGCAAATTCTGCTTCATGAAATAAAAATAACCATGTAGTCAAATGTACAACAAAGAATTATGCCATCAGCGGAAATTGCCAAATTACAAAGAAAATCTTCATGACTAACACAAGAAAAATGGGTGTCCAAAAAATGAAATGGGTCTCCACAAGAAAATAAATTCATAAAGTATAATAATGGTATTCTCGAAAGTTTAATAAGATTTGCAAAGAAATGTGTAAAAGTAAATCAAGTGTTTAGAGAAATGATGGTTTTGTGAGATGATAAAGCAAATGATGATATATAAACCACTCATAAGAAAATTAAGTCCTTTGTCCTTTTTACAAAGACAAGATAAAAAGGGACCACAAACACAAAGCAATGATGAATAAAAACCAAAATAATAAACGAAAATGAAAAATGACAAGGAACTTCTAAAGAAGGGGATGTCTGAAGAGGGAGAATCATAGTACGACAAATGCGTGGAAGTTGCAGCCTCTTGTCTTCACACAATCTCCACCTTCGGCAGCCCTGTCCACCAAGTATAAATGGTTGACAGATGCCCCAACAGTATATCTCACTTTTTTTTGGTTAAAAAGTTTAGCAATTAGGGATGGGGATTAATAAATCATTTGCTAAATGATTTTCTTTTTACGTGTGTGGGTAGAGTATTAGGTGAGGGTGCCATATAGTGGCGAGTCAGGATGTGATTACTGGATGTCTTGATTTCAGCAACTTTAAAAACTCAATATATAAGTATTTGTATATTGTATTTAATCTCTATAAACAGTTAAAAGTAAACTAAATTACAGCCTCTACTTCCTATTTTTCCTATTTTCTTCTATCATAGTTGTCTATTATTTTCTCTCTTCTTGTGTGCGACTCTATTGTACTCATCATGTACTCGATGAAATACATTAGTTGACAAGCATTGGCAGTCTTCAACATTACTCCACAGTATCATGTGTCCAACCTCGACAAGCCTCCACAAATAATAGTATTAGTTGTCAACATATGTTGGTATAAACTTTTGGCATATGTTGGCAAGAATTAGCATATGTCTATTAGGTGCTCGACGAAATAACTTAATAAAGATTTTTTTAGTTGATACTATGATCATATTATTTAAAAATTCTAACTCTGTTACTGGCGTCATATGATCATCACATGCACCAAGGAGTGAAATCGGCTCGGATGAGACGGACCAAGATTGTTTGCCCTCCGATATTCCATCCCCTCCTATTTTTCTAGCCATTGATTTCATGTTGAGTTAATTTAATGCTCCAGATTTTGCCACCTCACACATTTTCACTCTCATTTCTTCCTCTTAACTTCTAAAGCTGCATTCACAGACCAAGAAACATTTTTACTCTCAGCCCACAGTTTTTGTTTTGTTTTGGTTTGATTTGTTCTCTCTCTCTCTCTCTTCCCTCTCTCCCCTTTCGCCTTCCCATTATGGATCTCCTCGACTCTCTCACCACCCCTTCTCCTCTCATCTCCTTCTGTCTCATGGATTTCTTCTTCTCAGTCTCCCATTGATTTCTTCATCACGCCGCTCGATTCACAATCGCCACTGACACACCCCGACCGAGATCAGGGCGTGCTGGCCATCACACGAAGGTGACGTAACCATGTGCACGTGCGGAAGCTAATAAGATAGTAAAATAAAAAGTACGAATAATTAAAAAAACTAGCATACAAAGTAGTAAAAACAAGTGCTAGCGTAAGTGAGACACAAATTCAGAGCAAGACTACAGCAGTCCAAAAGAAAAGTTGCGACAAAAGTAAACCCGAAGGTGACCCTACGCTGGTGAGTGTCTGTCACAAAAGCCGGGAGAACCCTCTGGGAAACCACCGAAACTGCTAAGCAACTAGAACCTGGAGGGGCGCAAAACAAAAGCGTGAGTGAGCAAAAACAAATCTCACTGAAAATCATTTAGTAAAATACATTCTAACCCCTCGCCGTAAAACCTGTATACTTCCCAGAAAATAAACATATGTACGTATGTATAGATATGCCAATCATGCTCAAGAATATGCCATGTCGGAATCTCATAATAAAATGCAAATGCTCAGGTATACATCAAATCAATAACATGTAATCTGGCAGCCGGAGTCACCTAAAGTGACCTGTATGGCTGCATATAGAGCTCAAATCTCAAAACTCAATAACTGAACCTGCCCACGAGTCGGAACCACCTAAAGTGGTCTGTACGACAGGACTGTGTGTAACATATATATACGCTCTAGTGCTACGATCACGTGAAGGCTGTGCGAATAATCGCGGGTCACCTACGAGTCGGAACCACCTAATGTGGTCTGTACGACAGGACTGTGCACCTAACTTGGATCCAAGCTGAGCGTGTGGTGCGGAAGGTGAACATCACGTGAAGGACTGTGCCCTACTCTGGGCGGGAGCACTAACACCGGGGGTGCAGGTTATGAGCTCTCTAAGCATCTCAAACTACTGCTGAAATATAAACAACACTTACCTGACACTTACCTGTGCGTCCACAGCACCCAATATGCATATGTATCTATATGCAACTACTAATATAATCATCGATGCATGAATAATGATAATGTAACGCATGACATAAGTAATAAACATTAATTAAATTTCTGGGAAAATATAGTATATAGGTATATACGGAAAACCAAAAGCCCACTCACTAGTATGTAGAAGGGTCGTAGCCCCCCTGCCTCGAGTGCGCACGCTCGTCCTCGGGATACGTATCACCTATATGCGAAATAACTATCAAAACGTTAACTTTAAAGCACATAACCAACTTCTCGTAATAACTTCTCATACATTGCTCAAAATGGACAATTGAATATACCAACGTGCTCTACACAACCTCAGGATCACAACCATATTTTTAGAAAAAAATTTCTCCGCCGCACGCACCGGCCACGCGCAGGCACATGCCTGGCACGCTGACGGCATCAACTGACGCCGTGAGGAATATTCCGTTAGTTCTAACGGATTCCGTCAACGGCGTCAGGAATATTCCGTCAGATTTGACGGAATATTCCGTCACCTTCCCCGGCGACGTCGCCGGCGCCGGAAACTGGAAAAACCTGCAATCTACGTTTTCTCACTCGTTTCTCCACCATTTTTTCGTGATTCTTGAACCAAAATGAAGCCCTAGACTAGTAGAACACGTCCATACAAGTTTTAAGGGCTAAAAACCACAAGTTCATACTTGTCCACAGAAACCAAAACCGGCCAACTTCGAACCAGGCTATTTCCGACGTCCAAATTTGTCCAACGAGTTACTCCGGGACTCCTGGGAACCTCACTAAGACATCTACGAGCTTCAAAATTCCAAAAACGTGCTAGATTAATGTTTGCATGAACAGTACACAAATCTGCCATTGTCGAATCGACGTGAAAACGACGGATTTCTTACCTGAAAATGGTACGATTATGCTCCCACGAACTTCACGATCTCGACTGTGCTCTTAGTTTCCTCGATCTGTGATGATTTAATGTAGTTGTGTGTGTGTCTGTACGAGTTCGAATGAAGAAGAAGAAAAAAGGGAGCTCAGGAGAGAGAGACAGGGAAGAGACATAGAAAGGGATAGAGATAGTGAGAGTGTGTGTGTGACCTAGCACCTGCCAACACCACACCAAGCAACCAAAAACATAACGAAACGAATTAGGGGCAAAGTTGTAATTTCACACGTACGGTTACATGAATTTTGGGACGGGCTGTCACAACCTACCCACCTTAATAGAATTTCGTCCCGCAATTCAAAACAACCAAGCAGCAACCCCTAGTGGTCAAAGAACAATCGAGGATACAAATCCCTCATCCGATCTTCTGTCTCCCACGTAGCTTCCTCGACTGAATGATTCCTCTACAAAACTTTCACTAAGTTCACCGTCTTGTTCCTCAGAACCTTCTCCTTCCAATCGATGATCGTCACCGGTTCCTCGTCATACGTCAAATCTGGATTAATCTCTAACGGTTGAGGAGGTATCACGTGAGATGGATCAACAACATAATGTCGGAGCATAGACACGTGAAAAACGTTATGCACTCTAGCCAACTCCGGAGGCAACTCCAACCTGTAAGCTACCTCACCAACTCGTTCTGTGACCATGTATGGTCCAATGTACCTGGGACTCAACTTCCCCTTCTTTCCAAACCGCACGACACCTCTCCACGGTGAAAGCTTCAAAAATACCTAATCTCCGACCTCATACACTCTGTCCGTAGCATGCCGATCTGCTAAACTCTTCTGCCTGTCCTGGGCTGCTTTCAAGTTAGACTTAATCACCTGAACATTCTGAGTAGTCTCCTCGACAATCTCCGGACCCACTAAAACTCTCTCGCCAACATCTGACCAACACAACGGTGTGCGACAAGATCTACCATACAATGCCTCAAATGGCGCCATGCCGATACTCGAATGGAAACTGTTGTTGTAAGCATATTCCATCAAATCCAACCGCTGGTGCCAAACATCACCAAATTGCAACACCGAAGCTCGCAACATATCTTCCAAGGTCTGAATAGTTCTCTCTGACTGTCCGTCTGTCTGTGGATGATACGCCGTACTGTTAAGTAGTCTCGTGCCCAAAGCTTCCTGAAAAGCCACCCAAAACTTCGATGTAAATCGTGGATCACGATCCGAGACAATACTCACAGGGACACCATGGTACTTCACAATCTTCGAGATGAACAGCTCCGCTAAACGGCCCAAAGAATATTTCTCTCTCACTGGAATAAAATGTGCCGACTTAGTGAGCCGATCAACGATCACCCAAATGCCATCAAAGCCATTATGTGTACGCGGCAGCTTGTACACAAAATCCATAATGATATTTTCCCATTTCCACTCTGGAACGGGAAGCGGCTGCAACAACCCAAACGGCTTCTTCCTCTCCGCTTTAACCTGCTGACAAACAGCACACCTGCTCACATACTCGGCTATCTCCCTCTTCATACCTGGCCAATAATAAAATGGTCGAATGGTATGATACATTTTAGTAGCTCCAGGATACATGGCGTAAGCCGAAATATTTGCTTCATCGAGAATTTCTTTCTTCAACTCCACATTATTAGGCACGAAAATTCTACCCTCTAGCATCAACATGCCATCCGAATCACGAACTCTGAGGTCTCGCCTCCTTCCTCGCTCTCGAGCTTGGATTAGTTCTTGAGTCTCCCGGTCAGCTACCTGAGCTTCAAGCACCCGATCAACTAGAATTGGTCTAACTTGGAAATTAGCAAGTAACGCCACTTCTCGATCTTCTGCTTCTAACCTCACACCCGTAGTACGCAAGTCCATCAAAAGAGGAACACAACTAGCATACAACGCATTAATACGGCCCTGTGACTTCCTGCTAAGTGCATCAGCCACTACGTTTGCACGACCAGGGTGATAGTCAATCGTGCAATCGTAATCGCTGAGCAACTCCATCCACCTCCGCTGACGAAGATTAAGTTCTTTCTGAGTAAAGAGATACTGAAGACTCTTGTGATCTGTAAAGATCCTACATTTCTCTCCATACAGATAGTGTCTCCACAACTTCAACGCAAAGATAATAGCAGCCAACTCCAAATCATGTGTAGGGTAATTCAACTCATGAGGTTTCAACTGTCGTGAAACATAAGCAATCACCCTACCATGCTGCATCAATACACATCCCAGACCATTCAAGGAAGCATCGCTATAAACCTCGAAATCACCATTATCGTCTGGGAGTGCCAAAACAGGTGCATAAGTGAGACAATGCTTCAACTGCTGGAAACTCTGCTCACACTTATCATCCCACGCAAATTTAACATCCTTCCTCGTTAACCTCGTCAGTGGCAAGGCAATCACCGAAAAGTCCTTAACGAATCTCCGATAATACCCCGCCAAACCAAGGAAACTTCTCACCTCGGTGACGGTTCATGGTTGTTCCCAATTCTCCACAGCTGCGACCTTCTGAGGGTCAACCAGAATACCCTGAGCAGAAATGACGTGCCCCAAAAATGCAACTTGGTCTAACCAGAACTGGCACTTGCTAAACTTAGCATATAGCTGGTGTTCCCTCAACTTCTTCAACACCAAAGTAAGATGTCGAACATGCTCCGCTTTGGACTTAGAATACACCAGAATATCATCAATGAAGACAATAACAAATCTATCCAAGTAAGGCTGGAACACCCGGTTCATTAAATCCATAAAAGCAGCTGGTGCATTCGTCAACCCAAACGACATAACCAGAAACTCGTAATGACCATAACGAGTCCTGAACGCCGTCTTAGGGACGTCATCCCTACTAATCTTCAGCTGATAGTACACAGACCTCAAGTCTATCTTAGAGAAGACGCAAGCACCTCGAAGTTGATCAAACAAATCATCAATACGAGGCAATGGATAACTGTTTTTAATCGTCACCCGATTCAATTGCCTGTAGTCAATACACAACATCAAAGTTCCGTCTTTCTTCCTCACAAACAACACTGGAGCGCCCCAAGGCGAAGTACTAGGCTGAATGAAACCCTTATCCACCAATTCCTGCAACTGAACTTTCAATTCCCTTAATTCGGCGGGAACCATGCGATAAGGAGTCAAAGAAATGGGATTAGTACCTGGAAGCAACTCAATAGTAAACTCCATGTCTTGATCTGGGGGTAAACCAGGTAAATCCTCGGGAAAAACATCAGGAAAGTGTCTGACCACTCTCACATCCTCAACTCTGCTAGGAACGGCCTCATCTAACACCACATGAGCTAGGTACCCTTGACAACCTTTAGATAACAACTTTTTCGCTCGCAAAGCCGAAATAACGCCATGTCTCACCCCACTCTGCTCATCCACAAAAGTAACCACAGGTAGTCCAGGACGGTGAAACCTAACTACTTTCCCGTAACAATCAATGTTGGCACGATAGAAATGCAACCAATTCGTGCCCAGAATCACATCAAAGTCAACAATATCTAACGGGATAAGATCAGCAGACAAAACAACACCCTCAACAATCACTGGACATCCTGGGTACACACAATCTACAACACATCTCTCTCCTCTAGGCATAGCGAACTCTAAATCGTACCCTAGAGGTGTGGGGCGAGGTTGCGTCACTTGAGCAAATGTATGAGAAATCACAGAATGTGTAGCTCCACAATCAATTAAGACTCTAGCAAAATAACCAAGAATGTTTAACGTACCCATAATCAGATCCGGGTTGTTCTGAGCATCCTGCAGAAAAATATTATGAAGACGCCCCTGGCCCTGCTGTCGTCCGCCACGACCTTTGCTCTCCTGAACACCGCGACCCTGATTACCAAGCCCCTGACTGGGTTGACCCGACTGTCTCGAAGACCCTGCACTGCTGGTAGCAATCTCACCATGCTGATACTGTCCTCCCTGATACCATTGAGAACCACCCGCTAAAGCTGGAGGATAAGGCACATAACTGCCAGGATACGGAGGATAACCTCCCTGGGAATACGGGTCATGGGGATACTGATACTGTCCCGGGGCATAAGGAACAGCATCGCCCTGATAGTGGTAGGCATCACCTCTACCTGCCTGGCCATAACTACTCGGACCCTGAATCTGCTGAATCGGTGTAGGTGGTGGCATAAAGGTCTGCTGCGGCTTCTGCTGCTGACCCTGGGGACAATTCGCAGCTCTATGTCCCGTCTGCCCACACGTGAAACAACCACTGCTGCCACGCCTGCACTCGTCGAAATGTCGGTTGCTACACCTACGGCAAATCGGAGCTCTGCCTCGACCACCATCACCCTGTCTCTGGCCTCGAGCGCCACCAGCAAATCTACCTCCTCGTCCCTGACCAGTGGCACTGAAACCACCACTAGAAGAACTCGAACTAGCACCACCCCTCTTAAAGTTCTGAGTCTGGCGAGGCCCAAGCGACGTTTGACCTTTTCCCTTGTCATCTTTCTTCTGCTTGCCGTCCTTTTCTTCTTCATCACTGTCGCTCGACATGTTCTCTGAGTCATCAATCCTCAACAATATCTCGTAGAAATCCTGGTAGGACTCACAGTGTGTAGTAGTCGCCATCGAACGCCACCTCTTCCTGGTGCCCAAACGAAAACGACGGAGCATCTCTGCTGGATTACCAGCAACGTCAGGATGGTAGCGGGACAGATCAGTAAACTTGCGATAGTACTCATTAGCCGTCATCTTCCGCTGTTTCAGCTCGGTGAACTCCTGCTTCTTCCGATCAATGTACTCAGGGGGCACATACATCCTCTTGAACAAATCCTTAAAAACGTTCCAATCAGTCCTCTGAGCTGGAGTCAACCTACGAAGCTCCTGCTCCCACCAGGCTGCAGACTCCGTATCCAGAAACCATGAGGTCGTCTCGACCCACCTCTCCATAGGAAGGTTCCCCTGATTGTGCAACACACGGAAAGTCTTCTCAATGTGCTCTAACCATCGCTCTGCGCCCTCGTGACCCTCACTACCTTTGAACTTATCCAATTTCAGATTGTACATAGTCTCCAGAGGAGTCCTCTGGGGAGGGCGCATCACTGACTGAAGGGCTGTAGCAATAACTTCCCCCAACTGAGCTACATCGGGGAAGCTAGACTCAGAAGAACGACGTGGTTCTCGAAGAGGCGGCATAATTCTGACAGAATACACCAAAACCATTAGAAAACTCACACCAAAAGCACAAGACTGCCAGACCTAAGCTCTGATACCAAACTGACACACCCCGACCGAGATCAGGGCGTGCTGGCCGTCACACGAAGGTGACGTAACCATGTGCACGTGCGGAAGCTAATAAGATAGTAAAATAAAAAGTACGAATAATTAAAAAAACTAGCATACAAAGTAGTAAAAACAAGTGCTAGCGTAAGTGAGACACAAATTCAGAGCAAGACTACAGCAGTCCAAAAGAAAAGTTGCGACAAAAGTAAACCCGAAGGTGACCCTACGCTGGTGAGTGTCTGTCAGAAAAGCCGGGAGAACCCTCTGGGAAACCACCGAAACTGCTAAGCAACTAGAACCTGGAGGGGCGCAAAACAAAAGCGTGAGTGGGCAAAAACAAATCTCACTGAAAACCATTTAGTAAAATACATTCTAACCCCTCGCCGTAAAACCTGTATACTTCTCAGAAAATAAACATATGTACGTATGTATAGATATGCCAATCATGCTCAAGAATATGCCATGTCGGAATCTCATAATAAAATGCAAATGCTCAGGTATACATCAAATCAATAACATGTAATCTGGCAGCCGGAGTCACCTAAAGTGACTTGTACGGCTGCATATAGAGCTCAAATCTCAAAACTCAATAACTGAACCTGCCCACGAGTCGGAACCACCTAAAGTGGTCTGTACGACAGGACTGGGTGTAACATATATATACGCTCTAGTGCTACGATCACGTGAAGGTTGTGCGAATAATCGCGGGTCACCTACGAGTCGGAACCACCTAATGTGGTCTGTACGACAGGACTGTGCACCTAACTTGGATCCAAGCTGAGCATGTGGTGCGGGAGGTGAACATCACGTGAAGGACTGTGCCCTACTCTGGGCGGAAGCACTAACACCGGGGGTGCAGGTTATGAGCTCTCTAAGCATCTCAAACTACTGCTGAATGTAAATATAAACAACACTTACCTGGCACTTACCTGTGCGTCCACAGCACCCAATATGCATATGTATCTATATGCAACTACTAACATAACCATCGATGCATGAATAATGATAATGTAACGCATGACATAAGTAATAAACATTAATTAAATTTCTGGGAAAATATAGTATATAGGTATATACGGAAAACCAAATGCCCACTCACTGGTATGTGGAAGGGTCGTAGCCCCCCTGCCTCGAGTGCGCACGCTCGTCCTCGGGATACGTATCACCTATATGCGAAATAACTATAAAAACGTTAACTTTAAAGCACATAACCAACTTCTCGTAATAACTTCTCATACATTGCTCAAAATGGACAATTGAATATACCAACGTGCTCTACACAACCTCAGGATCACAACCATATTTTTAGAAAAAAATTTATCTGCCGCACGCGCCGGCCACGCGCAGGCACGTGCCTGGCACGCTGACGGCGTCAACTGACGCCGTGTGGAATATTCCATTAGTTCTAACGGATTCCGTCAACGGCGTCAGGAATATTCCGTCAGATTTGACGGAATATTCCGTCACCTTCCCCGGCGAGCCTCCGACGACGTCGCCGGCGCCGGAAACTGGAAAAACCTGCAATCTACGTTTTCTCACTCATTTCTCCACCATTTTTTTCGTGATTCTTGAACCAAAATGAAGCCCTAGACTAGTAGAACACGTCCATACAAGTTTTAAGGGCTAAAAACCACAAGATCATACTTGTCCACAGAAACCAAAACCGGCCAACTTCGAACCAGGCTATTTCCGACGTCCAAATTTGTCCAACGAGTTACTCCGGGACTCCTGGGAACCTCACTAAGACATCTACGAGCTTCAAAATTCCAAAAACGTGCTAGATTAATGTTTGCATGAACAGTACACAAATCTGCCATTGTCGAATCGACGTTAAAACGACGGATTTCTTACCTGAAAATGGTACGATTGTGCTCCCACGAACTTCACGATCTCGACTGTGCTCTTAGTTTCCTCGATCTGTGATGATTTAGTGTAGTTGTGTGTGTGTCCGTACGAGTTCGAAGGAAGAAGAAGAAAGAAGGGAGCTCGGGAGAGAGAGACAGGGAAGAAACAGAGAAAGGGATAGAGATAGTGAGAGTGTGTGTGTGGCCCAGCACCTGCCAACACCACACCAAGCAACCAAAAGCATAACGAAACGAATTAGGGGCAAAGTTGTAATTTCACACGTACGGTTACATGAATTTTGGGACGGGCTGTCACAGCCACAGTTCTCGAGTGTTTATTTCAAATTTTTTTAGTTCTCTCTAATCTGTTCATCCTCAAATCGTGACTTTCAGATGATTAAATTCATAAATTCTTCTTCTTTTTTTTTCAACACTCTGGATTCTAGGTTCTTCTCTGTTTCTGAAAATTTGCATATAATCTCATCTGGTTTTTTTTTTTTTTTTTAATTGATAAAAATTAAAAAAATTAAAAAAAAAAAAAAAAAAAAAAACCATCTTTTGTAAAAATTTGGTGGTTGAATTTCTAGGTTTCTTTGAAAAATTGTGATGTGAATCTGGGAATGCTCCGTTATGTTATGGATGTGTATGGTGCATTCATGAACAAAACGAAGATAAGCCCTCAATTGTAATTCAATGGCATTCTTCGTGGAGGATGTTGTTGTTGTGCAGTTGAAAATGTTTCTTGGTCTGTGAATGCAACAGCAAAAGTGAAGAGGAAGAAACGAGAGTGAAAAATGTGTGAGGTGGCAAAATTTGGAGCATTAAATTAACTCAACATGAAATCAATGGCTAGAAAAATAGGAGGGGATGGAAGAAGATGGAAAATGGGAGGGCAGACAATCTTGGTACGGTTGAGACCTATATGCAGGGAGATCCCAACTGTTTGTTAGTGTGTTGAGATCATATAGGATGCTTTATAATTTCTTCATTAATAAATTGTGTGGAGTTAACTTAGCTCATCAAAACGTGTCATATCATATTGAGCCAATTTAATTCAGTAGTACTATGTTATGGGTAAGTTAAGGTACGACCATAAGTTTGGTCATATAATAAGTAAGATTATTATAATTGGAATAGTTCTATTACCCAAAAAAGTGATTTTTTTTTTTTTCAAAAAATAATTCATGATTATTCTTGCTCCTATATAATTTTCATGTATGTGAATACAAATCATTTTACTTTTGTTTCATAATCAATATTCTCATTTACGACTAACCTCTTCTGGTATCTATTTTGAATGTATACATTTCGCTCCACATTGCCTTAAATTGTTAATTTCTTATGTGGATTTGATTTGGGTGTACTAGGCTAATTAATTTCTTTTTTAGTTTTTTCATCTCTTTAATTTGTTTTAAACTTAATATTTTCTAATTTTGAATGTTAACACATAATAAATATTTATAATCAAATTTATTGCATAAGTCTTATTGGGTGTTAAGCCCCACATATGTTTCAAGAGGCAACCTATGAGTTTCAGAGAAAAGAGAGAGTCACAAGTCAAGGTAGAATGAATTTTGAATTTCAGGGAATAAAACTTTTATTCTTTCATTTTTTTTTTATTTTTTTTTTTAACTTTTTACTAAAGAGAACAATTTTGTTTAAAAGGTTTTTTTAGCCAAAATGGTTTTTGAGATTTGCATAACTTCTCACTTTGGTCCCTGAGATTTGAAATCAATACAAGTGGTCCCTGAGATTGTCTACCATCAAACATTTTGGTCTTTCTGTGAATAGTTATGTTAAATATATATTAAAATGACAAAACTACCCTCAATTTAATAAACAATACACCAAAATGATTTGACAAACATTGAGGGTACTTTTGTCGTTTTATCCTTATGTAATGGAGATTTTTCACGAAATGACCAAAATGATTGATGATAGACAAACTCAGGGACCAATTCTATTGATTTCAAATCTCAGGGATCAAAATGAGAAGTTATGCAAATCTCAGTGACCATTTTAGATAGAAAGCATTTTTTAAAATGAAACTTTTATTCTTTCATTTTTTTTTTTGTTATGACTCTCTCTCCTTCTCTCCCCCAACTTTCTCTGCTGCCAACCCACCTTTTTCTAAAATTCCCCATTTTCCTTTGCTGACCACCTTTGGGGAACGAAAGTTGTAGCGACATTGTTTTTCAGCCAAATCTCGTAGCTCTTAGTAGCCGCCACAGACAAAAGTTGACGTGGGTGGTCAATAGATTACGATGAATTAGAAATTTGATTGAAAAACATCAAATTTTGGATCAACGGCTATAAACACCACCATTTTTTGGATTCGTTCCCGACTTTTTTCTCATCTATCTTTGAGGCATAAGGGTATTATTGGTACAAAACTTGGATGAACACCATTTCCAGGAATTCAATTACCTCATCTCAGCCAAGAATATGACTCCGACCATTTCAGGAATTGAGTTCCTAATTTCATGCAGGTCCCACCTGTTTTTTTATTCTTGATGTTTTGGCAACACTTGAATGACGAGGAAAATGTGCATTTCCGTTTTCCACCATTTCATTCCCCTTTAGTAAACACGTAATTATTTTCCACGAACTCAAAGTTTGAAGAGAAATGAAGGGGACTCTCAAAAGTTGGACTCTCTATAGACTTTCTGTCATCTCACGTTTTTTACACAATATTTTATAATGTTGCCACGTGAGTTGAAGATAAACTATGAGGTAACAGAGAGTCCATAGAGAGTCTCACTCACTCTCTCACTCTCTCTCCCTCTTTCCCCCAACTTTCTCTGTTGTCGACCCACCTTTTTCTAAAATTTCCCCTCTTCCTCTACTGACTACCTTTGGGGAACGAGAGTTGCAGCGACATCGTTTTTTAGCCAAATCTTGTATCTCTCAGCAGCTGCCATAGACATAAGTTGACGTGGGTGGTCAATAGTAGACTACGATGAATTAGAAATTCAATTGAAAAGCATCAAAATTTGGATATACGGCTGCAAACACCACCATTTTTTGGATTCGTTCCCGACTTTTTTCCCATCTATCTTTGTGGCATAAGGGTATTATTGGTACAAAACTTGGATTCCTGATGGACACCATTTCCAAGAATTCAATTACCTCATCTCAACCAAGAATTCGACTACGGCCATTTCAGGAATTGAGTTCCTGATTTCATGCAGGTCCCACCTTTTTTTTTATTCTTGATGTTTTGGTAAACACTTGAATGACTAGGAAAATGTGCATTTCCGTTTCCCACCATTTCATTCCCCTTTAGTAAACACGTCATTATTTTCCACAAACTCAAAGTTTGGAGAGAAATGAAGGGGACTCTTAAAAGTTGGACTCTCTATAGACTCTCTGCCACCTTATGTTTTTGGGACAATATTTTATAATGTTGCCACGTGAGTTGACGATAACTATGAGATGGCAGAGATTCCATAGAGAATATCACTCTAAGAAAGTATCCTTAGCATTTCTTAAGTCCGGATTTACCAAATTTTGGAAACCATACTTGAGACTCATTTTTCATTCTCAATCCTCATTTCTCACATACTAAATACAATCTAAGGGGTGTGGGAGTGGGCAATACCTCACAATTGATTAGTTATAATAATTTGATTTGTATTCACATTTGGCGCTAACTAAACCTAAAACCTCTCACTTAAATGTAACTTATTTTATAATTAGATTGTCCATGAGAAGAAAAAGAAGAAAAAAAAATTACAAATCAATAATTATATGCAAGGCGGAATGTTGAGGAAGGACAAGGATTGTCAACCCTCCCACTTCCGGTGCCCTCCTGTTTTGTGTGATCACGGTTAAACCACGTCAACATTTTATATTATTTTATAGAGATAATAAGACAAAAAATGAATAGTAATATAAAATGTTGACATGGCTTAACCGTGACCGCACAAACAGAAGGGCACGGGAGGGCAAACAATCCTTGTCCGTTGAGGAACACATCTACGTTTTTGGCACCTACTTGTTTCTCAATTAATTGGTCCTCCAAATTGGTTTGATAAATGAGAGTGTAACATCACATACAAATGTTCAAATGCATCTCATCATAATTTTGGCACGAAGGGAATGGATATAGGAAGTTTCGACGACATTGTCCCCATACCCTCACAGATGCTGCTCCAAAACTTGTCTCATATTCTTGTTTTGTGCCATCAAGCCAAATATGATGTATATAACTTGATGGGAGGTCGGAATGGATCCTCAATTTTTTTTCTTAAATGGAAATTAGTTGTGGGACTTATACCACATCAAACTTTAGTGATTCAAACGGTCTATTTTTAAAGTTGGACTTCTTAAATCATCTTTACAAAATATTAGCCATATTGGAAATATTTGAGATGTCTAATTGAGTTCAAAGAAATTGATGAACACTTTCTTCTATAAGAAACAATGAAATTTTATTATGAAAATTAAATAGGCAAATAGTTTCGAATTGAATTGAATTTTTGCAAACATGATCTATGAATCGAGAATTACAAAATAAACGGTTCGGATCATTAAAGTTCAATATAGAGTGGGTCCTACAACTAATCCTCATTTTCTGAACAAAATGGAGTTCCTTTCCGTTAAAAGGCCTGTAAGTTTTATAGCGCCCGCCAGGGCCGGTCTAGAGATTTTTGAGGGCCGGAGTGACGCCAAAAAATGTGCCCTCACTTTATATAAGAAAATTATTTATTTTCACACGTAAGACATCGATAAAATTATACTTAGAAAAACATTTCAAACTTAATAATTTAGAAACACTAAAAAATTAATTTATTTTGTGTCGTGAGAAGGAAACAACAAAACTCCATGTTTACAAGTAGATACATATGAGTTTTGTTTTCCATATGAACTTTTGAAGTGTTTTTGTATAAATCGTGAGGTGTTTTTTCTTATTTACTAACCTTGTCAATATGGGACTAAAAAAATAATGATGTTTTTGAGTCCTTAATTAATATGTATAAGTAATGAATGGATACTAAATTAAACTTTTTGATGACCTGTCATATGATTTGCAAATTTTATCTAAAAATTTGGTCAATGCATTACTCTTTGTTGAAAATTAGACTTGAATTGAAACAAATGTTTAAAAATAACAACCTACATAGCTATTAGCTACTAATTAAAAAAAAATAACATCCAAACAAAAATTCGTAAAAATTGGAAAGAATAAACATGCACTTAGCATTTCGAACTTAGGATCTCTCGTTAATTTTAAACAACAAAAACACCATTGATTCTTATTAAACTTCTTGATCATTTAGCCAAATTTTATATATTTATACTCTTATGATAAAAAATTTGTAAAAATTGAAAAGTAAATAAGCACACATGGTGTTTTGAACCCAAAACCTCCTCATTAATTTTAAACAACAAAACCACCAGTTCTAGTTAAATTTTTTTTATCATTGAACCAAATTATATATATTTATACTCTTATGAAAACATATATAAATATACTACCCTAATAATTTTGGTGCCCCCAATTATTTTGGGCCCTAGAGGGTTGCCCTGCTAGCATTGGGCATGTGTCAGCCCTGGCGCCCACACGTTGTTTTATGTCAATAATGTAGTGACGTGTATAATTTTTGCTGATTTTAGTCTTTAAATTATCATCTCAGTGAAAATTAGGTCCATAAATTATTTTTCGGTAATATAAGTCCCTAAATTCAGAAAAATTACCTATTTCATCCCTGATATGATATCTAAAGCTATTTTATCCAATTTTTCATCAACTTAAAGTCAAATGACACATTTTAAAGGGTAATACCATCACTTTCTTGCCTAGAAGCCTTTAACATTGCATGTTCTGTGAATCTAACGTCTAATTCACCCTCTAAAGTTAACTCTATACATTATTTCTTTGAAAAAAAAAAAAAAAAAAAAGCCCTTAAACTATGAAAAACGATTCATCTACCCTTCAAAGTGCATCACATATAAGTTACGTGAGATTATATATATCCACTCCACTATATTCAAAGTGCATCACTAAATTCCTAACATGTAAGTTGCATTGCAAGCTAATTCCATCCACGTGCTGCGTGCATCAAATATTTGGCAACCACATATTTAATGTACGGGAAATTAGTTAAAAACATAACAGCCGGGATAATTTCAAAGTTGGCGGGGTTTGGTTTTGTCGTAAAGCGGTCACAGGAAGCTGCACACAAACCCGTGCATACACAAGCCTATCCTCGTTCAAAAACGTTACACCACACGCTTCCAGCACTCCTAATGTACCTTAACGGCCGTCCCTGTCATTACTGATCACACGTGGCGTTTACTTTTATTATCGATAATATTAGAAATATCAAGATTTTAAATTAAATTTACAAATCAAATAACGTGTCACAAATAAAAAAAATAAATACATTAATTAACATTTAAATAACAATTCGATTATTAACAATCATGTTACTTAGTTTAATTTTGTTAAAAATTTTACGCGCTCATCATTATCCTTTTATACAGATAAATTTTCAGATAAGAGTGGCCATGTCACTATCTTGTGGGGTCCCACCGAAGAATTTGTAGAGTCACGCAGCTGTGAGTGTGAGCGAGGTGTATTGAAGTGGATGCTTCGTGGAATATAAAGATAATTCTCTTGGTGTTATGGCAGTTGCCATTTTGTCGACACGTGGAGAAAACGGCCACATTTTGAAGTTTCTAAATATTCTGTAATTATTATATATCGTCAATGTGACTTGTTACTCTGTAATTTAACGTTACTATTGGTTCTTATTATGATATGTAATCTATTTAAAAATACTTATAGTGTTTCAAATCACCGTCACGTGTTTCATAATATAATCCAAACTTTAGACATTCTTACCAAAATATGTGTACATAAGTTTCTCTTGATGGAACGACATAAATTGATTAGAACTTACAATTTTTTTTTTTTTTTAACAAAACGATAGGTGTTTTATTATAAAATTAAGAATTGATACAATATTAAAGAGAAGATTCAACCTAAAAAAAAAAACTTTAACATAAAATAAAAGGTCTACTTGACCAAATTAATTGCCACCGTACCAATGGATTTGAGAGCGAGACATGCTTGAGAATAAGTAAAGGAAGACATCCAAGTCTTGAAATCATCCAAACGCAAATTCAGAGGACTGAGATGACCCTATGAAAACTCCATTCTTGAGGAAAACTTCTACGCACAAAGCCTTGAATATAATGAACATGAAGACACCATTTGACAACGAGTAGCGCTAACTCTAAAGAGAAACTAACAACGAACTAACTAGTGTCCTTACCATAATGAATTTTATGTGCAACACCATGAACAAAAATACTGATTCCAACAAAGTAGACCCATATGAGCCAATAACACACTAACACAAAATTAAAATACTCACATATAATCTCACCAATGAGGCACTTATTGATGAAAATATTAAGACGGAAAATAAAAAGCAACCATATATGAGAAGATAAAGGAGGAAGGCTAGAAAAAATGGAGAGAGAGGTTGCCATCAATTCCAAGCCAAAGCAAGGGGCCGGTGGCCTAGAAGTTGAAGATTTAGGGTTTGGGAGGAGGAAAGAGAGAGGGGAGAGAGTTTTTTTTATGAAATATTAGAGCATCTCCAAAGAAGATGTCAAAACCTAAGTGAAGATTTCACCGTGCAAGTTTAACATAAAAAATCATTTCAACCAAAATGTCATTCACTAACTGGATTTGAAGTCTTTGTGATTA
Source organism: Pyrus communis (assembly GCF_041283825.1). Classification (NCBI taxonomy): domain Eukaryota; kingdom Viridiplantae; phylum Streptophyta; class Magnoliopsida; order Rosales; family Rosaceae; genus Pyrus; species Pyrus communis. The sequence continues at coordinate 17,943,427 of NC_142566.1, read as the reverse complement.
GGAGTAAAAATTGATAAGATTTCAAATTACCACATCAATCATTAATTATAATTTGACATTTTTATTGAAGATGATCTATTCTTACTCAAAAGAAATGTCGACATTATGTTGATAATTAATTAAGCTAGTGTAAGCAAAATTAATCCTAGTAGCATATGAAAGCATCACGACGTGTGCCATCACAGTGTCTGCAGATCATCTCCAAATCCACGTGGCACATTATTGTTGGTAAATAAAAAACTATTTTTGGAAATACAAAACCCACCGAGAAATTGGACAAAACATTTATAAATTAAAAGTCTCATAAAAAAATTACAACAAAAGTGAAAAGCAAAAGAAATAAAAAGGAGGAGGAAAGGAAGGAGAGGGACTGGCACTTTTCAGAGAGCTTCATTTCTGAGTTGAAGGGATAAGCAGAGCAGCAGCCAACAAACAGGCAAGCGACCTTCCCGCGAGCGCACCGAGACACTCGTACAACCGCCCGCAGGGAAGTCATACACCAAACGGCGGGATGGTTTCGACTCACGACCACTCGAAGCCACTCTTACTCGACTCGGACCGAGACCTTACCGAGGCGGCCTACGACGAGGCTGATAAGGTCCACGTGGTGGGGATCAACGAGGCCGGAGACGACGACTGCCAAACGCCGCCGTTTTCATGGAAGAAGCTGTGGCTGTTTACCGGACCCGGGTTCCTGATGAGTATTGCGTTTCTGGACCCGGGAAATTTGGAGGGTGATCTTCAGGCGGGGGCGATAGCTGGGAACTCGCTGCTGTGGCTGCTGATGTGGGCGACGGCGATGGGGCTGTTGGTGCAGCTGCTGTCGGCTCGGCTCGGGGTGGCGACTGGGCGGCACTTGGCGGAGCTGTGTAGGGAGGAGTACCCGACGTGGGCGAGGATGGTGCTGTGGGTGATGGCGGAGCTGGCGCTGATTGGGGCGGATATACAGGAGGTGATCGGGAGTGCGATTGCTATTAAGATTTTGAGTAATGGGGCTTTGCCGCTCTGGTCTGGAGTCGTCATAACAGCTTTGGATTGGTAAACTTTTGGAATTTACCCTTTTTGTGTTTTTGGATCGTTTTCGTTGAATTTTTCTGGGTTTTTGAAATTGAGTTTGATTTACCAATTTTCAGAAAATTCGTAAAGACTTTGCTGGATTATTAAACCAAATTTGTAAAACAAATGACGTGATAGCGGATGATTAGATTATTATTTAAAAACTGATTAACGTGCTTATTTGCTATTAATGACATATCATTTAATTTGTAATTTTGGTTTAAAAATCTGTTCTTCCTAGCATTATCCTATATTTTTTGAAGTTCTTAGTCTGTCTGTTGACTCTTTTTGGCTGCCTGGGAAATTTATGTATTTGTTACTGACAAATGTTTTTGGTTTTGAGGTTCAAAAGGTTAAAATTTCTGATGATCCGAGCCTGAAGTTTCTTGCTTTTCCTACATTGTATTTGAACTGAACCGAAACTTCAAGGTTAACTTGCAGCTATTATAGGTGTTAACTTCAAACTGTTTTATTTTGTTGGCATGTTAAGTTTCATCTTCCTGTTTCTCGAGAACTATGGAGTGAGGAAGCTGGAAGCAGTTTTCGCGGTTCTAATTGCAACAATGGCGCTCTCATTTGCGTGGATGTTCGGTGAAGCAAAGCCTAGCGGCACTGAACTTCTGATTGGTATTCGACTTACTCCGAGTTTATACATTTTAAACAGTTTCCGTGGTTTGAGGCCACAAAATTTCGAACAAACATACTGCAATGTTCCTCTGCATATAATTAACTGTCATTTGTTTTCCTCTTTCTAGGTATAATTGTCCCGAAACTTAGCTCCCGAACAATAAAGCAGGCTGTTGGAGTTGTGGGTTGCATAATTATGCCTCACAATGTATTTTTGCACTCAGCTTTAGTACAGTCAAGGGAGGTTGATCACAGCAAGAAGGGACGAGTTCAAGAAGCTCTGAATTACTACTCCATAGAGTCAACCATCGCTCTTGTCATCTCCTTCGTCATCAACCTATTTGTTACCACCGTGTTTGCCAAGGGGTTTTATGGTACGCAAATAGCAGATAGGATAGGCCTTGTAAATGCGGGGCAGTATCTCCAAGAAAAGTATGGGGGCGGGTTGTTCCCGATTTTGTACATTTGGGGTATCGGGTTATTGGCAGCTGGCCAGAGTAGTACTATTACAGGTACCTATGCCGGGCAGTTTATAATGGGAGGTTTCTTAGACTTGAGATTGAAAAAATGGATGAGGGCATTGATTACACGAAGCTGTGCAATTATCCCAACTATAATAGTCGCTCTTGTATTTGATACCTCGGAGGACACATTGGATGTTCTGAATGAGTGGCTTAATGTATTACAGTCAATTCAGATCCCTTTTGCACTTATTCCCCTGCTTTTCTTGGTGTCAAACGAGCAACTCATGGGGTCTTTTAAAGTTGGTACTGTTCTCAAGGTATGTTGTTATTTCCTTTCTTCTGCAGTAAGGCCATAAGGTCAATAATGGCATTTGCATTTCAACTTTCTGTATTGATGCAAATGAATCAAATTAGAATGTGTGTGAGCAGAGCACACATGCCATCAGTTATGTAGTCGGGTTAATCATGTCATATGTTGGTGTTGTCCCAAATGCTATATTTTGCTTTTACTTTTTCCCTTTTATTTCTGATGAGATTATTGTTTTGTGATTTGGTACAACTTATGTATTATCAAGTCATAGATTACAGCTACGTCTCTTTAGGTGGACCAAGTTTTAGAGCTAGGTTTCTCTTATGAACTAGTAAACCGCAATAATGAGTTCACTGCTCCTATGGGCTCGATAATGTGCCATATACTTGTACACAGAATAGGACAATATGGTGACTGTCCATGTAGTCTAATTGTAAGATAATTCTTGGCTATTTGCTGCAGATTTGATCATAGAATAGCATTTTAGAGGACTAATTTAGTGGTTGTGCTAGCATTCGAGCTTTTCATCAAGTGTTCTCGAATGCCTGGTCGAATGTTGTTCTTTTCATCCTTTTTACCTTTGCTTAGGGGGTTGAGAAAAGAAATTGTCTCCATGAATTGAATTCATTGTCTCCATATGAATTGAATGTTGATAAGTTAATCACAGTACGATGTGTTCAAGCTGTTCTTCCCTTATCTTTGTCTTTCTTTATTATATTGTGTATGCGTTAGAATGCTCATATCTTTTTTTATTTTCTGTGAAGATGGTTGCATGGCTTGTGGCAGCCCTGGTGATGGTAATCAATGGATACCTTCTGTTCGACTTCTTCGCCTCTGAAGTAACTGGTTGGTTGTTTAGTGTCGGAGTGTCTGCTTTTACCTCAGGGTATGTAGCATTTATAGTTTACCTTGTTTTGCGGGGGATCAACTTTTCAAGCTGTTGCGGATCAAAGAGATCGATGATACAGTGAGCTAAGTAATCACCAATGTTGACTGAAATTGCAAGAGAATCATGCTGTATTTGTAATCGCCGCATCCTCAATGGTTGTCGGACTGCATATACTTGTAGTAGCATAGTTCTGTAGCTGCAACGTTGTATTAAGTTAACTTGGAACGATATTGGAATTAGCCATGTGATAATACTATGTACTTCATTGGTTTTCTCCTTATTTCAAGCCATAGTTAAGGACATGATGAGTTTGAGATTGCATTTGGAAAGGTAATAGCGTTATCAGATAATCAAAAGCATTTCCGCCTCCATTTGGTGGAGAAATTAAAAATTGCTTTTGAATTATAAAAGCAATCCTTGTTTGTTACCTTCGATGAAGGATTGATGAAATATACTAGAAACAAAAGGGACCTCACCCGGAGGCGAGTCCACCATCTCTGTCAATTTACCTGCCTTGTATGGATCAACATTGAAAGGCAGCAACAGTCATAATTCCTTGAGAATTTCAGAAGCTTCAAAACTGGAAAGAATCATAAACTTTGGAATTCTGGAGTCGCCCACTTCAACTTCCCGGCTTGTAACATGGCGATCCAAGAAGCCGGGCTCGGAACAAACCCTATCAACCAGAGCGGGCAGCCTGTCATTTTTCATCCGGAAGAAACAAGCACATGGAGAAACTCAGCTTTCTCAGCTTTTCCTTTTCTGTATCGGAGCTTTAAGGTCTTGAAGCCGTCAAGGGCTTCGACATATTGGCCCTCGTAGCTGGTCATGGAGGATGCCTTAACTGATGATCTGTCATTGAGAAGAGGTGAAAGGCACACTTGCTTTCAATGCATTAAAAGTACCATGCATTCGCAAATTGATGAGCCTTTGTTATGCTGTTAACCGACCCAGGAGAAAGAACCCCTTTGATCACGCCTCGAGTCTCGTTTCGGGCCCCCACGGATTCAACTCTCACTTCTTCAGCCTTGGTCTGGAAATCCACTTCCTTTCGAGCCGCCTTGTAAAAACTGTCCATCACCTCTTTGAAACAAGACTTGAGAGGGAGCGACTTGTCAACCCAGAGGCCATTGGCGAAGGACAAAAAAGGCCCGCCACTGGGAGACCCGTCGGCAAATACCAGAGGCAAGGGAGTTGAGGTCGGCGGTGGACTAGGCATTGAGGAAAGAGAGCAACTCTTTCTCGGCGGGATCCTTTGTACCGGCCGCGATCAGACTCAGCACGACGTGGATTGAAAGCGGCGAGTACACCATGTTCCTCTCTTTGGCCCCTTGGTTGAGAAACAACTACTTCGTCATTCTTAGTCCGAAGTCGGATTGGTTACTGATGGATTTTTTGAGCTCCTTCGTCGTTGCCCGAGGAGCCGCAGAGGTGGTAAGAGTTCGTATGCCGTTGTTGTGAATAGAGGAGGGGAAACGAGAAGGAGAAAGAGGTCGCGTGTTGAAGGAGGAAGACAGTTTCATTGAAACGAGAGACGCCATTGCCATCGAGTTCTCTTCTCCTACGACAGAATCACCTTCTCTATCGTTAAACCCTAAAATATGGCGTAACCTGGGCCTTTCAGTGACTTGGCTCACAGGATTCTCTGCTGCCAATTGTTTGCAAAACTAACAAATCTTTCTTTTGACAAAAAAAATAAAAATAAATAAATAAATAAAAAAATAAATAAAAAATCAATAATATCTTTCTATGATAAACAAAACAATAAAACATACACGCATTTTTTAGCACACATTTTGTAGTGCTCAATTCAGTGTCAGACATAATGAATACAAGAATCAACTGTCTATTTTTTCGATCTTTCTTCTACTATCTTGTTTACCAAAAATCACCCTAATTTGAAACGGAAATCATATGACTGTTAAATTAAATGATGACCATTTTAGTGTTTCTTTGCAAAACAGTGTTTGTTTATTTTCTTCACTACAAGTGAATGTATTAATGATTTTAGATTTGTCTCAAGTAAGTTTGTTACTAGGGTGGCAAGTAGTCCTCTACCATAGTGGTGGAGAGAAACGTTGCTCTTGCACCATAGCGTGAGTTCAAACTCTGTTAGCTCTTAATCTAACATCTAATCTAACAAATCTATTGTTTGATAAAGAAAAAGTTTGCAACTAGGGTGGGCAAACGGGCCTTGAGCTTGAGGGTCTGGACGAGTACAGAGCGGGTTTAAATATTTTGGACTCGGCTTCTCTGCTCTCCCAATTCTCATACACTCATATCCTCTCCTATTTGTGCGGTCACGGTTAAGCCACGTCAACATTTTATATCACTATTGCTTTTTGTCTTATTATCTCTATAAAAAAAAAAAAAATCAATATAAAATATTGACGTGATTTAACCGTAATCGTACAAAATAGAAGAGGATATGAGTCTATGAGTAGTGGAAGGGTAAAGAAGCCGAGTCCAAATATTTTGGAGAAGAAACGGGGCCCAGTAGGAGTGGGTTCAAACCGAACACCAAATCAAAGCGGAAAAATCAACAGTGAAAAAAAATCAAACGGAATTAGAAAAGTCGAACCTAACCGATTTCGATAAGTTTAGTTTTCATTTTAAGAGTTGAGAAACCTAACCGAACTGGACCGAACCGAAATCGTGTAAGAGGACGCAGTTTTGTATTTCATTTAGCCCTAGTCCCTAACCCTCGCCTCGCTGCGTGCTGACTCGCTCCCCTCACCCCACGCCGTCTCGCCTAACCCCGCGGGCTTCCTCTTCCCCTCGAGTCCTCGACGTCAACCTCGCCGTGTCTTCTCTCGACAGTTAAAGCTCGATTCTCAGTTCAAAGCTCGGTTCTTGGGGATTAAAGCTCGACATCGATTCGTGGGGATCAAATTCCGTCTGCAATTCCAGGTGAGTCTTCTCTCCACACGTTCTCTGCAATTCCATCTGATTCTATGCAATTTGAGCAGATTTTGATAATCTGATTCTATTGCAATGAATCGTTCTCAGGTAGGGTTTAGCTGTTCCTTCCTTTTTCGACTTGCTTGGTTCCGAGAAAATTCGAGAAAACGAAACTTTTAGGAATAAAATTTGTATCTTGTTTGCATGCTTTGATTCGACTCAAACAAAATATTAGGAATAGGTTCTGTTTCCGATAGTTGTGTACCCTGTGCGAAGGGAGTGGAACAATGAAATTTCGAGGGACGAGAGTCAGCCTCGGTCCCAAGTATGAAATTTTCATGGTTTTACAGAACCATCCACATGCCCATAGGACTTTGTCTCACTAGGCTGCACAATCTGGGAAATTCCAGATTGGTTTTGGGACACACTGCTTGATCTGTCCCCTCTCTGATTGTCTCATAGGAGTTCTTGCTTGCACACTTCCCTTCTTAGCGCTCTGTTTACCCGTTGCCTTGCTAGATGCTTGCGTTGTTTTCCGTTCAGGGGTACCCTTAGAAGCACCTCGTGCAACTCCATCAGATACTAGTGAACATCCATGAGAAATATCATGTGAGATGTTTGCATCCAGCTGCCCTGAACCAGAATTTTGTATAGATTGTTTAGGGTTCGTTTGTGTCCGTTGCTAGAAGTAAGTGCGAGCTCACTCAGTGCCCATTTCCCCAATTCAAACACTCGAATTAGGGTTTCAATTCAGTTTCCTGCTTCTGCGCCTTGGACTGTGTAATTTTTTAGGGTTCGTATACATTTCTCTTCTCTCTCTCTCTCATGATGTTTATTTAATTTATGATGTTAGTTTGTAATTTGTACATGCGGTTGAATGCAAAATATATTTTTCGTTTAATTTTTAATTCCTGGGTTTTGTAATTACATTACTGTGGGTTTGGAGTTGGACACTATTTTTGGGTTCTTATTGTAATCAATTTGAAATAAGGGGGTAATATTGAGATGATTGGACCATGAAAGTTTTATTTGTTTGGCTGGTCTTATCAGAAAATTTTAACACAAAGCATTGATATTTCTTGCTATGCCTTGACTGGGAGCATCTTGAAATTTGAATGCGAAACAATGAACTATTTGCCCATTCGGTTTTTCAATTCAATATCAGAAATATTGCTAATAATTGAAACCCTGATGCACCCGGAGATTTTACAGGGTTTTATGTCTGCTTGAGTCATTGATACTCCATTACTCCCAGCAGGGTTAATTTCACTATAAGGATTGTCTGGTTTTTATTGTTAGGGCCATAGGAGAGCATTTCTGCATGTTCTCCTGACAAGAGTACTCTTTCACTCTAGTGTTGCTTATGTTTTCTTGTTTTCATTGTCTCTCCTGAAACAGGTGTAGATTTGCGTTAACCATGGTTGATGTGGAACAAGTTCTGGAAAGTGATGCACCAAGCTCTCTAATCGATCAGCTTGGTGACGCATTACTGGAACTAAATGCACACAATGATACTTCTGAGGACCGGGTTCAGTGGGAAGAAATTGAAGAGCATTTCCGCAACCTTGAGACAACACTGAGGAGGAATTTTGAAGAGCTCGAAGCCAAGGAGAAGAAATTTGCGGAGCAGGAAGCTGAAACCTGTGCTTCACTTGCGGAGAGAGAGGCAGCTGTTATTGCTAAAGAGCAAGACCTTTTGGATCGAGTGCAGAAGCTAAAAGATGCAGCTGTTGCTGCTATTTTTGAGGCACGAGTCATTCACCAGCCAACAACTTCAAAACCTGTGGATGATGGGGATAACAAAAACAGCAAGGTAAGCAGCTCTCTTGGTGATACAAATTCATCAGAGGAGGATTTTCCTCATAAAACAGGTGATAATGCTGAGGGTATGGCTTCTGAGGTTAAGCCACGCCCAGCACTGATGCAATTTTGCGAGCAGATGGATGCAAAAGGGCTTCTGAATTATGCTACTGAGAATTATAAAAAACTAAATGTTATTCGTGAGGAACTTTCTGTTGCACTAGAAAGTGCAGGTGAACCAGCACGATTGGTGCTGGATTCACTGGAGGGGTTTTACCCTCCGGATGAGACTAACCAACCAGAGGGTAAGAAGGATGCTGCCCTTCAGGGCATGCGCAGATCCTGTCTAATGTTTATGGAAGCCATGACTGCCTTATTGGCAAAGGTTGACCCAGGTGCTGATCACCTTTTGAACCCTGACACCAAGCAGCAAGCCAAAGCAATTGCTGATGAGTGGAAGCCTAAGTTGGCTAGTGCCGGCACTGATGCTGCCAATGGAATTTCATTGGAAGCAGAGGCATTCTTGCAGCTCCTCGCTACTTTTAGGATTGCTTCTGAGTTTGATGAAGACGAACTCTGCAAGTTTGTTCTTGCAGTTGCTCACCGCAGGCAGACACCTGAGCTCTGCCGCTCTCTTGGTTTAACACACAAAATGCCAGGTTGGTCATCTTTTAACTAACTGACCTGATGCGCTCTGGGGGCTAAAGCTCTGTTTAAGATGTCCCTTACGCTATATTCCTTTAGGCCTTGGTAGTAAATCATGTTAGTTGAGAAGTAGGGATAGATGCAACATTCATTTTGCTGCGTAGTGATAATTCTTCTCTGGTAAGATGGGCCCTTTGGATTTTGGGAGCAGATTATTCTAAAGTGCTATAGTTTCTTGCAGGTCTTGTTGAATCAATGGTCAGCAGTGGGAAACAAATTGATGCTGTACGTTTTATTCATGTCTTCCAGCTTACTGAAAGTTATCCCCTTGTGCCACTTCTAAAGACGTACTTGAAAGACTTGAGGAGAAATTCACAAGGGGACAACACAGGAGATGGTACTGGTGCACAGGTATATTTTAGTCAGCCACAGACGCAAACCATTTCAGTAAAAAAGAACTTTTCTGATGATTTTTTGTTTTGTTTTTGTTTCAATAAAATGTAGGATGATGTTAATGCAAAAGAGCTTGCTGCACTGAAGGCCGTAATAAGGTGCGTTCAAGAGTTCAAGCTTGAGGCTGACTACCCTCTTGATCCACTACAGAAAAGGGTCCATCAACTAGAGCGATCCAAAGCTGATAAGAAGAGAAGTAATGAATCTAAACGTCAACAGCAAAAGAAGCAAAAAATCAGTGGAAGATGGCGTGGTTACCGTGGGCCAGGTGTTGCTGCAACCTCTGCCCCTGCTGCTGCTAGGCACGGGCAACCTGTTTTTGGTGATAGGGCGGGATATGGTGGGATATTGGAGAGGTATGCCCAGCGTCCACTCACATACGATTACCAAGTTCCCAGCCAGCCTGCTTATGTTCCACAAGCTAATGATCAAAGGTTATATTACTACCCCCAGGACGACAGAGTCAAACCAGCCCCTTATAATGCTACTCCATCCAATTATGGCGGTTACGCTGGCAGTGGAATGCAGTCTCAACGCCAGCCGTACATGTAGCCAGTAGTGTAGAATAGCCGGCCTATGGGCAGAGGACGCAGGACAAACGCATCGGTTTACCATTTTGCTTTTCCCGCCTTGCATTGTATTTTGATGTGCCTTGCAGATATATTTGCTGCTCGGAATCTGAAAGAGTATTTTGTTTTGGCTGCGATTCCGGCTGGTGAGAAATTTGTAGGAGTTAACTTTTCTAGTTAAAGAGGCCATGAAGATCTCCATAACAGAAAAGCATTGTACTGAAAATTTTGCTAAATGGTTATGGGTAACTGTAGGCTTTCCTATCGTCAACAATAACACAGATTATGTACGTGTAAGGTGTTTTCCTCCGTAACGGTTAATTGGCTTGGCGCGCATAGAAAACTTTTTTATAGAAGAGAAATGCGCCAAAATGATCAATTAATATATGATAATGATTGCTACGTCGTTTATATTTGAGTTTGGTGAGATCAACAATTGAAATCTGATAATCTTATTAAAATATCGCTTGAATAAAAAATCGAATAAAAAGTAAGATAATTTTGTTTAAGATTTAACCTTTCATGTTCGAATTATTTAAAAAAAAAAAAAAAAAAAAAGGGTCAATGAATACGAGAAATTATGAAGTGTTATCGTCAGCTTGTGATACAAAGGGTTAATTACACAAACACCTTCTGAGGTTTATCGAATTTTGACAAAACCCCCTCACATTTGAAACATTACACTAACACCCCCCTCACGTTTTAATTCACTTTCACATAACCCCTTAAGTCAAAATTTTGCTAATAAATGGACAACTTTACCCTTGTAACTAATTAATTAAATAATAAAGAAATATATTAAAAATAAATAAATTAAACATTAAAAAATAAATTAAAATTTTAAAATCAAATAAATCAAATGCAAACCTTTATCAAGTTACTGTTAGTCAAAACATCAGGCTGGCATTGCGGGAGAGTCTTCATAAGGTTAAGAATAGAAAATGCCTCATAAGTTAGATCGTTCAGACAAGGATGAAAATTTTCTTAATTTTTCTTTAGATGAAGGGCAAAAACCTCAAGAGCATAAAGACATTGCTTCTTCTTAATGGTGTCGGATAGGGCCTCGGTGACAGTGTTGACCTAGGCCTTGGCATTGTTCTTCCGATCCACCTTATTCTTCATATTTTTCAAAGAGGAACGAGCGGAGATGAAGCAGAAGGAGTAAAGGTTTTTTTTGTAAGTCACCTGAGTCGATGTATCTGAGATGCCCGGGAACTCACCTCTCTCCCAGTGGAGTTTTTGTTGAGAGGAAGAAGATGCGGGATGAGAAAGGAAGAGAATGAGAGAAAGATTGAAGAAGCCATGGATGGCTTTGGCCTACAAAATTGTTAAAGTAGTGACGGGATGGTGAGTAGTGAGGGTGGGCAGGGGAGATGAAAAGGATTAAGGTGGCAATGGTGGGACAACGAGAAAGGAAAACGGTGGGGAGTGGAATTGGGGAAGGGGTTTAGGTTTACTCTTTTTTTTTTTTTTTTTTTTCCTTTTCTATTTTTAAGTTTTTAATTTACTCTTTTAATGTTTAATTAAAATTTTCAATGTTTTTTTACAAATATATTTCTATTTAATTAATTAGTTATAAGGGTAAAGTTGTCAATTTACTAGTAGAACTTTGACTGAAGGGGTTATTTGAAAGTGAGCTAAAACGTGAGGAGTGTTAGTGTAATGTCTTAAATGTGAGAGAGTTTTATGAAAACTGGATAAACCTCAGAAAGTATTAATGTAACTAACCCGTCATACAAACCAAATTAACTGACAAAAAAGGAAATAAAAAAGAAAAGAAAATTATTTTCTTGTTTCTCTCCAAGTAATTGTAATTTGGTCAGAAACTGAAATAACTAAATTTGGGGTCGTGCACGACTCTGACTTCCCTCCCTTTCTTAAAAAACTCCGTTATTTCACTCGATTTCCGATCTGGCATCTCCGCCACCACTCCTCATCTTCCAGCTGCACCAATGGCAGCAACAGTGCGCCACCTCACCACCTCCGCTTCCATCTCCGCCGTCCTCCTCCTGATCTTCTTAGAGATGGAGCTTTTGTGTCTGGTCTCGTCCAATCCCAGCACCCCTGCCCTCATTCTCCACTCACTCCCAGCCATGGTCTTACCTCTCTACCACTCCACTCCAAATTCGTCGTCCCGGACCTCATCGTCGTCCAATCCCCGGCGCCTCCTCGGGAGATCGGAGTCCCTCAGCCGCCCCAACGCCCGCATGAGCCTCTACGACGATCTCCTCCGCAATGGGTACGCTAAAATTTTCCTTTTAATTTTCGGATTGAGTTTGTGATTGGTAATATTTGGATTGGGATTGAAATTTGTGTGGTGGTGGTGGTGGCCGCGGCGGAGACAGGTACTATACGACGCGGCTTTGGATCGGAACGCCACCGCAGAAGTTTGCGCTAATTGTGGATACTGGGAGCACTGTGACCTATGTGCCTTGCTCTTCTTGCGAACAGTGTGGCAGACACCAGGTAATTTTCTGCTGCATCACATGCTTCATCTACTACTGAATCTGAATGTGTAAACATAGCGATGTGAAATAGGAATGTTGGGATAGAGTTGATTTCGAAACGGCATGTTGGGATAGAGTTGATTTCAAAACCGCTCGTTGCAGCTAGCTACATTGTGAGGCTGGGATCAGATCTCCTTAGTTTTACACCGAGTAATGGGGCTAATGTAAATCATGCTCACCTTGTTAACGAGAAGAAACATATACCAAGATGTTATAATCACGGGGAAAAACTAGAACGAAGACTCACTGGGAAATTTTGGATGAAGGCAGTCGATCATGTTCACTCTATAACTGAAAACAATAGTTAGATTAACAACCCCTAGGTTGGTTATTTCTGTTTACCACAAAACTTTCCTGAACACTAAGTACTTTTGTGTGCAGAGGAAACTTGGTAGATTTCAGGTTGTAACTATATTAATGTTGTGCTTTTAACTTTCGATCAGGACCCCAAGTTTGATCCAGAAGGCTCAAACACTTACCAAGCTGTCAAATGCAACATAGATTGCACTTGCGATAATGAGAGGGTGAATTGTATTTATGAGAGGCAATATGCCGAAATGAGTAGTAGCAGTGGGGTGCTTGGTGAGGATCTTATATCCTTTGGCGATCAAAGTGAACTACCACCTCAACGTGCAGTTTTTGGTTGCGAAAATTTTGAAACTGGTGATCTTTACAGCCAGCCTGCTGATGGCATAATGGGATTGGGCCGTGGCGATCTAAGTGTGGTCGACCAACTTGTTGATAAAAGCGTAATAAGTGATTCTTTCTCATTATGTTATGGTGGAATGGACATTGGTGGAGGTGCAATGGTTCTTGGTGGGTTTTCAGCCCCATCAGACATGGTCTTCACTCGTTCAAACCCAGTACGAAGGTGTGTGGTTTAGAAAAATTTCTCTTACATAGACTGCAACATGTCCAATTTCCTAAAAAAATACAATCTATACATCTCACACATTTACTCTAGTTTCGGGATGGCAACAGTCCATACTACAATATTGATTTGAAGGAGATGCATGTTGCGGGAAAGCAATTGCCTTTGGATCCAAGTGTCTTTGACAGAAAACATGGAACAGTCTTGGACAGTGGTACAACATATGCATACCTACCAGAAGCAGCATTTCTGGCATTTAAGGATGCTGTAAGATTCTCTTTTGCCCTTATTAATTACCCTTCGGATTACATTTTGACTTAATTTTCGTACATGACCATATAATTAAATATTTTTGCTTATCCTCAATCTTTTACATGATATCTTGCAATTATTTATAAATGATAATGATTGCGAACCTCTTTTTAAACTTTGAGTTGATGAACATTTGGTCAACTAGAACTGACAGAGAGGATGATCTTGTCCGAGTTAAAGGAAATAATTATTATGTATGATTAACTCGAAACTCCATTCTATTTTAATTTTAGTTTGGGTGGAATACTTGCACTTCTTCATTTGAAATGAATCTTAGCATTTGAAAAACTTTGGTTTCCCAGAAAATCCCTCTGTGTTTATTTTTGGCTGATTGCAGGTTTAGTTATCTTGTATTTCATTCTATTATTTAATTTCTTCTTTCATTGAGTGTAGATCATGAAGGAGCTTAATTCCCTCAAGCAAATCCCTGGCCCTGATCCAAATTTTAATGATATATGCTTTTCCACTGCTGGAAGGTATTCAGTACTAGGTTTAATTTGTTGTTCAGATAAATTAATTGCCTTTTTTCTAGTGGAAACCAAATTATAAGAAAACCTATTGAAGCCACAATTGCAAAATCCACATTTTTGCAATTAAATCGTGAGTAATGTCCGACCAATAAATGCTCAAGTTTCTTTCTAATGATTTCTCAATGTTGATTTAGTGATGTCTCCCACCCATCAGACACCTTTCCAGAAGTTGACATGATATTTGGCAATGGCGAGAAGTTGACTCTATCTCCTGAAAATTATTTATTCAGGGTAAGTGATTGAACTTAAAAGCTCTGACCCTTTCTGAATTCTGAATATAATGTTTTTGCAAATGTAAACACAATTTGTAACTTTTTATGTTTTATAGAACTTTGTGATTGTCTATTGGTTATGTCACTAATTAATTGTTTTTCTACTGTGTTATATCATTATCATTAATGAAGCATTCAAAGGTCCGTGGTGCATATTGCCTGGGGATTTTTCAAAATGGAAAGGATCCAACTACTCTTTTAGGAGGTATATGCTTTAGAAAGGTCCATAATTCTTCGTCCCACTTGTATATGTGTTCGTGTACATGTATTGCCCTGTTTCATGTTATATCAATCGTTTAGGTTTTGCAATAGTTTCGATTAATTTTGTCATACAATTCTCATTTTCTTGATAGGAATTGTTGTCCGCAATACTCTTGTAATGTATGACCGTGCGCATTCCAAGATTGGTTTCTGGAAAACCAATTGTTCAGAGTTGTGGGAAAGACTTAATGAATCTGTTTCACCTCTACCAATGCCTCCTGCTTCAGATGAAAAGAATTCAACTACAGAAGCTCCAACTGGAGCACCACCTTATGTACTTCCAGGTAGTTTAGACTTGCAACCTTTTGAGTAGCTTTTATACTACATTTCTCTAGCTTTATATCATTCTCATCGTAGAAGTTATTTAGGTGAATTTATCCTGTTACCCAAATCATTCGTTGAAAAACGAGATAGAAGTGAAAATTATATTTTTCTGGACACTCTACTCTACTTAAGGTTTATATTTGGACCGTCTGTTAATTGTTTCTAATTATTTTTGTATCAACACGAATTATATTTTGTGCTGCACGGTATTTGGACAAGAAACAATGTCTATTTGCAACCCCTTTTTGTTTTATTTTTTAAGACAATTGAATTACAATACCTGTTAACCTTGATGAATCAGGTGAACAGGAAGTTGGAAAAATAACATTTGATATGTCTTTGAACATCAGCTACTCAGATTTGAAGCCCCACATTACAGAACTAGCTGAATACATAGCTCAGGAATTAGAAGTTAACACATCACAGGTCTGGCAAAAACCATATGCGAACGTTCAATTGATATTTGCTTTATACTTTTTGACTATCAGTTCAAATTCAATACCATGCACTGATATATCTGTTCATAATGAAGTTTTATAGCTTAAGTATTCAATTTCGAATTGATGATTTCAGGTCCATTTGTTGAAGTTTACTACCAATGGAAATGATTCCCTTGTTAAATGGGCCATATTTCCTGCAGCTTCTACCGACAGTATTTCTAATACAACTGGGCTGGTAAGTTTCCCCTGATGAATTGCAGCTAGTGACTGTGCCACTACTGAGGTTTATAACTGTTTGCAAGCTTGATGATCTGTTCTGCCTGCAGGATATAATTTCCAAGCTTTCCGAACATCGTTTGAAGTTTCCTGTTATGTTTGGAACTTATGAATTGCTCAGATGGCATGTTGAGCCTAAGGACAAAAGGTACGTTATATTTTTCACTTTCTAAGATACTTTTTATCTGAGATCACGTTATTTCTTTATTTGATTCTTTCCTCTTCTATACAATAATCAAAACAGAGTCTCTCAAATGAGTGTTGGCATATAGATAACGAATTAGCAATCTATATACAGATCACGGTATAATAAGTAGCCTCTTTGGTAATATTTTGTTCTTCCCGAAATTGAACAGGTCATGGTGGCAGCGAAATTATCTGGTGGTTTTATCAATTTTAGGAATTCTAGTTATTGCATTAGCAGCTGTTGGATTTTGGTTTATATGGAGACAACGCCAACGGACAGCCAATCCCTACAAGCCTGTCAATGTTGCCGTTCCAGAGCAAGAACTCCAGCCTCTATGAAAATCCGAGAGCTGTCCTTGCTCGTGGCTGATGGCATGGCACGCCTGCCATTTGTATTTTGATTCACATGATAACCGAAACCAAAATTCTGGAATCACAAGTACTGGATTGATCAAGATTCTTGCTCCATGTGATGAATCATTCTTAGCAATGCCCATAAAACCCAGATAGTAAAGAGAGAGGTATAGGTAGAACAACTACTCACACTTTGGTTCTGTAAACATCATTGAACACTAGTGAATCAAAAGTTTCCCGAATAAGGTCCTTTTTCGAGCAGTTTAAATTATTGTTCTTGTCCTGTTCATTTCTTCCGATTACCTTCTAGTGATACATGTAGGTATTATCGTATTCATCAGGCATCAATATCAATTTTTCCTTTTTGATTAGATGAAATGTGTTAAGAACTCAAAGGAGCAATGAGTGGATTATATTTGCTAACCATATTATCTGATCACATTTTCCGTCCAGCTACTACATTTGTGCTTTTTGCTATGCCGTTACATGTGACTGTGATTAGCCTTTGGTTTGTAGATGTTGCCTTTAATCCCACTTTACAGGTATAGATGATGATGATCCATGTGTTTTTTTTTTGTCACAAGTGTATAACAATATTGTCTCGAAAACTCATGCGAGGAGAACGAAAGAGACATGGATGGTATGCGTGTGGGTCTCTGAGACCCAAACCCTCTGGTAGCTTTTGTCCTTAAGACAAAGTAATTTCCAACCAGAAATTTTTCAGTATGATCGGAACACATAGTGGTACACTGTATATTACTATACAAATGATGAAATATGTATGCTAAAAAAATTAATAACTTAAAAAATAAAATTTATCATCACTTATATAAAAACACATGGTGTACTACTTGTCACATCCCGAGCCCGCTCCACCACCGTAGCACGATATTGTTCGATTTGGATCCCGACCACGTCCTCACGGTTTTGTTTCTAGGAACTCAGACGAGAACTTCCCAGTGGGTCACCCATCATGGGATTGCTCTCGTGTGCTACTCGCTTAGCATCGGAGTTCCGACGGAACCCGAAGCCAGTGAGCTCCCAAAAGACCTCGGGCTAGGAAGGGATGAGAATATACATATAAGGACCACTCCCTTAGACGATGTGGGATCTAACACTACTCGTGTTCCGGTCACAATGAAAAATTTCTCATTTCCAACGTCGTCGTTTTTGAATGCTCCTCTAAAACCAAACACGTCGTATTGCTGAAAAAGTATCTATTATTGACGCTAGAGAAATTTTAGTTAGAGGATCGAAATGGTTAGATCGGTCGTGGAGATTTGGTTAATATTTAGGAGAATCGTTGGATTCCTCTGCCTTGATCATTTCACATCTTCACTCCAAAGCTAGCAAGTTGTGACCTAACATTGGTCAAGGAGTTGATTGATGATTCCTGTCGGACTTGGAATATAAATCTCCTTGAGTCTCTCCTCTTTCCTATTGATTCGATACGCCCAATTCCCCTCACCATTGGACAACTTGATGATTGATTATATGACCATGACAAAAATGGTATATTTACAGTCAAAGGCGCATACCATATTACCATGTGGCCAGAGGACGGGTTTTGTTCAATTATTATAGAATATAGAATGTGGAGGCTGTGTAACGACATAATTTCTCAAGGCTTCGTATTAAGGTTGATCAATCGTGTGTTCAAATGAAAAGACTATTCGTCTAATTTTGTCTTTCACTAATAAAATAAAAATTATTAAAGTACAAACAAAAAATATATAAATATAAAATTACAGATGCTTACAAATTAGAATGAAAGCAAATGAAAAAAATATAAAATTACAGGTACATAGACTAGGGTTAGAAAGAGGAAAACAAAAAAGCCTTGAAGACTATAGGCAATATACACGTATATTTTAAAGGCTATAGGCAATATTATATTTATATATATATTTTAAATCTACAATATCAGGGTTTACAAAAATCAGAGAGGGGCCATGGTCCGTCCTCTATAAGGATAACTACTTTTAATTAATTGAGTTACAAATTATTACGATCACTTCATATCATAATTTAACAAAACGAAAAAAAAAAAACATAAAATGAAATTCAAATTAAATCATCTCTTAAACGTTCCCCATCTTGTATTTTTAGTTAAAACTTTTATGTTTACATGATATGTTTAATTTGATATTTGAGCTAGGGTGGTATTGGTAGATTACCGTATCAAAATCCATGTACCAATTATCATACCAAACTTTTGGTATGACAAAATCTATTACCATTTCCGTGCTAAACTTTCGGTATACCGAATTTTGGCATGCCAAATAGTTTGGTTGGCATGGTATGGTAATGATAATTACCATTTTGTTTTGGGCCAAATTTTTTTTCCCAACCCAATTCAAGGCCCAAATGTGTTTCGGCCACTCCCTTTGCGTTTTTAAAACTTTTTTTATTTAATTATGAGAATTTTATAGAGATTCATTTAAGAAACAAGAAGTAAATAATGGAAGCATTGCTGAAAGAACCCAATATCCCTAAAAAAATAGTACAGAGATTCCTAAATTTCATCTCTACGTTAAAATTTTACAAAAATTAACTTGATAGACCAAGCTAGGTAGAAAGACATCACAATTTGATGAAGGAGAAGATGAGATGGACTCCGAAGAGAGAGAGTTGCCGAAACTGGAGCAACAAAAGATGAAGTCGGTGGCTAGATGAGTGAAAAATGAAGAGTTGCAGCGCAAGAAGGCTTAGGTTTTTTTCATTGGGAAAGTAGAGGTTAGAGGGTGAGATGTTTGGATAAATGACGAGGAAAAAAATATGAAGTGCATATATAATGATAATAATACCTAATTATATATAAATGATATAATATTAATAGTAGTGGTACGATACGGTACAATATGGTATACCGTTAGTAATGATTTTGAATACCATTACCGTACCAAAAATGTATGGTACGGTACAAATACCGTACTATTACCAATGATACAAATTTTTTGGCATAACTTTGGTATCGTACAGTTGGTATGGTAAATAATGTGTAATCGTCTTTAGAAAATAATTCCTATAAGGAAATGACTTATATGCCTTAATTCTTTTTTCTCTCGCCACTTTTGTTTTTGGGTTCTTCTATTCCGTTTTTGAAAATTTGCCAATAATTTCATCTAGATTTTGTTCAAATTGATTAAAAAGCCCCTTTGTGGTGAAATTTGGTGTTCGAATATGTGGAGTTCTGTTCAAATTGATCATTTATATACATTAAACAAATCCACAATTTAGGAAGAACAATAACAATGCACCCAAACTAAAGGAAATAGAAATAAGGGAAAAAAAAAAAAAACCTTACCAGTTAAGGATAGTTTTGCAATTTTAAGTTTTCTTAAAACGATTTTCTATTTCCTTTTTTGGATTTGACAAAATGGTTTGTTTCTAAAAACAATTTCCAAAACAAAAAAAATTGTAAACGGTACCGGCCGCCGGCGTAAGAGGAAAATCGGCCCTTCTAGCGGCTATCGAATTTCAGTCAAAGAAAATTCGTCACTGGCAAATAGTAAAAAAAAATAATCATAAATTAAATTTCATTTATTTTTACTCTACATCTTTCATAATTGCATAGAGAGATAGGTAACAGAACATGAGAACAGTAATACAATTTCATTCACTTATTTCCAATTGCCACAACCTGCTATTTATCTTATAACTACTAACAACCATTTACACATGTCATCATCTTATTAAGCCATTTGGCAGTATCCTATCAATACCCCCCCTCCCCTTTTTAAAACAAATCTTACAAAGTAAGATTACAATTGAACTAAGACTGTCACAGATTTTCAATCTCAGGAAACTTCATCTTTAGTTCATGATATAGTTCCCAGGTTGCATCAACCTTGGAATGGTTCTGCCATCCACAATACACCCTCCCAAAAAATGAGCAATGGTATTGACCAAATCATTTGCCACTGAAACACTACACGCATTTTCTAGCTTTAGCATGTACTTTGCACCAATGAAAGCTAACATCCAACTTCCTCTGCTCAGCATCATCTTTACTAAGATGGTAAAGAATAACAACATCTCTCATTATCATAAATCTTCCACCTGTTAATAAACTAGACATGAAAGTTGTATCGTAGATCCAAGACACCTTTTAGTACCATATGAGAAATATACGAAGCTGTAAGAGCATGATACAAGACACCTTGCAGTTCGTCAGAACCCAAGTTGACAGTAACCATATATTCACTGTCAAATTTCCCATCAATGTTTCCCATGATTGAAGAGCCAAGTTGCACCTCTGCACTTTCCTGACCTGGAAACTGGATTCTACTCGTACCTTCCTCTATGGTGGCTGACCTATTAAAAAGGTCCTTGCTTACAGGTTCAAGCATTGGGATGTTAAAACTGCTTCATGGAGATAATAGGCCTGCTCAAAGTGATACAATAAAGACAAATAGTACTTCCGTAAGACAAACGAAGCATTGGTAATTATTGTTGGAATATTGAAGGCCACAATCACTTCCTTCCATTTGTGATCTCTAATCACCTTGTCAAGCCCACCACGAGATGCGAGTTCAACAAAAAGGAGATGTAGATCCAGAGATTTTCCTCCAACAGTAGGAATCCTGAATTTTGAGCCACCACCCTTATCCCAAATGCCCTTGCACTAGTCACGATCGAGAACAACACATCAACCATTTCTAAATCTGGAGAGAGTGAACTTTCTTTCATGTTTTCTATTCTTGTCCATACAAGCTTCTAAATGATGCAATCCCAAATTACCAACATCCTCCCCATCAATGATCATGGAAGAATCAAAACTCACCTCACATTTGATCACCTTGGAACAATCAAAACCAAGAACACAATCTTTATTCTTGGACTTCGAGTTGATGAGCCTTTGACTAATTGTTCCACCCTTGTCACAAATTCCCTTGCAATAGTAGCTCATGGAACAATTGATAACAACACAGAAACATGAGTCCTCACAGCTTACCAATAAATCCATTGACTCAAAAATGGAGAGAAACTTGGTACCACCTTTATCACGAATGCCTGCATGGTAGCCAAGTTTAATATCAAGAATGTAACCTGAGTTCAACATTTTGTCAAACAGGCAGAGTGCAGGAGACCCAGACAATTCTATTTTCTTAAAACCAACATTGGAAACATGAATTTCCAAAATAAAAACTTGGGATTTGCCATTCTTACAATCAGATTCAAGAACAATCGCTGATTTTGAATGAAAGAGCCTTGGAATAGTTGTTCTGCTTTTGTCACGAGTGAATTCATGGAAGCCAAGCTTCAAAGAAACAATTTTGACTGTTTGCTGCATTCCAACAAACACATAGTGGGCATACATTCCAACCCATTGTTTTTGGCATTCATTCTCAAGAATTGATGGCTGCGCTTTCATAAACTGATATAAACCCACTGCTGTTATCTTGGATTTATCATTTATCTTATCACCAAAATTTGAAGCAACCAATTCAATATCGTGTCGAAGATCCGTAGTACCATTTGCAAAAATTCAACATTACAAACAATAAATTTAGAATCGTAAACATCTACGACCTGAAATTTGGAAGTAAAATGCCCAATAATAAGTGTACCTTCCGAGTCAGAAATCGGCATATAATAGCCTAATTGAAGAACACCAATATGTGTTGAGTGTCGTAATTCATCAAACACATTGTGGTCCAAGTGAACACCTACTACTTCTGCTGGAATTAACATTTGTTTCGCATCAAGAATGAAACCCACATCAAAACGGATCAAAAAATCTATAAGAATTCCATCAGACATAGAAAAATCAGGAGGCTTGAATCTTTCTTTGATAGAACCAACCCTTTCGTATCCATGACCTGTGCAATTCGACTTTTGCACATTGGATACAAAGAATGCAGAACCCAGAATGCAAGTAGAATCAAGAAGTAGCCTTGTTGTTGGTAGCAAGCCAATAATTGGTACAGAGGCTTCGCGTTGCTTGTCGTTGTGATGTTTGTTGCGAACCTTCTTGAATTTCTTCAATGTTGGTCGTAAACAAGAAAGACTTTTGGGCTTGTATATTGGATGGAACTAAGACAAGAATTCATCTACTTTCTCTCGGGCTTGAATCTTTTCCTCGTGGAAAGATTGAAGCTTGAGAACGACTTGATTCGATTTCACAAGAGAGATGGGAGATGTCATGTTCATGAACAACTGATGCGTTGGTGTAGCTGCATAAGATTCACCACCATATTTCAAACCACCATTGTAGCGCACCATAAGGGATTGAAGCTAATGAATGATCAAATCTCGCGCTTGAAGTTGATGAAGAATCGAATTCTGTGTTGACTTGAGTTCCTCCTGTGTAGCCTAGAATTCATCGATCTTGGATTCGAGGTTTGAAACCCTTGACTCCATGGTTCTTCGCGATGCTTTCTAAGTTATACAAAAGAAAGGATTGAGGGGATGAACGACTAGCTCTGATACCAATTATTAGAACCCTACTCTACATCTTCCAAAATTGCACAAAGAGATAGGTAACAGAACATGAGAACAACAATACAATTTCATTCACTCATTTCCAATTGCTACAACTTGCTATTTATCTTCTAACTACTAACAACCATGTACACATGTCATCATCTTATTAAGCCACTTGGCAGTATCCTATCAATTTTTAATTACAAAAATGAATATATTGTAATGACGAGAATGTCCAGTCTCCAACTATGCAAACGAACCCTAGCAACTCCTCAATCGAACGGCCCACCACCGCCTACTGCCAAGACTTGGAATTCTCAGAGTTGCACTTGCTCTGGGGTAGTTGGGTCAAAAGGGCCGTGGTGGGTCGGTCGGATCCATGAGTGGTGGGCTGGGAAGGGAGTGAGGTTTTTGATTCAGGCAAGGGGGAAGATGATGGTGGGATTGGGCGGAGAGAATAGGTGGAAGGTGGGGATGTGGTCTGATTTGATATTTTAACCTTATGAGAGAGACGGAGAAAATAAACTATTTCTTTTATTTATTGCCAAAAAAAATTGAATAGTGGGACAATAAAAACTTGTAACCTCATGCAAATTTTTTCCAACCCGTGCAATTTTTTTTTTAACAAACGATATATCTATATTAAGAGGAAATATGGTGGGCTTAACCTTAAAATATGATTAGTAATAATTATTCAAATTCGTTTTTAGCAAAAATCAAACATAAAATTTCTTAATTAAAAATAAAGAAGAATGTTTATTGGATCATAGTTTTAAGTGACTGCAACCCATCTGTTTAATTAAAAAAATAAATAAATATTAGGAGCATCAGATCCTACGTAACAGTTTAGACGAACCCCAGAAATTGTACTATTACTATTATACTATATTCTTCAATTCCCAAACACAATAATAATATACTATAAAAAATTAATTAATTAAAAAGGTACAAAAACTCTCTCAAAAAAAAAAAAAAAAAAAAAAAAATCATCCAAGCAGGAGACTTGAGAAACTTCCAGTAGCTGTTCTCTCCAGGAGTGGGGTTTTGGAAAGGAAAAGGAGGAACAAGGATTGCCCAAAACGACGTTTCCCTGGCTGTATGCTTCTGCGTTTTGGCCGAATCCAGGTACAATTTTATCTGTTCATCTCTTCAGCTTGATCCAGCTAGGTTTTTTTTTTTTTTTTCTTAATTTGATCATTCTGCTTTGGTTGGACTGTGTTTTCGTTTCTGGCACTCAAATCGCTTTCTGGGTTTAATGCTTGTGTGCGAAATTTGAATTTTGCACATCAGAAATGTTTTTTTCTTCCCAATTTTCGAATTAGTGATTGTATGTGTGGTTTGGTTTTATAAGCCGAGACAGAGAAGACAGAAATGGGAATTGGTAATGTGTATTTGAGATGGATAAGTGGGGTAATTGAATTGGATTGGGTGGGTTTATGATTTTTGACTTTTGAGGTCTTTTGCATTTGGATCATAGTTATTAATTTGGGCAAGGCGTTATCAGAGGCGGGAAGCGGGAGGCTTGATTTAGATTTGTAGTCAGGAACTGTAACGAACTAATAAATTTCGAATAGGTGTCATTTCCAAAACGGATATGGGATTACGACAAAAGCCTGCCACCATCACGACATCCCCAACTTGCCACCAACACTGCAATCTCAGTCACCGCCATCCTTTCTCCACAGTCGTCGGCGCCCACTCTACTGTTATTGTCACCATCATTAAAACCACCTCTTGCATCACTGTCCCCAGCCTGACCTTGCCACCACCTTACTACTTGGACTATCACCAACATAAATCTCGTTGTTGTCACCGCTGACCATCACCTACATTACCACAGCTACCATCACTACCACTATTTTGTCGATTGCTAGTACCATAACGATAATCTTTAAGCTTTCTTTTTTAAATCCTATTATGCTTAATAAGTTACCCAAGCGAGAAATTCTACAATTTGAAATCCCATCTTTTTAAGTTTTTTTCATTTTGAAATTTAACCTCCCTCATCCAAATGCACCCGCATAATAGTTTGGTAAAAATAGAAGGAAACTCTTATCAACAAATAAGAACATGGAATTACGCAACAACCTGCAGTTAATCATTTTCAAATTTTACTTCTGTATTGTATGGTTGGAAAAAAGTTGGAGGACAAATAAGAGAGATAAGAGAAAGGACTGTTGGTGACAGACTAGTTTCATTTGTGGGTATGGAATGAGGAGGAGAGGGAAAATCAAAGTAGACACTTTTGGCCCATACGTGGCATTTCTTATCCACCGTTCCGACTGGAAAGGTAGAAGGAAAGAAGAGAACGCATATCGGAAAGAGATGTTCCTTTGACTATGCATATCGGAAAGAGATGTTCCTTCATGTTCAATAAAAAAGCTCAGATGAAAAGGATAGTAGGAAATTTGTCAGCATATTACTTCTGGGGAGAAATTATTTATTGTTTATGTCCCAAGGCAATTAATAATAAAGATTTAAATTTTCAATAATAGCTTTTAATTGCCCTTTTTTCATATTAGATATGGATCTCATGCTTGGAAGTTTATGGATCTCATAGTTGGAGTGTGGGGTTTTTATTTATTTATTTATTTGGCAGGGTTCAATAGCTGGGGTTTGATTTTTAAGATTTGAGTTTTATAACTTGATAGTGAGTGTTGATAGGTTTTGATTGGGTTTTGAGAATTCTTTTCTTCATTTTTGTGGTTTGGTTTGGTTTTTGAAGGATCAGAAATGAGAAAGATTGCTTCGGTGTGAAAGTTATATATTTATGGTGAATAAAGGTGCATCCATTCTTTCCTTGTTATTTGAAATCTGTTCGTAGGAAGGAGTACATTGAAGTTATACTTAGGACCATGTTCTTCATTAATATGATGATTTTGTTAAGAATCTGCCTGTTTCATCCCTTTAACAAAATGTTCCTTCCTAATCATATGCATCAGTTTAATCTCATGGAGGCACATGTCTTGAATGTCATGCCAGCAAGAACGATAGAAAAAAAATACAAGTGTGGGTTTTATACTAAGAAATCTTAAAACAAGATGGATTAGTGATTTTGTTAGGGTGTAAATTTTTTAAAACAAGTAAATATGCTGCAAGAAACACATTATAATGATTGTTGATAAGAATACATGAACATTATATGGGAGCTAAAGGCATTAGAAAATTTATAGTACCTGCCTATTCAAATATGTTCGAGGCTCTCTCCCTCTCTGAGCATGTGTGTTACAACTAGTAATTTGGCAATAATGCAATGGGGCAGAGAACTGACTTCAATTATCCCTTTAGAACAGAAATGTAAAAAAAATACATACATCTTTTATCTTCTTCAGTATTTAAATAATGAAAGACAGCTTCATTATATGTCTTGATGATCATAGCTCACTACATCTTCTCTACCCTTTGTGTAATTTCATATTATTTACACTTTAGCTGATTAGGTTACCTAAGTTATTAGGAACCATTGATGAATTATGATTGAGATTAAGCACATGTTTGACATCAATGATGTACAAATGCATTGATCAAGAGAACAGTGGAAACAGGGTAACCTGATAAAAATTTGCTAACTGTAAATCTGTATGAGTTCAGATAAATTAATTGATTCCAATTTTTATAAAGGTGACCACTTTTGAATGTAATTGCTCTGTGATATGGTCACTATTATTTTTGAAATATATAATAAGTTTGTTTTTCCATTACTTTTCAAGACTTTTTTTCTACTCCTTTCTGCTGCAAAGAGACTATTTATACTTATTATATGTTAAATTGTTGATGCAGCTGTGATGGAGATATCATTGTTCAAAGCACTTCTTAATAACATCTCCTCTTTTTTCCATTTATCATCTCATGACAACATAAACTTTGACCCGGTTTTGAAGTACTGCAAAAGAGCTGAAGAGATATTAAAATTGTTGAAGACTGTACTTGATGCCATTGCTGATTCTGAAATAGCTTCTTATGAACTGCTTAATAAGCCATTTGAAGAACTGGGTCAATATGTTGATGAGTTGAGGGAGCAAATTGAAGACTGGCAGCCATTGTTTAGTAAAGTCAAGCTTGTAAGTTACTTCTATTCAGTTGTGTTTTGTAGTTAGGATGAATGATGTATCTTAGGAAAATTTAAGGTAGATTTGACCTGTCATATTCATAATCTTCACTATAAGTTTCATCAATATTTTTTTTTTTTGGGTAAAGTGATTGGTACAAATTTGGTGATTCTCTTGTCTTGTTGCCATATCTGTTCTTCCATGTTTTTCAATACATGAATTTGAAACCGCATGTTTTGGGAGGATTATTAGTCTATATGGGTTGAAAGAAAATGGCTGATGAATTTGCATTGTGACATATACAGTAGCAATGGCGGTCTCTTCATTTTCTCATTTATCCTCCCATTTTTAAATCCTTGTCATCAGGTTTGCTGATTAGTCTTTTCTTCTAAAAGGATGTAAATTTTTCTTTAGAGAGTCTGAGGTTGCTTTAGAAATGTAAGAATTGGAAGCATGTGCAGCCCCAATTCTTAAATGGCCATTGCTAATTCTTTTTATTAGTGTAATTTAATGAATTTTACATTGCTTTTTTTGTTTTCCTGACGCCTCTTAGCTTTCTTTAGAGAGTCTAAGGTTGCTTTAGAAATGTAAGAATTGGAAGCATGTAAAGCCCTGGCTTTTACATGCAGCTCCATTGCTAATTCTTTTTATTAGTGTCATTTAATGAATTTTACATTGCTTTTTTTTTTTTTTTTTGTTTTCCTGTCGCCTCTTAGCTTTCATCAAGTTTGAAAGTATGGCATGGACTTAAAAAAAATTGTGTTTTATTTAAACATCTTATCCTATGACGTGTAGGTTCTTCAGGTTGAGTCATTGATATCAAAGATTTGGACTTCTGGCCTGGATATCTTTCAACTGTTGAAGACATCCCCGCAGCATCTTCCTGATGAATTGGGTTCAGCATCTCTTGAGGTAGCAAATGTGTTTATTTCTTACCTGTTCCATTCTGTTTCAGATAGAGCATAACACTAAGTTTCTTCAATTCATTGCTTATTAAAGTGCATTAGTTAGATGAGAAGCCATCCTTTAGCTGGTAAAATTATTAATGATCTTTCGAATGTGGAAGAAGCAATTTCTAGCGTTTTAGTGAACTTCTGATATGGGAAGAGTTTTAGATAAGTCCTTTTATGATGTCTGAGACGCACCATGTTTATTTTGCAGCACTGCATACAAAAATTTAAGCACATGGGATATGAACAAATGTCAACTGTCATTAAAGATGCTATAAACGATCAAGTGGAGGGTGTTGGACCAAGCTCAGAGATCCTAGTGAAAATTGCAGAGGGCCTTAGCTTGAGGTCCAACCAGGAGATTCTTATTGAGGCTGTAGCACTTGAAAAGTTGAAGGAAAATGCTGAACAATCTGAAAAGATTGAGGAAGCAGAGTATATTGAGCATCTGATATCCCTTGTTACCTGTATGCACGAGCGCCTTATTACGATAAAGCAATCCGAGAGCTGCAGCCCCGTTCCAATACCTGCTGATTTCTGCTGCCCCCTCTCTCTGGAGCTGATGACGGATCCAGTGATCGTGGCATCAGGTCAAACCTACGAGAGGACTTTCATCAAGAACTGGATCGGTCTTGGCCTCACTGTTTGTCCAAAGACACGGCAGACTTTGGCTCACACCAATTTGATACCCAATTACACTGTGAAGGCACTAATTGCAAATTGGTGCGAGTCAAACAATGTGAAACTGCCTGATCCCGCTAAGGCAGCACACCTTCTCGGGCAAGCAGAGCCTGGTGCACCAAAGGATTCATCTATTTTTCCTCATTCCAGGGTCAGTCAATCGATGCCACCTGAATCAACTCGGTCTACTGGTTCACCCTCGAAGAACTTGTTCTCATCTGGTCCTCTGTATCAGGAGAGAAGTTCTCCATTGCATCCTCGTTCTACATCAGAAGGTTCCTCGCCTGGTATAGTTGGAACTAGGCAGGATTTGGATATTGAAAGAATATCACTAGCAAATTCTGAAGACAGGTCTGCTAACTTAGAAGAAAGGAGTACAGATCTAGATAGCCAACACTCTATGTCACCATCTCGAGATGAACTTCCTAATTTTATTGAAGTTGAGCAGTCATCTCAAAGCCATAATAGAACCGCGTCAGCTTCCAGCGTACTTTCCAATGCCAATTGTAGTCAAGGAACTCCAGTCAATGGCAATGGGGCCTTACAGGTATCGACCAGTCTGTCAGGCTACAGCAGTGATGCTTCTGGGGAGTTGAAATCAGAACCACAAACTGTTGCTACCTTGGCCCCCCAACAGAGACAAACTGAGTCGCCAACCAGAATAGTAGAGGCAAGACCTCGAAACCAAATGTGGCGCCGACCATCTAGCTTAATCCCGAGGATAGTTTCTTCTCCACCTATTGAAACAAGACCTGACCTTTCTGAACTTGAAGCCCAAGTTCGTAACCTGGTTGAGGACTTGAAAAGCACTTCACTTGATACACAAAGAGAGGCAACATTTCAACTCCGGTTACTTGCCAAACATAATATGGATAATCGGATTGTTATTGCAAGTTGTGGGGCCATTGGCTTGTTGGTGGATTTGCTCCGCTCTGCAGATACAAGAGTTCAGGAGAATGCTGTCACAGCACTTCTTAACTTATCAATCAATGATAACAACAAAACTGCAATTGCTACTGCCAATGCAATTGAACCTCTGATTCATGTCCTTGAGACAGGGAGTGCAGAGGCCAAGGAGAACTCAGCTGCCACTCTCTTCAGCCTTTCGGTGATCGAGGACAACAAGGTTCGCATTGGAAGGTCAGGGGCTATCAGGCCTCTGGTTGATTTATTGGGGAATGGGAGTCCGAGAGGGAGGAAAGATGCAGCCACAGCTTTGTTTAATTTGTCAATTTTTCATGAGAATAAGGGTCGAATTGTTCAAGCTGGTGCTGTTAAGTACCTAGTGGAGTTGATGGACCCAGCGGCTGGAATGGTTGACAAGGCAGTTGCTGTTTTGGCTAATCTTTCAACAATTCCTGATGGGAGGACAGCAATTGGTCAGGAGGGTGGGATCCCTGTTCTTGTCGAGGTTGTTGAATTGGGTTCTGCAAGAGGGAAGGAAAATGCAGCTGCTGCTCTTTTACAGCTCTGCACAAACAGTAATCGATATTGCAGTCAGGTTCTCCAAGAAGGAGCTGTCCCACCATTAGTAGTATTGTCACAATCTGGCACCCCAAGGGCCAAAGAGAAGGTACCGGTGCTTCTTGTAATGTTTGCTTCTCTCACCCCCCAGTTTATTTAATTTTACGAATGATGTATTGAATATAGTGTTTCTGATTTTGTTGCAGGCGCAGACGCTCCTTAGCTACTTCAGAAACCATAGACAAGGTAATGCTGGTAGAGGATAATCGACATTGTTTGCTGTCAGCCGAGGTTTTGGTTCAGCTTCTATAGATGATGTGTAAATTGGTTGGTGCAAATAACGCGGTTAAAGGATTCATTGTGTGGATTTTAATGTGATTTGTAAAGAAGATGGAAAAACAAACGATTGATCGAAGATTTGTACGAGTCTGATTTGTAAAATACCTAACTCTGAATGTTGGAAGAAACATTCATACCTGTAAGTCTGGTGGTTGGACTGTTTAGGCAAGATGATGATGACAAACGTGTAATTTGAAATTGTTGATGTTGTGCCTCCATTTGTCTCTGTCGGCAGCATAGACATTGATATATGACCTTGCGTGGTTTTAGTGATAGTTTCTGGGCGTTTGCGGAGTATATTGTGCGGCGGTTTTATTTATTTATTCATTTATTTCATCAGCAGGAGTGCGAAAATTAGAACTTGGGACATCTTTCAACATTGAGACCACATGTATTGTACATTAAAACATTAGTGGGGCAAAAATCAATGACCGGCAGAAATCACGTCTACTCCGTGCAAGAACAATCAACTTACGAATCGAAAGGTCCGATCCAACTTGCCCTAATCAACCTGCCCGCATAGCGTGGGTCCCCGAATTAGGGGTAGTGCTCCGCCCCACTAGCGTTGACGTAGGTCAAGTCCAAAGTCTTCAAATCCTTTAGGAAAACCAAACGACACGGGTGCAAGTAATTCCGTTCATCACAATTTCACAGTCCAAACTTTCAACTTTCTAAACGCGTTTGGTGTCTAATGTTGTCTCTTTCTTGAAGTCCACATTGGTGTATAAAAACTGAGGCCAACCAGATTGGCGGAGGCAACGAGAATGAGGAGGCGTCGAGCATCCGTGAGCCCTGTTCCCTCTCCTGCCGGCGAAACTATAGTAGACAACTCCGGATTGATTGAAGCCCGTGTTCGTGATCTTGTTGATGACTTGAATGGCACTTCTTCAGTTGAATCTCAAAGAGCTGCAACGTTTCAACTCCGTTTACTCGCCAGGCATGGCATGGAAAATCGGGTTGTTATTGCAAACTGTGGAGCCATTGGCTTCTTGGTGGATTTGCTTCAATCTGCAGACAACGGGGTTCAGGAAAATGCTGTCACAGCACTTCTTAACTTGTCCATCTATGGTCCCAACAAAACTGCAATAGCTAATACTGCCAATGCAATTGAACATCTGGTTCATGTCCTCGAGACAGGCAGTGCCGAGGCCAAGGAGAACTCCGCGGCCACTCTCTATAGCCTTTCGGTGCACGAGGAGGGCAACAGTGTTCGGATTGGAAGGTCCGGTGCTATTAGGCTTCTAGTTGATTTACTGAGGAATGGGACTCTTAGAGGGAAGAACGATGCAGCCTCGACCTTGTTTAGCTTGTCGAATTTTCGTGAAAACAAGCCCCGGATTGTTGAAGCGGGTGCTGTAAAGTACCTGGTGGAGTTGATGAACCCGGCAGTTGGAATGGTTGACAAGGCAGTTGCTATTCTGGCTAATCTTTCTACGATTCCTGAGGGGCGTACTGCGATTAGCCAAGAAGGCGGGATCCCTGGTCTGGTTGAAGTTCTCGAGTTGGGTTCTGCAAGAGGAAAGGAAAATGCAGTTGCGGCTCTTTTACAACTCTGCACAGATAGTAACAGACATTGCAATACGTTGCTTCGACAAGGAGCTCTTCCACCTTTAGTGGCACTCAACCAATCTGGCACCCCAAGGGCCATACAAAAGGTATGATTCCGCTGGATTAAATATTCGAGTAACAGTAACGATTTTCTCTATCCTCGTTTAGTCATCTGCACTCCAAACTGAATATTTTACACATTTGTTTGCACTCACAAGAGCATAGGGCTTACCAAAGTTTCGGTTTCCTTGCAGGCAAAGTTACTCCTCAGTCTCTTAGCTTCTTACATGAAAATGCACGGAAAAAAATAACTGCAGTGAGTCTAGTAACTATTTGCTGTAAAATTACAGCGTTGCCTTTACACAAACTCTGGTGACTCGAGATGGGTTGCATGTCGGTTCACAATTCCATCATTGCTTTCAAAAGAACAGATGGAACTATGTCTGTATATTCTTCAAGAATCAACAGCTACGGGACTCAGTTGTAACAAGGAAATCTCAGCCTTCCGTTGTATGATGTATCTGTCGTATATGAGAACAACCATGAAGTATGCTCTTGGAATTGTCAAAACCATCAGCAGGGGCATACTTATGCCTATCGGGGCTATCGTGGCTATTGTGGCTAGGCATCTCAAAAATATCAAAGGGGCTGACCCGACATGGTTCAATGTTCACAGAGGATTCCAAATGCTGGGCTTTGTTGGCAGGGTACGGGCGGGGAACTGGTATCTTTCTCGGTGCCATGTCTCTAGGGATTGAATATAAGGGCCATAGATGCATAGGCATAACACTGTTTGTTCTTGCTTGTATTCATTTGGCGGTAGCTTTTTCTTTGAGGCCGAAGAAGACAGATATGAGAAGGGGGTCTTCTGGATTTGTTTCACCATGCGGTAGGATACGCCACAATCATCATGAGTGTCATCAACATAATGAAAGGATTCAACATCTCAGAGCCGCCTAAGGAGTGGAAAACGCCGTATGTTGCCCTTATCATTGCTCTGGGAGGCACTGAAGTAGTCTTGGAGCTACTTAAGTTATGGTGCTTCATTTTGAGGAGAAGAAGTCAAGCTGCAGAACAAGAAATTAACAAAAGTGATGTAATACTAATAGTTTAAACCATAAGCATGTACTTTTTAAATTCTTTTTTATAAACTTTGTAATTTCAATTTCAATTGCACATTTGTTTCTATTACAGCGGATTTACTTTTCCATTGCCAGATTTCTTTTCAATAACTCACAAATTAAGCTGAACAATTGCAGAAGTATACATCCAAAATAAACTTGTACTCAAATTTTGGTTTGGTGTAAATCATCCGATGACAGATACGTTTATAGATATGCTCACAGAAAATATATTTGTGCTTGTATATACTCTATCCATCCATATGACATACCACAGAAATATATATCAACCTCCGAGACAGCAGGAAGGGTTAAAACATTGGCCAGAGGAATTCTCTTCTGAGTAGCAACTTGATCTAAGTAAATTGACCTGCGTAAATTCCAACGCAATTTTAGCCATCCCCTTTAAAACCTTCAAACAACACAAATGATGATGGCACATTAGCATTACCTTGATAATCTCCCACTTAGAGCTTGGACGTGTCGAGGTTGCTAATATACTCATGTGAAAATGCTATTTTCCCCAAAGTGAACACAATTAAAAAAAAAAACAAAGAAAGTAGCAATTTTGCATCAGTAGATTTCTAGTAACAGAGAAGATCCTAAACCCTTACGAAGAAAATCGTGCACAGCTAAGGATGACGCTATCAAAGAACTAACGATGCATCATATTTGCTGCACAACTTACCCTGAAAGGATCACCCCGTAAGGACTGCACAAATATTGAATTTCCTGACTCTGTACCCTGCAAAAGAGCAGTGGTGAGCATAAGTAGAAGCTTTGCAAATGAAAATACAAATGTCATCCAAAAGTTTACCTCCAAATGGACATCCCTCAGTCGCTTTCCAGTTTGAGCACAGCAAATGCGAACTATATTCTCATCACAACTCCCGCTGATAATATAGTCCCTTTCATTCAAGTAATATGAACGAGTATAATTATGAGAACTTCCCGTGGCAGCTATTTCAAAATTCATGTGAAGCCTCCCATCTACCGCCAAAAGTTGCTTAACCTGGAAAGTGACAACCCCATAAAAGTTAGCCTCTGGACTTCAAATTCGAAAAAACACCACAATTCAGTAGGATAAATGGAAAAGGAAAGCCTGAGTTGCACTTTTAACCATGGGATAGAAAATGACTTCCTACCTCAGAATTTGTAGGGGTAAAAGTTTGATCAAGTAGGATTGTATCTATTTTTTTCTACAAAAACAGACTGAAGTGCATTTTATTGGTATAGTTATACCTCATTGTCAACAGCTGAGACAAGCAAATAAAGGTCGTCGGGAGAAAAGCAAACCATCACGTTTCCTCTTGAGCTTGAAGCTGTATAGCAAGGCCGCATTGGATTCTGTCTCAAATCCCACATCTTCACATCATGGTCAAATGATGAAGTAGCAAACATATAAGGGGAATGGTGGGAAAATTTGGAAACATTGATTGGTTCTTGGTGAATATTAGTGAACAACTGTAAACGCTTTCCACTTGCTAGGTCATATAGAGCAAGACCTTTAGAGTAACTACTAGCAAGAAGCTGGTCATCAGTTGAATTTACATGAAGAGAAGTCAACTGCTCGAAATCGTCAAAAGTTGTAGCACTGGAGCTGCAGAAGGTGCCTGAAACTTCTCGTGACATGTAATTGATGTCAAACAACTTCAAGGAACCGTTATCTGAACCAGCAACAAGCTACTTGTTCAACACAAAAGGGATAAAAAGGGTAAGAAAATGCTACATTGACTAGGGGAGTAGAACCGCTTTTGCATTTAGTACATGTGCATTTGTATGTAAATTAATCCATTAAAGAGATCATATACCTTTGATGGATTTTTGTTGAGCCAACAAAGCCCCAAGACACTGCTCATTGCTCTTCCTACGGATGGGATATAACCAACTATTTTCTCGTTTTCATGGTTGAGAACAACTACTTCACCATCCAGGCTTCCGAAAACCATAAGACTGGGGTTTGATGGATGATACTCAAACTGCCTTGGACGAAGCTTCTTATTTTCGGCTTTAAATGAGTGGCTAAACTTAGACAGCGGATGTAAGAGTGGCCACATTGAAGACCCGATTTTGGCAGCGCAAAGGGACCTCAAGAAAAAATTCTGGCCATTTCGATAAGGATGCAGCTGTTTTGGCTTGAATGGTCTTTGGTATTGTATACCATTTGTTCCCATTTCACGCTTATGCAAAACGCTAACAACACTTTCTTTGTGATGTCTCTTGTAAGGTAAGTATTCAAAGTATTTTTCTGCAGTTGTCATGGCCAATTCCCTTTCGGTCTTTCTGATAGGAAAATTATCCAAAACTTCCAAACCAGGGAGCATTGAAATCATGTACTCCCGGTAATATTTCTCAAAGCATATGGGCGAGCGACAATGAGTTATATACTTTAATGTGATAGCCGCATTCTTCAGGTCTAGCTTACACACACTTACAAGGAACTCGTCTTTTTCTTGAACCTACAATTCGACAAAAGACCTATTAAAATAAACTAATAAATCCATCACCAACACAGAAATTTCATACTTTTGAATAATTAAGTGCATCAGTTGTAATCATGCTGTGTTCTTACCTCACTCTGTAAGTTGTGTTGTCCTTGTAAATTAGAACATGCCCCAGTGTCCTTGCAGCACAAACAACTTTGGAACCGTAATTCCACCAAAGACGGAAGTTTTGATAGAGCACCAGTTGTTGCCATGAGATTAGCAATTCTTGTCTCGCACATTGAGAGACGCATCAAATTAGGCATGCCAGAAAAACAGTCCTTCTGCAAACTAGCAAGTGAAGTACAAAAGTCCATACTGAGCGTATGCAGCCGCAAAAAGCTTCCAACCATGTTGAGTTTCTGGATATTAATAGACCTCAAGTTGAAGACTTGGCAAGCCAAGCAACCTTGTAAGAGATCCCTGGGGAGAATCCAAATCAATGGAACAAGTCAGAAACTTTCACACTCGTAAATTATTTCACAGATACGCAACGATTGGTTACAAAAGTTAAGTTACTTCCTAAACCAAGATATGCTTTCAAAATTCACCAAAAAAGGAAACATAAGTGAACTTTCCATTTTTATACTTCACCAGAAATGAATGTGAAAAATAGCCAAAAAATAAATTGTTCTCATGAATATGCATTGGAATTGCTTACAGACCACAGAAAATCATTCCCCAATGCCAAATCCTGGAGATCGACGACTCGAAGCTTTAGATTGACTGCATTTATCAAGGCCTTAACATTTGCTTTGCCCAAGTCACTATTGGATTCCAGAAATATGTCAACGGCATCAATGTCAGCAGAGTCACTTGACATAAGTAGGTTGGTTAGAGGCAAAATATCGGCATCCCTTAGCTGGTCTAAGGAAATCGCTATGCTACACTTTTCGTTGTTCGAACTCTGAATTTTGGCCTGAAAAATATCATAAGAATCATTGATATTAATATCTCGAAAAAGAAATTTGTTTTTACACTCAATTTCATATGATCAAAAGCATAACAGGTCAAAGTGAGAGCACATTCAAAATTTAAGAAGACCTGAGAAAACCATGATAGAATTGCTGAATTGGGTTGCACCTCGTGTTTTTTGCAAGAGTCATGGTACCTAGTGAGACCATAGAACAAGGGGAGTTAAATAAAATCCGTACTAAATAAATACATTACTAACAAAAAACAACATGCATCAAGCCACTAAACCAATGAAAGCTTCCACGTAAACCATGTTTCGTGTAAGCAATTAAGGGCCCGTTTGGTAACCATTTTGTTCATTCCTCCCTCCTCCCTCCCAGGCCCCCTTCCTCCACCTTTCTCATTCCCCGGGTTCCCCACTATCCAAGACAAAATAAAAGACTTGGAAACTAAAAACGAAACAGTTTATCAGACGAACCCTAAAACAACCGTATTTCCATATCTTTTGCATTAAGATAACACTGAATGATTCAATTTGGTTGAAGGCAATGCAACCTAGCTATACCAACAGAAAAATAAAAAGAGAAAATCTTTGTTCTAAATTCGTAAAAATAAGCATCTGGGTATCAACCAAAAAAGCATCACTCTCTCTGTAAACACAGAAACACAGAAATCTGAGGGTCTGCCAATAGTAGTTGGTAAATTAAAAAAAAGGGGTTTTTATCTCAGCATGCAGTTGGTCTTTCCTACTGCTAACAGAATAAAAAAATGCAAAAAAGCAGTAGCTGAAGGGATACCGAGCTTTTAAGCTGGAAACATCCATGGCTCCTTTCTTCTTCTTCTACTTCTTCTGGTTTTTCTGAGCGAAATGCAATGGTGAGAAGTGAAGTGCGAATGAAGAAATTAAAGGGAAACTTCTACCAAAGTACAAAAAGTATGGTGGGTTGAGCAAGTGTGAAACATGTGCCAAGGGGGACTGTGTACGGAATAATTGAGGTTGGCCCTTCAGAAATCAGAACCACATGTCGCGTAAATGAAACGAGATAAGCACAAGTGTTAACGTCAGTTCCTATCTGTCCAATACAAGATGGTCCAATATTAAAAAGCATGCATGCCGTGGCAATGTAATCTTCACCTTTACTTATAGGGTAAATTACATTTTACCACATCAAATTTAAAATCTACTGCAACTTTATACAACATCTTCAAAATATTTCATTATTATACTTCAAGTACTATTTTATTTCAATATAATACATTTGTTACATTTTTCATCTATTGATCCGTTAAGATCTAACGTGGTTACCATATTTGTGCACCACGTGGTTGCTAAATTTGTGCCACGTGGCAATTTTTTTATATATATATATATATATATATATACATTAAAAATATTATAAGAATTTACCCTATTTAAAAATAAAATAAAATAAAAACTGAAAACCCAGAAACCCAGTCTCCCCCCAACCAGCGGCGATCACCTCCCTCTCCTCCACTCTCTTCACCTCCCCTCCCATCCAAAAACTCACCCCATCCCACCCCACCCCCACGTCCCTGGCAAACCCCCACCCCACCTCCCCTTCCCACCCCATTTCCCATAAACCTTCATTCACCTTTTTCCCTCCTCTCTCTCTCTCTCTCTTTCTCTCTCTTTCTCTCTACTCCCAAGTTTCTCACTCTACTTTGTTGACCAAATGAAACCTCAAATCAACAGTAGAATGTAAAAACTCTCTTAATCAAACGACACAAACACTCACAGAGAGGGAAATGCAAGACATTTTCGGATCAGTTCACCGATCATTGATGTTCCGCACTGCATTGGACAATGAAGACTCCCCAGGAGGAACCCTAATCAACAAGATCAATTCCTGCATTCGGAAATCTAGAGTCTTCTCCAAACCCTCGTCGCCGCTTCCATTGCTGGCAATGACGAAGGAAAACACACATTTGATCCAGTGGTGGAAGGGTGAGTTAATTGGCTGGGAAATGGGTTTGTTGGGAGAAATGAATGAGCGAAGGGGTTGTGATGGAGGTGGGGGTGGGTTTTTGGATGAGAGGGGAGGTGAAGAGAGTGGAGGAAAGGGAGGTGGTCGAGGGAGGGGGAGGAGGGGAATGGGTTTCTAGGTTTTCATTTTTTTTAATAGGGTAAATTCTTATAATGTCTTTAATGTACAAAAAATTATTATTTTTGCCATGTGGCACAATTTTGGTAGCCACATGGCACAAATGTGGCAGTCACGTCAGCTCTTAAAGGATCAATGGATGAAAAATGTAACGGATGTATTATATTGAAAGAAAATAGTACTTGAGGTATGAAAGTGAAACGTTTTGAAAATATTGTATGAGATTGCAATAAACCTCAAATTTGAGGTGGTAAAGTGCAATTTACCCTTACTTATATGATTTGAAGACTGGTTAATCCATAGCGAGCGTTTTCTTCTTTAACTTAGCTCACGTTTTTTTTTTTTTTTCTAACCTAATCATTTTGTATTTTGTATTGGATTTGTTTCATATCTTATCTTGTGAAGACGGTCTATTACTATTCATATTCAGTTGTATATGAATACTGTAATCTCCTCTAGGTAAATGACTGCTAATTACTTGTAATTAACTTTAGATCCTGTAATCACTAACCAAATCGTTGACTATCTTCAAGCCCTATAATCACTCTAATCAAATATTGTTCCTTTAACACTCCCCTCAAGTTAGAGTGTGGATATCAACAACGCTCAATTTGTGAAGATGCGAAGGAAAAACAAGTGTCCCTAGTGGCTTTTTAACATGTTAGCAATTTGTTCCCATGTTTGTACATAGGTTGTCTTGATCTTCCCTCTTTGAATTCTCACAAGCAGTGTGGTAGTCTAGCTCAATGTGCTTGGTATGTTCATGGAACACATAACTCGCTGCAATATATAAAGCAACTTGATTGTCACAAGATAGTCCTGTCAGGTTAGGATGACTTATTTGCAAGCCCTTCAATAAGTTTCTCAACTGAGTAAGTTCACAAGTAGTTGCTGCCATGGAACGATATTTTGTTTCAGCAGATGATTGTGCTACTATGACTTGTTTCTTACTCTTTCAAGAAGTAAGTGAGTTCCCTAGAAAATGCAATTACTCATACAAAACGATGTGTGATCGGACAACAAGCCCAATCCGCATCACAATAACCAATCAAGTTTAACTTACTTTGCGAAGAAGACAATAAACATTGACCAGGAACCTGTTTAAGATAATTAAGAAGTCAATGAGCTACACCAAGATGATGCCGCTTCGGCTTTTGAATAAATTGACTTAGAATGTTCGTTGCATACGTGATATCTAGCCTTGTGATTGTTATAGGGTTGAAAAAGACAAAATTACCCTAAAGGCACAACGAAGCTTCTACGCACAAGCAGCGGATAATCATGGCTCAATCAAGGTCAAAAGTGATCAAAATAGGTATTTATTCAAATCTCCCTCACAAGGTAACTCCCAAATTATTTCTCCTAAATTATATTAATTGGCTAATTAATTAATTTATCACTCAATTAATCTATTAATTAACTAATTAATTTATTTATCACTCAATTAATTTATTAATTAGCTAATTAATTGTAAATTACACCCAAAAAACCACTAAATGTGGCCGATTCCCATCTCTCCCAAAGGGGCCGGCCACACCCCTATAAATACCACCCCAATTTCTCCAAAAACCTAAGTTGAATTGTCTTACAAAAATTCTCCAAACACTTTTCCCTCAAAATTCTAACTTTGGCAT
Source organism: Pyrus communis (assembly GCF_041283825.1). Lineage (NCBI taxonomy): Eukaryota > Viridiplantae > Streptophyta > Magnoliopsida > Rosales > Rosaceae > Pyrus > Pyrus communis. The sequence goes on along the minus strand of NC_142566.1, from coordinate 17,903,644 downwards.
CGGAGGTTCTTTAGCCAAAGCCCCATTTTCATCGTTGGCGCGTGAGGCTCTTGGCCTTGACCTAATGTGAAGACCTATATTTAAATATTATTATTTAGTAATTAAATAAATTTTGATTAAATATACAAATTTATTTAGTTGTTGGTGTCCACGCGTTGGCCAAATGAAAGAATTGGCATGCTTGTAATTTGAAATGATAAATGAGTAGGACTACTTGGAGAGCACTCCAGTTTGGAGGTGGCATGTAACATCCCACATTGCCTAGGGGAGTGATCCTTAAATGTATATTCTCATCCCTACCTAGCACGAGGCCTTTTGGGAGTTCACTGGCTTCGGGTTCCATGGGAACTTTGAAGTTAAGCGAGTAGTGCGCGAGAGCATTCCCAGGAGGAAGTTGCTCGTGAGTTCCCAAAAACAAAACCGTGAGGAAATGGTAAGCCCAAAGCGGACAATATCGTGCTACGGTGGTGGAGCGGGCCTGGGAAGTGATTCGTCTCGGGCCGGGATGTGACAATTTGGTATCAGAGCCTAACCCTGGCCGTGTGTGTGCCGACGAGGACGTCGGGCCCCTAAGGGGGGTGGATTGTAACATCCCACATCGCCTAGGGGAGTGATCCTTAAATGTATATTCTCATCCTTAGCTAGCACGAGGCCTTTTGGGAGCTCACTGGCTTCGGGTTCCGTAGGAACTCTGAAGTTAAGCGAGAAGGGGGCTAGAGCAATCCCATGATGGGTGACCCATTGGAAAGTTGCTCGTGAGTTCCCAAAAACAAAACCATAAGGGAATGGTAAACCCAAAGCAGACAATATCGTGCTACGGTGGTGGAGCGGGCCCGGGAAGTGATCCGCCTAAGGCGGGAATGTGACATGGCAAACCAGTTTTCATCTTTCCTTTTGAGTGACACCTCCCCCTTCACTTTGATTATTGAACACTTGAAGCTCGTGCTTTGCATGATGATAAAAAATAAAAATAAACAAGCCTTATCTATTACCTAGGTGTAACTGCCTTATTTGTTCTTCTCTATCAAGTTGACAGTTCCTCATCTCCAATTGCCGACTATTCCTTTATATACATTTATCTGATGTGTAATCACCAAGGATTGTATAAGTATAAATAGGGACCTCAAGAGCTGCAAACTCTAGTAAGAAACGAGTCTAGTGAGAGATGAATAAAGAGAAAAGGGAAAAGGTACTTTGGGTCAGAGAAAGTGAGTGAATGAGAGTGAGGATGAGAAAAGAAATTAAGATGAAGGTTGAATTGGATGTCTGCGGAGATGGCAATAGAATGGGAAACAAATTAAGGTATAAGAGAATAAAGCTGCTGTGTTGATGATGGTTAGTCAGCTTTGAAAGAATCAAATAAAGGAGCAAGGTCGATTCCGGTGGACTAATGTCCTTCTGCCAGTATGAAGGGAACACGGACACAGAGGGGTAAGTACTAATTCTTTGACCTAAATGGTAAAGCTTCTGAGCTTTCAATTAGGGTTGTGATTGAATGGAGTTAGACAAGAAAGTATTAGTATTATTATGGTATACAGTGAATCGTTTGGTTGTGATAGCTCTTATGAAATTAGCTTCACAAAATCCAATCCTACAATATTGCTATCTTTTGCAATACCGCTTCAAGTATATATGTCAATTGATTTCTCAGCGAGTTATATATATAAAGCAGCATATTAGTATCAGACTAACTATATATATATATATATATATATATATTTATCGGAGGAAATAGTTGTTATCTACTAACTTGATCCAAGCTTGTTATCTTGTTATCAAGCTACAGACACATATGATATAAATAGTTTCAACTATATATGAAGTAAAGCATATATCTTGGAGTTGGAAATAATTGTATTATGCATATACATGGTTTAAAATGCCACCTTTCTTAATTATATACCAGAAAAAAGCATGCATATATATATTTGAATTTCACATGCTCCGTGATTTTCTAAAAGTTGTACTTATTCAAACATTTAGTTTGTTATGACCAAGCTATTCTAGATCAACCAAAATGACGTTTAAATTGGTTCGTGTTCAATTAGTAATACCAAGTTATTTGACTGGGGTTAGAGTTCATGTCATGCTTTTTAGTAATTGCCTACACTTGTGAATAGGAGTTGTTGAAGGTAGACTCTTGTAGTAAAGAGTCAGAGCAATGCTTTGGAATCTAGGTAGGGGAAATACGACAGACCTTTACGGAGATTCGCTTTATTAAATTCCGTGAAGCATTATATTATTATTGTCAATCTTGTTGGTTGATTAATGTGATCTGGGTTGCTAATTGGACAAATACTGCTCTTCCATGTTTACTTGTTATTGGTTATGGAATTATTGGTGAAATGCTATTGGTTGAGAATATACTATGGTATATGTGAATGATAAATGAAAGTATTTGTGAATCATTCATAATTGGTCATGTGGTTGGAGTTTCAGTGGTGAGAAGGAATTGGAAATGAGGGTAGTTGGAAAGGATCTTTTGTGTAGTTGAGCCAAACTCTTAATAGGTACCAAGTCTCAGGCGAGCCCACAGTGCACAGTTTCTTTTGGGTAATTCAGGATTGGCGACGAAGGGTTTTAGCAAGATGACTAACAAAAGGGGAATTTGGGATGATTGAGTTACAGAGGTTTAATTTGTATATTAAAACATTTGAACCACCATTGCAGAGGTAAAATGCATTGTATGGGACGTGCAGGTCCGCATGTTTTATTATATGAATTAATGGGCAGAGTGAAGAGTATTGCACTGCATTCATGCATTGTTATCGAGAATGATTTGGTACTTGATTACATGATTTTATAACACGTAATTTAGTATTGTCAATTTTAATATGGTAAGGTTATGTTCCTGCTGAGTTATTAAAGCTCACCCCTCTCTTGTTATGCAGGTTTACGAACTAAACAGTTTAAGAAGGTAGACGGGATGAGATCGAATTAAGTGTGAGGATAGAATTTTGTATTTATTTATTTAGCCTTGTAAAGAATTATTGAGTTATTTTAAATAAGAAGAATTTTATTTTCCAACCAGTTTCCGTTTTATTTTATTTATTTAGGTTTTAGCTCACGTTTTGGACTCGGGATCGAATTATCCACCTACCCCGGGTCCAGGGTGTGACACCTAAGGTGTTAATTGTTTTTGCAAGTGCATTTTTGTCCAAGAATAAGAAGGAAGAAATTTGCATCCACACAAACTGTTGTTTTGCTTTTTTATCACATAGGTCAATCACATACTTTTCTTAAAAATAATTTAATCTATTTTGGATAAAAAAAAAAATTCTATCACATTTTAATCGCTTTTTCAATATTTTTGTTAATTATTTTATTTGGCAGAAAAGAAGCTAAGATTACATTGTGGTCAGACGTTGCACACAGCTTTACTTCTTTGTCGTTCGATTCACTGCCCCAACCAAGAATTGCAGTTTTTACGAGCTTGAAAGTCAAGCTATTTGTAGGTATATATTTGAATCAAAAAATCATTTTTTTGCTATTCTTTTTTTTTTTTTTTTTTTAGATTTTTACGTGCCAGTTTAGTTTTGAAATTTTGTTTTCCTCTCTTTGCTAGATAGCGTTAGATGGTTTTATTCAGTCTTCAAATATTTTTGAAAATAAGTCTGGGTGTTCTTTGTCTCTATAACACAAATATTTTCATGTGTGAAAATAAAAATTGTTATGTTATGTAGTGTTTGAACAACACAGTGTTCATACATATACTTTGTTGCGTCTGTTTTAATTTTCTTCTTAAAAAATGAGTGTAGGTTTGAGTTAGTCATTTGCATAACTGCTTACAATGTCAACTCATACATCTTTTTTTCCTTCTTTCTATTTTCGTTTCCTTTTTTATCTTTCTTTTTTCTTATTTTTTTCATTTTTTGAGCGCAGGCAACATCATCCTCAACAATACCGGTACAATACTTTTCTTCGTTGATCTAGAGATTCCAGAATTAAATTCATATAAATCAGTGTAAGTTCATTCATTATCGTACAATCAAAGTCATAACACACCTAGAATTATTAAAAGAAAAAAAGTTATTCTTTTTTATGGTCATTTCACTAATGTTAGATCAAAATTGTTGCAGGTTTTTTGGCTTGTCTCACCCTATTACAACACTCCCTCCCTCTAATTAGGCAAGAGAAACTGAAGTTTCCAGGCTGAGGTCATGATTGAAGAGTTGGGCTATTTGGACCCCGGATTTATATAAGGTACACATAATGCTTTTACTTTATCATATTAAATCAAAACAATCTTATTCACTTTTTACTTCTTTTACATAAGCTTTCTATTTAATGTTATTAACCATCTAAACATCTTTCTGAATATTTCAGAGGATGATACATTTTTATGCAAGACATTAATTAAGCGGTTTAACATAACATATAAATGGTGGTATACTGCTTGCCCTACATGTGCCAAACAAATGTACAAGGGCCCAACGACTGGTCAACTGATGTGTCAAAAACATCCAAATCAAATGTTGACTCCTTGGTAATGAGTTAAACACTATATTTCGGTTTTCTCAATTGATCATTATCTCATATCATTCTTAAACTGAAACTTATCCTTTATTTTATTTTTAATTACATATTTTCAATTAATAGTTCATTGATCATGTAACCACATTACAACTTAAAAACTTAATAAAATTTGAAATGCAACTTTGCACACAGCCATCCTTTTATTTTTCATATGATTAGTATTAACATTCAGTTATAACATAAAAAAATCTATGAGAATGCAGTTTTTGACTTATTACACCATTTATCCTCTGTAATTAATGTTTTTTTTTTGTTTGAATGAATGTACAAAGTGTTCTTGGTCCTTGAAGACGAAACGAATGAAATCAGTGCTCTCATTATCGGCAAATCAGGCGAAAAGGTCTTTGGCATGGCATGCAAAGATTTGGTTTTCAATCGAAGATCAATAGATCAAAAGCAATTGCCAAGTAAGCTTCTCAGACTTATAGGCCAAAGGAAAAAATTTCACCTCCTATTTGGAAGCCGACAAAATTTGTTGAATTCAAATAATTTCCTCATCTACAATGTTTCTAAGGACACAATGATCCAACCAACAACACCACAGTCTATTAGCAGAGAAATTGCAGTGTCTTCCATGACAATTTCATCGTCCACTACACCGACTGAAAAAACTGGAGAATTGCAGAAGAGAAAAAGAGATTCAATCTGGAGAGCCCTTTTTACAAAAGCTAAAAACATGTTATATTCTGCATGATAGCATTTTTTTTCTCAATCTCAAATTATTTTCAATCTGACCTAAATCTATTTTTCCAATCTCCTTAATATGTTTGGCACAGCGAGACAGAGGAAATCTCTGAAGCAAATGTGCAGGATTTTCATCACGTTCTGATCAAATTGTTGAAAAAAAAATCAACATCAATTCCCCTATTTTTTTGTGCACATGAAAATGGGCCGTTGTAACATCAATTCCCCTATTTTTTTGTGCACATGAACAATTTGATGTTTTCAAATCCTTCATCTACAACTACTAATATTGATCAAGACCTAGCATAGCTACCAGGGGGAATATCAGACTAATCATTTTTGTACATCAATGGCAAAATGTTTCTTGATGTTTTTTGTATAAATTGTATAACTGCCGACACTGGCCTGTAAAAAATATTCACTACATTTTGTATGCAGTCTTTATTATCTTTATGTTAATAGTGTTAGTCTACATTTCTATACATCTCTATTTTTAGAACATCTTCTATAGTTTTATTTTCGTTCTCGCAATAACGTGCAGGCACAATTTCCTAGTGTTTCCTAAAAGTGGAGTCCATAACTCCTTTTATTTCATCCAATTTTCAAGGACAGTTATTCACTATATGTGAATTGGATTAGAATTTTCTCCTTCTCTATTTCATTCTCATTTCCCTCTTCTCTTCCCACACTTTTTATTTTATCTTTTTCTATAAAGTATATTAACGTGACTTAATAATGGCTATTCAAACAGGAAAAAAGGGAAGGGAAAGAAAAAAAAAAAAAAGAATCTTACTCCCTGTAAATTTGACCCACATACAATGTATGTACCCAATAAGAGAATTTCCATTCTAACCCCATGGTTAATACATTGAGAACTTGTGAGTACACACATTCACTTTCCAAATTGAATTGCACACTAGCCATTCCCCTTTTTACCAATCAAATTTGGAATCAAAATTTCAGCATAACCGTCACACTGCTCCGTGATGTTAGTTATCAATTCCATATCATAACATAATTGAAACAATAGACATAGAAGAGTAGAAGAGCGCATGCAAATTAAAAAACTCTGGCGCCAAAATCATTTCTCGTTCATAAAATACCAACTATATTGTTCAATATCACACGTGCCAAACACTAAAGAAATTTTGTGTATCCCACTAATACATTACTATGTTAATATATAAGTGAAAGATGTAATATGATTTTTACTTTTTTAAGTACATCGATATTTTTACACTAAAAGAAAGGGAAGTTCGGCTAAGCCACATAATAGGCAGCTTAATTTGGTATCAAATTCGTCATCCACAAAATTCAAACCTAAAACTTCTCACTTCTAAGTGAAAAGAAATACCACCATTCCAAAAGACAACGTAATCAGATTTGAAACCAAAGTTTCAGTAAAAACTGTGACACCGCTCCGTGACGTTAGTTATCAATTCAATATCATGACAGAATTGAAACAATTAGACTTAAGAGACGTAGAAGAGAGAGTGCATGCAAATAAAAAAAACACATGCGCCAAAATCATTTCTTGTTCACAAAATACCCTGCTCATTTATCACATGTGCCAAATGCTAAAGAAAATTTTTCGTATAGCCGACTGGTACTACATCACGTATTATTATATGAATGCAGAATATAATTGATATGGCGAAGAAACAATATAAAACAAAAGCAAGCGAAAGTAAAGGGCAATCGAAAGGCGAATAAAAGCCAGTGAATTCAGATCATGTGTCAAAAGAATACAATGGGAACCCGATCCGGCCAGCCAGGCACAACAGCCAGGTCTGTAGTAAATAAATAATCAACAGAAGAGTAGGCAGGACAAAAGATTAAAATAATGACTGCATAACAGCAAACACCGTCCCTCCTTCCTCTCTTCTTCTTTTAGTATAATGCCAATACTGCCCATCCCAATGCCATGGATCCCATCACCTTGAGGGACCTGATCGTCATTGCACCACTCTGCATTTCCAAAATCCACAGATTAAAATATTACAACAAACCCCAAGAAATAATCTTTTTTTAATTTAGCACATTAATAATTTCCTACCATCAGGTGTTTAACATAATGACACTACACACTTTCCTTCGCCTCTCAGAACAACTCTAACTTAGACTAAAAGTTAAATTACCCTCTTAAATTTTCCTTCAAACCCAATCCATCTCAAGAAGAAATTTTGAACTAAATGTTAAATACTAAACTAATGTTAAATTCCTCCCCCCCAAATTTAATCCAGAAATCGAAATAAACTTCACCTAATATTTATCAAAATATAATTTTTTTTAGATTAAAATGTTAATAAAATTAATTTACGATAGTCTACATATTTTTTTTTAATTTAATTTAATAAAAAAAATTTAAGTTTATTCTTTAATAATCTCATACTAAAATTTTAGACTATAACAGTTAAAGCAGAAAAATTATTTTTGGGTTAAAAACTAAATTTTCTAGCCTAAAAAAATTTGACTTTTAACCCAATCATTGGAATTGTCTCAGTAAGATTCATTTCTAAATTTTTTGACCTAGGGTTAATTAAGTAAATTAATCACATATTTTACCCAACCTAACCACCACCTATGGTGGCGCGTGAGTAGTATGTAGAGTCGGTATGCCGTGGGTGGCGGGACAATCCACCGCCTCGATCAACAGATCTGATGAATGTACATTAGGGCAAAACGACCACTACACGCTTAAGGGAGCGCGTGAACAAATAGATAATCAAAACGCGGCGTTTCGATTGATAACAAAGGATTAGCGCGGCCTTTACAGTGACGTTATGAACCAAGTAAAATTTGAACTGAAAATTCCAGATCTGGGTGCGCATTGCATCCACAGCACATAATAGATCTAAACAGAAAACAAAAGATTGGAAACAGAGAGCATACCTGGTCGTCAGCTGCAGTTGAAGGACCAGGAGACGAAGCTTCAGGGCTCGATGCAGGTCCCTCCGGCGCCGGTGGGCTGGCAGTATCCGGAGTCGGAGCAGCCGCAGGAGATTTGTGCTTCGACTTCTTGCTGGGAGCCGGAGAAGGGACCTCAGTAGTAGTGGGTGCCTCAGCTGCTGGAGCAGGGGTGGCTGGCAGAGGAGATGTAGCCAGTGGTGGGGAGCTGACCGGAGCCTTAGCCGGTGGGGAGCTCACTGGAGACGGCAATGGGGGTGAGACGGTAGCGGTAGGAGGAGTGGCCGCCGGAGTTGGAGCAGCGGCGGGCTTGGGTGGAGCCGACGCCGGAGTGGGAGCAGATTTGGGGGTGGCAACTGGAGATGGTGACTTGGGCTGAGGAGCTGCAGCTGGTGTAATAGCTGGAGGGGTGGCGGATGGAGTGGCCGGAGTTGTAGTGGGTGCGGCGGATGGAGCCTGGCCTCCGACGCCGGCGACAAGAAGGCAGATGAGTGCGATGGTGAAGATGTTGTTCCGCTCCATCTCTATCAGATTTGCTATCGCAGGATTTAGATAGAAATGTTTAGAGAGAGAGAGAGTGAGAATGTAATAGTCTTGACGAGAGTTTATATATGCCTGATCTCAACGGGAAGTAAAGAGGGTTTAATCTGGAGCGTACATTGAGCTGGGACCGGTTCGGAGATGGGCCCGGATTAGCCGTTCGATGGATGCACAAAGACGAAAGGGAAGGTTGGGACAGTCTGGCCTAGGACCACCGGACGCATGTGACACGTCCACTACTGAACATACTTCTTAGGTCATCTCTAACCGAATAAGAGTTTAATGAACATTATCAGGTCATATTTCTTACTATATCTAATCAAGGGGGTCAAAGGATCATAGACCAAACATAGACTTGTGACAAAAAACCATTTCTAATCGAGGGGGCCAAAAAGTCATAAGCCAAACATAATTTATTATTTTAATTGAATTAATATAGTTACTTAAATTAAACTATCTCAATAATATTTCGAAATGTAATCTCAATAATTTTTCGGATAGGATTTCGAGTGATACGTGTCGATAAAGTGAGTAACTCTCCAGATTTCTTGTCCATATGTAATCTCGAGAAGAACCATAGAGTAGGCATTTAAGTTTTATGCTGTTAAATGTTTTTTTAATGTTGTTTAAGTTTGAATAACTCCCCCAAGTAGTACTAGAGTGGAGATTGTGTTGTTTAATGTTGTTTAAGTTTAATGTTATTTAATATTGTTTAGGTAGTTATAGGAAAAATTAGAATTTTTTATTTTTATTTTAAAAAATTTTGTCCCAAAAAAAGAAAATTTCAAATCCGACGATCACCTGGCATCAACTAGCCATTGCTAGCTGGCGTCATGCTGATGCCAGGTAGCTGTTGGATTTGAAATATTGGGCCGGCCCAGTGGGGCCCACTAGCCATTTGGCCTAACTCTCGGTTGGAGACGGTTTTCATGTCATTTCAAGCTATTTTAGCCATATAGCCCTTTGACCGGGTCGGTTGGAGATGACCTTAGATTATTTTCAAAAGAGATGTCAAATCTTAAGTGTAATGTCATGTAATCAAATTTAAAGGTAGGAGTTAGCTCCAACCGATGGATTGACATATGAATTTTCATATGTCAAATTTGACGTATGAGAAAAGATAATGTCGAATAATTTTTAATTATTTTATTGTGTGGATTCCATTAATGCTCAAATCATTTTTTAATTATATATTTCCATTGGAAATGCTCTTAGACCGTCAAATTTTAAACATAAAATTTAAGTTTGAAAACTTATGTGTCACATTGATTTTTCTTTCTAAATTGTGTTTTCTAACCGAAATGTCAAATTTAAACTATTATTTATTTTTTATAGTTGTAATTGGTATTTTAAAACAAAAGATAAGTATAAAAATTATGATAAGCATTTTTTAATTACTACAAATAGATTTGAAGTCAACAATAATAGTAAAAAAAGACAACAACAATATCTTCCGACCGAGAAGCTAATCTATGTGGCATGACATGAATGACATCTCTCTCCCTTACTGTCAAATTTAACATCAACTTTTATTACCAATGGAATGTTTAAATATTTTTATATTTTTTAATTCATTTTCTTTCATTACCAATGCAAAGAAAACAAATATGAATTTTTATTTTATATTTAAAATTTAACATATCGGGTGGAAAGCAAAACTTTAAAGATGTCAAAGTGTCATATAAGCTGTCAAATTTAAATTTTATGTTTAAAATTTAACATCTTTAAAGATGATCTTACTTACTTTTAATGATGACGTAACATCATTTCATATTCTTCTATTAAGCATACACTTCACAGTTTACACTTTGGCTATAAATTAAATGTGCCAGTTTGTTTGATAATCATATACCATTTAACAACCATTTCGTTACTTGTCACAATATGGTCCACCTCTTTCAAACCATTTGTCACAAATTCCAACTATTCCACCTCTTCATTTATGTGTATTACATCGAACAACTTTTTCAATAGCGGCGAGACCTACTTTAATTGGCAAGTTATTTCTGCTAGAGAATAAGTCGTACAATATTGTACGCATAAATGTGGTCTCCTTCAGCATTGCTCTTTTTGCTTTCAGTTGTGACAATTTAACAAAAAATCAAAATTATAAAACAAGTTAACGATAAATAATTAAAAACCCTTGATATAAATGGCAAAAATAGAAACTAAAAAGAAGGCCAACGGACCAGAATTATTATTTGGCATATTTTAGTCACAACTGGGTTTTGTTACAGCTGGTTCGTTTCAGATGGGGTCATTTGCCAGTTTGACAGACCACTTGGCGCCGGCCACGTGGGTCGTCGTGACAATAACATTACGTGGGGGTTTACTGTCGTTTGGTATCTTTATTTGGATTTCTTCAGCACCGCCAAAAGTATATGGGCCCGGGACATGTTTGCCTCGGAAACCGTGATTGGGAAACGCATATTTTTGTCTGTTGGGTTCTACCTGGATTCTTTCCTTTTTTTTAATAGAAAATGATGAGATTTTAATCTCATTTTTTCTTTCTATTTGTTTATTAAGAAAAATAATAATTAGGAGAGTCTCTCTGTCTTGACATGGAAAACAATGAGGACTGAGTTGGGACATGATATTTTTATTTATTATTAATTTTTTTAACATACAATATTATCTACGTTAAGATAATGGAGTAAACTTAGCCTTACATAAGTAGCAATTTTGTGGTTCAAATTTACCTTTAGCGAGAATTGAACATAAAACATTTCAGTTATAGGTTTTATTTGTAGTTCGTAGATGAGTTTCATATAGTGGCAAGATAACAAAAATTATTTGGTGTTTTGAAGTATAAAATATCACTAAAGTTTTTACCTTTGAATCTTGATTTTGATGGTTTTTATCAAAGATTTAATAGTTAAAAGATCTGAAGTATTCAACACTCCGCACGATAAAAAATCTCTCAAAATATGGTAAAAGACAAACTGAAAAAATAAATATGCTTTAAGGCAACAAAATAAATTGGCTTAAATGTCAAAATGGTCCATGTGTTATAGCTATATGGCCAATTTAGCCCTCGTGTTTTCAATTTAGCTAATTTAGTCCTCGTGTTTGTTTCTTTTAGTCAATTAAGGATATTTCATTCAATTTCTTTTTTAAAAAAATCATAAGATAAATTACATGAGATATAATTACCCTTTCTCTTTACATAAAAATGAAAATCAATGAGAAATAACACATATAAGAGATAAAACTTCCAATCTGAAAAATGATTGAGGTTGTGACATAGAAAAGAGAGGGGGTAATGTTAGGGAGGAGGTCAGGGAAGTTGGGAGGAGAACAAATTTTCTTTTAATTTTTAATTTTATTTCATTTTTAAATATTTTAAATCAAATAAATAATTTTATGATAATTTATAAACTTTTCTCTATAAATTAGATGGAAATGTCCTTAATTGGCAAATGAAGATAAATACAAGGACCAAATTGAAAACACAGGGACTAAATTGACCCAATGACTAAAACACATGAACCATTTTAACATTTAAGCCAAAAAAATTTGACACTGACTTCCATTTAAACCAAGGGAATTAATTTTTAATTACATTTTAATAATTAAATTAAATTTGTTTAAAATTTTTTACTAAAGTACGGATAACCACCCAACTTTTTAGGGTGATCACTTAACATTTTAAAATTTAGATATCTATCATGTCACCTGCGTTAAGTAATGACTTTACCAACATTAAGTCATAATGTTTCTAGCATTAAATGATGATGTAGACAAATACTAAAGTGGTTTATGGAGGTCTAATTCTCCAAGTTGACTTCCTTTAGCCAAACCGTAAATTTGCTTAGTGATACTTCGTCGATTGAAAATTTAAAGCTCTGTAAATGATATGTGAGTAAAAACTTCCTTTAATAATTGTCCATCATCACTTAAGACTAGTGAACCTACCAAATGTTCACTTTTCAAAATATTAGGTAGTTATTTGGAAAGTTTGAAAGGTTGTGATCAATTTAAAATCACCTCCAAAAGTTAGGTAGTTATCCAGCCTTAAATTTTTTTTCCCCTCTATTTCTATATGAAAGAGATGAGATTCGAACTAGATATTTGTTTCAAAATTGAGAAGAAAGCTCTAGTGTTAATCTAAGTACAATGTATTTTGAACTAATTAAATACAATCATACAATGTCATATATTCTTCAAAGGACTACATACAATTAATCATTTGCAATAAAAGTATTTCATATATTTATTGCAACAGTTTCCTCGTATGGTTTTTGGACTAAAATCTTTTCAATGGATTCAAGTTTATTCGTTTAAGCAAAATAAGAGCCCTTTTTTTTACAATCCCGATAAGTGCATATGTGAGCTATGCTGGTTTATATTGGTTTAAGGCATTGTACGCTTTCTTGCACTTTTTTACATTTTGTTTCTTATATAATGTTATATGAGCAGATGAAATAAATTGGTATCGAACTCGACATTTAAGAGATTCGAACATAACACTTCTCAATTACAATTAAAAATGAATACTATTAAACCATAATACTGAATGACCTCCCTAGTCGTACATTAGCATACTATAAAAATAGATGAGTTTTTCTCCGTTATGACTAAAAATAGGGTTGTGGATTAAAATTTCCATGCCAAGACAAAAATAAAAAACTTTAAATCTTCTCTCATTAGTTACATTGTAATTAATTTGTCTAATTTTTTTTTATGGTTTAAAGGCCCTTCCTAATCTGATTTTCTGGCTCTGCTACTGATTATATCTGATTTGAACCAAAAAAAAAAGAGGAAAAAGATTATATGTGACGGGCTTTGGACTTCATTGGCCAGACATCGCAGGAATGGTAGGTATCAGCAATCCAAGGCCCAGTTTCTTGGAGCCCAACCTCAGTTAAAGGGGGTAGACAATAACATGTAGCCGCAAGTGGTATTTTACTATAGTCGTGTAGAGGAATGTTGTCATTACATTACAGCGTGAGTTCGAACTTCGTCAACTTCCTAATCTAACATCTAATCTAACAAATTTATTCTTCTTCAAAAAAAAAAAAAAAAAAAAAGGAAACAAAAAATTAACATGTAGCTTGCCTTGTCTTTTTGTTCGTAATCTACAGTCTGTTGGACCTTGAAGATAGACGATAAGGGGATATGGGAAATCTCTGAAATGACTTTAATTTAGAGTGTGTTCGGTACCATTTCGTAAATTAGTTTTCTTTTATATATTTTTTCACCTACCTTATATTTATTTATTTATTTATATTTTAGTTATAAGGCGATGAAAAATATGATAAGGATAAGCATGACAACACTCATAAAAAATGGTTGAGTTCTCAAAAAACGAAAAGAAAAAAATAAAGAAAAGAAAAATGGTCTAATAAAGAATCGAACTTATTTATTTATAGGGTTGAATAGATTGTGGAACATAGGGATATTTTAGTCCAACCAAACCGGCCAATCTAAATTTTAATGGCCGGTTTAGTTTGGTTTTGAGCAAAGAAAATGTAAAATGATTTAAGCATCGAATTGAACTATAATAAATTTTTTATTTTTTGTCAAAGAATGATAATGAATTTGTCTGGTTAAGATTTTAAGCTTCTGTGAACTGATATTGAATCTGATTGGCCACTACATATTGATAATTAACTATTATAAAACCTTCTAGCAACAAAAAGTCTTTCCTAACCAATCAAATTTGGTTTAAAAGGTATCTTACCTAAAATTAATTGCACTCTTACGTCAGCAAAAGATAAATAATTGTACGGAAGCACAATTATCTTTCAGATTAGTATATCTTTAATTACGAAAAATTTTATTTAAACCCATATCACGTTTTTCTACATTCAACTTATTCTTTACACCTATATTATTTTTAATTAAATACTTAATATCTCTTTAAACCCAAATTTACTACCTAAACTAACCTTACAAACTCAATTCAAAATGTAAATTTATCTTTACAACCCTTTAGAAAATAAAATCTCAAATTGAATAATTTGGTGAAGTTTCTACTTGTTTATGGGAATTATGAAAGCTTTTTGGAGTTTGACTTCTGTGGCCAAGTTGAATAATTTGGCGAAGTTCAAACTTGTTTATGAATCTTCGATATACTAATAATAATTTCTTTTTAAGTTTTCCTTTCAGATTTTATAGCTTGAATTTGACGAACTGTTGTGTTTGTTGACAAGACTAGATGCACGACAATGGCAAAAAAGTTAAAACAAACTTCAAATTAATTAAAAATATATCCAGAAAGAGTATTAGAGTTTTTTTTTTTTTTTTTTTTTTTTGTCGAATTTGAAAGAATATTAGGTTAAAAGGGTGAAAATCCTTTAGCCTCCATCCTCATCAACTCAATGCCATCGCTACTCCTTTGTATACTTCTCCATATGTAGAAACGTGGAATTATAATATTTACCAGGAATGCATGAAAGAGATGAGGCAAGTAGTATATGCCTAAAGCTTCGAGGAAACCAAATTGGCAGGGGAAACCAAATTGCATGAAATGATGAGAGAACATGGAATTATAAGATTTGCCTAAACCTTTGAGGAACCAAATTAGCAGTGGAGTTTTTGCCACCATATACATTGCGAAACTAAACAACCCATCTTCTCCACTCTTAAAAAAGCTTCTTTTTTTTTTTTTTTTTTTTTTTTTTTCCCCTCCTATAAGGGCTCTTAGGGTTTAAACTGAAATGAAGGTAGGATAAACATTGTATAATGGTAGGGTTTAATTTTTGGGAGTGGGTTTATTGATAAATATTAGTTTTATTGTTAATTATATTTGTATTTGATGTAATTATGCAATTAGAAAAAAATAATAATTCACATTTAAAGTTTAAGTTGGGCATAAAAAAAGGTTATATGGGTCCAAATAAAATTTTTCTTAATTACACATGGCATACAAAACCCCATTCAAGAAAGAAGATAATTATTTGGAACAAATCGACTGATTTCAAAGACTATATAGGACTATATGATATCGACATTATATCAATACGACAGTGTTATAAAGGATTATTTGCTAATGGCTATGGTATAGCGTTATTTGAGAACATCGCAACCGTAATAGTGCATACTTGAGAGCATTTCCCAAATCAATTTGATATCAAAAATACTATTCTTACTATTTATTTGTATCATCTATTTAATAAAAATGAAATCCCGTGTGACATCCCACATCGCCCAGGGGAGTGATCCTTATATGTATATTCTCATCCCTACCTAGCATGAGATCTTTTGGGAGCTCACTGGCTTCGGGTTTCGTAGGAATTCCGAAGTTAAGCGAGAGGGGGGGCTAGAGCAATCGCATGATGGGTGACCCACTGGGAAGTTGCTCGTGAGTTCCCAAAAACAAAACCGTGAGGGCGTGGTCGGGGCCCAAAGCGGACAATATCGTGCTACGGTGGTGGAGCGGGGCCGGGAAGTGGTCCTGCCCAGGCCGGGATGTGACAAATTGGTATCAGAGCCTAACCCTGGTTGCGTGTGTGCCGACAAGGACGTCGGGCCCCTAAGGGGGGTGGATTGTGACATCCCACATCGCCCAGGGGAGTGATCCTTATATGTATATTCTCATCCCTACCTAGCATAAGGCCTTTTGGGAGCTCACTGGCTTCGGGTTTCGTAAGAACTCCGAAGTTAAGCGAGAGGGGGGCTAGAGCAATCCCATGATGGGTGACCCACTGGGAAGTTGCTCGTGAGTTCCCAAAAACAAAACCGTGAGGGCGTGGTCGGGGTCCAAAGTGGACAATATCGTGCTATGGTGGTGGAGCGGGCCCGGAAAGTGGTCCCACCCGGGTCGGGATGTGACACCCCGACATACTCTATCTCTACTAAAAAAATGGTACCCTATAGGTGTTTCGTTTTTCACAATCAGTCACTTTTTCATGAGACCTCATGACCCTTTTAGACAAGAATTGGAAACTCGTGACCCTTTTTGACTCTAACTTCGAACCCTCGATGGTGTAAGATGTATTTATTTATTTTTTCGAGCAAACAATATTATCTACACTAAGGGTGATAAAATAAGCTTAACCTCACAATAGACCAACAATAATGTGATACGAATTCGTTTTTGACAGGAATCGGACCTAAGATCTCTCACTTAAAGGAAGAACCAAGGAAAAAGAAGAAAGGAAACACTAGAGAGGGAAATGCGGTCAACAACGACAAGGTCCCAGAAGGATAAAAGATGGTAAAAATAAATATGTATATCATGACAACTATTTATTGTGGATTAGAACTGCAAAGCAAATTTATTGTGATAAATAAAAACAAATGCCGGGGCAACGAAAATAAAAATTACAACCTTATTATCCTAGGGATCTGTACAACAAATCAAATAAACGTATAGCAAGCATACACGTTACAATGATATAAGCCGGTGTAAGATTTGCAGAAATCTTGCCTCAAATTGACTCTGTTACTCTCCGAAGAACAAGGCAAACAATCTTCCCGCTTAAAACATTTTGCTGCAATCAAGTCAAATTCAGGTGGTCACGACATCGTATCGAATGATGCGTATATTACATGTGGGAGCTTCATTTGGATACCTGGATGTCCAATATCTAAAGACTACGTAGCATGTGCAAAAAATTAGGCCTCGTTCAGTGCCTTGGATTGAATTGGATTGGGTAGCTTGTAAACTCTTAAGGTATATTGATTACTGAAGGTTATAGGTGAATGGTATTTACATTTTTAGGGGATTAGACATGACGGAAACTTATCCCTTACAATCCCGCCAATTTGGGAGGGAGTGGAAGGGGTGAGGGGTGAGTTTCCGTAAGAAGTAACCCATTTTCCACCTTCAATTTGGCCACAATTTGTTCATTTCTTCCTTCAACGTACCTTGAATCTAGTGGGGGTTGTGACGGTTGTAAAATCCACTTCAATCCTAGACACCAGACGAGCCCTAGTTTTGAGCAATCAGACATGTATACTGTATTCTCATTAGATCTACTGATGCAGTGAACTCACCTCTTCAGAACTTTCAGAAACTCAGTCATCATAAGTGCTCAGAGCAGCAACAACTGAACCGGTTGTGGCGAGAGTTGATTGCACATCGGGATGATCTTTCCAGGATGTTGTTGCCTTCAGACATGGATATAGCCAAGTCTTCATCGAATAAACAAACGAGTCAGGATCAGAGTTCAGAATGGCTTCCCAATCTACCTGTAAACCTTGTGGGATATTTCCTATGAATTCCATATTAGCAGCAAGAAATAATCCGAGCATAACAACAAACCCCACAGCAGCAGAGCCTCTTGAAAGAGGCATAAAATTGTACCTGAGACGATTACATATGGATGTACTCTTTATTTAGAACTATATAATTTCGGAAAGACACATGCCATATGTATGCATCAAGGTCAAATGATATACCAGTAATATGTCATCCTTAAAATTGCATCTCTCACTTTTTCAAGCACGATGAATTCATTAGATCCATAATTTTCACCGCAATAAGCGTTGCATATAGCCTGCGGATATATAGTCGAGACATGAACATTAGCTATTCATTCAGCCAAACAATTTGAAATAAATAAAGAAAAACACCATCAAGGATTGCACCAACAAGGATTGTTGATACACTGAGTGAAGGGCAAACAACAATATAAACAAATATTTTAGCATCTGTAGCTAAAAAATTCTGCTCATTGGCACCAGCCTAAAGCTCCAGTCTATCCAAAAGATTCTGCTTTGAAGACAAAAAGTAAATGTGGGATTGTATCTTAAGGTTCTGCTTAAGCAGGATATATGGTGGCTAATTGTAAGGTATATCTCGGGTACAATATTCTGTTTACATATTAATTTATGTAGTGTTAGCAGTCTGGAATGAAAAAAGTATATCATCAGGAATGCGCTATTACTAGGATTATGAGTCTTGCATAATCCAAGAAGTAATAACTCTGGGAAGGTATCAGTTTTGAGCAATATGAAAATTGAGTGTTCACAAAGTTTGCAGAAGTGAGAGAAGTATAACACTTCAAAGCACATTTTGTTTCATGAGTCAGGCTACGTTACAGGTTGGATGTAGGATTAGCTAGATCAAATTCAGATATACTCTATGCAAGATCTTGTACGAGCATTTCACTGGCCAACACAATGCTCCGGAGATGCTATACATACAAAACTAGGGATAGGGGATGGTAAGACGCACTTCTCATGTCTCACAGTGTGATATCTGTTCTTCCCATACAAATGTATTGCTCATATCAAGGATACCCAGAAACAACTTAAGGGATTTAGCATGTTAGATTACCCGTATCTATTAAACAAAAGAAGGGACAGAAATACAATTAAATTTATTGGCTCGCATAGAAGGGTGTAGGGTAACATACTTCCCATGCCTTCGCCATTTCTGCATCAAATTCATCCCACCTTGAAGGCGTACAAGGTGTTCTGATTGCAAATTCATATTTGTTCTCCCCCCTGGAATAGACATTTGATACATCCAGAAATTGAAAAACGAAAATAAGTAAATAAGGTGGAAAAAATAAAAGAGAAAGTTGCAAGCCAAGGAGCAAAAGACTACATTTTTACTAGGGTAATCCTCGTTCCTTCAAGTTGCCTCCTGAAATAAGTAGCCAGTCAGAAATTAGGCGTGACATGGAATTAAAATTTAAGGACATCAATTTTAACAATATGTAATCTTACCCCTCAAAGGCAGTACTATCGCACCAAGTAGACAACCAGAAGTCCTCACCGACTACTCTGTATAAGTCAGCGCAAGATTTTGCTTGCATAATCTGCATGGATATAACCATACTAGTGAACAACTATTTACATATTAAAGAAATTATTCTTAAATGAGGGTTAAACATGAAAAAGAAAAGCAAACAGAAATTACATATTAAAAGTGACAATATCATATATGAATTTGATAAGAGTAGTCTTCCAAGTCATAACATAAGATTTTCGAGAGTATAAATATAACATTGGTTAACTCACATCTTGCAATTTCCCATCCCTGGATAAATCAATAAGGTTATCGACCTTACTATACACATAAGATCTTTCCTTCATAATAGCCTTGGCGACATTTAATGTTCTGCCACATTGACAAGTGATGAGCAATCGAGGAAAGGCAATTGTTTGAACAGTTCAATACTAAATGGAACCATTATAGACCTTCACCTTTCAAAATTTGGGAAGTAGCGAACAACTTTTGCTTGTCCTAGGATCAATGGTGTATGAGATCCAAATCCAGCATTAAACTCTTCACTGAGTTGTGTAGAAATCCAGGTTCACATTAGAAGACGACATAGAAGAATATTTGACCATCTTATTTAATCATTAAAATGGAAATCAGATGGAATACCTTAGCTTGTTAATCCACACAACAGGATCGCATGGCTCAGAAATCTGCCGCCATTTAACAGCTATTGAATAAACCTCATGCCATGACATCATTGACCGTGCAGATGAAATAGCTTCTGTAATTCCATATGAAGTTGAGGTCTCCGAAGAGCTACTCGTACTACAACCAGCACCACCTCTGTTCTGGCTGGGCAAATTAACTCTTTCCCTTCTCCGGCCTCGCTTACCAGACTTTGAGATGCTTTTATTATTAGAAAATTTCCATTCCGCTTGGAAGGAACGCCATGCTTTTGAAACCCTTTGAGCAACCTCAATAGCAGCCAATCCTGCCATACGATGCTGGTAGACATAGAATATGAGAAACGTAATAAAATTATTGGTTGGTTAATTCGAAGACTTCATGGCAAGGAAAACTAGACAAACAATGAAATACATTAAATTCTATGCATGCAGAGTTGAATGCTCAAAATGAGTCAACAGAAGAATGCCAAAAGCTACGACGTAATAATAACAACCCGAACGAAAATAAAAAAGTAACAAAAAAAAACAATGCGGAAAAAGCTTACTTGTTTCTTCTTTAAAAAAATATGGAAAATGCAGAATTTAAGTTTAACTTGTCTACACGACCACAATAGGTCAAAATTAACAGATTTTACAGTCAAGTACAGATATTAGCTCCTTTTTTAAAACTTGTTTGGACCAGAAAAGTTAATTCTTGTCTTTAAATTGGCTCGGTACAAAAAGTCTCAAATTACCCAACAAAACCATGAGCACTTTCATTCATCAATTTTTGTTTGGGACAATGAGGCGGATAAACAGACCACGTAAAAGATGCTTCATTTAATAGTGGAACCGTTCTTGATGTGCACCTCTGGTGAAATGTTTTGCAAATCTTTCAACTGAGCAACTTTTTAACAGATGATATACCATTTTCATCTAAGTATGAGATAGGTGAAAGATTATGAGGCTTGAATGCATTGCAACATCTGCAGCTTCAATTGAATCTAACTGATCCAGATTGTTGAATTTTAGTGGGAAAAATAGAGGTGTAACTATTCCTCAGGTAATACATTTACTTAAAATGATAAAAAGTTGAAACTAGAGAAAATGGAAAAACAGGAAAGAAATACAATTAAGAAGCCACAACAATTGTTGACGAACTTCAAAGTTATCCAAATCACCTGACGCCGATTCGGTAAGAAGCCAGGACTATCATATTGGATTTTCCTTCCAATTGAATCCGCAGCTTGCAGAAGAGCAGCCTTCTGCTTTGTAACTGAAAATTCTTGCTTTCGAACCTTGCCTTTCTTCAAAGATTCACGCAGGGGAGGTTGTCGATAGACCTTTTCGCATACATTCTTGGGGTGCAATCTCTTGCACCAGTACTCCTGAATATTTGATATTCAACACATAATAAACATAACGTAGGAGAATTTGGAGAAATTGGTTAATGCTCCATTTGCATGTTGATTTGTAAGAGGCTGTGTTTAACCCTCTATTTCGGAAAACATGGTTGCATTTTATAGCTAAAAGAAAAGGAAGTTTTAGGGTTTAACCCTCTATTTCGGAAAACATGGTTGCATTTTATAGCTAAAAGAAAAAGAAGTTTTAGGGTCCTCTTTGAAAACCATGACTATTAAAGTGTGTTTGGATGAGGGACTTTAAAGTTCCAAGAAACTTAAGGCTAAATTGTTAAAAATCACGACAAGAAGACTACCAATGCACTATTCAAGCACTACCAAGCTTCTTCTAGCACATCACAAAGAGACTAAACAAAGGACTTCCAAATGACACCTGAAAGGTGTGTCATTTCAAAATTCAAAGTTTTCTTAAATGTATTGCACCTAGTTATTTTCTTCCTCTTATCTAATTGTTGCAGTGCATCCTACCAAATATAGCCCAAGATCCATGTTACTTTAAAGTCCCTAATCCAAACGTGCCGTTAAAGTTACAGATAGAGTTCCCTTTTTGAAGTAATAGTTTAATAACTTTAGCATGGTTATATTTCGCCTCTTTGAAGTGGAAAATATTACATCTTGAAAGTTTCATATTTCAGCTTCAATTTCACAATTTGTCAGCTAAAAGACTAGATAAGGGAATCGCTTCCTGTGTAAATTTTATATTTCTCAGACGTCATTTTATACTTGATGCCTTTTGTGTAATTATTTACAGTATGTCAATATGCATTTATTCAGGTATAACTGTGCCAAACAATGTTAAGTTTCTGATTTGAGAGGCATTCACTTGCTGAATGATACCTTGAAAAGTGAGAATCAAGATCGAATATAAATTCTCAAGAGAGAATACCTTGAAAAGTGAATCAATATCTCCATCAATATTAAACCAGTAAAATTCACTGTTGATTTTTGATGCTGTGTATAGAGCAATCTCTTTCTGAAAACAAAACAAAATAACAATGTTAAGCGTTTTAACATATAAGCAATGAATAGTTTGAGTTCAAATAAGGACATTGTCATTCATCAGTTCCCCTTGTGTGATGTACTCGTGATTTGTCATGCATAAGTTTTCACTCATGAAAGGGATACTAATGTTTCATTCAATAATATTGACAAAATCAAATAAAATGCGGGATGGAGCAAAGTGTCAAAGGTTTATTAAAGACATATGCTAGAACATGGAACTGCACGCCAAGAACTAGGCATATTAGTCCAGATAAATTAAACCTGATAAAAAGCAAGGCATTGCAACACAAACTTCTCCATCGAGTCTAGCTCCAAATCAAGCACAGCATCGTAGTCCTTGACCTGTGACCAATATATAACTGAAATATGAAAAATATGTAGCTGATATTCCAAACCCAACAAACCAAAAAAATAACTTCTAATACCGCATGTCCATATTCTCCAAGGGCATGGTAGCAGGATGCCCGCAAATACAAGCACTCAATATTGGCACTCTCAATGCTCAACCCAGTTGACAAATCCTTAATAGCCTTGCTGCAGGATAGAATTCAGCAATAAATTACAGAGACTATTTCAAAAATAGCACCATGCTGCATTTCACTAACATGATACCACAAATTCAGTCAGGCATCTCCAAGCAACATTAGCAACTTTTTCATCTATTAATATGGTCAAATGTCATCATCCTTAATATAATACTAACTACACCCAATATGTATGGAGACTAGAAAACCAAGAGTATAGCACTCCACCACAAAAAAAGAAATAAATAAATACATAAATGAAGGCTATTGTGCATGTGGACTATTGTAGTGCCTAATTGGATTGTTGTATCCCAAAAAAAAAAAAATATCGTTCTTGCAACTGAGGATCACAAATTACTAAATCTATATATGATCAGTGCTTAAGTGGATTGTTGTATCACAAAAAACACATCATCCTTGCAATTGATGATCACAAATTACTAAATCTAAACATGATAAAAAACACAGGTGATATCCAAAAATCATTTATTCTTCAGAAGATCATGCAAACGTGTTAGGAGTAATATGGTTAATGGTTACATCAGTCAACCACTGAATCCAAATATATGATTTGGTAGAACGCACCTGTGTTCTCCCATCCCATGGAGCAGTAGTCCACGCAAATGATATGCTTTGGCAAACCTATCAGATTTAGACCAAAAAAAAAAAAAAAAAAAAAATATCTCCAGTGTTAGCACCAGGCACCTGAAGATCAACATAAAAATTACAAACATGGATGGCTTAGTTCAGACAGAAAAATGCTCACCTTCCATCAATTTGTAGAGCTTTCTGCAGACATTCCAAAGCCTTGGCTGGGTTTGCCATATCTTGATAGAACTGGAATAACCGACATGACAGAAAAACAATATTCGTTATAAGTTCTAACTGTTTGATTTGTATCAACCAAAATGGCAAGTCCTATTGACTCTATAAGTAATTAGGAGTGAACTAATAAACTGCTACAAAGCATCAGTTATGAGCCTATTCTTTAGATTCTAGTTTATTATGAATACTATGTCGTCATAGAGACATTGTCCCATATTGATTCCATGAGATTCTGCTTTTCACTATGAATGATGCCATTGGAATTGAGGATAACCAATGAAATGAACTAGGCACAAAGCTTTCTCAAACCTTGATGGAAATGCATTTGGCCTTGGTAAACAAAGAAATTTCTCATGGATACCTGGGTTAGCTGCACCCATGCCTCAAGAAAATTCTGATCCAGTTGAATTGCTTTCAAATGTGCCTCCTCAGCTTTTTTATATTCACCGACAGAAGACAATGCCAAACCCTAGGGAAGCCAATTACAATTTAGTCAAGACTCAATAGTACAAGATATATTCCAGGGTAAACAGCATGAACAATCACTAGACAACAGAATCAACAGGAAACTGAATCTTGGAAGACTCACCAAATATGTGTATGCAGATGTATTATCCTTGTCAAGTTTCACGCACGCAGATAGATCTTCAACAGCAGTGTAGAAGTCCTTGAACTTGAAGTTGGCAATTCCTGCAAAATTACAATGCTACTGTTATTATCTGTCTATAAAAAAATTCGTTCTTTTTGGCTACTAATAAAAATACAGTGAATAGATTTCCCAATATGTGCAGTTCTATTGGCTATTGTGTCATAGTATTGAGGTTATCATGCAATAGTCTCTATCACTTGCATATAAATTATCATTTAATATAACTGAAGACCTCACAATCTTCAATATCAAGCTTGTCAGTTAATAGCCTATCAATGCCTCTAGAAAATTGTTTGCCTGCATCATTTTTAACATCTAAACAGCCCTTAATGCACCAAAAAAGTCAAAACGAAATACTGAAATTCCTGTAATACAATGTCATTTTGTTCATATAAAAGATGAAGGCATTATATTAGAGCATTTGAAACTGAGTCCTAAGATATGATGATTAATGAAAAGATATGGGGGTTTGAGCTAGTTACCCCTTTCGTGCAAAATGTCAGCTGAATTTGGTTCAAACTCTAATGCCTTGGACAAATCTTCAATGGCCTGGAATTATGAGGGAACAGTACATGAAATATGCATGGCAGTTCTTGTCATAACAAAAAACTAGATATTATTCTATTATTTTACCAATAATTAAGTTGAAGGAACAGTGTACAACCACGACCAAAATATTCATTAGTTAAATTCAAAGACAATACGGTTACATGGAAAGACTAAGGTAGCATAAAAACCTCAACAAATTCTCCCATGGCAGCTCGCGCTTGCCCTCTCCGTTTCCATGCCTCACAAGCTGATGGATTTGATTCCATGGCCTGAACAACACAATCAGATCAACCACTTGCATGTGAAACCAAACTGTTTTTATTCTTCTGTCAGATATTACTTAGTCAAATACCTTTGTAAAATCAGCTATCGCAGCCTCAAGTTCCCGTTGGAAAGCATAGGCTGTCCCTCTCCCTATTAGTGCCTCTGGATAGTTAGGATCCTCTTTCAATATCTGTGCATATAATTTACAAAAATGCAAATGTTCATAAAACTTGCTAATTGGCCCATAAAACAATGACCCTCTAGCCCTGTTGTTCCCTATCCGCACACCAAAAAAGAAGAAGGGAAAAGAATACAAATGGAAGTCAAAGAAAAGCAAGGAAAAGTATAGATGGGAAGGCAAACTGAAATTGCCAGAAAATGTTCAGGATGACTCGCATGGAGTGAAGCTTTACCTGGTCAAATATTGATATGGCATGAGCATACTTCCCTTCATTAACCTGTAAAAGAGTTATACTATATGTTACACAGAATATAAGGTTTAAACCACTGGAACTTCAACATAAACGTTAACTTTGCTCAAACAGAAAAACCGTTACCAAATAAAACATTATAACATACCTCTGCTATACCTCTTGACAGTCGAAAATCCACACTTATTGACTTGGTCTTTGAAAGTCTAGCAACAGAGAACTTTTTATTTTTCTTGGACTCCTCGCCAATTTCATCACGTATATCAGATTTACTACTTAGTTTAGGGGGTGTGGGAGGAGTTTCTATTAAATCACTTGACTTGCTACAAATCATAGGTAATTTACTGCATGTATCACTTAAGTCATTGCATGATTCAGAACTTAATTTATCATGATTCCCATTCATTTGGCTATCAAACTTCTTACTTCCTCCGGCTTTATCACCAATTCCATTCGATGCAACAAAATTACCATTAGACTTTCTATGGACCTCGGAGTTAACCGTTGATTCACTGCATAATTCTGATTCACCACTCAATTTATTGTCATTCTTATAAGTTTCACTAGATTTCCCATTAACATGCGATCTTGCTTCGGATGAAAGGTTAGATGATGTTGAGTCTTTTGCTTGGTTTTCATATCCATTACTTTTGTCCTTCTTTGCAATTGTTAAAAGCCCTTCCAGTTCTAGCAACTGCTTCAGATCTGCAGACTGACAGAAGGCATGTTCATAGCCTTGCTCCCAAACCAAAAGAGCATCCTCTTTCCTTCCCAAAGCAGAAAACGCACGACCTAGACAACAAAAACCAAGTCTAAGATCACAAAATGCCTGAGACCCAAGAGTACTTCATGTCGAATAAAAAAAAGCATCAACTAAGTGCACACAGTGAGTGCACAATTATGCATGTAAAGAGCCATATGATTCTAACATAATGAAATTTTAGGTCAATTATAAATGTGCTGTTTCGGAGAGAGCATGAGTGTGTACATACATATACGTACATACATACATATATATATATATATATATAATTCAATACTTTCTATTAAATGTATTTTTGTATACAATGACGGGGAGTAAGCTCCTAATTATTTGAATAACCAACTATAAAAATACATAAAATCCAAGTTCCAATTTCCCACAGACCATTCATTAAAGCATTTTGAAGTAACTTTTAGATTAACAAAAAAAGAAAAAAAAAATCTAGATACAAGGACCGCCGCAATCAACACCGCAAATCATCTAAACAATGCAATTGTGATGCCTTAATATCTTGCGTACAAATTCTATGAACTTTTCACTCTGCATCAACTAACCACTCACTTAATCACATATTCCATACAACTAAAATTCAAATTAAGACTACATAAATTCCATCCGGAATCTCTAATTACGAGTAACTAAACAGTTGCACAGTTAAGCTATAATCTTCAGCTAGTTACTCTAATAATCCTACGTTAAAAAAAAAAACGATATAAACATTCCAAGTCAAATAAGAGCTCGAATTCGAGGAAAATGATCGGAGGAAAACCTTTGAGGATGTAAGCTTGAAGAAGCGCGGGATCCAGCTGAAGCGCCCTATCGCAGTCCTTAATCACGTGCTTGTGGAGCTCCAATTGGCTGTAACAGAAAGCTCTGTTGCTGCAATACACCAACATTCACAGCCACACAAAATCGATCAGAATTCGATTACTAGATTGAAGATCGGTAGAAATCGAACGAGCGAGTGAGAGAGATATGGAGAGAGCGGCGGACCAGATATCTTGGATGGAAGAGGACTGGGAGAGGAGGGAGTCGAGGACTCGGATGGCCTTGGACCAGTCACGTGAGCTGCAGAGCTTGGCGAGCTCGGCCCTCTCGGCGACGGTGGCCGTCATTTCTGAGTCGCCGGAGCGAGGGATCGGGATGGCGCCGGGTCTGTGAAAGTCTCGAGTTTTCTCGCTTGTGTGTCTGTTCCGCGTGTTCCTTTCTTCGCTTCAACGGCTCCACCAAGGGGACGGGTTAAAGCGGAATAGGGGTAAAATTGGGAATATGGAAAAAGTAAAAGTTGAAAACTGCGAAGTGGGGAGGAAAGAGAGGAATGGCTGTGAGCCTGTGAGCACAACTGGATGGGATTGTGTGCCTACACGTGCGGGTCGCACGTGTTTCGATATTGACATGATCGGTTGTGGTCTGGCACTTTGACATTTTGTACGGCATCCGACCAGGTAAATTTGCAAACCCATAAACCTTGTTCATGTCGGATGGGCCTGATTTAATTTGGGTTCGTATGTACTTTGGACTGTTTTTCTCAGGCCCATTTTAGTTATCACAAAAAAATACAGCAGATTTATATTAAAATTTACCAAACGATATGATGCAGCTTTTTTCACTCACAGCATTGACAAAAACATAACTTACTAAACACTTACCATTTATACTCCAAAACTTATTATTTTCAAAGTACATCAAAAGCAGTTTATGAAAAAGACTACTACAATACTAAACTGGCCTTCAGAACTTTTATGCGATCGTTTGCTAAGGTTAGGCTGGAATATACCTTTACTCGATGATTTATGCTCTAATTCTAAAATAGGAGAAGGACTTGCATCAAACATGTTTATTGTCACCTGACACTCCAGTCCAATAATACAATATTGTGTGTAAGTTTTTCTCATAGGAAATTGCATTTTTTTGTCCTTAAAAAGAGGACAACAAGTGGCAAGTCATGATTATCCACCCCTTCCGGAAGCCGGAAAAACTCATAGAGGCATTTCAGCTGCCCCTGACCACAAGTCTAGCTTCCACATCAACAGCTGGTTTCGCACCCGATATCTCTAATTTTTAGTTTAAAGAAAACCTCGTAATTTGGCCTTTACCACTAAACCACCAGCTTGTGATTAAGAAATTGCATTATTAGATCCAAACATGTCATGTGCGACTGTAAACATGTAATTTTGTTCCAAAAATATGCATGTTTTGACTGCAACGAATGTGGACATCCGCAGATCGGCAAAGGAACGACAACATGCGGAAAAACATGTTCGCCAATGGCACCACGCAACTGCTTCGTGAGTCATGACAAGTGTACTCATACAAGATATTTCTTCAACTATATACGTAACATGCATGGCTCCTTGGGAACAAGCTTTCATACTTCCGTGGCAGAAAGTGGGAGATGTGGAACATTAACCTCCTTTCCTTCTTATGACGGTTGTCCATGTGTCCGATTGCATCGCAAATTATTGTGGGTAAGGAGTGGCGGCCGCCCCTTTCTTTGCCGGAAATCAAGCTTAGGAGCGTGGTTCCGTCCCTTCGGTCTCATCGAAAATGATGAAATTCTGTCTGATTTTTGGCTTTTGGGTTTCCCTGCTCTATCCCAGCACAAGCTGATCGCATGCTCTCTTATTTTCCCAAAAAAAAAAAAAAAAAAAAAAAAAAAAAAACCTAGGCCAAAGAAAAGAGGAACGAAGATCTGCATTTTGCAGTTTCTGGAGACTTCTCCCATCCCACCCCTCGTGACCTTTCATAATTACAATTGGTTTTTTTTTTTTTTTTTAAATATTGGCCAATCAATTTGCACCACTTAAATTGCTTTGTTTTACTTTTTAATTATTATCTAATTAATATGACCATTCTTTCAATATTTTTTAAGTAATTTGTTTGACATTGTTATTTATCTTAAATTTATACAAGTTTTAAAAAATAATTTGTAAAATATTACGAACTCCTAATTATTTTTTTTCTTTCTCTTACTATCAAATTCAACAAAGTAATAAAGAAAATTTGTCAATATTTTTATATATTATATGTTTTTTGGATATTATAAGCTATATAATAAATAGACAATTATTTATATGGTATATAATAAATTTATTCAAATTTGCCTAGGCCCTCGCCTAAGTGTAAAGTCATGTCCATCGCCCGATTAAAGATTAACATCTTTTAAAACTTTGCTAATTATACAGTTAAGTAATAGGACGATACAACGAGAAACGGTGCTAAATCATCCTTCAAATAATATTGTTGTTCAAACCCACCTTCGACTATTTTGAGTAGTCCAAATCCTCTTTTGAATATTTCGGTTAGTGCAAATTCTCTTACGGGTAGTTCAAATAATCTTCTTGCAAATCCTGCACTTAAACCTCAAATAAATGTTCACATTTTTTCTGGACGTTAAATTTTTTAAATTCTGCCCGTCCTCTCAATAATTCTTGACTTTGCCATTGAAATTATCCACATAACTTCGAAGTTGAACCAACAACCAACAAAGACAACGATTTTTGGAGATGCGTGGAAACACAATTTACATGTAACACATTCACTGACGATGAAAGTACGTGTTCAATAACAAAGCTTGTCTGTTTTGATCCAAATAACTGTTCAATAACAAAGCTTGTCTGTTTTGATCCAAATAACGTTACATTATGTCATTATCGAATCAAAACACCAAGTCGCACTCCACCAGAAGACCTAAACCCAAATTAACAACCCACCTACATAATCAGTTGACTTTAATTATTCCAATTACGCTTTGAAAAATTATTACAATTACACGGCTATGTCATATCTGATGTGCTTGAGCAGCACCGGATTCACAACCTCCGGCGAGCTCAGTTGCGGAAGATGACCGTCTGACGACATGACCTCGACGATCGACTCGCCGCCAAGATTCTGGTGCAAATACTCGGCCACAACCACAGGGACAGCAAGGTCTTTTACACTCTGTAATATGTGACATGGCACCGTGATCAACCCAAGCATTTGTCTCAGGTCGCTTTGGAATATGGTTTGTGCCACGCTGAGGGCAATGTCCGGCCGCATGTTGAATAGGGTCCGGCTGAACTCCTGGACCGCCACCGAGTCCATGTCGCCGCCCACAGCCAGTGGCGCGAATCCAGAGCACCATGCCTTGTAGTTGGAC
Organism: Pyrus communis; assembly: GCF_041283825.1. NCBI lineage: Eukaryota > Viridiplantae > Streptophyta > Magnoliopsida > Rosales > Rosaceae > Pyrus > Pyrus communis. The sequence continues at coordinate 17,873,122 of NC_142566.1, read as the reverse complement.
CGGATCGCCTCGAATAGTTGCTCAAGATCTTCTTGCTCGAATCCTCCATAGTAGTCCACGTCGTTGAGATACCTATAAAAATGTTTCATTTTAATTAGTTGAATTGTTAATTGTGTTTAGGAAGTATAATTAAATAACAAAACAATCATTGAGAAAGATTGGAGAGCCAATATACTAATCAAAAGGTAGTTTTCGAAGATTAAGTAGTTGGGTTTGTGGGACTTCAGCTTAATTGTATAATTATTAAATTAATTAGTCAATTAGATCGATGGATCCACTTTGAACAGACATGAACTAGTTTAACAAAAAAATATATATATGTATATGTGTGTGTGTGTATATATATATCAAATAAGAAGGTAAAATTGGAGAAATTAGTTAATAATTGATGGATCCTCTCGAACAAAGCTTCGAACAAATCAGTCTCCACTTTGTTGGACAAAGTAGGGAGAGGTCGAGAACTTCAAAACTCTCCAAATCACAAAAATAAAAAACTAATATCTTATTGGCAAAGATAAATTTAAGATGATTAAGTAATTGGGTTTGTGGGACTTGAGCTGAATTCTATAACAATTGACTTCGTTTAGTTCCTAATTAAATGGATTAATTAGACGACGATATTTACCTAGGGGAGGCGGCGATCATGACGAGCTTGGTGAAGAGGTCGGGTCGGGTGATGGCGGCTATGGCTCCGATCATGCCTGAGACGGAGTGGCCGACGAATATGCATGACTCGATGCGGAGCTCCTCGAGAATGGCGAGGAGGTCGTAGGCGTAGCCTTCGAGAGTGGAGTAGCGCTCGAAGTCGAAGTATTCAGGGTTGGTGGTTCCGGCGCCCATGTTGTCGTACATAATGACGCGGTAGTCATCGACGAGGTGGGGGACGAGGTGCTTCCAGACCGACTGATCGGTGCCGAAGCCGTGAGCCAGCACTAGGACTTGCTGACCCGACCCTAAGACGCGCACGTTGTGAGCTTCTTCCACTATTCCCATTGCGGCTCTCTTTCTCTTCTTCCGCTTTCTCTCTCTTCTTCCTCTCTATGTTGCTTGATTGATGGTTGGTTTGGCTGACAAGTGCCAACTGGCACCACATATACGAACCCCTGCTGATAAGATCGCGGGGGGTGGGGGACTAATCAGCTACTGCTGGTGTACTGGAGCTTTCTGTGTGTTCTATTGACTGTTTTGACTGATGGCTGGTTTGGTATTGTTGTGTTTTGAAAAAAAAAACTGCTTATGTTGTGCTGTGAGAATAAGCAGTTGTGAAATAAAGCAGCAGAGTGTTTGGTAAACTTTTTGTAAAAGTGCTTTTGAAAAAAAAAAACGGTATTATAGTGTTTAATAAACTTTTATGTAAAACAGATGTGAAAAAGCTGGTTTTTCAAAACTGGGTTTTTCAGCTTTGTGTTTTTGGCTTTTTTCACCAAAAACTGTGAAAAAAAAGTTGAAGCTGAATGTTTACCAAACATAAAAAAGCAGATGGGGGGCTGAGTACCAAACTAGGGCTGAGTCTTTTGACAAGAAAATGAGGATTCTTGGTTAGAGCAACTCCACCCTAGCAAACTCCTAAGCTATTGGGCAATCCAATCCCCCATCCCCCAAAAATGGTTTAGCCCTTCCTAATAACTTGGGCTCCAAAGGAGCCCGACACAGACCCCAGGCCCTAATCGCCTGGCCTGTGACTAGGTCGAGTAACGTCAAGTTGACGTCATGGTAACGTCAATCTGACATCACGGTGGCGTCAGCCACGATTTTGATTTTTTTACCCCAGGCGCGTGTAATTCACCACGAGAAAGGGCGCCTCCCTCGACAGGATTTCAAGGGTGGGCACGCGTGCAGGCGCACTAAGTGGCTCTGGATTAGGGGCTAAGTGGCTCTTCCTCAATAATTGGATTTCCAACGACTATATTTTTGGGCCCAACGGCTAGATGACGTAAACATTCTGGACCGTTGGATTTTATTTTATTTTTTGTAATCCAACAGTCTAGATTAATTAAGTTAATAAAATTATAACAAATTATCAAAAAATTAAAAGAAAAATTTATTTGGTGTGTCTTTGTAAGTTTATGTGTTAAAATCTACTCACAAAGTACTTTTGGATAATGACACGTCGTGTTACTAGATTAGTTAAAAAATTTATCCGAAATTAAAAATAAAATTATTTTTTATTATCTTATAGAAAAAGTATTTTAATACAAATTGGCTGGACTTTTCAGTTTAAAGGCGCATATGCACTTAAGCAGTTACTGTTCACTAAAACTAGTAATTGTTTTGCTCAATAGCTTGGGAGGTAATAGCCTAGGGGATAGTTTAGGGGTGAAGTTGCTCTTAGAGCAAATCCATCGTTGCTAGGCCCCTTTGGGGAATAGCAACTCAATCCCTTTAAAAGAACTGTAACTGTCTGCAGTGATCAATAACTACCCAAGTGCATCTTCACCCTTAAACTGAATAGTCCAGGCAATTCGTCTTAAAATATATTGTATTTTTTATTTATAAAATAATTAAAGATAACTTTATTTTTAATTTCGGACAATAATAAAAGGTTTGTTGAAAATATTTGAAAATATTGAAATGTAGTGTAAAGTAGAAGAACATTGTTAGGTATTTTTTATAGAAAAGAATATATATTTTTATATTTTTAATCAATTTTTATAATTTTTTTTATAATTTAAATTGTGCTTGATGTCATGATGACTTATCCTTGAGTCACATAGCCCAGACACTTGGCCAATGGATTATTGCATGACTTCTTTATTGGGCTCGCCTTAAACCCAATTACCCAAGTGGGCGGGAGTGTTTTTTTTTTTTTTTTTAGGGGCCGGGGGGGATAGTGGATGGGGTGCCTATCCGCAAGGCAATTAGCAATGATGGAGTTGCTCTTGTAGGCCCTCGATTTAGGACAAGAGTAATGCTAGAGAGATCAAGTTCCTAAAACAAATTTTGTAAACTAAATGATGTGGATGTTGATGATTAGATTATTACTTAAGTGTTTATTAACATGCTTATTTTCTATTGGTGACACATCATTTGGTTTGCAAATTTAGTTTAAAATTTGGTCTCCTAGCATTATTCATCTCTCTAATAGAGGTATGGCCTACCAGCACATCTGAGTGCCATCTTTGTTAGAGAGATGATATAAATATGTGATAAAAATAGCATTTTTGTTAGGACAATTATAAGAACGCTAGTTGTATTTTTTGAGACGCTAGTTTGTAGCCTAGGAGAATTGACATGAAACAAGGACATTAAGGTGGTGGCGTTTTAATTTTTTCTTGTGACGTCAAGTTAAAACCACTTAGAGTTTATGCCCTTTTATCGTTAGAAAGTCTGCTAAATTGTTTTCTAAAACAATTACCAAAAAATCATGTGTAAAAAAAGTTAAAACACATGACAACATATTAGGTCATCTCTAACCGTATGGGCTATGTTTAGCCCTTGTACAGATTATAGCCCTACAAGAAATTATTTTTTAATAAACAGTGTCAAACAATATTTTTATGGGAGTTTTAACGAAAAACTCACAGTACTGTTCACTTTAACGAAAAACCACATTTTTACACTAAAAAGTCGATCATGTTACTATTCACTTTACCCTTTAATTTGTCCTTATTGTTAAAACTTAAAGTTTTCAAGCGTTTTTCATTAGTTTTCCTTATATTTATACCATCTCCAACTGAAGGTGGCTATTTTTTAGCCCCCCAATAATTTATATTTTTAATTTTGTTTTTAATTTTTTGGTTAATTGAATTAAATTGCCATATTTATAAATGAGTAACTCTCCATATTTCTTATCTTTATGTAATTTTAATAATTTTTCAGAATGCTATGTTTGTTTTGCTTCAAAAAAAAAAAAAAAAATTAATTTCTCGGATAGGAGTTTAAAGAATGTGAAGAATTGAAATAAGATGAGGTAAAATAGTATGGAATGGTGAAAATGATGTGAGAAATGGTTTAGATATTTATGAGAAAAAAAATTAGATTTTTTTTTTTAATTTTAAATTTCATCTTTAAAAAAAAAATCAAATTCAACAGCTAGCTGACGTCAGCTAGCAAATGAGTTGCTGACAGCTGGGCCCAACATTTCGAGCTGGTTGGTTGGCTAAGGATGCCCAGCCCGCTAGCCATAAAGTTGGATTTTGGCCCGGTGGGTCTCAATTTTTTTTGCCCATCCCTCCATTAGAGATGAGTTTTGTGTCAAAAAATGTCATATTTTGGCTTAAAACCCCTTGACCAGCCCAGTTAGAGATGATCTTATAAGATTGACAATCAATGAATTTGGTCTTCTCGATCCATATAGGCCTCCCTCTGCAACATAGTCTGACTATTTTTCATTGGGAAGAGATCCCTTCTGGATCTGTCTCACCAAATCCTAGGGATCCGGAGATCCGATCCCTGAAATTTTGATCAAACGGTTACAAATAGGGAGCCTCTCTAAAGGTTATAATAATTGTAGCCGTTGAATCAAATTTCAAGAGTCCGGATCTCCAGATCCCTAAGACTTGGTGGGAGAGATTCGGAGGCGATCTCTTCCTTTTTTTATTGACCACATAGTCATGCTTGAGGATAGAGTCAAAATCTTAGGTTCATCTTTCTTAAATGGAAAACAAATTGATTGATATGTTGAAATACGTGAAAGTATGAAGATACCAAGCTTAACTGATTAATAGGCAGATGTATCACTTAAATATTGATTTATGACCGCTTTAGTTGTATAATTATGTTGAGATACTGGTCACAATTAAATATCAAGTTATCAAACTCACTATAAATATGCGTTGTGCTTGCACTCTAGTTAGACCTGAGACCTCATCTAATAAAGTGGAGGACAATCCCTAAACTCAAAGATGATTTCGTGCTGATATACATATTGATGAGGCTTTTCATAGTAGTTTAGGTGAGTTTGATTTTTATATAGAAGAATCTTGCACCATATAATCCCTACAACATATTGTTACATTAGTGTGAGATGCGAGTTATGTTTATTAATTGTGAGTTATACCTATTTTTTTCCTATTGTATATAATAAAATTTCCATGAGTTTAATATATTAAACTTACACACACACACACACTATAGTTATAGAGTGACTGTTTACACACTTTCTCGGGCCAGTGTACTGGATCTTTCCCATTATAATAGTGAAACGATAAAAATAAATAAATAATGCCGATTAGAAAGGCAAGGCCGACGCTTTAGCCTTGCTTCTCCAGCTCCACCAGAGCATTTAAAAAGAATGCTCGGGAATAAAGCCTAATGAAAGTAGGCAAACAGAAAGATCATGTAACTTGACAGATGCTGCCACGACAGCTTGTTTCTCAACCCCAATAACTCTTGTTCTTCTTCCTTCTTAGAGGTCGATTCAGCAACTTCAGTGACCCCCATGGTTAGTCTTTGTATTCTTATGGGCCAGACTCGAGAGGGATAGCTTTGCTTTTGGGTTCTAAAGATGCCCCATCTCGGTTGTGGAACTAATCAGCTCTATCAGATTGCTTGCCTCCACAGTGAAGCTTCCAGCCATTGCTTCCATAACAGGACAGGAGTAGAAGTAAGTGCTTCACATGTGGAAAAGCTTAGACGCTCTAAACCAGGTTTCAATCGTTATACATATATATATATATATCAATAACTTAAAGTCATATCACTATAAGAGTTTGATTCTTATTTAGCATAAAATTTATTTTTCGGGTCCACTGTGAAACAATAATTATATATTGTATGTCTACAATTTTTCCATATTAAAGTTCATATATAACATATTTGATATTATCGCACTAAGGGGTGGGGGAGTGAGCTAATAATATACTAGCTATAATAATTTGGTTCGATTTTCTCGCCGAAGATTTGGTTCGAATACATTTTTGGTTTGAATCGAACCTAAAAGATCTCATCTATAAGTGAAGAAGAATACCACCAGACTATACCTTAGCTAGATTTAGAAAAAGAAAATTTGGAAATTTGGATCTCAATGTCTACCTGCAAATATATCTTTCATACATAAAAGGCAATCCAATCCAGTTATCCAAAGTTATAAATAGCCATTCTAAAATGTGATCCTTTTGAAAATTCAACTCCACTAAATAAAGCAATCATAACATACATGGTCATCTTCATATGTGGACCTAAAATAATGAATAATTATTAGCTGTCATATTCTGGCAACTGGACACCTCAACTCAAGGTGTGAGAATTTTCGCCCTTAATCATTTTTTTATAGTGCATGTTACAAAATTGGGTTCAAGGAAAGGAAAAAGCCAAACGCCAAGTTGAAGAGTGGAGAAACCTATAAGTCCAAGAGAGACTATGAATATTTACCACTACAAATAATGGGTAATTTGGTGCATGAACTCTATCACCTATTCCATTGGATGTGATAACATTGTTGGTAAATAATAAGTTTAGGATTTGGGCTCAACCCATTAGAATTAAGTTTTGTTCAAGTTATGGTTTAGTATTATAAACAGGATGTATGTTATTCACTTTAGCATAAATCAATCAAGATATAGTCATTCAGTTGTAGCCATCCCAGCATTATTGTTTATTAACAATATTCTTACTTTCATTTTTCGTTGTTTGTCCGTTTGTTTGTTCTTTTGTATGTGGACTCTAATTTTCAACTTGGTGCCAGAGCAAGCTTAATTTGCTTCTGGTTTTTGTTTTTGGTTTTTTTTTTTTTTTTTTTAGTGTATCAGTTTGTCTGTCTCCGTTGTTTGTTTTGTCCAGTTTCATTCCGTTAAACTTTTTTCGTTTTCTGGTTTGAGTTACCCTTTGTTTGTCGTTCATAAAAAATTCAAAATAAATCTGTTGAAGTCTTAAGCCAGAGTTGTGCCCAGCCGCTGGAGCTACCACACCAATGTTGCACCTTGTTTTGCACCACCATCATGCTAGAGCCTTGATGTCGTTGTTTGCCCGATTTGGACCCACTAGCCCCACCTGCAGCCTGAAGAACTCGAATCTGACGACCACAATATTGTTTGCTACATGCTACTTGATTGAACTCATATGACTCATCTGCTTGAACAATTGTTATCTTCAAGTTGGAGACTGCCACCCACTGGTGCTAGCCGTTGTATCTGATGAAAGAGTGAAATTGATAACAGATGGAATAACCTGTACTTACAAATCTATGTATATGCTTCTTTGACTAGTCAGCAGCACGAGTCAACTAAGACCAAATGATTAGTTTAACAATAACGAAATCAATCAATTTAAAAACTTGAATTACTAAAAAGTTCCTTGTTAACTAAGATCCAATTCAGTACAGATTCAAACACTGATTATCTTAGTTGCAAGGACAGGTCATGGTGATCGCATCTCGTACACAAATACTAAGGTATAAAAGCCGAGAAAAACAATAATCAACACATGATATTTTTGGTTGGAAAACCCCACCTCTGGGTTAAAAAACCAAGGACTTTCCACTAAGCCTAATTTACTAGTGTAAACAACATTCATACAAAGTTTCTGCACAAGCTCAATTCCTAGATCCCTAATCTACGGAGCATCTTATACCTTTGTGCAACCTTGCCTTACACAAGATGGACTCATTCGGTCATCACAAAGTGATAGCTTTTCCTGAGCTCATCACCTTGTGGCACCTAGAACCAACATAATCAATGCAAATGATATGAAATTTGGATTTAAAACCAGTCAGTTTCTCCAACCAAATATTTGAAAAAAAAGACTGACAATAATACAAAACTTGATCTAATTGAGAAATTTAACTTAAAAAGCTAGATCAAGAACACAACACAAAACAAGAGAACTAATGCAACCTAGATGCACAATGATTTTGGGGTTTTAATGCATAAGAACGATTTTGTGGCTGGGTAACTAAAAGTGGAAGCACTAAGCTCAAACTCAATCTTTGATGAACGTAAAATATTTTAGACAAAGAAATAAAGGAGGCAACTAGGGTTTTAACATGGGAGCTGCCATAATTTCTATCTAAATAAGGACAAAAGCCACTTGTCAATGCAAAGCTCAATCTGAGCAAATCAAAGGCTAAGATTTCAACTTGGAACAAAGTCGCCAGAAAGCCCATGTGGGCTAACTTAAAAAGTGTGTCTAGACAACTGGACAATAGTGACAATTTCTAACTAGATAACATGACTAGACAAAAAGAACTCAAGTTAATGCATGGAATGTATATGAATGACCAAACCTTTTGTGATGATGAATTGTCTTCAACCAATGCCGTCGGACACAATATCCAACAAGATAAACCCATACTAGAGTTATATAACCAGAGATAATCTAAGAGCATGTGTGGTATCATTTACAACTTTTGACAAGGAAAGCCATATATCTAAAACTAGACTTCACAATCTCCCCCTTTGGCTTTCCTTGACAAAATATTCCCAAAACCTATAACTAAAATCACACAATCGCACACTCCAAAGAACATCAATCACCATGAGAAGATCATGTAACAACCCCTTGCAAAATACAATTCTCGGCAAGAAACAAGTGAAATTTTATCATGGGTTAGGAAATAGAATATGTAAAAACACAAGGTTTTGCATGTTTTCTCCCCCATTTTGTCATGGTAAGACAAAGTGTGAACGGAGACAATGCAACAACATTAAAGCACATGATGACTATGATCACAAAAACATACCATAATAATAAAACATCATACTAACAAAGAATGTACAATTCTCGATACCAAATCATTCCACCTCATAATCAAAGTAAAAATAGATGTTCAGGGGCCTTGTTTGGCAGTACCAAAAAGAAACAAAACAACAATATAGGAAAGAAGTTTCAAGATACATTAGTGTCACAAATGTTCAAGGACATGATGAATAAACTTTCTTAAAATATATGACCCCCAAGCTAACTACACTCCCCAATAATACTAAAACTCCTCAAATTGAGATGAACCACTTGAATGAAAGGCAGAATTAGTAGCAGCAAATTTCTCACTCGGATCATCTTTAAGGTCTTTTTCTTCCGGATCTTCTTATTCATGATTTTCTTTTGGACAGTTGACAGCATCATCCTTGTCATCAGAATAAGTAAACCTGATATACTTGGCCCTTAGTAGCATAATCGGTTGCCATTTGTGCAACAACCTCCTCAGAGCTCGCAAGGAAGGTGGCAGAGAAATATGATGGAGACTGAGGAAACGTATCCATTGAACGAACAAGAACAAGCTTAGGGGACACCTAAGAGGCTTAGGCATAAAAGAAGATAGATTCAAAGATGGCAGACTAGCAAGAGGTATATGAGGCTGACTGACATGAGTTGATGAGACATAATGACTCATCGAAGACTTGAACTCAACAAAATATTGCCTAAGAGACTGAAGCTCAGATTCTAAGAAATCAATTTCCTTATCCTTAGTGGCAGAGGGTTGAGGTCGAGGACGAGGGTCACCATGAGCAACTGCGCACATCACATTGCTTAGGTTCATAATGTCTTTATCGAAGACTTTGGTGGATTTGGGGTAGAGGTCATCAAGACGAGTGGGTACACCGACTTGTTCACATATTTGAGTGATCAAACAGGGATGAACAGTTGACCCTCTTTGCTATTTACCAGGATGATTAATTTTGGACAAGATGAACTTAAAGATAATGTACCCAAAAGGAATAACTGACCCTGACAACATGGCAAACTGAATCCTAGTAGACTCAAGAGGTAGATTATTGTTTGATGAACCTAAAACATTCCTACGAATGAAATCTGACCAAATCCTATAAAATGGTTTTAGACAAGACTTTGATGCTTGACCTTTGACCAAAGGAATAGATGAACTAAATAGGCTTCACGATGGTATGCATTTATATCATAATGATATGTGACAGTGTTAAAAGAAGATATATCAGAAGCAGATGATATATCAAGTTCAAAAATTGAACAAATGACCAACGGATCAAAAATGACATTTTTACCTCTAACATAAACTACCCCACCAGTCTCAAAGAACTTCGAAGAGATATTTGAGTAAAACTCTTGAACAATTGAAAGATTTAAGTTTGACGGATGAGAGTTTACGCTTTGCAACTTATATCTCTTCACAAAGTTATCAGAGCGAATAGCATTTGGCCCACAAAGGTCATCCCAAATGATTCTTTATTCAGGAACCACTAGACAAGTAGCCATGATCTTAAAAAATTTCATGACACGAGTTAAAGAGAAGGTACGAGGAAAACCCATGGATAGGGCATTCGACGAGATTTTTGCAGATTACGAACGAGTCGTGCGACGAGAGATGAGAGACTGAGACCGAGATTGATGGGAGATGGTTGAGTTTCTTGGCAGGGTTGGCTAGATTCCCGATGAGAGAGAATCGGAAAGAAAGAGAGATTTAAAAAAAAAAAAAAATTCAACAGTAGTTAGAAGAGAATGGTAAAAACCTAGATTGGTTAAAAGAGGTTACAACCTAGGATACTGTGAAGATATTTGAGTTGTTCATCCACAACCAACGGATATGATAAGACAGTTAAAAGCAGAAATGCAATGACAAAAATGCCTTTTCCAACCCTCATAACACTGACAAGACTAGACCACTGGTCAGAACACACAAGTGAATAATTTATAGGGTGATTGGGACTAGACACATACACCCAAAAGGTAGCTAGAGTAGCCTTAACAAAGACTTTACACAACAAGAGATTGATCTTGGTATCAATCAAGCAACAACCAAGCAAATATTTCTCATAAAAAGCAACTAGCGAACAACTTCAATAACTATGCTTCCCAAAAGAAGAACCTAAAATAAATATACATTCAAAATTAAACATGCAACACATTTCACAAATAGTATAACTTCAAGACCACAAATAGACAGTGAAGCATAAATTAACAAGTTTATAGTACAATTGTGATGTGTCAAGGTATGAGAATTGGATTGCAGAAAGCCATCTTTAAATCAAAACCTCAACCAACAAGGCTCAAAACAATTTTTTTTAAAAGCCACCCAAACTTTTAATAATCCATTATGTTTAAGAGCTAACACTTTCAAGACATTATGTTTTGAGATAATGAATTTCCACTAACACTTTCACTACATTTCCCATTAACATGCGGTCTTCAAGAAAAATTATGGGAGAAAATAATTTGAGGATGTAAGCTTAAAGATGTGTATGTTCCAGCAAAAGAACCTTATCACAGTCTTTAATCACGTGCTTGTGGAACTACAATTAGTTGTAACAGAATGCTCTATTGCTGCAATACACCAACATTCACAGCCATATAGAATCAATCAGAACACAATTTCATTACCAAATTGATGATCAGTAGAATTTGAACGGGCGAGTAAGAGATATGGAGAGAGCGACGATCCAGATGTCTTGGATAGAAGAGGACTGGGAGAAGAGGGAGTCAAGGACTCGAATGGCTTTTGTTAAACATAATGCACTTCCCCTATAGGTTAGTTGTATCAATTGTTATGCAGAGTCGTGTCTCATGGGAAGAACTATGTTTATGGTATCTCTTTAGAAGTCTAGGGTTGTGTCTATAACTTTTGTAACTAATCCAAAAGTTATGCATGTTATGAAAAGGTCTAAATGTTATTATAAATAGCCAATAAGATGGCCTAGTGTTGTAATCAATTTGTAAGCAATAAAGTCAGTTATTAAGTAAACTCCAGTTCCCATTCAAAACTATTCCTGCATATTCTCTTGTACTCTTCTTTTATGCAATACAATTGAAAACTATTGATCTTTCCTCCAACAGTCTTGGACTAGTCACGTGAGCTACAGAGCTTGGCGAGCTCCGTGCTATTGGCGACGGTGGCCATTTTATTGGTGCGGGATCTGTGAAAGTCTCACGTTTTGTCGCTTGTGTGTGTGTGTGTTCCTTTCTTTCTCTTCAACATCTCTAGCAAGAGGAATAGGGGTAAAATTGGGAATAGGAAAAAAAAAGTTATTGTTGAAAGCTGAGAAGGGGGCGAGAAAGAAGAGACGAATGGCTGTGAGCACTAAGGTGGGCATAAAAATTGCCAAACTATAGAACTGAACCGTAACACAATATATTGAGTCAACTAGAAGAAGTGAAATCGCTCTTGAGATTTGGAGCAGAAGCTTTTGATTCCAATCAAAGTCAACTAGGAAGGAAGAAGTGAGGGAGGAAATGACGAGTGCGATCCCACGTGCCAAAAGGAATGTGGCATGAATGTAATAACACAAACTTGGTACGGGCAAACTAGGAAGAACATTGCGCTTATGAACAATGTTTAGTTCATTTTGAGTTTTAGTACATATTAAATTTCACTTATTTTCATTAGGTAAAAAGATGCCATTATTCATTCAAACTAGTAACTTTGAGGAGCGGACATGAAACACATATCTCAAATACAATAATGGATGATTGTATCATTTGAGCTAAAAATGCTTACACGGAGATGATGATCAAAGATTCAAAATGATTAAAGGGTAAATATACAAATGTAGCGGGTGAAGGAACAATCAAACCTAGATCTCATATACAAGAATGAATATTCATAATTATTTGGGTAGCAAGCTCCATGAAAAAAAAATGTGAATCTTTTCAATTCTCATAGCATACTTAATATTTTCATCAGTTCTTAAAATGACAATGTTTACCCTTCTTTATGTTTCACACACTCTTCCACTTGTGAAAGAAACCGACCACCACTACTTGCAACTACCACAACCATTTTAGAGGTGATGACTTTCTTAGGCCGAGATGAACACCACTATCTTCGCCACCATGAACCACGGGTCCCCACCAACCCCTCACCATCGTTTCCACCCCCCACCACCATTAACATCATGATCATTTTAGTTAGTACACAAAAAATAAAACAAATTTATATGAAAATTTATTAAACGATATGATACTATTTTTTTTGTCTCACAACACTGATAAAATACAACTTACCAAACACTTAACATCTTTACTTTACAACTTATCATTTTTAATGTGCAACAAAAACAGTTTATTAAAAGAACAAAAACAATACTAAACTGGTCTTTAGAACTTTTATGTGATTGTTTGCTAGGGTCATGCTGGAATATGACTTAAACCTATGCTCCAATTTTAAAATAGGAGAAGAACTTGCATTAAACAGTTTACTGTTATTGTAACGTTCCGGCCCAATAGTATAATATTATATGTACATTTTTCTTCATATAATATTGTATTATTAGATCAAAACGTTATGTGAAAATAAACATGTTACATTTCAGAATAAATATGCGCATGTTTTGAGTACAATGAATGTGGACATCCCATGTGAACACAGATGTTCATGCAACTGCTCTCATGACTCATGACTCATGAGTAATCAGTCATGACAAGTGTATTACAAACTTTAGGATCCCATTTTTCGCTCGCCTTTAACTTATATATAACATACATCCCTCCCTGGGAACAAGCTTTTATACTTCCATAATACAAAGTGGAAAACGTCAAATATTAACTTCCATTAAAGGTTGCTTGAGAAAATGCAAGTGGTGCAACTGCACGGGGCTTCCAAATTGAAGAAGCAGAAGTTTTGTTTTCGTATGCATATCTTATATATATCTATATGTATAGTTGGTATACAAAAATAGTTATTAGTGGATACTGTTGTTGTGCTACTTTACATCCTGTTAGAGCCTTAGAGGTGGGTTCGAACCTCCTTTTGCTATTTTTTACTTCTTTATAATTAAATGCATAAATTTTCAAAAAAAGTAACACAAAAGTTTCATTTTTTTTATTAAATGCATGAATTTTAAAAAATAACACAAAAGTTCCAACGGTGTACCTCTTAAATTTAAAGGAAAACACTAATATACACCGCACCACCGGTTGTTTATAGAAAGTACAAACTAAAAAAACAATTACAATCTCAGCTTTTATTTAGAGGTTTCGATTTATTTTGCATACGAATCCTGGAATCTCGGGACCGCTTTCATTCATTCATATGACGTAATCCTGGGATCTCTAGAGATCCTATGATCGTGATCATTCATCGTATATCGTGTGGTCAGTTTTCGTTAGGGACTATTTATATTTATTTTTAAATTTTAAATTTTAAAATAATTTCTAACCGCATAATGTACGATGAACAGTGTTGGATCCTTTTCCTCTCATGTCTCTGGATCTTTTTCCTCTTATGATGTTGTCCATATGGTCAGATCCTTTTTCTCTTATGACGTTATCCATGTGTCCTATCGCATCACACATTATCCACATGACTCCGAAGTACAACCAACAACCAACAAAGACAATGACCTTTTGAGACACATAGACAACAACCGACGTTGTATTTTTTGTATTCAATAATAAATCTTGTTTATTTTGCTCCACATAACATTCCATTATCGAATCAAAACTTCAAGTTGCACTTCACCCGAGGATTAATATTACAATAAAAAAAACATTAATACAATTAGGCCCCTATGTCATATCTAATGTGCTTGAGTAGCACCGAAGTTTGGGCTGGGCAAACGGGCTCTGGCCCGCTGGAAGGGCGGGTACAGGGCAAGTCCGTATTATTTTATATATAAAACAGGGCGGGGCGGGTCCAAGTAAACAGAGGGGAGAGGCGGATCCAATTTTTTGAAGACATAGGCCCTCGACCTAAACTATATCCAATAAACCTGTTGATCTCAAATCTCACACACACACCACATCACTTTCTCCCAGACTCAAACTGAAACTCTTCTCCTCAGTCCTCCCTTTTGATCTCTCTCTCCCAAAGTCCTCACACTCGATTCTTAGTCTCTCTCAATTAAACTCGAAGGGATGAAAGCCGAGCTCTGTCTGACTTAGATTTGCATAGAAACCGAGCTTTGCTGACAGTCTTTAATTAGCCCATCTTCCCAACCTCCCTTAATCAAACATTTTAGTTCCTAACTCGAAAGCCTCATCGACTCCTTCTCTTTCTCTCCCAAGTCCAATATGTTGACAATATTGTAGATCCACCGTCTCCCAACAACTGCAAGTCGAGAAACCATTAGATCTGACCAACTAAATACAAGTGTGAAGGAGTCGGAGATTGGGAAAAGGTGGAGACTTGTCACCAAATTGTGAAGCAGTGGCATTAAGGTCGATTGAAGTTGCAAACAAAGAGATTACTGAAGTTGCAGACAGAGAGATGATTGAAGTTGAAGACATCTCTTAAATTTTAGGTAGATGGCCATGGGCCCACTCCAACAACACTAATACTGGCCCCACTTGACCATTTGCTCAATCCGTCAGGTGTGGAGTTTTAATACAAAAAGCCTCGATGATAGTTAGAGTGGGGTAATTCTATTAAAATGGCTTGTTCTTAAGCCTTCTGGCCAATGTAGGACAAAAGAATTCTAACACTCCCCCGCACGTAAGGTTCTATTTTATAGGTCACATGTGAAGTTCCACAGATCGGTAGCCATGTGGAGCTAAACCCGGGCTTACCCGTTCGGGCGGGGCTAA
This sequence comes from Pyrus communis, assembly GCF_041283825.1. Lineage (NCBI taxonomy): Eukaryota > Viridiplantae > Streptophyta > Magnoliopsida > Rosales > Rosaceae > Pyrus > Pyrus communis. Next base: position 17,857,753 of record NC_142566.1, on the reverse strand, counting down.
TGGGGACCCACCCATTCATGTGGCATCTCTTGGCCTACGTGGAGCCAAGTCGGGGCTCACCTGTTCGTACGGGTCAAAGGGGACCCACCTGTTCACGTGGATGTACGGGCCCATCCCCTGGCTCTGATACCATCTTAAATTTTAGGTAGATGGGCCATGGGCCCACTCCAACAACACTGATACTGTCCCTACTTGGCCATCTGCTCAATCCGTTAGGTGTGGGGTTTTAATACAAAAGGTCTCGGTGATACTTAGAGTGGGGTAATTCTATTAAAAGGGCTTGTTCTTAAGCCTTTTGGCCGATGTGGAACAGAGGAATTCTAACAACATCGATAGTGGCAAAGGCCCAGGTGATGCTGCTGTCAGGAATGGTGATTGTTGCTTCAATTTTTGATTTGGGAGTGGGGAAGAGTAGAGAGAGATAAAGAGAGAATGAAGATGATACGAAGAGGAGAAAAAAAAAAAAGACACTGCCAGTATGCCCAAAATTGAAAAAATAATAATAATAATTGGACCCATGGACCCGTCCCGAACCGACCCGTTTGAAACAGGCCGGGTTAGGTTCGGTTCCCAAACTCAAAATCTCTCTACTCGCCCTGGCTCGTTCTGTTACTATTTAAAACTGGTAGGGTCCGGTTCCTCCAAATTTGAGCCCGGCACGTGCCCAGCCCTAACTGGAGTTACGATATCCGGCAACCTCAATTGCGGAAGATGACCGTCTGACGACATGATCTCAATGATAGACTCGTCGCCAAGATTCTAGTGCAAATACTTGGACACAACCATGGGGACAGCAAGGTCTTTTACACTCTGTAAAATGTGACTTGGCACCGTGATTAACGTAAGTATTTGTCTCATGTTGCTTTGGAATACGGTTTGTGCGACGCTGAAGGCAATGTCCGGTCGCATGTTGAATAGGGTCCGTTTGAACTCCTGGACCGCCACTGAGTCGATGTCGCCACCCACCGCCAGCGGCGAGAACTCGGAGCACTATGCCTTGTAGTTGGATCGGATCGCCTCGAATAGTTGCTCCAGATCTTCTTGCTCGAATCCCTCGTTGTAGTCCACGTCATTGAGGAACCTATAAAAATGGTACAATTTAATTGGTTGAATTGTTAATTGTGTTTTAGAAGTGTAATTAAATAACATAAAAATGATTGAGAAAGATTGACTTTAATTAAATAGCATAAAAATGATTGAGAGATTGGAAAGTCAATATACTAATCAAAAAGGTAATTTTCGAAGATTTAATTATTCAACCAGATGGATGGATCCACGTTGAACATACATGTACTAATTTAACAAAAAAATTCTCACATAAAAAACAAACGAAAAAGGTAAAATTGTAGAAAATTAGTGACAATTGACTTAATTAGTTAATCAAATTGATGGATTTGCACGAATAAATTTTGAACGGCCTCAGTCTCTACTTTGTTGGAAGTGGCCGAGCTTTAAACTCTCCAAATCACAAAAATTAAACTTATATCTTATTGGGAGGTAAATTTGGGATTGTGGGACTGAGCTGAATTTCAGAATATAATAATTGACTTTGATTAGTTCCTAATTAAATGGAGTAATTAGATGACGATGTAGGTTTACCTAGAGGAGGCGGCGATCATGATGAGCTTGGTGAAAAGGTCGGGTCGGGTGACTGCGGCTATGGCGCTGACCATGGCGGAGGCGGAGTGGCCGACGAAGATGCATGACTCGACGTGTAGCCTTCGAGGGAGGAGTAGCGCTCGAAGTCGAAGTATTCAGGGTTGGTGGTTCCGGCGGCCATGTTGTCGTACATAATGACGCGGTAGTCGTCGACGAGGTAGGGGATGAGGTGTTTTCAGACCGACAAATCGGTGCCGAATCTGTGGGCCAGGACTAGGACTTGCTGACCCGACCCTAAGACCCGCACGTTGTGAGCTTCTTCCACTATTCCCATTGCGTCTCTCTCTTCCTTCTTACTCTCTCTGTTGCTTGTTGGTTTGGTTGACAAGTAATAACTGGCACTACATGTATAAGAATCCTGGTGATATGATCAGTGGGGGGAGTACTGATCAGCTACTTGTTGGAGTTTGAGACCTTCTTGTCCCACATTGGTCAATAGTATTTTTTTCACAAGCCTTTATATAGGCTTATTCCCTTTTCTTAGTAATTAGAACTTGGACCATTTGGAAATAGATTGAAGGCTTGGGCCTTATGGTTGTGTGGATTAGGCTTGAATATAATATAGCCTAAATACAATTAATATTAATTAATCAAGACAAGGGCCTTGGGTCTTGGGGCACTTGGGGCCTTGGAATTTAAAATTAATCAGATTCATTAATTTTAATTTTCGGATTAAGTTTTTTAATTAATTTATATGGAACAACCTAAGGGGTTTGTGGTTAAAGGTCAAGAACACAAAGTTTGTAAACTTGTGAAATCACTATATGGGCTTAAACAAGCTCCAAAGCAATGACATGAAAAATTTGACCATATTATGATAACACATGGTTTTAAGATAAACGAGTGTGATAAATGTGTCTACACAAAAACTCAAAATAATGCTTGCGTTATGTTGTGTTTATATGTAGATGATATGCTTATAATGGGAACTAACAAAGAGATAATAAATTGGACCAAGAAGATATTGAAATCAAGTTTCGATATGAAAGATCTTGGATTAGCTGATGTTATTCTTGGTGTAAAAATAAAAAGAAACCAAGAAGGATATATTCTTACACAGTCCCATTATATAGAGGCTACACTTAGAAAATATGGTCATTTGGAAAGTAAAGATGCAATTACTCATTTTGATGCCAATAGCAAACTTAAGAAAAATAGAGGTGATGCTATATCTCAACGTGAATACTCACAAGTTATTGGAAGTCTTATGTACATTGTGAACTGTACAAGGCCTGATATAGCATACTCAATGAGTAGACTGAGTAGATATACATGCAATCCTGGGCATGATCATTGGGAAGCTTTAATTCGAGTATTGAGATACTTAAAGCATACAATGAATTATGGATTGCATTATACAAGATATCCTCTTGTGCTTGAAGGATTTACTGATGCGAATTGGATATCGGATAGTAATGATACAAAATCCACAAGTGGATATGTATTTACTTTGGGAGGAGCATCAATATCTTGGAAATCTTCTAAACAAACATGCGTAGCCCGATCAACCATGGAATCGGAATTTATAGCTCTCGATATGGCTGGAGGAGAAGCTGAGTGGCTAAGAGATTTTTTTGGAGGATGTTCCCATATGGCCTAAACCTGTAACGGCAATATGTATACACTGTGATAGTTTAGCTGCACAATATCGAGCTAAAAATAGTGTATACAATGGGAAGTCTAAACGAATTAGACGAAGGTATAATACAATAAAACAATGACTCTCTAGTGGTGTAATTTCTATTGACTATGTTAAGTCAAAAGATAATATTGCAGATCCACTTACTAAAGGTTTGTCTAGAGAGCAAGTTAAGCATACATCGAGGGGAATGGGTTTAAAGCCAATAGAGTAAAATGCAACTACCAAATGGAAACCTAACCTAGTTGATTGGAGATCCCATGGTCTAGGTTCAATAGGCAAACTGGTTTGGCTAGATTCAAGAAGAAACACACTTACATACCCATTCCTATGATGGAAGAAGTGTGGTGACTGCTGATGATGTAGGATGCATTAGTTTAATGATATTGATACTTGTAAATCAAGTGGAATAGTAGCAGCCTATGTGACATCTCGTCCCGGAAATTATTGGTTGTTCTTTGACATTATTGGTTGTTTTGTGTGTTGTGGCATGTGTTGGTCCACACACTCACACACTCTCAGACACTGTTTCTCTCTCTCTGCCTTTCCCTGTCTCTTTCTCCCCCGAGCTCCATTCTCTTTCTTCTTCTTTGAAAACGTACGGACAAACCCATAACCCACTAAATCCTCACAGATCGAAGAAACTAAGGGTACCATTGGACTCGTGAGGTCGAGGTGAGCACAGCCATACCATTTTCAGGCAGGAACTCTAACGTTTTCACGTCGTTTCGACAATGGTAGTTTTGAGCACTGTTCATGCAAGTTTAATATAGTTAGTTTTTGGACTTTTGAAGCTCGTAGATGTGTTGGTGAGGTCCCAAGGAGCTTGGGAGTGCATCGTTGGATGGAATTGGACGTCGGAACCACGAACTGTAAGTTTGGCCGAATTTTCATATTTTTGGCAAGTTTGATTCCGTTGTTTTTAGGCCTTAAAACTTGTCCAACGTGGTAGATTATGTTTAGGGCTTCATTTTGGTATAAATTACGTGAAAAATAGATGAAAATCGAAGGAGATTAGTGAGTTTAAACTTTTCCCAGTTTTCCGGTAGCCGGAGTCCGGCGAGGGTAGGCCAGAGAAGAAACAGGAATATTCCGTTAAGTTTAACGGAATATTCCTAACGGCAGTAACGGTATCTGGTTAAGTTTAACGGAATATTCCGGAATTTTAACGGAATATTCCTGACGGCGTCAGTTGACACCGTCAGTGTGCATGGCACGTGGCCGCGCGTGGGGGCGCATAGGTCCGTGCCTATTTTGGCGCGTGGGGGCGCGTGAGAGGTCCAAAAATTATTTTAAAAATATGGTTGTGATCCTGAGGTTGTGTAGAGCACGATGGTATATTCAATTGTCCATTTTGAGCAATGTATGAGAAGTTATTACGAGGAATTGGTTATGTGCTTTAAAGTTAACATTTTTATAGCTATTTCGCATATAGGTGACACGTACCCCGAGGACGAGCGTGCACACGCGAGGCAGGGGGGCTACGACCCTTCTACATACCAGTGAGTGGGCTTTTGTTTTCCGTATATACCTATATACATTTATATTCCCAGAAAGTAGATAAAAAGAGTTAATTGTTTTATGCCATGCATATTATTATTATCGTTTATGCATCATCACATGCATTAGTAGTGGCATGTAAATACATATGCATATTGGGTGCTGTGGACGCACAGGTAAGTGTCAGGTAAGCGCTATTCACGTTTATGTTTCAGTAGTGGATTGAGATAGTTAGAGAGCTCATAACCTGCACCCCCGGTGTTAGTGCTCCCGCCCGTGGCTAGGGCACAGTCCTTCACGTGATGTTCACCTCCTGCACCTTATACTCACCTTGGATTCAAGGTAGGTGCACAGGCCTGTCGTACAGACCACTTTAGGTGGTTCCGACTCGTGGGCAGGTTTAGATATTGAGATTGAGATTTGAGCTCTATATGCAGCCGTACAGGTCACGTTAGGTGACTCCGGCTGCCAGATTACATGATATTGATATGTTTGTACCTGGGCACTTGCATTTCATTATGAGACTTCGGCATGGCATATTATTGAGCACATGGCTTATATTGAGCATGTTTAGCACATGTATTATGCGTATATATATTTTCTGGGAAGTATACAGGTTTTACGGCGAGGGGTTAGAAAGTATTTTATAAATGGTTTTCGAAAGCTTTGTTTTTGCCCACTCACGCTTTTGTTTTGCGCCCCTCCAGGTTCTAGTTGAGTAGCAGTTCCGGTAGTTTCCCAGAGGGCTTTTCCGGCACTTCTGACAGACACCTATCATAGTAGGGTCACCTTCGGGTGCACTTTTATTGTATCTTTTCCTTTGGGCTGCTGTAGACCTGCTCTGAATTTGTGACTCGCACGCTAGCACTTGTATTAGTACATTGTATGCTAGTTGGTTTTTATTTACTCGTACTTTATATTACTACTTTATTAGCTTCCGCACGTGCACATGGCTACGTCATCTTTGTGTGACGGCCAACACGCTCCGATCTCGGTCGGGGTGTGTCAGTTTGGTATCAGAGCTTAGGTTTGGCAGTCCTGTGTCCTTGTGAGTATTCTAATGGTTTTGGTGTCTTCTGTCAGAATTATGCCGCCTCGTCGGGAACCACGTCGTACTTCTGAGTCTAACTTCCCCGATGTTGCTCAGTTGGGGGAAGTTTTTGCTATAGCCCTTCAGTCTGTGTTGCGCCCTCCCCAGAGGACTCCTCTGGAGACTATGTACAATTTGAAGTTGGATAAATTTAAAGGTAGTGAGGGGCACGAGGGCGCAGAGCGTTGGCTAGAACACATAGAGAAGACTTTCCGTGTGCTGCATAATCAGGCGAACCTTCCTATGGAGAGGTGGGTCGAGACGACCTCATGGTTTCTGGATACGGAGTCTGCAGCTTGGTGGGAGCAGGAGCTTCGTAGGTTGACTCCAGATCAGAGGACTGATTGGAATGTTTTTACGGATTTGTTCAAGAGAAGGTATGTACCCCCTGAGTACATTGACCGTAAGAGGCAGGAGTTTACTGAACTGAGACAGCGGAAGATGTCGGCGAATGAGTACTACCGCAAGTTTACGGACTTGTCTCGTTACCATCCTGATGTCGCTGGTAACCCGGCGGAGATGCTTCGTCTTTTCCGTTTGGGCACCAGGAAGAAGTGGCGTTCGATGGCGACTGCTGTCCACAGCGAGACCTACCAGGATTTCTACGAGATATTATTGAGGATAGAGGATTCTGAGAACATGTTGAGCGATAGTGAGGGAGAAAAAGATGGCAATCAGAAGAAGGACGACAAAGGTAAGGGTCAAGCATCGCTCAGGCCCCGTCAGACTCAGAACTTCAAGAGGGGTGGTGCTAGCTCGAGTTCTTCGAGTGGTGGCTTCAGTGCCACTGGACAGGGTCGTGGAGGTATATTTTCTGGTGGTGCTAGAGGCCAGAGGCAGGGCGATGGTGGTCGAGGCCAAGCCCCTATTTGTCGTAGGTGTAACAACCGGCATTTCGGCGAGTGTAGGCGTGGTAGCAGTGGGTGCTTCACGTGTGGACAGGTGGGACATAGAGCGGCGAATTGTCCCCAGGGTCAGCAGCAGCAGAAACCGCAGCAGACCTTTATGCCACCACCTGCACCGCTCCAGCAGATCCAGGGTCCGACTAGCTACGGCCAGATGGGTCGAGGTGGTGCTTACCACTATCAGGGTGATGCTGTTCCATATGCTCCGGGGCAGTATCAGTATCCCCAGGATCCCTATTCCCAGGGTGGCTATCCTCAGTATTCGGGCGGCTATATACCATATCCTCCAGCTCCAACGGGTGGTTCCCAGTGGTATCAGGGAGGACAGTGTCAGCAGGGTGAGATTGCCACTAGCAGTGCAGGGTCTTTGAGACAGTCGGGGCAGCCCAGTCAGGGGCGTGGTGCTCAGGGACGCGGTGTTCAGGCGAGCAGAGGCCGCGGTGGACGTCAGCAGGGCCAGGGGCGTCTTCACAATATTTCCCTGCAGGACGCTCAGAACAACCCGGACTTGATTATGGGTACGTTAAACATTCTTGGTTGTTTTGCTAGAGTCTTAATTGATTGTGGAGCTACACATTCCGTAATTTCTCATACATTTGCTCAAGTGACGCAACCTCGCCCCACACCTCTAGGGTACGATTTAGAGTTTGCTATGCCTAGAGGAGAGAGATGTGTTGTAGATTGTGTGTACCCAGGATGTCCAGTGATCGTAGAGGGTGTTGCTTTGTCAGCCGATCTTATCCTGTTAGATATTGTGGATTTTGATGTGATTCTGGGCACGGATTGGTTGCATTTCTATCGTGCCAACATTGACTGTTACGGGAAAGTAGTTACATTTCACCGACCTGGACTACCTGTGGTTACTTTTGTGGGTGAGCAGAGTGGGGTGAGACACGGCGTTATCTCAGCTTTGCGAGCGAAAAAGTTATTGTCTAAAGGTTGCCAGGGGTACCTAGCACATGTGGTGTTAGATGAGGCCGCTCCTGGTAGAGTTGAGGATGTGAGAGTGGTCAGACACTTTCCTGATGTTCTCCCGGAGGATTTACCTGGTTTACCCCCAGATCGAGACGTGGAGTTCACTATTGAGTTGCTTCCAGGTACTAATACTATTTCTTTGACTCCTTATCGTATGGCTCCTGCGGAGTTGAGGGAATTGAAGGTTCAGTTGCAGGAGTTAGTGGATAAGGGATTTATTCAGCCTAGTACTTCGCCTCGGGGCGCTCCAGTTCTGTTTGTGAGGAACTTTGAGACTGTGCATCGACTACAGGCAATTGAATCGGGTGACGATTAAAAACCGTTATCCATTGCCTCGTATCGATGATTTGTTTGATCAACTGAGAGGTGCTTGTGTGTTCTCCAAGATAGACTTGAGGTCTGGTTACTATCAGCTGAAGATTAGTAGGGATGATGTCCCTAAGACGGCGTTCAGGACTCGTTATGGTCATTACGAGTTTCTGGTTATGCCATTTGGGTTGACGAATGCACCAGCAGCCTTCATGGATTTAATGAACCGGGTATTCCAGCCTTACTTGGATAGATTTGTTATTGTCTTCATTGACGATATTCTGGTGTATTCTAAGTCGAAAGTGGAGCATGTTCGACATCTTACTTTGGTGTTGAAGAGGTTGAGGGAACACCAGCTATATGCTAAGTTTAGCAAGTGCCAGTTCTGGTTAGATCAAGTTGCGTTCTTGGGGCACATCATTTCTGCTCAGGGTATTTTGGTGGACCCTCAGAAGGTTGCAGCTGTGGAGAGTTGGGAGCAACCGCGAACCGTCACCGAGGTGAGAAGTTTCCTTGGGTTGGCGGGGTATTATCGGAGATTCGTTAAGGATTTCTCGGTGATTGCCTTACCACTGACGAGGTTAACGAGGAAGGATGTTAAATTTGAGTGGGATGATAGGTGTGAACAGAGTTTCCAGCAGTTGAAGCATTGTCTCACTCATGCACCTGTTTTGGCGCTCCCAGACGATAGTGGTGATTTCGAGGTTTATAGCGATGCTTCCTTGAATGGTCTGGGATGTGTATTGATGCAGCATGGTAGGGTGATTGCTTATGCTTCGCGGCAGTTGAAACCTCATGAGTTGAATTACCCTACACATGATTTGGAGTTGGCTGCCATCATCTTTGCGTTGAAGTTGTGGAGACACTATCTTTACGGAGAGAAGTGTAGGATCTTTACAGATCACAAGAGTCTCCAATATCTTTTTACCCAGAAGGAACTTAATCTTCGTCAACGAAGGTGGTTGGAGTTGCTCAGCGATTACGATTGCACGATTGATTATCACCCTGGTCGTGCGAATGTAGTGGCTGATGCACTTAGCAGAAAGTCTCAGGGCCGCATTAATGCGTTGTACGCTAGCCGTATTCCTCTTTTGGCGGATCTGCGTGCGACAAGAGTGAGGTTAGAAGCGGAAGACCGAGATGTGGCTTTACTTGCTAATTTTCAGGTTAGGCCAATTCTTGTTGATCGGGTGCTTGAAGTTCAGGTAGCTGATCGGGAGACTCAAGAACTAATCCAAGCTCGAGGGCAAGGAAGGAGGCGAGACCTCAGAGTTTGGGTGGCTTTTCAGGAAGTTTTGGGCACGAGACTACTTTACAGTACGGCGTATCATCCACAGACAGACGATCAGTCAGAGAGAACTATTCAGACTTTGGAGGATATGCTGCGAGCTTTGGTGTTGCAGTTTGGTGATGCTTGGCACCAACGGTTGGATTTGATGGAATTCGCTTACAACAACAGTTTTCACTCGAGTATTGGCATGGCGCCATTTGAGGCCTTGTATGGCAGAGCTTCTCGCTCACCGCTGTGTTGGTCAGAGGTTGGAGAAAGAGTCTTAGTGGGTCCAGAGATTGTTGAAGAGACTACTCTGAATGTTCAGGTAATTAAGTCTAACCTGAAAGCAGCTCAGGACAGGCAGAAGAGTTTAGCTGATCGGCATGCTACGGACAGAGTGTATAAGGTCGGAGACTGGGTATTTCTGAAGCTTTCACCGTGGAGAGGTGTCGTGCGGTTTGAAAAGAAGGGGAAGTTAAGCCCCAGGTACATCGGACCTTACGTGGTCACAGAACGAGTAGGTGAGGTAGCTTACAGGTTGGAGTTGCCTCCGGAGTTGGCTAGAGTGCATAACGTTTTTCACGTGTCTATGCTCCGACATTATGTTGCTGATCCATCTCACGTGATACCTCCTCAACCGTTAGAGATTAATCCAGATTTGACGTATGACGAGGAACCGGTGACGATCATCGATTGGAAAGAGAAGGTTCTAAGGAACAAGACGGTGAATTTAGTGAAAGTTCTGTGGAGGAATCATTCAGTCGAGGAAGCTATGTGGGAAATAGAAGATCGGATGAGAGATTTGTATCCTCGGTTGTTCTTTGACCACTAGGGGTCGTTGCTTGGTTGTTTTGAATTTCGGGACGAAATTCTATTAAGGTGGGAAGGTTGTGACATCCCGTCCCGGAAATATCGAAACACACGTGTGAAATGACTAAATTACCCCTAGTTTGTTCTTTGACATTATTGGTTGTTTTGTGTGTTGTGGCATGTGTTGGTCCACACACTCACACACTCTCAGACACTGTCTCTCTCTCTCTGCTTTTCCCTGTCTCTTTCTCCCCCGAGCTCCATTCTTTTTCTTCTTCTTTGAAAACGTACGGACAAACCCATAACCCACCAAATCCTCACAGATCGAAGAAACTAAGGGTACCATTGGACTCGTGAGGTCGAGGCGAGCACAGCCATACCATTTTCAGGTAGGAACTCTAACGTTTTCACGTCGTTTCGACAATGGTAGTTTTGAGCACTATTCATGCAAGTTTAATCTAGTTAGTTTTTGGACTTTTGAAGCTCGTAGATGTGTTGGTGAGGTCCCAAGGAGCTTGGGAGTGCATCGTTGGACAGAATTGGACGTCGGAACCACGAACTGTAAGTTTGGCCGAATTTTCATATTTTTGGAAAGTTTGATTCCGTTGTTTTTAGGCCCTAAAACTTGTCCAACGTGGTAGATTATGTTTAGGGCTTCATTTTGGTATAAATTATGTGAAAAATAGATGAAAATCGAAGGAGATTAGTGAGTTTAAACTTTTCCCAGTTTTCCGGTGGCCGGAGTCCGGCGAGGGTAGGCCGGAGAAGAAACAGGAATATTCCGTTAAGTTTAACGGAATATTCCTAACGGCAGTAACGGTATCCGGTTAAGTTTAACGGAATATTCCGGAATTTTAACGGAATATTCCTGACGGCGTCAGTTGACACCTTCAGTGTGCATGGCACGTGGCCGCGCGTGGGGGCGCGTAGGTCCGTGCCTATTTTGGCGCGTGGGGGCGCGTGAGAGGTCCAAAAATTATTTTAAAAATATGGTTGTGATCCTGAGGTTGTGTAGAGCACGATGGTATATTCAATTGTCCATTTTGAGCAATGTATGAGAAGTTATTACGAGGAATTGGTTATGTGCTTTAAAGTTAACGTTTTTATAGCTATTTCGCATATAGGTGACACGTACCCCGAGGACGAGCGTGCACACGCGAGGCAGGGGGGCTACGACCCTTCTACATTTGTGATGTGTAAATGTGGCATATGTTTTGCTTATTATCTTGGTTTACTGCAGAGATGAACAGTTCAAGATTTTATATTCACTGCGTCATCTAGTAAATCCGATAAGTATATACTAAGGTAGGTGCAAGTCCAAAAGACACCTCTCCTGATGTATGTCACATCTATTATTTACTCTCGTATCTTAGTGTGTTTAGGACCAAAGAGTCGTCTCAAATGTGGGGTATTGTTGGAGTTTGAGACCCTCTTGTCCCACATTGATCAATAGTATTTTTTCACAAGACTTTATATAGGCTTATTCCCTTTTCTTAGTAATTAGAACTTGGACCATTTGGAAATGGATTGAAGGCTTGGGCCTTATGGTTGTGTGGATTAGGCTTGAATATAATATAGCCTAAATACAATTAATATTAATTAATCAAGACAATGGCCTTGGGTCTTGGGGCACTTGGGGCCTTGGAATTTAAAATTAATCAGATTCATTAATTTTAATTTTCGGATTAAGTTTTTTAATTAATTTATTAATTAAAAAACGTTTTGATTAAAAGACACATCTATTAGAAAGAGTTGTACGTTTTGATTAAAAGACACAGCTATTAGAAAAAGTTGTGTACTTTCAAATACACTGAATAGGTATTTGAAAGGGTGTGAAACAGCCTATATATCTGCAATCACAGTATCCAAGTGAGAATCATCTTTTCTTCCTCCTTATCTTCCGTACAAAATTTCCAGAGAGTAAACACACAAAGCAATTCGCTAGAGTCCTATAATCCAGTGCGAGTTGTAGAATTAGGTAGTTGTATCCTGGTCGAGCAGACGTTGTAGAACCACAAGCACAAGAGTGGGACGAAAATATTGCTCGAAGGACATAGCTTTTACGCTAGCCTCTACCTTTTGTGATCAAGTTAGTATCATTGATATTTTTATATTAGTTTATGTATTTATTGTATAATTTCATTCTGCACATCAAGTATATTTGGTAAATAAAATATTAGAATTTCAAGTTCTGTTTATTTCTGTTATTTTTGTTTATTTCTGAATTGTTCTCCAACACTACTGTTGGTGTACTGGAGCTTTCTGTATTTTATGGAGTTATATACACAAGGCCATCGATTTAGGACAAATATAAGAACGCTAGTTGTAGGCTAGGAGAATTGACATGAAACAAGGACGTTAAGGTAGTGGCGTTTTAATCTTTTCTTGTGACGTAAGTTAAAAACACTTGACTTTATGGCATTTTAATCTGTTCATACTTGAATTTCTGCATAGCTGTAAAAAATTTTGATGCCTTTCTCTCGTTGAAAAGACCGATGCTTTTTTTTTTTTATTTTTTTTATAACAATTTTTTTACCAAAAATTAAAACACATAACACCATGTTATAAGGTTGACAAACAACGAATTTGGTGTTCCCAATTCATATTAGTCTCCCTTTTGCGAAAGTCATTTTTTTCTATTGACCACATAGTCGTAGATTCATAGTTTAGGATAGAGTTTGAGACTCAAAATCTTAGGTTCGTCTTTCTTAAATGAAAAAACAAATTGATTAATATGTTGAAATAAAAATGTGGTTGAAAGCATGAAGATGTTGAGCTTAATTGATTAATAAGCAGCCGAATCACTTAAATATCGATTTATGACCATTTTAGTTGTATAACCAAGTTAAGCTATGAGACTAGTCGTAACTAGATATTGGATCATCAAACTCACTACAAATATGTGTTGTACTTGCACTCGAGTTAGACCCGAGGCCTCATATCTAACAAAGTAGAGAACAACAACCGCTAAATTCAAAGATGGTTTGGTGCTGATATACATATCGATTAGGCTTTTTTAGACTAAGTTTAGGTGAGTTTGATTCTTGTATCGAAGAATCATGCACCATAAAATCCTTGCAAAATCAATAGTATGAGATGTGAGCTATATATATTAATTGTGAGTTATATAACTTTTTTTAGTCATTCTCTTGTTGGTCAATTATTGTACATTGAACTAAACAATTTAAATCACTATCATAGAACTCAAATTTATAACTCAGTGTAAGAGACTCTTTATTATATAAAACGAGCACAAAACTCAATTCTCGGGTCCACTATGAAACAATAATTATACATTGTATGTATACATTCTTTCGTATCAAGGTTCATACGTAATACATTCAATATTATCTATATAAAAAAGTTGGAGAGTGAGCTAAATCTAATAATAGGCTAGCCATAATAATTTGGTTCGAATTTGCATTGGACAAAAATCAAACCTAAAACTCAAACTTACAAATGAAAAAAATACCACTAACAGTGCCATAGCTAGTTTTAGGAAAAGGAGATTTGGATTTTGGATCTCAACAATCAACAATTATTAGCTATTATATTTTGGCAACTGGAGATATCAACTCAAAGTGAAAGAGTTTTGGCCCCTAATAACTGATAGCACATGTTGCAAGTGCATCCAACCGCTAGTAAAAAAAAAAAAAAACCTTGCGCAATGAAAAACACATTGTTGCCCAAAGTCACTTTGTGCAAGTCTAAACTTCGTTGCGCAAAGTCTTGCACGACCAAAAACACATCGTCACGCAAAGTTTAAACTTCGTTGTGCAAAGTCTTTACAAAAATAAATAAAATAATTTTTTTTTTAAATCTTTGCGAGACGTAATTCAAATATTTCGTCACCTAAACCAATTTATTTTCATTTTTTATTTTGTAAGCATAACACTTAAGAAATTGAACGGTATATATATTTATTAGGTAGCTTTAAATTTATTAATGTAGTTTGGATCGGATTTTTGTTAGAAAAATTATTTTAAATTGACGATGGAATTAGTTCATTATATTCATATAGGGTCAAGGAGTGTAGCTGTAAAAAAAAACATCAAAATCAGAGTTGAAATAACCGTTAAATCGTGATTTTTCGTTTATAACCGTCAAAAAGTTTTATCTCATTCCTTGATCTCTGAATGTTTGTTTTTTGTGATTTTTGGCGCATATGATCTCGAAGTATATACAAACAAGTTTGACAGTTGGATCGTTGAAACTAGTTTCGTAGAATGCGTATCCCTTCAAAACAATAGATTCACTAACACTTAGAGTTTATGTATACTTTCATTAAGTATAACATAAGATTTTGTGGTATCCATTAGTGTAAATAGTTTAAATTGAAGATCGAATTCATTCATTGTATTCATATAGGGTCAAGGAGTGTAGCTTTAAAAAATCCTCAAAATCGGAGTTAAAATAACCGTTAAATCGTGATTTTTTATTTATTCATATAAGTGTAGCTGTATACATGCATCACACAAACCAATTTATTTTTGTTTTTTATTGTATTTTATATTATAAATTTTAAAATATAGTTGTTTTCATAAGTTTTTATTATTTTTTAAAAAATTTGCACTACGAATATCAATATTTCATCACCTAACCATTATTTACTTATTTATTATTTATTTTTATATTTTATATTGTTAAACTAAATTATTTTTTTATTTTCTTTGCACGATGAATACACATTTGGTTGCCTAAACCTTATTTATTTTAATTTATTTATATTTTTTATTGTAAAATAAAATTATTTTCTTTTTTATTATTTATAAAAATTATTTTTATAAATTTTGCGTGAAGAACCAAAATTTGTCGCACATAATCCTTAAATTTGAACGGAAGCCAAAAATGGGTGCTCGACCAATATTTCATTTCGCAAAACTTTGCGCGACCAACACTTCATCGTGCAAAACTCTAAAAATTTGGGCAGGCACCAAAAATGGGACAGGGAAATTTTTTTTTTTTTAAGAATTTGTGCGACCAATTTTTCGTCGCACAAAACTTTGCACGACCAACACTTCATCGCGCAAAACTCTAAAATTTTGTGTAGGCACCAAAAATGGGATACGGAAAATATTTTTTTATGACTTTGCGCGACCAATATTTCGTCGCACAAACTCATATCCTTCGTCGCGCAAAGTGATATGGCTTTTAAAACCAAAATAACTCCTCCACCATTTTCTCAATGTCTTCCTCTACTCTAACCTCTCCTCTTTCTTTCCCTCTCCCCAAATCCGACCCCCTCTCTCACACTCACTCCTCTCACTTAATCTTTTTTCTCTCTTTTCACTATCTCTCATTCTCACTCAATCTCTCATCTCTCTCTCACTATCTCATCTAATTCTCTCACACTCACTCTTCCCTCTCATTCTCACTCACTCTCAATCTTGCCAAAAGGTATATTCTCCCCAAATTTTAATTTGTTTTCGTTAATGTGTTTTTGGAGTTAGTTTTGAGTTTGGTGCGGGGTTTGGGGTCAAGTATAGGATGAGGAGTGGAGTTTGGGGTCGGATTTGGGGTATACCAATTTTAGGGGAGATTATGCCCCTTTTTTGTTATTTGACCATATGTGTGTGTGTATATATATATATATATTTTTGTAGGGAATCGTTGAGACTTTGATGGCTAAAGTTGAGGATTAGGACACTATCGAAACATATCCCCCGTCACTACCACCACAATAGACTTGTATTAGGATTTTATCATTGTACTTTGTTAACTTAAGTGTACATTTTGAATATATTATATATATATATATATATATTGGATAATTTGATCACTATTTTTCATATGTAATTTTATTTTGAATATGTCAATTTGAATTAAAGTAATTAAAAAAAATAAAATCATACAATTAAATTAAATTAAAAAAGTAAAAATTCAAAAAATCTTACGCTACCAAATATTTCTTTGCGTAAACAATTAATATAAGAGAAATCATAAAAAAAAAAGTCAAAAATCTTATGCGACAAAATATTTCATCGTGCAAAATATTAAATTAATTTATTTTAATTAAAAAATTTAAAATTTAAAATATTTTGTCGCACAAAGCTTTGCACGACGTTAATCTTTGTTACGCAAACCCTATCGCCACGAGCTTTACGAGACAAACCATGTGCGACCAAGATTTCGTCGCACAAAGTGTTTTTTGTAGTAGTTGAAGTAAAGGATTTTTATTTTTTATTTTATTTTATTTTTGACAAACGATATTACAATAAAAGATGAAAGAGTGAGTTAAACATCACAATAGGTTAGTAATAATGTGGTTCAAATTCGTCTTTAGTGAGAATCAAATATAAGATCTCTCACTTACAAATGAAGAGAAATACCACTAAACCGTAATACTAAGTGACAATAGATGCGAAGTTGAAGAGGGGAGAAAACTACAAATCCAAATAGTGTCTATGAAAATTGTATATGTTTAATAATAGGCAAATTAGTGATGTACGTTTTGGTGATCTTGATTGTTGATAGTCTACATCTGGTTTTATGCGAGAAAACTGGGTACCGCAGGTGCAACAGACGGCAGAAATGCCATGGCAAAAGGGCAGCTCTAGTTCTGGCAAACTTTTTGCACAGCTACACAGATTGCGTATTCTTCATTTGCTTTTCTGTTTCCTAAAAAATTGCTCCCTATAGATAATTAGATATTCCATCTATAGAGCTAGTACAATGGATCCCTTCTAAAAATTTCATATGCTTCTATTTTCTAAATAATCATCATGAACAACTTACGTTGCCAGAATGTAACGGTGTAACTTAAAATACATATTCAAGCAACAATCAATGAGATCTCATTATTGAGTATTTACAGAAATTTAGGATCTAACATAAAAGTGATTAATGATATGAGGAACAGTACAATTCTCTAATTGGCAATATAAGTAGTAGTCCAATTTCGTATAAGCACATACAAGGTCTCTTATCTTCCTAGTGTGACATTGGTACCTCAACACGTAAGTCTAACACGTAAACAACATTTATTTAGTATGTAGAGCACTTGTGACTTATGACATCCTGCTTTGAATCATAAAAAAAATTAAATTTTCACCATAAAACTAATTGATTAGTGGGTCCCAAATGAATTGCCTTATTAAAAAAAAGCCTTGTTCTTTGGAAGATATATCTCGTGGCTGGTACTGCATGGTTCCACTTTGCAAGAACTTCAAATTGGAAGTGGAATGAAAGGTATAATCCTTGATTATTGATAAGTATATTTTCATAAACAAAAAAAGAAATAATTTTTTTATCTTAATTAATTATTTCTGAGTCACCGGTTCTTATTTCTTTTCTTTTGAATTTTGTGGACAGAGGGAACATACCTCAGACCGATCGATTAAACCCATTATTGTGGAGTTTTTTGGGAAAATATTGAATTAAAGTCATTCATGTGTGCCGATTTCCTTATGGTTGACTTAACAATTGATTGGCAACTTAGTAGGCCGCTCTGGATTTGAATCAACGTAGACATATTGTGAACGAACTTACCATGTCCCCACTAACCACTCGCGCATCGAACTAAGAAGATTCAATTCCAGGCTTATTGATAATCCACGATCAACTTTCTTTCGTAATGCCCTACCCCAGGGGAAGTCGAATCCCATCTGCCTCTTTGAAACAAAGAGATGTATTGAACCGCTAAACAACAATATAAAAAGTAACTAGTATAAACATGTGCAAAATTCCTTATTTTCCGACATGAGGTTGATGCTCTCAAAACAAAAAAAAGAAAAAAAAAAAAAAAAAACCCTAAACTTGCAATTTGTGGGAAGGTCTATGTTTAGAGAAAAGAAAAAACTATGGATATAACTATATACTGTATGATGCCACTTATAGGTTGTAGCATGTCAAATTCGTATCAACTCTTTCTCTCTTTTCATTTTTTTTTGAGAAAAGAAAAAACAATGGATATAACTATTTACTGTATGATGCCACTTGTAGGTTGTAGCATGTCAAGTTCATATCAACTCTTTATCTTTTTTTTTGAAAAGCAACGATAGAAAATTTCATTAATCAAAAGGGTTGAATACAGCTAGTACAAACAGGGAGAGGAGAGAGAACTCCCTTCACATCAACTATCAACCACTACATTCCAATACATAAAGGTCAACCAAAAGATCTGGCGGTTCCTCAAATCAAGGCCGGAGAACCTCACAGTTAAGGGCAAGTTTTGCAAGGCGGTGGATAATCTCATTGGCCTGTCGTTGAACATGGGCTGAAAATCTCAGTGATCCTAGACAACAGAGCTTTAGCATCTTCAAGTGTACAACCAATGATTGATCAATTAATTGAAGACTAGCATAAAGCCGTCACAATCTGAAGGGCATCACTCTCTAAAATGGATCTATTATCAAGCTAATATCGTGGTTATTTTTATTTTGTTTGGTTCAGTTGCCGTTTAACATGCACCTATTATCAAACTAGCATATGTTTGCACACTTTGTGTGTGTTATTTTTTTTTTTGTTTGTTTGTAAAATGGTAAGGAGATAGGAAGTGAGAGAACGTGAGAGTGGAAAGAGAGGTTTTTGTTTTTTTATTGTTAATATTAAATATTGCTAAAATCACTTATAGGTGAGATTTCACTAAAAAATAGCAAAATTTGGTTTTGTGAAATTAGATTATTGCCTATTATTTTTTCTATGATAGAATATTAAAGGCTTATTATGTTAACACCCCACAAATTGTTGAATAAACCCTACATACTTAATACACCCTACATACTTCCCCATAATACCCTCACACCTCACATTCATTTTCTATATACACCCCATATTTTCTATACACCCCACATTTCTCAAATTTTATAAAGCTTTTAATTTGGACAAAAAATGTCAACTGAAATTTTGACAAAAGATGCCGCTTGGAATTTAAAGTATATGTAGGTTGTTTTCAATTCCACCATTAAAACACATGTCGTTTGTTTTTAATATTTGGTAGTAATTTTAGGTGTTTAATTCTTCATGTAATCTATGTGATCCCTAAAAGATGAATATGAACATACAAGCTTGAATAACACATCAAAAGCAAGATTAAATAATTATCGATGTCGTCAAAATCACTAAAACAATAAAGAATATGAAATGTGAAGCTTTCGAATCATCGATTTTATGTTTCATTCATCAAAAATAATTTTTCTCAATCAACATGTTTATGGTTTCATTGGTTAGTGTTTTGTTCAACAATGGAGGGTCAGAGGGATTTTGGTAGGTGAAGAAGATAAATAATAAGTTAAAAGTGATTTGGGGTGTATATAGAAATTTTTTTAATTTTTTTTTAAAACCTAATAAGGTCAAAATTGCCATTGCATAGAAGGGTAAATAAATAATTTAATATTAAATTTTAATGTGGAGTGCATTCAACATTTTGTAGGGTGCTAATATAAAAAAGTTTTATCACTCTCTTTTGTTGACAAAGAAAATTCTATTAATAAGT
The DNA here is from genome assembly GCF_041283825.1 of Pyrus communis. Classification (NCBI taxonomy): domain Eukaryota; kingdom Viridiplantae; phylum Streptophyta; class Magnoliopsida; order Rosales; family Rosaceae; genus Pyrus; species Pyrus communis. The sequence goes on along the minus strand of NC_142566.1, from coordinate 17,838,160 downwards.
TGTTTTGATAAATATTTTAGATCTCTATCTCAATAAGTACTAAAAATTTATAAACCTATTAAATTAAAAAATATTCACCGACAGACTCTTAACTTGAGGATTTAAATTATAATCTCATAACTGAGCGTTTTACTCCCCAGAAAAATATGGAAATTGTATTAAATTTTTGGGGCCTTTTGATGTAGACGCATCAGTTTCGAATTTTTTTAAATCAAACATCTATAGCTTTTAAAATTTTGATCAAACATTTTTCTACTAATTTTTTTATTATTAAAAATGATGATTTTTATTATAGTTAATTTACCCATTAATTCACAAATTAATGTGACATCCCGTCCCGGGATTATCGAAACGAACGTGCGAAATGACCATTTTACCCCTGGTTTATTTTCGTTGTGTTTTGGTCATTTGGTGTGGTGTTGGCATGTGTTGGGCCACACCCACCCACACTCATTCTCCCTGTCACTCTCTCTCTCTCTCTGCCTTTCTCCCTGTCTCCTCCCCGAGCTCCCTTTCCCTTCCCTTGAACCTGTACGGACACACACACAACTGCACCAAACCTTGCAGATCGAGGGAACCAAACATACCTTTGAACTCGTGAGGCTCGTGCGAGTGCAACCATACTATTTTCAGGTAAGAAATCCGTCGTTTTCACGTCGATTCGACGATGTCCGTCTTGAGCACTATTCATGCAAACATTAATCTAGCTTGTTTTCGGGATTTTGAAGCTCGTAGTTGTCTTAGTGAGGTCCCAAGGAGCATCGGAGTACTTCGTTGGACGAATTTGGACGTCGGGATAGCTTGGTTCGAAGTTGGCCGATTTTTGGATTGTGTGGACAGGTATGATTGCGTGGTTTTTAGCCCTTAAAACTTGTTTAGATGTGTTCTACTAGTCCTAGGCTTCAATTTGGTGCAAAAATCACGAAGAATGGTTGAAAAACGAGTGAGAAAACACGATTTGAAATTTTTCCAGTTTTCCGGCGCGGTCGCCGGAGCCTCGCCGGAGGTTCGCCGGAGAAGGTGACGGAATATTCCGTCAAGTCTGACGGAATATTCCTGACGCCGTTAACGGAATCTGTCAAAACTGACGGAATATTCCTAACGGCGTCAGTTGACGCCGTCCGTGTGCGCCGCACGTGCCTGCGCGTGGCCGGCGCGTGGGGGCGCGTGCGGCGGAGGAAATTTTTTCTAAAAATATGGTTGTGATCCTGAGGTTGTGTAGAGCACATTGGTATATTCAATCGTCCAATTTGAGCAATGTATGAGAAGTTATTACGAAAGTTAGGTTATGTGCTTTAAAGTTAACGTTTTTATAGCTATTTCGCATATAGGTGACACGTACCCCGAGGACGAGCGTGCACACGCGAGGTAGGGGGGCTACGACCCTTCTACATACCAGTGAGTGGGCTTTTGGTTTTCCGTATATACCTATATACTATATTTTCCCAGAAATTGAATAAATGTTTATTAGTTTATGCCATGCATTACATTATCGTTATTCGTGCATCGTTGACTACGTTATTGTTGTATACATATATACATATGAATATTGGGTGCTGTGGACGCACAGGTAAGTGGTATTCATGTTTACATTCAGTAGTGAATTGAGATAGTTAGAGAGCTCATAACCTGCACCCCCGGTGTTAGTGCTCCCGCCCAGAGTAGGGCACAGTCCTTCACGTGATGTTCACCTCCCGCACCACACGCTCAGCTTGGATCCAAGTTAGGTGCACAGTCCTGTTGTACAGACCACTTTAGGTGGTTCCGACTCGTAGGTGACCCGCGATTATTCGCACAGCCTTCACGTGATCGTAGCACTAGATCGTACATATGTATTACACCCAGGCCTGTCGTACAGACCACTTTAGGTGGTTCCGACTCGTGGGCAGGTTCAGATATTGAGATTGAGATTTGAGCTCTAGATGCAGCCGTACAGGTCACGTTAGGTGACTCCGGCTGCCAGACTGTATGATATTGATATGATTTATACCTGGACACTTACATATCTTATTGAGATTTCGGCATGGCATAATATTGAGCACGTATGGCATATTATTGAGCATGATTGGCATATATACTATACGTATGTCTATTTTCTGGGAAGTATACAGGTTTTACGGCGAGGGGTTATAAAGTATTTTATAAATGGTTTTCGAAAGATTTGTTTTTGCCCACTCACGCTTTTGTTTTGCGCCCCTCCAGGTTCTAGTTGAGTAGCAGTTCCGGTGGTTTCCCAAAGGACTTTTCCGACACTTCTGACAGACACCTATCATTGTAGGGTCACCTTCGGGTGTACTTTTATCGTATCGTTTCTTTTGGGCTGCTGTAGACTTGCTCTGCATTTGTGACTCTCACGCTAGCACTGTATTAGTACCTTGTATGCTAGTTAGTTTTTAATTATTCGTACTTTATATTACTATCTTATTAGCTTCCGCACGTGCACATGGCTACGTCACCTTCGTGTGATGGCCAGCACGCCCTGATCTCGGTCGGGGTGTGTCAGTTTGGTATCAGAGCCTAGGTTTGGCAGTCCTGTGTCTGTGTGTGTATTCTAATGGTCTTGGTGCCCTTCTGTCAGAATTATGCCGCCTCGTCGGGAACCACGTCGTTCTTCTGAGTCTAGCTTCCCCGATGTTGCTCAGTTGGGGGAAGTTTTTGCTACAGCCCTTCAGTCAGTATTGCGCCTTCCCCAGATGACTCCTCTGGAGACTATGTATAATCTGAAATTGGATAAGTTCAAGGGTAATGAGGGTCACGAGGGCGCAGAGCGATGGTTAGAGCACATTGAAAAGACTTTCCATGTGCTGCAAAATCAGGGGAACCTTTCTATAGAGAGGTGGGTCGAGACGACCTCATGGTTTCTGGATACGGAGTCTGCAGCCTGGTGGGAACAGGAGCTTCGTCGTTTGACTCCCGCTGAGCAGACCGATTGGGACGTTTTTAAGGAATTGTTCAAGAGGAGATTTGTGCCTCCTGAGTACATTGACCGTAAGAAGCAGGAGTTCACTGAACTGAGGCAACGGAAGATGACAGCTAATGAGTACTATCTCAAATTTACTGATCTGTCCCGCTACCATCCTGATGTTGCTGGTAATCCAGCAGAGATGCTCCGTCGTTTCCGTTTGGGCACCAAGAAGAAGTGGCGTTCGATGGCGACTACTGTCCACAGTGAGACCTACCAGGACTTCTACGAGATATTGTTGAGGATGGAGGATTCTGAGAACATGTCGAGCGACAGTGAGGAAGAAAAAGACGGCAATCAGAAGAAGGATGACAAAGGTAAAGGTCAAGCGTCGCTCGGGCCCCGTCAGACTCAGAACTTCAAGAGGGGTGGAGCTAGTTCGAGTTCTTCTAGCGGTGGTTTTAGTGCCACTGGACAGGGAAGAGGAGGTAGGTTTGCTGGAGGCGCTTGAGGCCAGAGGCAGGGCGATGGTGGCCGAGGCCGAGCTCCGATTTGCCGCAGGTGTAATAACCGACATTTCGGCGAGTGCAGGCGTGGCAGCAGTGGTTGCTTCACGTGTGGGCAGATGGGACATAGAGCTGCGAATTATCCCCAGGGTCAGCAGCAGAAGCCGCAACAGGCCTTTATGCCACCACCTGCACCGCTCCAGCAGATTCAGGGTCCGAGTAGCTACGGTCAGGCAGGTCGAGGTGGTGCCTACAACTATCAGGGCGATGCTGTTCCATATGCTCCGGGACAGTATCAGTATCCCCAGGACCCGTATTCCCAGGGTGGTTATCCCCCGTACCATGGCAGCTATATGCCTTATCCTCCAGCTCCAGCAGGTGGCTCTCAGTGGTATCAGGGAGGACAATATCAGCAAGGTGAGATTGCTACCAGTAGTGCAGGGTCTTCGAGACAGTCGGGTCAGCCCAGTCAGGGGCGTGGTGCCCAGGGTGGCGGTGTTCAGGCGAGCCGAGGTCGCGGCGGACGACAGCAGGGTCAGGGACGTCTTCACAATATTTCTCTGCAGGATGTTCAGAACAACCTGGATCTGATTATGGGTACGTTAAACATTCTTGGTTGTTTTGCTAGAGTCTTAATTGATTGTGGAGCTACACATTCCGTAATTTCTCATATATTTGCTCAAGTGACGCAACCTCGCCCCACACCTCTAGGGTACGATTTAGAGTTCGCTATGCCTAGAGGAGAGAGATGTGTTGTAGATTGTGTGTACCCAGGATGTCCAGTGATAGTCGAGGGTGTTGTTTTATCAGCTGATCTTATCCCATTAGATATTGTCGACTTTGATGTGATTTTGGGCACAGATTGTTTGCATTTCTATCGTGCCAATATTGATTGTTACGGGAAAGTAGTTACATTTCACCGTCCTGGACTGCCTGTGGTTACTTTTGTGGGTGAGCAGAGTGGGGTGAGACATGGCGTTATTTCGGCTTTGCGAGCGAAAAAGTTATTGTCTAAAGGTTGCCAGGGGTACCTAGCACATGTGGTGTTAGATAAGGCCGTTCCTGGTAGAGTTGAGGATGTGAGAGTGGTCAGACACTTTCCTGATGTTTTTCCCGAGGACTTACCTGGTTTACCCCCAGATCGAGACGTGGAGTTCACTATTGAGTTGCTTCCAGGTACAAATCCTATTTCTTTGACTCCTTATCGTATGGCTCCCGCTGAGTTACGGGAATTGAAAGTTCAGTTGCAAGAGTTAGTGGATAAGGGGTTCATTCAGCCTAGTACTTCGCCTTGGGGCGCTCCGGTATTGTTTGTGAGGAAGAAAGACGGAACATTGAGGCTGTGTATCGATTACAGGCAATTGAATCGGGTGACGATTAAAAACCGTTATCCGTTGCCACGTATCGATGACTTGTTTGACCAGCTTCGAGGTGCTTGTGTATTTTCCAAAATTGACTTGAGGTCTGGGTACTATCAGCTGAAGATCAGTAGGGATGATGTCCCTAAGACGGCGTTCCGGACTCGTTACGGTCATTACGAGTTTCTGGTTATGCCATTTGGGTTGACGAATGCACCAGCTGCTTTTATGGATTTAATGAACCGGGTATTCCAGCCATACTTGGATAGATTTGTTATTGTCTTCATCGACGATATTCTGGTGTATTCTAAGTCGAAAGCGGAGCATGTTCGACATCTTACTTTGGTGTTGAAGAGGTTGAGGGAACACCAATTGTATGCTAAGTTTAGCAAGTGCCAGTTTTGGTTAGATCAAGTTCCGTTTTTGGGGCACATCATTTCTGCTCAGGGTATTTTGGTGGACCCTCAGAAGGTTGCAGCTGTGGAGAGTTGGGAGCAACCGCGAACCGTCACTGAGGTGAGAAGTTTCTTTGGTCTGGCAGGGTATTATCGAAGGTTCGTTAAGGATTTTTCGGTGATTGCCTTGCCACTGACGAGGTTAACGAGGAAGGATGTTAAATTTGAGTGGGATGATAAGTGTGAGCAGAGTTTCCAGCAGTTGAAGCATTGTCTCACTCATGCACCTGTTTTGGCACTCCCGGACGATAGCGGTGATTTCGAGGTTTACAGTGATGCTTCCTTGAATGGTCTGGGATGTGTATTGATGCAGCATGGTAGGGTGATTGCTTATGCTTCACGGCAGTTGAAACCCCATGAGTTGAATTACCCTACACATGATTTGGAGTTGGCTGCCATCATCTTTGCGTTGAAGTTGTGGAGACACTATCTTTACGGAGAAAAGTGTAGGATCTTTACAGATCACAAGAGTCTTCAGTATCTTTTTACTCAGAAGGAACTTAATCTTCGTCAACGGAGGTGGTTGGAGTTGCTCAGCGATTACGATTGCACGATTGATTATCACCCTGGTAGTGCGAACGTAGTGGCTGATGCACTTAGCAGGAAGTCTCAGGGCCGCATTAATGCGTTGTACGCTAGTCGTATTCCTCTTTTGGCGGACTTACGTGCTACGGGAGTGAGGCTAGAAGCAAAAGACCGAGATGTGGCGTTACTTGCTAATTTTCAAGTTAGGCCAATTTTGGTCGATCGTGTGCTCGAAGCTCAGGTAGCTGATCGGGAGACTCAAGAATTAATTCAAGCTCGAGAGCAAGGAAGGAGGCGAGACCTCAAAGTTCGTGATTCGGACGGCATGTTGATGTAAGAGGGTAGGATGTTCGTGCCTAATAATGTAGATTTGAAGAAAGAAATTCTCGATGAAGCACATATTTCGGCTTACGCCATGCATTCAGGAGCTACTAAAATGTATCATACCATTCGACCATTTTATTATTGGCCGGGTATGAAGAGGGAGATAGCCGAGTATGTGAGCAGGTGTGCTGTTTGTCAGCAGGTTAAAGCGGAAAGGAAGAAGCCGTTTGGGTTGTTGCAGCCGCTTCCCGTTCCAGAGTGGAAATGGGAAAATATCACTATGGATTTTGTGTACAAGCTCCCGCGTACACATAATAGCTTTGACGGCATTTGGGTAATCGTTGATCGGCTCACTAAGTCGGCACATTTTATTCCAGTGAGGGAGAAGTATTCTTTGAGCCGTTTAGCGGAGTTGTTTATCTCGAAGGTTGTGAAGTATCATGGTGTCCCAGTGAGTATTGTCTCGGATCGTGATCCACGATTTACATCGAAGTTCTGGGTGGCTTTTCAGGAAGCTTTGGGCACGAGATTACTTTACAGTACGGCGTATCATCCACAGACAGACGGACAGTTAGAGAGAACTATTCAGACTTTGGGATATGTTGCGGGCTTCGGTGTTGCAGTTTGGTGATGCTTGGCACCAGCGGTTAGATTTGATGGAATTTGCCTACAACAACAGTTTTCATTCGAGTATTGGCATGGCGCCATTTAAGGCCTTGTATGGTAGATCTTGTCGTACGTCGTTGTGTTGGTCAGAGGTTGGCGAGAGAGTTTTAGTGGGTCCAGAGATTGTTGAGGAGACTACTCAGAATGTTCAGGTGATTAAGTCTAACCTGAAAGCAGCCCAGGACAGGCAGAAGAGTTTAGCAGATCGGAATGCTACGGACAGAGTTTACGAGGTCGGAGATTAGGTATTTCTGAAGCTTTCACCGTGGAGATGTGTTGTACGGTTTGGAAAGAAGGGGAAGTTGAGTCCCAGGTACATCGGACCATACGTGGTCACAGAGCGTGTTGGTGAGGTAGCTTACAGGTTGGAGTTGCCACCGGAGTTGGCTAGAGTGCATAACGTTTTTCACGTGTTTATGCTCCGACATTATGTTGCTGATCCGTCTCATGTGATACCTCCTCAACCGTTAGAGATTAATCCAGATTTGACGTATAACGAGGAGCCAGTGACGATACTAGATTGGAAAGAAAAGGTTCTGAGGAACAAGACGGTGAACCTAGTGAAAGTTTTGTGGAGGAATCATTTAGTCGAGGAAGCTACGTGGGAGACGGAAGATCGGATGAGGGATTTGTATCCTCGATTGTTCTTCGACCACTAGGGGTTGCTGCTTGGTTATTTTGAATTTCGGGACGAAATTCTATTAAAGTGGGTAGGTTGTGACATCCTGTCCCGGGATTATCGAAACGAACGTGCAAAATGACCATTTTACCCCTGGTTTATTTTCGTTGTGTTTTTGGTCATTTGGTGTGGTGTTGGCATGTGTTGGGCCACACCCACCCACACTCATTCTCCCTGTCACTCTCTCTCTCTCTCTGCCTTTCTCCCTGTCTCCTCCCCGAGCTCCCTTTCCCTTCCCTTGAACCTGTACGGACACACACACAACTGCACCAAACCTTGCAAATCGAGGGAACCAAACATACCTTTGAACTCGTGAGGCTCGTGCGAGTGCAACCATACTATTTTCAGGTAAGAAATCCGTCGTTTTCACGTCGATTCGACGATGTCCGTCTTGAGCACTATTCATGCAAACATTAATCTAGCTTGTTTTTGGGATTTTGAAGCTCGTAGTTGTCTTAGTGAGGTCCCAAGGAGCATCGGAGTACTTCGTTGGACGAATTTGGACGTCGGGATAGCTTGGTTCGAAGTTGGCCAGTTTTTGGATTGTGTGGACAGGTATGATTGCGTGGTTTTTAGCCCTTAAAACTTGTTTAGATGTGTTCTACTAGTCCTAGGCTTCAATTTGGTGCAAAAATCATGAAGAATGGTTGAAAAACGAGTGAGAAAACATGATTTGAAATTTTTCCAGTTTTCCGGCGCCGGAGCCTCGCCGGAGAAGGTGACGGAATATTCCGTCAAGTCTGACGGAATATTCCTGACGCCGTTAACGGAATCTGTCAAAACTGACGGAATATCCCTAACGGCGTCAGTTGATGCCGTCCGTGTGCGCCGCACGTGCCTGCGCGTGGCCGGCGCGTGTGGCCGTGCCTTGGCCGGCGCGTGCGGCGGAAGAAAATTTTTCTAAAAATATGGTTGTGATCCTGAGGTTGTGTAGAGCACGTTGGTATATTCAATTGTCCAATTTGAGCAATGTATGAGAAGTTATTACGAAAGTTAGGTTATGTGCTTTAAAGTTAACGTTTTTATAGCTATTTCGCATATAGGTGACACGTACCCCGAGGACGAGCGTGCACACGCGAGGCAGGGGGGCTACGACCCTTCTACATACCAGTGAGTGGGCTTTTGGTTTTCCGTATATACCTATATACTATATTTTCCCAGAAATTGAATAAATGTTTATTAGTTTATGCCATGCATTACATTATCGTTATTCGTGCATCGTTGACAACGTTATTGTTGTATACATATATACATATATACATATGAATATTGGGTGTTGTGGACGCACAGGTAAGTGGTATTCATGTTTACATTCAGTAGTGAATTGAGATAGTTAGAGAGCTCATAACCTGCACCCCCGGTGTTAGTGCTCCCGCCCAGAGTAGGGCACAGTCCTTCACGTGATGTTCACCTCCCGCACCACACGCTCAGCTTAGATCCAAGTTAGGTGCACAGTCCTGTCGTACATACCACTTTAGGTGGTTCCGACTCGTAGGTGACCCGCGATTATTCGCACAGCCTTCACGTGATCGTAGCACTAGAGCGTACATATGTATTACACCCAGGCCTGTCGTACAGACCACTTTAGGTGGTTCCGACTCGTGGGCAGGTTCAGATATTGAGATTGAGATTTGAGCTCTAGATGCAGCCGTACAGGTCACGTTAGGTGACTCCGGCTGCCAGACTGTATGATATTGATATGATTTATACCTGGGCACTTACATATCTTATTGAGATTTCGGCATGGCATAATATTGAGCACGTATGGCATATTATTGAGCATGATTGGCATATATATTATACGTATGTCTATTTTCTGGGAAGTATACAGGTTTTACGGCGAGGGGTTAGAAAGTATTTTATAAATGGTTTTCGAAAGATTTGTTTTTGCCCACTCACGCTTTTGTTTTGCGCCCCTCCAGGTTCTAGTTGAGTAGCAGTTCCGGTGGTTTCCCAAATGACTTTTCCGGCACTTCTGACAGACACCTATCATTGTAGGGTCACCTTCGGGTGTACTTTTATCGTATCGTTTATTTTGGGCTGCTGTAGACTTGCTCTGAATTTGTGACTCTCACGCTAGCACTGTATTAGTACCTTGTATGCTAGTTAGTTTTTAATTATTCATACTTTATATTACTATCTTATTAGCTTCCGCACGTGCACATGGCTACGTCACCTTCGTGTGATGGCCAGCACGCCCTGATCTTGGTCGGGGTGTGTCATTAATATCACAAATCTCCCACAACCACAACAAACATCTTATCTTATCACAATTCGTTTGAAAAGAATAATTTTTTTTCTAACTCAAATAATTTTTTTATTTGAATTCTAAAAATACTCAATCATCCTTTGAACATACAATTATGAGATACTAACAGGATCCTCTTCGGATCATTTTGATGAGGATCCTGGAGATCCGTGAATCGTGTTTGTTCATCATATATCGTACGGTCAGTTTTTGTTAAGTACTATTTGTGTTTAATTTTAAATAAAAATATTTAAAATGATTTCTGACCGCACGATATACGATGAACGAACATGATTCACGGATCCTTGGAATCCTCACAAAGAGGATATGGTGAGGACCGGATACTATACCATTAGAAATGAACACCGTCACTCTCTTCACCACCATGATCCCAGGGGTCCCCATCAACCCCTCACCATCGTTTCCGCTATCCACCACCGTTAACATCATGTTCATTTTACACCAATTAAAACAAATTTATATTGTTAAACGATATGATACTATTTTTTTTCACTCACAACACTAATAAAAATTTAACTTACCAAACACTTAACATCCTTAGTTTAGAACTTACTATTTTCAAAGTACAACAAGAGCAGTTTATTAAAAAAAAAAACAACAAAACAAAAACAATATTAAACTGGCCTTTAGAATTTTTATGCGATCGTTTCCTTGGGTCTAGCTGGAATATACCGTTACCTGATGACTTGAACTATGCTCTAATTCTAAAGGATTAGCATCAAACATGTATACTATTACCGTGACGCCTAGTCTAATAATTCAATATCATGTGTAAGTTTTTTTTCCTAGAACATTACATTATTAGATTAGGACACTATATGACGGTAAACCTATTACATGTAGTTGGTTCCCGAAATGTGCATGTTTTGAGTAAAATGAATATGAACATCCGTAGTCGTCAAAGGAAGGACGAAATTTTTGTGGACACACATGTTCACGCCATGCAACTGCTCTCATGACTCATTTTTTGCTCGCTAAGTTTCCAAAAGATATACCTTTAACTATATACATATATATATATATATATATATATAAAACATGCACCGGTCCTTGGGAACAAGCTTTTCATGCTTCCATAGTACAAACAAAGTGGGAGACGTGGAACATTAATTTCCATTCCTTCCTATGACGTTATTTGTTATTTTCGGGTTCGATCGCATTACACATTATCCACTTGACTCCAATAACAAAGACAACGAATTTTCTTACGTGTAACAAGTTCATTGAAACTCAACTATATTTAATCAATAATAAAGCTTGTTTATTCTGCTCAACATAATATTACATTATCAAACCAAAACACCAAGTTGCACTCCACCGAAGACCTAAACCTTAATTAATCATCCCCTACATATTAGTTAACTTTAATTACTATAATTAACACTTTGAAACAAAATTAATACAATTACGCCGCGATATCATATCTAATGTGCTTGAGCAGCACTGGATTCACGATATCCGGCGAGCTCAACTGTGGGAGATAACCGTCTGAAGACATGACCTCAACGATCGACTTGCCACCGAGATTCTGGTGCAAATACTCGGTCACAACCATGGGGACAGCAAGGTCTTTTACACTCTGTAAAATGTGACATGGCACCGTGATTAACCTAAGTATTTGCCTAATGTCGCTTTGGAATATGGTTTGTGCCACGCTGAGGGAAATGTCCGGTCGCATGTTGAACAGGGTCCGGCTAAACTCCTGGATCGCCACTGAGTCCATGTCGCCGCCCACCACCAGCGATGCGAACCCGGAGCACCATGCCTTGTAGTTGGACTGGATCGCCTCGAATAGTTGCTCCACATCTTCTTGCTCGAATCCTCCGTAGTAGTCCACGTCGTTGAGAAACCTATAAAAATGTTTCATTTTAATTGGTCGAATTGTTAATAGTGTTTAGGAAGTGTAATTAAATAACCTAAAATGGATTGAGAAAGATTGGAGAGTCAACATACTAGTCAAAAGGTAATTTTCGAAGATTTAATTAGTTAATTAGATGGATGGATCCACTTTGACAAACATGTACTAATTTAACAAAAAAAATTACCACATAAAAAGCTCACGAAAAAGGTAAAACTGGAGAAAAATAGTAACAGTTGACTTAATTAGTTAATCAAATTGATGGTTCGAATAAAATTTCAAAATAATCAGTCTCTACTTTGTTGGATCACAAAAATGAAAACTAATATCTTATTGGAAAGGTAAATTTGGGACGATAAAATAATGGGGTTTTCTCCTTCATTGAGAATTCCTTACCTTTACATCCTCACACGTCTCCTCACCTATGACGACTTTTCAGTACAAACACGTGCACAACACGAATAGGATGACGTGAAACACATGACGTAGACAACACAAATTGGTGACGTGGAGCATGTGTGGTTATTGAGTTTCATTGATATGGACTCTTTTATAAAATAGCTTGTATTGATGTATTTTTGTATATCATAGCAGCTGTACATAGGTAGTAATTTATACAAGGATGTGAAGCTATTCTAGGTAAAAAGAAAGCTAATTACAATCAATCACTACAATTACTCCAATCTCTTATTGTGTCCTACAATCACTCCAAGCCATATATGTAAGTTGACTATTTTATTTCCTTTAACATCTTTTACTTTCATATGGTCACATGTCCCCTCATGTATGAGAAATTTTCCAATCAAACATGTAGACAACATTTATTGGGTGTCGTGGAGTACGTGAACCCTTTGAGCTTTGCAAGTTGGTCAACCTGCTTTGATTCAAGAAAGTTGAGGTTACACTTGTCCTTGCAAGGTTGTAGGACTTTTTAACTTCATATATCACAATTAATTCCTAATTAATGTTGAGAGTGAGTCTCACATTGATGAGATGAGGTACCTTGCATGTGCTTATAAGCAAGTTTAGCTACTCCTTATATTGCTAATTGGAATTATGGTAGAACCTCAACTTTCTTCATGATATCAAAATAGGTTGTACCACGTGTAAAGCCCAACAACCACACATGCTCCATGTCACCTGAGTTGTGTTGTCCACCTTGCATGTGTTTATAAGTAAGTTGGGCTCGTCCTCATATTGCTAATTGGTTTTATGGTGGAACCTCAACTTTCTTTAATTAACAGGATCATTTTGGTTCTAGTCCCTAATAAACTTAATTGTTCGATTGAAACTTTGTTTGTTTAAATATTTTGATCGAGGTCTTTAACCTCATTTAAGAGATTTAACTCATGCATTTATACATTTAATGTCCCACAAATTATGAAATTTAAACAAATTTAAATAATTTTTTTAAATTTTAACAAAAAAGAAAAAAAAATATTTTAAAAGTATAATAAATACTTAAAAATTAATTTTAGAGTAATCTTGTTCTTCACAAAAATTATAGCTATATATATATATATATATATAAAATAATGTACCAACATAATTTTTAACATATTTTTTAAAAAATAACTATTGATATATTTTAAAACATAAAATAAATACATATAATTAGCATGGTACATTTAGCAAAATTAAAAATAAGTACAAATAATTTTTTTAAAAAATGAGTACAAATACAAATAACAGTTTAAAAAATATAGATACAAAAAGGAATTAATATATGAGTACAAATTAAAATTGAAAAGAAAATTAGTACAAATTAAAAAAAGATTACAAAATAAAAATAAGTACATACTAAAAATAAAAATACACTATAAGAAATTTAATAATAAACATAAATATATCAAATGTAACATTTCTAACACTATATAAATATATTTAGAAATAAAAAAATATTTTATTATTAAAATAATTAATTACGTTTATCAAAATTGAAAAAGAATAAGATTTAATCTGAAATAGGAAAAATTGAGATAAGAATCTAATTTTTCTTAATTAAATAGATTAATTGGACGACGATGGAATTTTACCTGGGAGAGGCGGCGATCATGATGAGCTTGGTGAAGAGGTCGGGACGGGTGACAGCGGCGATGGCTCCGATCATGGCGGAGATGGAGTGGCCGACGAAGATGCATGACTGGACGTGGAGCTCCTCGAGAATGGCGAGGAGGTCGTAGGCGTAGCCTTCGATGGTGGAGTAGCGCTCGAAGTCGAAGTATTCAGGGTTAGTGGTTCCGGCGCCCATGTTGTCGTACAAAATGACGCGGTAGTCGTCGACGAGGTGGGGGACGAGGTGTTTCCAGACCGACTGATCGGTGCCGAAGCCGTGGGCCAGGACTAGGACTTGCTGACCCGACCCTACGACCCGCACGTTGTGAGCTTCTTCCACTATTCCCATTGTTGCTCTCTCTCTCTCTCTCTCTCTGCTTTTCTCCGTTGTTTGTTGGTTTGGTTGACACGTAACAACTGGCACCGTATCTATATATAAGAATCGTGGTGATAAGATCAGTTGGGAGAGTGGGGGGTGGAGAACTGGTCAGCTAGTGCTGGTGTACTGGAGCTTTCTGTATGTTCCATTGACTGTTTTGACAGTAAACAATTTTATGGAGTTATATTCAAATGACCATCGATTTAGGACAAATATAAGAAGCTAGTTTTGTATTTTTAAGAACGATAGTTGTAGACATGAAACAAGGACGTCAAGGTAGTGGCGTTTTAATCTTTTCTTGCGACGTCAAGTTAAAACACTTGAATTTATGGCGTTTTAATTTTTTCATAGCTGTACAAATTGCTTATGCCCTTCTCCCGTTGAAAAGGCAGATGCTTTTGTTTCCTAAAACAAATTTGTTACCAAAAAATAATATGTAAAAAGGTTAAAAGCATATAATCCATGTTATAAGGTTGACAAACAACGAATTTAGTGTTCCTAATTCATATAAGCCTCCCTTCTACCACAGACATACTTTTTTTTAATTGACCACATAGTCTTAGACTCATACTTGAGGATAGAGTTTTAAAGTCAAAATCTTAGGTTCGTCTTTCTTAAATGAAAAAAAAAAAATACAAATTGATTAATATGTTCAAATAAAAATGTGATTGAAAGCATGAAGATGCTGAGCTTTGTTGATTCATAGGCAGATGTATCACTTAAATATCGATTTATGACCATTTTAGTTGTATAACTAAGTTGAGCTATGAGACTAGTCATAACTAGATATTGGATTATCAAACTCATTATAAATATGTTGTGCTTGCCACTCGCGTTAGACCGGAGACCTCATCTAGTAAAGTAAAGAACAACAACTGCTAAATTCAAAGATGGTTTGGTGCCGTTATATGTATCAATTAAGCTTTTCAGAGTAGTTTAGGTCAGTTTAATTATTGTATAGAAGAATCATGCACCGTATAATCCGTACAACATATTGTTTTAGTAGTGTGAGATGTGAGCTATATCAATTAATTGTGAGTTATATCATTTTGTTGGCATGTCTTGATGGTCATTTATTGTATGGTGAAGTCAGCAATTTAAATCACTATCATAGAACTCAAATTTAAAACTCGCTGTAAATTATTCTTATAAAATTAGCACAAAATTCAATTTTCAGGTCCGCTGTGAAACAATAATTGTACATTGTGGGTATACATCCTTTCGTGTTAAAGCTCATATTAATACATTCAATATTATTTACCCTAAAAGGTGGAGAGTGAGCTAAACTTCTGTTGACCCTAAAAACTATTTAGCCTACGTGGCGCTTAAACCGAATAGCTAATAAGTTAACTACGTCATTCAGTTGAATGTAGGGCATGCCAACTCATTGGCAACCAGGAAATGAATGAATGTTGTTGTGGTGTTGGGTGTGCTGATGACTTCAAATCTTGCGATTACGGCCGAACAAGGAACACATCTCGGCCTTCCAGTTTTAGAGCCTAAAGACAAGGCTGGTAGTTGCTAAGAAGTCCAATATAAATATTCGGCTTTTAGTATGCCGAATGTCGTAACCTGGTAACACCTCACTCCCCATGAAGCTAATGAAGTGACCTCTTCCAACAAGAATTCAAATATTCCTTATTGATCGAGACATGGATAGATAACTAGTCAGTCTCAAAGCAATGTTGTTTATCCAAACAAAGATGTGTTAATAGAAAAAAGGGTAAAATAAAAATCTTAAGATGTTTGAGAGGTTTCGAGTAGAGCGAGAGTTGAGAGGTTTCGCATAAAGCGAGAGTTTACACAGGGCAGATTTGTGTGTTGATTTGAAGGGGGCTTTGAATGATGCACTACCATCTCTTTTTATAGTAGTAAATCCCACATGGCCGAAGTATAATACCAATCAGACTATAATTCTTCGATTTATTTTAAGTGGGCTTCAGCTAATTCTAGTGTTTGTAGGACTCTGAATCCAGCTCTATTATCCTCCAAATTCAATCCTTGATCCTCAGCATATGCTCCTTGATTCGATGCATCACCGATATTTGAGGACTCCTTGTTGTATCAGGACTCGGACGAAATCCTATCCAAGTAAACCAATTCCTGGTAAGACTCAACCGACCCTTTTTGGGCTGGACTTCCTTTGAAAATATCCCAAGGCAGCCTAGGCTTTTCCTCTGGGATGAGCCCATGATCGTTCTCAGCCTAAAACTATTAATTTGGGTTACAACTTCATAGGTTAGCCTAATAAGTTGGTTCAAATTTTCCTTCGCCGAAAATCGAACCTAAAGACTATCACTTACAAGTGAAGAAAATACCATGCCATAGCTATTTTTAGAAATAGAAAATTTAGAATTTGGATCTCAAATAATCAACAATTATTAGTTGTTATATTTTGGCAACTGGAGACCTCAACTCAAAGTAAAAGAATTTTGGCCCCCAATAACTAATAGTACATGTTGCAAGTGTAGCAAACGTTAAGTTTTTCTTTTAATAAATGATATTATCTATATTAAGGGTGGAGGAGTAGGCTAAGCCTCATAATGGGTTAGCAAAAATGTGGTTCAAATTCGCCTTTAGCGAGAATCGAACCTAAAGTCTCTCACTTATAAGAAAAGAAGAATACCACTACATTATAATACTAAGTGACAACATACATGAAATTAAAGAGTGGAGAAAACTACAAGTCCAAAGAGAGACTAAGAAAATTGTATTTGTTTAATACTACGCAATTATTGATGCAAGTTTTGGTGATCCTTATTGGGTAGTGTACATTTCGTTTTATGGGAGAAAAATGGGAATTGCAGGTGTAGCAAACGAATGTTGTGGTACGTGGCAGCTTTAGTTCTGGCAAACTAGTTGCTACAGCTACATTGATTGCGTATCTTTTTTTTTTTTTTTTTTTTTTTTGGTCTTTTTTTCTCGAATCCTTATAGGTAATTAGATATTATATTCATAGAGCTGGTATAGTGGATCCTTCTATAATTTCATATTCTTCTGTTTTTTAAATAATTGTTATGTACGATTTACGTTGTTAGAATGTAACAGTGTGACCTAAAATCAAGGTTCTAAAAGACGCTCATCGCTAATTGGGCGGCAGGCTGGGGCCTAACCTACCTAAGCGCCTAGGCAGATTAGGCGGATTTAAGTAAGTCTATTATATTTTTGTGTAAATACTTAAAATATATAGAATTTCATCATAAACTACATATATATTATGAAGTATTGGAACATAATGAAAATATGGGGAAGAAGTATATAATATGTGTTCATTTAAGTATTCAACAAGCCTTTACAATTTATTAAAGAAAAAATAAAATGCAAAATGAAAGTTATCTCTTTTCTGTCTAAGTGAGTCGTAACCTAGTCGAGTGCCTAGGCGGGTCTAGGCGATCTAGGCGAGCGCCTCAGCAGGTCTAGGCACCCTTTCTTAATTTTCAAATGCCTAGGCATCAATCAGGACGGTGGCCAGCCGCCCAACTCCTAAGCAGGGCCTAGGTGGCGCTAGGCAGAGATTTTTAGAATTGTGTCTAAAATACATATTCAATCCATTTGATCCCATTATTGAGCTTTTACAGAAGTCTAGGTTCTAACATAAAAGTAATTAATTGAAGAATAGTACAATTCTCTAATTGGCAACATAACTAGTAGTCCAAATTCGTATAAGCGCTGCACTTACAAGGTCTCTTATCTTCCTAGCATGAAATTGATACTCTCGACACGTACACTTAACACGTGAACAACACTTATGTAGTTTGGGTACGACATCCGACTTTTAATCATAAAAAAGTTAAAATTTTACCGAAAAACTAATTGACAATAAAAATAAAAATAAATAAATAACCTATTATAAACATGTACAAAATTCCTCATTTTTGGACATGAGGTTGATGCTCTCAACAAAACCAAAAACCCTAGATATATACTATATAGTATATGATGCCACTTATAGCATGTCAAATTTGTGTCAACTCTTTGTTTGTTTTGTTGGGGTCTGTAGTAAGTAGTGCGACGGTGTCTTGTATTTTCCTAAAAACTTTGACAGCTATGAACCAGTGGTTCACATGAAATACCTGTTAGAATTCTTCTGTCCCACATCGGCCAGAAGGCTTGAGAACAAACAATTTAAATAGAATTATCCCACTCTAATTATCACCGAGGCCTTTTAGATTAAAACCCCACACCTGACAGATTGAGTATGTGGTTAAGTGGGGACAGTATCGGTGTTGTTGGAGTGGACCCTCGGCCCGTCTACCGAAATTTAACATGGTATCAGAGCCAGGGGATGGGCCCGTATATCCACGTGAACGGATGGGTCTCCTTTGACCTTGCGTGAATGGGTAAGCCCCGACTTGGCTCCACATAGGCCAAGAGATGCCACGTGAACTGATGGGTCCCAATTGGCCCTACGTGAACAGATGAGCCCTGGCTTGGCTCCATGTGGTTGCCGATGTTTGGAACTCCACGTGTGACCCATAAAATGGGGTCTCACGTGTGGTTGCCGATGTTTAGAACTCCACGTGTGACCTATAAAATGGGGTCTTATGTGCAGAGGAGTGTTAGAATTCCTCTGTCTCACATGAGAACAAGCAATTTAAATAGAATTACCCCACTCTAACTATCGCTGAGGCCTTTTGAATTAAAACCCCACACCTGACGGATTGAGCAGGTGGTTAAGTGAAGACAATATCAATGTTGTTGGAATGGACCCTCGGCCCGTCTACCTAAAATTTAACAATACCTGCCACATTGACACCACATACGAAAAAGGAAGCACTCGTGACAAGATCAGCAGACAAGCATTTACCAAATTAGTACCACTACTCTTGTACTAGAAAAGCTTTCATTACCCACCATAGATTTTTGGGAGTTTTAACGAAAATCTCACGGTACTGTTCACTTTAACGAAAAACCAAATTTTTACACTAAAAAGTCAATCCTGGTACTATTCACTTTACGCTTTATTTTGTCCTTATCATTAAAACCCAAAGTTTTCAAGCCCTTTTCATTAGTTTTCCTTAGATTTTTCAACTGCTAGATATTTAAGCTGTACTTATAATGTACAAAATATAATATATATTTTTTGTGTTCTTTTACGTATTTTATGACACTAGAAGTATACATGCCTGAATATCGGGTACATGAAAAAATTTCTCATTACTTATGTAGTCGTATCACTAAACAAGTTAAATGTTAGTAGGTCAATCATGCAATGAAAGAAATTTCCATGCATTTGAATTCTATGACATATTATTACTAGGCCCGGCCCAGGCCTAGTGCTGGCAGGGCTACCGTCTGGGGCCTAAAAAAATTGGGGGCACCAAAATTATTAGGGTGTTATATTTACATATGTTTTTGTAAGAGTATAAATTTATAAAACTTGGTTTAGTGATAAAGAAATTTAACTAGAACTGGTGGTTTTGTTGTTTAAAATTAATGAGGAGGTCTTAGGTTTAAAACACCATGTGTGCATATTTACATTCCAATTTTTACAAATTTCTTTTTCATAACAGTATAAATTTATAAAAATTGGCTAGATGATCAAGAAGTTTAATTAGAAGCTATTGTTTTTGTTGTTTAAAATTACTGAGATGTCCTAAGTTCGAAATGCTATGTGCATGTTTATTGTTTTCAATTTTTACAAATTTTTGTTTGGTTGTTAATTTATTTACTAGCTAGTAGCTATGAGGGTTGCTATTTTTAAATATTCGTTCCAATTCAAGTCTAATCTTCAACAAAGAGTAACGCGTAGACTAAATTTTTAGACCAAAATTGAAAATAATATTACGTGTCATCAAAAGGTTTAATTTAGTGTTCATTAATTACTTATACATATCCTTAAAGACTCGAAAACATTATTATTTTTTTACGAGATTAGTAGATAAGAAAAAATACCTCACGATTTATACAAAAACATTTTAAAAGTTCAGATGGAAAACAAAATTCATAATCTATCTACTTGTAAGTCCAAAGTTTTTTTGTTTCTTTCTCTCGATACAAAGTAAATTAGTTATTTCGTATTTCTAAATTATTGAGTTTGAATGTTTTTCTCAATATAATCTTATCGATATCGGTCTTATATGTGAAAACAAATAATTTTTTTTATATGAAGTGAGAGTACATTTTTTAGCGCGTCCCAGACCTCAAAAATTTTTGAACCGGCCCTGATTATTACAAGTCAATTACTCAATGCATGTGTGATGTGAGACTGCAAAGCGCATGAATGTAGCGTTAAATGATTAGATAGCAGTATACAAATGGGCATGGCTTCATGAAAATATCGAAACACTCAAGAATGAGTGATTGGCTTTGAATAAGGAAGTTACTTCCGCACGTTTATTTTTATCCTCTGCACGGTACGGTTTAATTCTTGCTTTGAAATTGAACAAAAGAATAAATAATCGATGGAACGAAGTAAACACATGCAAAAGAAGACCAGCGACTGAGCGAGTATTTACACAGCGAGTGACTGTGAGTTGCAGTTCAAGATAAATATAAACTTATATAATAAATCCCAGTAATATACACAATGTGGAAAATCACAACAAATTATACACCGACGAGAGAGAGCTGAAAATGAAGTCAAAGCTCAACGCCGAGAAATCAACAGCACCTTCAATCTTGCCATCAAACAATGTACAAGCCATCATCTTTCCTGTAAAATCTAGCAGCCGGATGCATCTACGTATAAATTTTATCATTCTACTTACACAACAGATGCATATTTTTTTTCCGCCACCGATTTTTTCTCATGGGAAGGTGTGGAGTGATCCGTCTGCTGCTTCCTCGTTCATAGAGAATATATCGACAGGGACACTAGTGCAGTTAAAGAAGCTCTGGTCCTTCACACCAGCATTTGGGGAAACTTGTGAATGATCTAGGAATATCACGATTACAGTGATATCGTCGTGGAAATGGCGCCTTACCCCCCTTTCAATTCTTTTTATGTCGTCATATCTCAATTCTCTTTTCCTTGCAGCCTCGTCGATGGCAGCTCTTACCAATCGCTTTGCTATTCCCTGTAATTAAATTATCAGCAACTCTTAAGTTCTCAACATATAATTTCTATAAAACAGAAAACTAC
The DNA here is from genome assembly GCF_041283825.1 of Pyrus communis. Taxonomy (NCBI): domain Eukaryota; kingdom Viridiplantae; phylum Streptophyta; class Magnoliopsida; order Rosales; family Rosaceae; genus Pyrus; species Pyrus communis. The sequence continues at coordinate 17,817,100 of NC_142566.1, read as the reverse complement.
CACAGAAACGAACTTTGTTGGGGCCTTACAGCTCTTGGATTTTTGGAGACGATTTTCACGGCTGTTTCATCACTTAAATGCTCCCAGAGACCATCTGTTGCAAATATCAAAAACATGTCCTGTGGTTGTAACTTTCGAACTACTATCGACGGTTCTGCTGTCATTACAGGCTTCTTTAAAGGAATGGGCATACCGAACTGGTGGAAGAGAGGATATCTGTTAAACTCAGGTTTCTTCAAGTAGACATCACCGATTGACCTTGAGACCTACAAAGGGGAGGTTTCTTCAGACAATAAGCATAAGAAAGTACCAGCGAGATAAAGAAACAACGCACAAGAATATTACATTCACTTTCACAGGAGATATAGGATTTATAAAGTTGACTATCACCAAACGGAACTTTCATCATAAGGCCGCTGGAGTATTTTTTTTGCTTTATGTGTGTGTCTGTAATGAGCATGAAACCTGTCATATCTCTTAATTGCATATGAGAGTGGGGTTCAAAATGATCACATACAAAGAATATGCTCGACCGTGATTTTGACTGGTCACCATACAATACTTTTTAGGCTTTCATATGCATTTCATGAACCGTCATCCCATTTGCTTCAGATACTTTAGTTCTTAGCTGCCTAGAAAGTGGCTAAAGAGTAAAGAGGCAAAACCTGTGAAAATAGATGGATAGGGATAAACAATAAGAGAATACCATATCCAGAAAAAAGTGGACTTTTCCTTCATACTCGTCAGGAAAGAAAAGCTGTAAGATACGGTTCATGCAATGCACCTAATCAGAACAGGACTTTCTAGGACTATGTTCATGCCCTCAAACAATATGCTGTAAGATGGCAATAATGAAAGGCATGAGATAATTAGCCGTTTGTATTACTATTACTGCAGGACAAAATAATATATTACAGGGAACCTCCTCTTCACAGGACTAGAAATACTAATATCGGAAATTCAAAAGTATAACCACACCATTTTCATTACGCTCATACCACAAAGTTTCATAAGATTCTTTTAGTTACAGTAGGGGACAAGTTTCCCCAGATTCTTATGCATCACTGAAATCAAACCTCGGGTTCAGATTCCAAATAACTTAACATTTGAACTAAATTTTTTCAAACAACCCCCTAAGAAAAAAAAGAAATAAACTCTCCAGATATGTTAACCAATAGAACCATCCTTTTGCTATGACTTCCTTTTTACAATTTTATTTCAGGTCTTACAACAGATATTCTACGCATTCATCATATTACTCGATTGATTAACAGTTTAAGATCACTTCTATTTATAAATATATAAAGAAATAGAATATGATAGAAATAGGAATATGATAGAAATGGTAATCATAAATTGATTTATTACCCTTTTTTTTTTTTTTTTAATCCTAAACGGAGCTTCAATACTTCATTTTATTGGCCTAACCAAGACAACCATAAATTATTCTAATTGATAACATTTAATCTGTATACATTCCCAAGAAAAGGATCTAATTGAACTTCACACTCCCAATTTTTGATAATTCAATCAATTTTTCTTGAAGAAAGTTGGGGTTCCACCATAAAACCAATTGGAAAAATGGGGAGTAGCCCAATTACTTATAAGCGCATGCAAGGTCCCTTCTTTTCCCGATCAAGTCTTGGATCATAACACGGATAACTATTTTCAAATGGATTGGGATCGGGGAGAATTCCTGAAATGTAAAGTCAATATATCTATATGTATTAGAAAATCATATGAAAGGGATATTATTATTTTAGTTTGGATCTAAGAAATTCGATGAAAGTATTCTAGTGTTGAAAGCCAAAGGAGAAAGAGAAAACAGAGCTAGTTGTGAACCAGAATAGTGATAAGACAGTTCAAGGGAGTAGTGAATCGGCCATTCCCACGCCCTTGTTGACAATCCTTTACTCCGGCGGCATCTAGGGTTCCTCGAACAATGTGATATCTGACATTGGGTAAATCCTTAACCCTTCCCCCTCTTACTAAGGGATTCATACTGTCAACACTACACTACAACGAAGTTAACTTGCATCAAACTCTAGTATTCCACTAGTCATTAAGGTTTGCTCCTAACATAAGTCAACATTAAATATGTTAACCAATACGAATAATGTTCAGCAAGATAATTCATGAACCAAACAAACCCGACATTTAGTACCTGAATAATGCCCTTAATTCGCCAAACTCCATGTGTATACACCACAATGTGCGCATCATCAGGGTGAAGATCCTTAACCTCCTTCCTCACTTCCTCCACTGAAACATTGTGATCCGTAGACAACCGCTCTGCGACCACGGCCTGGCCATCCGATGCTCTCCTGCCAAGAACTGCCCTCGAATCTCCGAGATTAGCCACATATAAAATACCATCTGCAATTGCACCAACCAGACAACACGATCCTACTGAAGCAATCTGCGGCCGCACCATCCATGATCGCTTAACCAACTCCAAGAACTCCTCCTCTGTTGCATCAAATGCCTTCCTTATCACATCCTCTGACAGTCCACCTTGTTCAGTTGCAAACTCTGAGGGAACAACAAACAACCTTAACTTCAAAGAAAAACACAATTCTTTTTTGTCTTTTTACTTTTTTGTTGAAAAAAAAATGTGAACTTTATCATAATAATCCAAAGAAAAAAAAAAAAAAAAAAACCCATCTGATTAATTGATCAGTAAAATTGAGTTAACAGGAAAATAAATTAATAACTATAAAATGGGATCTGAATTTCTTTAAAATTGTTTAGCTAGAAAAACCATAAAAAATCTGTAAGATCAATAAGTCAACTGGGATTCTTCCTGGTTTTAATACATATAATTCTTCTGCTAATTGGAATAAAATTATTGAAGAAAATAATTAGATAAAAACAGAAAAATACAGAGAAAAAAGAACACGAGCATTTCTGCAGAGGGGTATACTACTCACTGTGAAGGAAGGGGAAGAGGCGGTTAGTGATGAAGCGGGAAGCTTCAGGACCGCCATGGCCGTCATAGACTCCAACATACGTGGCGCAAGGAGATGTGAACACCTGTCCCTGATCCTCCAGAGCAGAATTAGCTTGAACCACTGCAATCGAATAGTCCCCAGAAGAGTGGGGCTTGAGGTCCATGTGCCAAAGCAGCCCATCGCCGCCGTCACCGCCACCAAAACACTTCTCCAACGGCCTCCGACACATCTCCAACATCATTGTCAACTTGGGTCCTCCGGTTTTACTTCGATTCCCACTTTGGTTAAGGGGAAAAACAGGAAAGGAAACACGTGAGTTTTGGTTTGGTTTGGTAGTTGGGCTGTTGGAATAAAAAGAGAGGGACGTGGGGATTCCGTGTTTAAAGGGTAAAATGGAGGAATTTTTCCGAGAAAAATACTTTGGGTGAGGGCGAAAGGCAAAGACTTTGATGTGTTTTAATATTTTAATTTGTGATTTAATTAAAAGAAATGGGGTTTTGGTTTTGGAATGTGGTTGCGAGGCGGACGGAGAAAACTTATCTAGTGCTTTGTAAGACGAGAAAGAGAGAGAGGAATCATGTTCTTAATTATTTTTAAGAATTTGGAAAAACAACAGTGTTATGATGCGTTTAGGAATATGGGATAGGACTCACAACTCATGAAGTGGTAGAGACCCTTTGATTTTCCCAGGATTAAGTCTTTGGTTTTGCCATTTGACTGATCTTAGAAAAAGAAGTAGAAACCGTTTGATTCTTGTTGTCGACATACAACAAGAATTACTTTTAAAATAACTGAAAGTGCTTTCAGATTATCAAAAAAGATTCTAATCATGTTTGACAAAAAAATATTAGTGCTTTTTCATGTAGCACTTGAAAGTTCATAAAAAAATTTCAATGTGTTTTTAATATAAGTGTTTTTATTGAAAGTGAATATGAGCATAAGTGCTTTTTCAAGGGAAATAAAACACAGTTTCGAATGGGTCAAACATTACTATGTTTCGAGTTTTCGAGTAATATAAGAGAGAAGTAATTGATATCAAGGTCTCAAAGTGGGTGAATTGGAGGAAAAAAAATTAAAAAAAAACCTAGCACAAATCGTCAATTTTGATTGCGGGTGTTTTAGGTTGTCTTTGGTAAGACCCGCGGTACTCATCATTATGGCTAACTCTTCTCTAAGGGTGTTGTTGATCCTAAAAATTACTAAGATTACTTGATACGCAGACCAATGAACTAAAAGTTAACTACATCCTTCTTATGGTTGATACGAGTGTGCCAAGGTGAGTCGGGCGAGTAAGATGATGGTGGTGGTGGTGTCGAATTCCATACTTATCACAATCGATGGCTAATCCATAACAGTTTTAGTGTATCTAATACTCCACCGAATCGTGCTCAATTGTATAATCTCTCCACGGCCCTTTAGTTATAAAGACTCGACTGGGCTATTGTTGTCTTGGACTGGAGCACCGAGCACCTTAAACTTACCCAACCGATGTTGGGCAAAATACCAAGCCTTCTACTACAATTTACTTACCCTTGGCCCAAACTTGAATTTTGGGGCCGAACAGGTTTATTGTATGAGTACAATTGTCTTTTAATGAAAAAAACAAAGAGAAGAAAAACAAACTTTAAATAGTTTAGACATTACAAACTCAGTCTTGTGATTAAACATTGGCTTATCACATTGTAAATCAAACAACTAATAATGAGCTTCCAATTTGGTTGGTTCTATGCATTATTGATACTTGAAGGAGATTTAGAAAATTATGTTTGGTTCATCATGCATAACATAAATATCATTTCCTTTTAATGAAGATATTTATCCCCATATAAAAAGGGTATCAATTTCTTCTTGCAAATTGAGGTGACTAAATTACAATTATACTATTTACTCATTTATTTTTCATATGGAATAGAACCAAATCACATCACATTGTGGAACATGTTTGTTATTTTAATTGTTGAAATACTCCAACAAAATATAAAAATAATAACATAGACAAAATCGTGAAATGAACAACATTTTGAGAGGGAACCTTCAAAGTCATGGAGAGCAACTCTTTGAATTTTATTTATTTATTTTTTTTTTAATTTCTCAAAACTCTACTGCATGCATGTAATTCTCCTCAGCTATTGGGATGTAACTAGGAAAGGAAACAATCAAATATATCTCTTCCTGTAAAGTTAATAGAGATGTGAGGAGACCAAAAAAGTCGGTATCAATGTGGAAGTTTTTTATGAAATTCAAAGTTGGCCATTCCATTTCAACAAGGTAAATTTAATACTTTGAATGTACATGATTTAGAAAATTCCGCACTTTTTAACTATTATTTGGAATTTTTGTATCTCTATATGTGCTACAATTTTTTTTTTTTTTTTTGAAAGCTAATTTGAACACATTTTTATGGATATCGCTCTTTACTTTTTGTTATTGGCTTAGATAAATCAAATAAAATCAACGAATAAAATTAAATAGAAGTCTGTAAAAAGAAGAAAACAATACGCGTATTTATCATATTTTTTTTACGAAAGATAAATTTTTAAAGTAGTTATATGAACTTGTACATATTTTTTAATTTGTCATATGAATTTTCTAAAATTGTTAGTTTGTTATCTCACCCTAATTCAGTTAAGTTTTCCATCCAAAAGAAGGGCTATTTTGGACTTTTGACCTCATTTTCACAAGTTTATTCATTTATTTATTTATTGTTTTTATACAAAGATATACGTAGATTAGGGATAGGTGATAAAGAATCTCACATTCGTTTCATAAACTTATGGTGAACTACTAAAAAATACAATAGGCTCACTAACATGGAGTTTCGCTATAATTACAAGCTTTGAAAATTCAATCTGGTCAATCATGTTCATTAAAAAAAAGAAGTTGTAATGTCTAAAATAGCCTTGAAGATAAGTCATGTGCTTAGTACATGGTTTATTTTGGATGAAAAATTTAATGGAGTTGGCAAATTAATGATTTTTGAAACTTGATATGACAAATCGCTTAAATTTTTAGTTTATATGACAAATTAAAAAGAGGGTATAAATTCATATGAGATTTCAGATAACTGAAAAATATAAATCACATAGCTAATTTTATCATTGATATGGACTGCATACGTATGCAAAAAAAAGGGAAAGAGAATGACTCACACTCACAGTATTAAGAATAAGAGTATAAGATACGAAGCTAAAAGAAAGAAGTGGTATAGAGAGCAACCAACAATCAAAAGAGAACGTAGAAACTAGACTACTAAAAAACAATGTACGACAAGAGAGTTTAGCACTTTCTTGATAAATTCCGAAGAAAAGACTTACAAGTTTTTTAAGAAGCAAATGAGACCCCCATTTCCATATCTGGCCTTTCAATTTGGTTTGGTTTGGTTGCGGGTTTGAGCTTTTAAAATCGACTAAAATGAAACCGGATCAATCACTTACACATTGATATTTAATTGATTAATGTATGTGAAGTCTTTTTATTGGTTAATAATTAGGTAAGAAAGTTCAATTTGAAGGTTGATGGAACATTGTAGAGTTTGAGTTTTAACTTTATAAATTGATTACTAATCTTTAAACTTTGATGTTACTTTGGATTTTAGGATGAGTAGATGTATTGTAAGAAAAGTATGTACCAAATTATTGGATTTTTGTTACCGTAATTGGACTATAACGTTGAAAATATGAAAGAATAAAGGATAATTATATTAAGGCTTATTAGTCGAAATGCCTCCTGAAACTACTATTGAGTCTCAGTTTACCCCCTGAAATTAGTTTTGTCTCACTTTGCCACCTGAAACTGACATTTTCAACTCTTTTGTCTCACTTTACCCATTTTCGTTAATGGACTATTAAATTTAAGGGTACTTTAGACATTTCATTTTTTACACATTTATTTACTTCTAGTCTGCACACTAAGCAAGTCTCAGTTTTATTTTTGGAACTCTAATTCAAACCCATAATTTGGGGCATTTTTAAAAATAAATTATTCAATCAATAGAAAATTTATGAGCAACAAAATCATTGTATCAACCAAAATAAGGATTACATTTGTTCATAGAGGCATTTCACTTGCAAGACATCCATGTATTAGCTCAAAACTTTGCAATTGAAAAATATTCATGACAGCAAAGTTATTATACCATTAAGCTATCATATCCAAAATACTTCCCAAACCAAATAAATCATTTAAAGCAAATGTGCACATTTTGAAACAAAAAAATTTTCGTCACAGGGAGGAATCCAAAATGAGGGTGCTATAATCAATTCCAATCACAAGGAGAAGTACAAGCTGTTGGTGCTTCACAAGCTCAACCTGAAGTATTTGGTGCTTCACACACTCAAAGTCAAGTAGAATTTGTTGCCCCACAAGCTCATTCTCAACCACAAGAAATACAACCATCTTTTCAACAAGCTCATGCCTAAAGGAATCAGTGCTCAACAATGTAAATTTTTTTGTTTCAAACTATGCACATTTGCTTTAAATGATTTTTTTGGTTTGAGAAGTATTTTGGATATGATAGCTTAATGGTATAATGATTTTGTTGTAATGAATATTTTTCAATTACAAAATTTCGAGCCAATACATGGATCTTGCAAGTGAAATGACTCTACGAAAAGGATGTAATTATTATTTTGGTTGATACAATTATTTTGTTGCTCGGAAATTTTCTATTGATTGAATAATTTATTCTTCAAAATGCCCAAACTTTATGGGTTTTAATTAGAGTTTCAAAAATAAAATCGAGGTTTGTTTAGTGTGTAGGCTAGAAGTAAATTAATGTGTAAAAAATAAAATGTCTAAAATACCCTCAAATTTAACAGTCCATTAACGAAAGTAGGTAAAGTGAGACAAAAGAGTTGAAAATGTCATTTTCAAGGGGCAAAGTGAGACAAAACCAGTTTCAAAGGGTAAACTGAGACTCAATAGCAATTTCGGGGGGGAGAATTTCGACTAATTAATAAGCCTTATATTAATGCCGAACCCACCAGTACTAAAAGGTTCAAAATTGGTTGGGTTTGGTTCGGTGCACTTAATTCGAATTTTCATCAAATTCGAACCCCATCAAATTGTTATGTAGTAATTGGTTTGGTTATGATTTTTGGATTTGAAAATCAAAATATGCATAATAGACGAACAATCAAACCAAACTAAAAATAGATTACTCAATTAATTGAGCAGAGAGACCACTACAAATATGCCAAGATAACTACATATCAAAAGGACTGACTTACTTGTTCTAGCTAAATAACAAAACATTTTATTTATAGAGTGCTAACCTTAATCCCAAATAGACAAACAAACGAAACCCTAATTTAATGGTCTAAGCCCAAATTTAAACTCACAAGAAAACCAAACAATAAAACAAACCCAAAATACTAATATTTTCCAAGACAAATTCAAATCGGACCGTACTCACCCTTAGTCTGATAACAATATTTTGAGTCTACTATGAACTTGGGGTTTTAAGCCATCTCCAACGGTTGGCAGTAGGCAGAACCATAGCCCAATTTGATTAAAACCCCATATTCATTGTTTGCTAAGATCGGACTGGTTTCGATGAAAAAGATTTGCGAACCGTATCAAACCTCGTTAAGCGTTGGTTCAATCGGGTGTCGTTAAACGGGAACTCAGGTGGAGCCAATCTAAAAACTCAATTATGTTAAATTTGGCTTACATACATGAGTAAATCTGACTTAATTGTGGCTTCTAATGTCGTATGACATAATTAATAGCTGTGAATTATGAGCAAGGGAAAGTGTAGAAAAGATGCGAATTCTATTGAGTAACTGGATTAAGTGGAGATGAGAAGGATGATTTTCTATTTAGCTTGGTTCAAACTGAAAGTTAATGTAAGGGCATTCAAAATCAGACCGGTTTGGTCTGCTTTGGTTCGGTATAAAAAGTTATATTTTCTTGAAAAATGGACCAAAGCATAAAATTCGGTCTAACTCGGTCGGCTTTTCCCTAACCCTAGAATTATCACAGTATCTGTGTCAAAACCCTACTAGTTTTTCTTCTTCTTCTACTTTACTTTTTCTCAACAGCTCTCTTATTAGCTTGTATTCCAAACACCCTTTTCCCATTCTCTTTGACCTTTGAAGGGACTTCATCAGTTTCCATATTCCTTAGCTTCCCTCTTCCATTAGCTTTTTCCCGACCTCTCTTTTTCTCTCTGTCTCGTGCACCCTTGTGACAGTCATGAAATTTCAAACATATTGCAATATACATGCATATCGGAGATGTCTTAAACCCCACCACACAACACAACACAACATCCAACCAAAAAGCTTCTACACTCACACTTTAATCATGACAACCACAACTATATTTTACAATGTGTTCATATGTATATCATCGCCGAGCATGCTTAGGCATATAATTAATCTAATTAAACCCCAAATTCAAAGCTAATTATAAAAATTATACCTAGAGAACCTAAAAGTTTACAACCTCATCCATTAATCTCAAGAAAGAGTTCCTGATATTGGTGCCCCTATAGCTAACAACAAACAACAAAACTATACTAATGTAACATTATTTCAAATTAAAGCGAACCAAAAAAAGCTAAAAACAAAATGATAGTAAAAAAAAAAGTAAATTGCAGGCATGCTAGAGAGCCTATAATTGTTTGTCCAAAGTCCAAGCTTTCTTCAAGAAAGATAAAGCCTTCTAGACATTGGATCGATGTAGCTTTCTAGACGAAATCTTTTTTTACACCAGAGAAAGTGACTTCCCCACACCCATCTTTCTCTCTCGACACGACCATATATGACATTTAGATTTATAAATTAAAGAAGAAACGCTGAACGAAAATAAATAAAAGTGTACAGAAAAATGAAAAAGCTGTAAATAAATCATTTTCCTTTTTAACTCTCTATCCCCACCACCGGTCCACCACCACCGCCACCGGCATCAACTTTAAACATGCACAGGAGGAGAGTTTGCATGCGAGAGCTGCTTTAGCCATTCATTTGTTCTGTGATGTGAAAGGGCCTGCTTTTCCTTTTGCTTACAACTTTGCTGCTGCTTCTTGTTATTATTCTTCATCGTCATCTTCAACTCTATCGCTACTTTTTCTTTCGACTCGGCACGCGTAATCAAATCAGCTGCTGCCGCTCTTCCACTCCCACCTTCATTGATGTGACCGGTACTACTACTCCTACCGCTACTCGATCGGCTCTTGATGATCACGTTATTAGACGCCAGCGTTTCGATCGAGCACTTGCAGCCATGAACATTGCTAAAAAAACTCTGCTTCCTCGGTTTCGAATTCTCTGACTTCAAACCACTAATAGTACTAGCAGCATTGCTGTAATTGGAGACGAAATTTGTACTGTTGGTGCTACTAACACTACTATTTCGACTGACGGAATTTTTCACGTTGTTATTCGCGCGAGTACTACTTGTACTACTATTGATACGAAGTACCTTGTTAAAATCCTGCAATTCCATGTCCGGAGCACGCACCAATCCCAACCGGAAAAAATCCCACATCGAGGACTTATGATGCCGGCTGCCTGCCTTTTCTAATCGAGAATTTGGAATTTTGATTTGCGGTTTGGGACTTGGCTCTGTGTAGAATTGGTTTATTGGTCTTGTTCCTCCTGGCTTTGAAGTAATGCCTGTTACGGTGGTGGTGGAGCTGGTGCTGCTGCTGAATGATGAGTTGTGACTAATTCTGCTTCTGCAACTGCTGCTTCTGAGCCCGACACCACTCAACAGACACTGCCTAGTTAGTCCGTTGGAGCAGGTGTCGGAGCTGACGGAGGGACGGAGAGGTAGAATTTGGCCTTGGAAGAACACTTCATCTGCAGCACACATTTTTGTTTCTGTCAACAAATTATTTGGCCCGCGACGCATTGACGAACCAAAATCAAATTCTTGATCTTGGGTTTCAGCGGCGACATGGTGAGGATCAGATTCGGGATTGGAAGGTTGGGTTTTATCCTGTTTGATCAAATTCACTGGAAGATCACAGAGTGACACGTCATCTTCTTCTTCTTCTTGCTCGAATTGGTCAGAGACAGAGGCTGAATCTTCATCAATCACTATTCTTTCTTGTTCATCATCAGCAATGTTTGTAATTGCTGCCATTGTGATTTCTGAACCGGGGTTCTCCTTTTTTTTTTTTTTTTTTTTTTTTTTACTCTATCAAGAAATGAGAGTTGTAAGGATGTTGAGAAATGAGAGGATTATAAGTAGAGATAGGTCAGAGACTTCAGGAGTTCGGAAGTGAGACGTGGAATATAAAGAGAAGAAAATTCCAAACTTAAAATATTAAAAATGAAGGGGACCCACTAGCACTACCAATACCTTTATAATTTTTTTTCTTAACTTATTAGTGCGATGTGGTCACTTGTCTTATTTAGCCTAAATCTCACTCAAAATAATTTTGTCCTTAAAAAAAAAGGATATTTCAAAAGTAGTTTTAACGAAAAGTCTGTGGTACTGTTTATTTTAACGAAAAATCATATTTTTACACTAAAAAGTCAAACTTGGTACTATTCACTTTACCATTTATTTTGTTCTTATAGTTAAAACTCAAAGTTTCTAAATATTTTTCATTAGTGTTCCTTATTTCAAAATACCCTACGCTTGATTAAGAGATTCTATCTTGAAACCATTGCATGGTCTTGTCACTGATCAATTAAATGTTAGTCATGCGTTAAAATTACTCTAATTCATCAGCTAAAATATTTTTGAATGGTCGAAAACTAAAGATAAGGGTTTTGTGAAATCTTCTAGGATATTAATGGGTAAAAGAATTGGATGTTCAATTGATATTTTCCATGTGGCATGGTCGGTTACATGAGAATATCTCTCCTATACAAGAAGTGAAAATGATGTGCAAAAATTATTTCCGAAATACCAAAAAAAAAAAAAAAAAAAAAGAAGCAAGTGGAGTTCGGAAAAAGCAATAAAGAAGGAATATTAGGAACAGGGAGAGGGGGGAAGGACCCAATTGAATAGTGTCTCTTTTTTCTTGTTTGGGAGTGAAGAAAAAGAAGACTGGACACTGGAGTTTGTGGCCGGCCATTAGCTGAGACCGAGTTTGTCTCTTGTTTCTGTGTTTATTCCTTTTATTTTGAAATATATAACGGGAATTGGAGCGCATGAAAATATGGAAGTGAAAGTGATTACTAATAGTGCATGCCCATCTCCAAGTGGAGTGGTACAAATGATCATTCATGGCAGTTGAGATTCTTCCCATTTTTTCGGTTGGATAAAGTTTTATTCAGTATAAACGATATTCTACATTAGGAAAAAAACGTAATAAATTGAAAAAAAAAAAAGAACCCTAACTGTCGGGACAAAGAAAAGTTTGTCCTTAATTTAATGTTGTTAATGGTTCAGGAAAACAATTTAAGAGACGCGACTGTCATACTATCATATAATGTTATTAGTTCGTATGTATAAATATATAGGGGTTGCATGATTAATATTTTAATAGATCTAGAGTATAATATTAATAAAAATATAAATGTGTTCCAAAATGAATGAATTGATTATTAACATTGTGTGAAAGTGTTTGTATCGAAATTAACGTTTAGGTCAGATATCCGTGATTGTAAAGCAAGAATCTTTAGCGGGCTAGCTTATTTTGGACTTTTGTAAGTCTAAATTCTAAAAGTGATCTTATCGGGTTAGGAGTTTTGCTGAGAGTCTCATATGTAAAAGGAGGTATCCTTGGTGAAAAAATAATTCTATGAGGAATAACATATAGTTTAAAAGGATATGTCTATCTAATTAAGGATGGAGTCTTGGCTAAAGAAGTTTGGCAAATGGGAATAGATTGAAGAAAATCGTCAAGGATTTTATCTTCGCTAAAGGGATAAAGTCATGTGTGGTTATTGTTAAATCTCTGTTTCGCCCATCACAAATATCAACTCTTTTATGATCGGTTATTCCCATATTACTTTCCACATTCGACACAAGCACGCCGAACCATGTTTACTGTTACCTTTGAATATATCTGCTCAGTAAGCTTGATTTCGGTGACGTGGACCTACATCTTTATCAACACTATTACTACTAATACTGATTTTATTACTACTCCTACATAGACCTGTCAATGGATCAGATTTTAGCTCGGATCTGATCCAAATCCTATGCAATTGATAGCATATGAATTGTGACTTTCAATCCAATTATCCGAATAAGATCTAAATCCGATAATTCAGTTATAAATGGATCCCGATATAGGTCGAGGCTAATTCATCTAATAATAAGCCCGACTTAATATAACATATTATTTGATTTATATATATATTATTCATACTTTAGTGTGGTAATTTAAGTTCTTAATACAATAAAAATACACTTATATCTGATTTTCTTATTGTTCAGTATGAAACTTTTAATTAAAAAAAGAGAAATATAAAAAAGAATGAGGGTACTAATTATATTTTTAATTTTCTTAGGCCTTAAATTAGATTTGATAAGGATCTGATTGAATCCGAATTCGACGCTAATCAGATCTGGATGAACAAGTCATATTCGATGATCCAAATAGGTTACAGATCCATTAATCCGATTGTAAATGAATCCGAAAATAGATCAAGGCTGATCTGATTTGAATCCGACCTGTTAATAGGTCTACTCCTACGTCCTTATTACCAATAGTACCACTACTATACTGAGCCTGACACCCTAAATTAAGACCTTCACAATGATATATTGTAATTGCAGTCACTTGTTTAGAAATTTATAGTAGCCAAAACCACACGAAAGTATAGCCTTCTCGGATGCGCATTAGCATGCTTACACCAACTCAAGGCTCTGAATGATGTAATTAGGTCATACATTTACAAAATAAAACTATGGGACCATGATTTTCTAGACCATAACATGTGGCACCTTGAATGGCAAGGGCAAGAAGGACCAGAATGCCCATAGTCCATGAAGTTCAGACGATCAAATTAGTCAAGCGTCATTGTCAAAATCAGAGTAAGCTATTCGTAGATGCGCGCAAATTTAGTTCCAACAAAAACATTTCCTACTTAATATGAAAAATACCACCTATTAGTGGAGATTAAGTGTACTAGAGAAGCACTCCTAAACATACGTTGGTTTTTAAGTTTATTACTTCTTAATCCCTCGCAACATTGAAACTATTCAAAATCTATCAAGTTGGCCATTGTGGTTTGTGAGTATAAGTATGAAATTGAATATTGTAGCTGGCTATAGTGTTTCAATTTGACATGAAAAATTCTTGTTGAATAGCTTGGTAATTTCCTAATTCTTAGGATTATAATTCAGATTGAAATCTATTTGTTTGAACTGATGCACTCAAAGTTTGATATAAATTCTTAGTTGGTATTATATGTTGATTCTAATAGGAGAGTAATTAAGGTTGATCTTTTATAAATAATGGATAGTGCTCTCACAAAAGATACGTTCTATTATCCAAATACCTATTGTTTGAAAGTTTATTGAATTTTGCTAGAGAGGAGAAGATGCTTTGTTTCGAATTTATCATGACTTGTTCTTCAGTTTCAAATTCTGCTAAATTTTCTTTATGGTTTTTCGTGGCACAAGTTCTTTAGTTATTTCTTCTCTCTCGTAATTATATAGCTAAATCTTTGATCTATTGGTTGTGTTATAGTTACTCTTACAGTTTGATTGCAATTCAAAATTCATGAAATTTTAATGAACTCAAGAAAATGATAAGGGGATTTATTAGATAGACACATATATATATATATATATATATGTGTGTGTGTGTGTGTGTGTGTGTGTGTGTGTGTATGTATATGTCTTCTATTACAATACACGAAGAACTTCAGTCAGAATATAATTAATGTCTTCATTTTAAGAAAAATGCTGGAGTCGTCCCTACGCATACGGGCATTGAATTAACATCGTCCATCATCCCTGAAACATACTTGAATCAAAATTATGGACTACAAGCCGGTAGGGTTTGGACGGCCTCTTTTCATGTCTTCATTCTCAACTCCGCACCAAAAAATGCCTTATGTGTCATGAGATAATGACTTATATGAAACAGATGCCACGTTGCATGGGCAGTCAACATATTCCGTATAAATTACTCTCCGTGTGGATTAGTGAAACCTAATATCCACTATATTACAATTACATTTTGAATAACTCCACGTTAGTAGATACATGTTTCAAATTCAAGCCCTATGACCTAGAAATGTTGAATCAAATTAATGCACGCTGAATTATGAAACTATTATTGACCCTCCAAAGAGTTCATTACTTTCTCGTTTGTACTGTTATAAAAGAGTAATGCATAAAATTAACGTTGGATAAATCTAGATGATCCCTAGTTAGATCTGACAACATGATCCCAAAACAAAAACCAATCCATACCAAACACAAAGTCACATTTCTATTGGATCTTGACACAAACACATGCATTACTAATGCAATTTTTTCATAACTAAATAAAAATGTTTTGTGACGTGTTTCACAACAAAAAGAAAAAAATGGAAGGAAACTAAGTTAAATTAGAACTCCTTGTTGGTTAATAGATTCAGTGGCGGAAATATCACACTGAGAGGTGATCGTGGCGCCGGAGACGGTGGGGCCCTCGGTGGAGCCAGCCCCTCGCCCTGGCTGAACCTGCTGATGGCCTTGTGTTCCGTACGCCTGACGCTTGTAATCCTCCAAGTCCTCGTACTGCAGGTACGGACTGTCCTTCATTGGCAGCCCTTCCTCTACCTTCCCTCTTGCCTCTGCACCCTCAGCTGGCTTTCTGTTCTGCTGCTCTTGCTTGCTCGCCATCTCTGAGATCTCGATTTCTCGGTTATATTTCTTCCAATCTTGGACTTCAGTTTTGATTAACTTGGATCCGATTTCTCGTGGGTTTGCATGGCTTTTATAATGTTTTGGTAGTGCTCTCTGACTATGCCACGTGTTTGGACCAAGACACGTGTCCCGCGGATAGGAGTTGTCGGCTTTGCGTGGCTAGCCAGGTAGTATTTTATTGTGTGGCTTGCTACATATATCCATGACAATGAAATCGGATAAGCTTAAAAAAGGACAACGGAGTAGGATCTGCGGTGAGATAAATGCAAAATTATTGCGTATTCGGTACTTTAAAGTGTTCTAACGGTTAGATTTTGATTTTTGCATTGTTAACAAAGATCTACAATTAAAACCTTCAGAGCATTGAGTACTCTATACCACCCAAGAAAGTCCCATGAATTATATATGATTCAATTACTATAGATTTGCATATAATTGGAGGCCTTAGTGGATGAATCCCCAATTTTTTTAAAAAGTGGAGATTAGTTGTAGGGTTAATACCACATCAAATTTCAACGATTCAAACGGTTTGTTTTTCAATTTGCAATTTATAGATCATCATTGCAAAATATTAGCCAATTGAAAATATTTTAGACATCTAACTGAGTTCAAAGAGATTGACAAACACTTTATTCTATAAAAAAAAAAAAAAAAAAAAAAAGGGAAATCGCCATTTTTTAGTACTACAGTCTAGTACTATTCCTCTTCATTGGTAAGTGAGTGGTCTTAGGTTTAATTCTCGTCAAAGACGAATTTGAACAATATTATTGCTAGCACTTTGTGACGCTTAGCCTACCCCTCCCCCCTCATCCCCTCACCCCCACCCTTTTAGTGTAGATAAGATATTGTTCAAAGAAAAATAGGCGCTCGGATTGCATTGAATTTTTGTAAGGAAAATCTAGGAATCGAAACTTACAAAATAAATGGTTCGGATCATTGAAGTTTGATGTGGAATGAATCTCACAACTACTGTCCATCTTTAGAAATAATTGGGGATTTACATATAATATTTACAACATGGACATTTGTACGGGGAAATGCTGATTTCTTTTACTTTGTACACTCATTGAATTATCACAATATTAATTCAACGGCTAAATGAGTTTGAGTTTAGTAATATTTTGCACGAATGGTTCATGAGGGATGGCTTACCGTCTCGATTATGGTACAACATTACATAAATTAATGAAGAATGAAGGAAAAAAAATAGAAATATGTGCACAGAGACGGATCAATAGTCTAATACCGATATTGCTTCCAACTTAGGTACTTTTTATATCGAGAGAAAAGCATCAGTTCTTAAAAATATGTCATGGTAACACTGGTGGAATTGCATGTTGGGTGTGGCTAACATTTTGCAAGTTTTGTCTACGGAAGTGAAAGAGGTACAGTAATTGAAACATTGTGTGTTCTAAGATCCCTACATGGTAACGGTACTTTGCTCGAATCTGGTGGCAGAAAGCTTAGACAGCAGCAATTAGTGCAAAATCGACGATCCACTATCCTGCCATATATTAGTGTTTACCATGACAGTAGCATATACTGAAGGGCATTTTTCTAGAGTTTGCAGAGCTTCTCTGGGAGGGGTACCGTTTGGGCCTAACTTACACTATGATATGGTGTACCTGTTAGCATCCATGATCACAAATGGCTCTTGGCATATTGTTGCGGTCCCATTGTTTACAGCTCACAGCCAGTGCTAGAAACCTGATTGCCAGGGATATTGTTTGTGGACTTACACTAATTTGGTTGAGCTATATATGGTAGTATAATGAATGAGTTCTGACATCAGAGGCGCTGCTTTTGATTTGACCAAAAATGCCACCAATCAAAGTTGTTTGGATGGCGGATGTCGTATGCATTGAACGGCATGGGGGGTCAGCTGCCCCTCTGAGCTTTGGTGACGTCCATGTATACTTTGGGTGTTGATCTTTTGAACGGTGAATATCCATGGATACCTTGGGTGCTGCTTTTTTGAAGATTAGAGTTGGCTTCATACATGCCCTCCAACTGTTTGATAAAATGTCTGAAAGAAAAGTGAATAAAATGGTGATTTCAATGAATAACAAAGCATCATCATTCTTGGACAAACATATTAATGGGATGTAATGATATCAAACATTGTTAGTGTGTTCAAAATAAGTGTGTTTCTTTGTTAAGCATTCATATGGGAGCAGTCTTGGAACATGTTAGTTACTTTTGCAAATGAAGCATTAATAGGTATGCAGTATGTCTTTCCAAATGACTTCAGGCCTATTAAGACTCGATGAAATGGAGATATGCATGCTATTTCTGGTAAAAAACATTTGCACACTGCGCGCTATTCTTACTGACCCTCCTAATATTATTTCCTAGATCCGCCGTTGTTTGGATGCCAAGTATGGCTGGCACTTACTATCCAGAATATATCATTTTTGTGTCGTGTTATTGGAGACGGAGATGACTTCACATACTGTTATCAAGGTTGTAAAGATTATCATTTACATATTTGAGGAAGCATGACTGTCTAGTTTTTCCGCATCTGTTGTCCTGATTCCTGAAGCTGTTCTCAGGAATTTCTGTTGGAGGCAAGATAATATGCAGTACATACATCTCAACCCCATGAGTCCAGTGATTGAAGAGTTATCTTCTTTTCCAAGTAGTTCACTTGCTAAAAGTGTCCAGGGTGCAGATGCCGTGGAAGCAAACCAATGGTATTTGATGTGCCTCATGTATGTATATATGTATGTACCTATACAGTTCCATTTTTTTTTCGTTCCCTATTCTCCATGTTCATCATGGATATTTACTATAACAACCGCCAGGTTCTTTGGGAAAGTTATTGATTTTTCCTCTTCCATTAATGTCATAATGTACAGACAAGTAGTAAATGAAACTTGATGTGCTCAATTTTTGTCACTTCACCTTATATATATATATATATATATATGTTCCACATTGTATCATTCTCCCATTCTTTGTTTTATGTTTGTTTTCTGATAAGTTTTCTCCTAGAATAATGAAATAATACCTTTAGATTCTGTTGTTATATGTTACAAATTACAAGCATAGTTATCAGCATTTGTTCAAAGACTTGCACAAAATCTGTTTTACAAAATGCTGTAGTGACTGAGAGGCATTCCACCGTCTCACACCACGCTTCCCTCCCCATCTATTTGTGGGTGCTACTGGATTTTCCTTAAACGACATTGGCATTTGCATGCAGACCCCTACGTTTTTTTGTAATACAATTTTGTAGAATTTAGAATGGCATATGAAATATGATTTTATCTTTTGCCTTTTAAGCATCACTTAAGTAGATCCTCCCATTTGCAGTACTGTCCACCTGCTAATGCACGATAAAACCTATCTCGGCAGTAGACTGGTCTTCCATCAGCAGCCTCAGCAGCTGCTGCTGCTAGATCATCATTGGCCTTCACGTCCGTAGGCAGTTTAAGTAACTCCTCTTTACTGCAAGATTAACATTCAGAGAACAAAGTAGAAAAAATAGTACGTATATATTTGATCATAGGGTAGGAATCTCTATTCATCTATAAAACCTTATATTGAGCTTTGAGCTGATCTTTGAGGCGGAAGCACTTGATGGGTTTTGTTTTGTGCCGAATGTGGTGTGAGTGAAATCCTCCACCTGTGTAGCAAAGATAAATAGCAGCACTCCTGTAACAAGTAATGCTCCTGTTCCCACTAGAGTCTGCTTCAGCAATTTTATGACTGGTTTAACCTGCACGCATGAATTTCAATTTTTCATGTAAATCCTCATATTCATCCTTGACTAGGTTATATTTTGATAGTTTTCACGCGTTTCAGTTTCCGGTTACTATTACCTTGTAAGAGCCCAATAGTCTGTCGCGAGCCAGGACCTACGAGGAAATTTTTGAGCTGTTAGTTTTTAATTACCAAACCATACGCAAGCGTGATTCCTGCATTAATCTGTATGAGTAGCAGAGTGAAGGTGAAGGATGATCTTATGTCCTCCTTCCTTCCATATTCATTTTGCTCGTTAACTCAACCGGACAGCTCCTAGAATGAGCTGATCTCAAATTAACAGATGCTTCATTTAGGTCTGCTGATATCATTATTTCAGTGGTTGTTGGCAACGAGGTGAAATGAGTGCGGTACAACATAGTAGATGAATTATGACAGAATATTGTGGAAGTACTTACCCTGTTTTCTCAGTTCAGCATATCCTTACAAGGTGCTCTCTTGCTGCGTGATGTTTATTTTTCTCAGTAATAAAATGATGAAATTTACTGATACTCCATTGATACTTTCTGCCTAATTTATGGGTTACCATGGGCAAATGGATGTGTTTTAACCTTTAATTGATTCTTCACTTTTCATTCATATTACGTGGTACATAGACCCTTTATATGAATTGTTTAAGTTGCTTAATGACCAATTTTGGATATCTTCAAATTTGCACTGTCTCCAATGACCCTTCTCAGTTAATATTTGGCATACATATGCACATATACACCACACAGATGGACATAGTCCGATTCTTGGAAACTTTGTTCGAGTATTAAGCCTAGTGATAAGCAACATGATACAGTTTCCATATAGCATAATCAAATTTTCGAAGTTTTGATTTAGAGGCAATATATGCATAAACGCTAAGGCTTATGTGATCAGTTAATATCATTGAATGTTAAGGCTTATGTGATCAGTTAATATCCTTGAACGTTAAGGCTTATGTGATCAGTTAATATCCTTGAACGTTAAGGCTTATGTGATCAGTTAATTTCTTTGAATTTCATCATACCTTGATCCTTATTAACTGAGAAAGGATAAGGAGGCTGCTAACCTCAGGTGGCTTTACCCACATTTGTCCGTCATACCAGCCACTCTCTTCGTAAGGTATAACTGCTGATAGTAGCCTATCACCAACATAACTCCATCCCTGCAGTACGGTAATTATATGATTTACTTGCCTTAAAGATTCTACAATGAGAGACGTTCTACTAAACAAATATTAAGCATGAAAATTGCTTGGATGTGCTTGTTTTTCTTTCTTATTGCTTACAATACTACTGTTTAATGCCTCAATATGAAATTTCAAGCGTTGCATTTGTTTTCGTGCAATCCATACATACCGGGGAACCTGTAGTAATATATGTTCTCTGGTATTCGAATTGAATCCATGGCTGTCAGCATTACAGCAGACCATGTAGCGGCTGTCTTATCTAATTTTAAGTTTTGGTTGTGAGGTTTTCTTAGTGCTCAATACAAAACTTTCACTCATGCACTGCAGTAGTGATTGTAAGATGAAGTAAGCTAAAAACCGTACCAGATAAATTCTTAAGACAATCAACGACACAACAAAAAGAGTTCCAGTTCCAGCCGCTAGCGCAAATCTTAGAGGGTCCTGCAAGGTTGGAACATACAAAGTAAAGACAAATGAATTACCTCTTGCTGGGGTAGATGTATATTTCCTATTGAACTTGTTTAGTAGCATGTCAATATTTCTGTATGTCATTTTGCTGACTGTTTGAGTATAGCCTTAGCCTTAGGCATGGAAGCACAGAGAACATTCTCTTCCGGTTTCCGAAAACCTGGTGGTGCCGAGACATTAATCTTTTTCGCTTTCTACACTACAACACATATATTATGATATCGGCCAAACAAAAAATGTTATTGCTATGGGAGCATGCACAACTACAAGGAGGATGTTCAGTACTGATTCTCATCATATCCACATATATTTTCTGATGTTGACTTCCAAATGCGCAATATCTGTATCTTACCCTTGATGGATTGAAGCTTGCAGCTGCAATAGGCAATCCTAGGGTTGTGAAAGTTACCAACCACAAACCTCCAAGTCGAAGTAAAAAAGGCCCAGGTCCCAGTTCGCCCCACGAGTACAAGACTCCGTCCTTCAGAGACGAGTACTCATTCACCTGCCATGGCATCAAATTACTGTAAGTGCGGATTTTTGATGGCATATATATTGTAATTGCATGGCATGATGCGCCGGGATCCATTTGTTTTGTTTATGGATTTTCTTTGCTGCTCAATGGGCGGGGTGCATAATAAGGGATTCAATCACCTACTTGCTTTGATTCAATCCCATGACTTAAAGTGCGGATAGAGGTTACTCTGCTGTAAGAGCCAGAAGTTTGTTTTGAACTGCGGATATAGAGAGGTCACTCTCATACTCATTCTTCTTGGTTATGCGTCCTTTAATATTTTCTGATTTAGAAAACTAATATCTCAATTTGTTGTCCTCAAGTAGTGAACCGCGAGTTATTACGGACTGGACCTAGCTAAGAACAACGTGTGCCTTCTGAATTCTCTGTTGAACGATGGAGGAGCGAGAGTACAGAAAAAGTAGACGGAGAAAGTGAAAACTTACCGGCCTTTGCTCAAAAGGAACCTCAATTTCTGACCCGGGATCCCAACTCTGCCCGCGGAAGCCGCTCGTTTCCCCACCTGCCCCATCTTTCGAGGCCTTGACAGAAACCTCCTTGGGTAGCCTCTGAGCACTACGGTATTGGATCAGCCATGAGCTAGAGCTGCTACCAACCTTCACTAACTTGACTTGTGGAGGACTAAAGAGCAGAGAGCAATACACCTGCGCCCGGAGCATTTATTTCCTAGAAATCAAACCGAACTGGATCGCGGCCGAGGGATATTCGAAGTTTCTTTGTTCAACGGGCACGAAATCGGGGAAGGAGACGAGGGTTTCTTCAGGGATGGTTGTGTTTTTTCAGGGACCCCGCATTATTTACGTGGAGGAAAACAACCAATTCGGAAAATCATATTTGTAATTTACTTGGAGGGGAACGGATCAGGATCCTCTCCTGATCTAAGAATGAGGATCCTCCTGACTAAGGAATATAGACCGTTGGATGAAAATCCAACGGTTATAATTATTATAACTTTAAAGGGATCCCCCTGTTTGTAGTCGTTGAATTTTCATTCAATGGCCCACACTCTTGATCAGGAGGATTCTCATCCTTACATCAGGAGAGGATCCTGATCCGAGGGGAAGGGTTTGTTTGGACAATGACCCAAAGCCAGGTAAGCAAAATGTGCGATATTTAAAGGAACTGGATCCTCTCCTGAGCTCAGGAGGATCCCCATCCATTGGACATGTGTGCAAGCTCTCCTTTGTGTGTGTACTTTTGGACCGTCCATTATGTAGGCTTGAGAATCGGATTATCCAAATGTTAGGGACTTCGGAAAAATAATTTTGTTCTTGTGTAGAAAGTGTGTTGGGGATGTTGATAGTGCAAATGCAATGTGGAAGTCTTACCCTTCCATGCAGTTTTGTGTGGATTCCTCATGCTTTTCATAGGGTGGCGTAAGCGGCCAGTAGCTCAATTCACTTGTTAAGAGTGTTGTTTAGTAGCTCAGGTCATTTTTTAAGACCATTTACTCCTATCCTGATGTATTTAGTTTGAATCTGTCTCGCCAAGTATCAGTGGCGAAGTCAGGAATTGACCAAGGGAGGGGCGAAATTAAAAGATTGCAATGTTCAAAAGAATAGCAACAACCAAATCTTTTTATATAGTAATGTCTTCCATAATTTATCAATACAAATAAATTACAATTGTTGTCGGCGATGTTTCATATCATGAAAACGACGCATAATAGACTCATTATCAATAAAAACAAATACAAATTATATGAATAATTGTATACATTGTGTAATAATTCAATTAATTAATCAATAACCAAGAATTCAAATTTTAATTTTCACCCTAAAAAATAATTTCATAATTTCATATAAATAATCATAGAATCATATCAATAATCAATAACCAATAACTGCATTACCATATGATTCTATACCAATTAAACAAAATTAGTATTAAATAATTAATTAAGGTTAGGGATTATAAATTTAGGGATTAAAAAATTTACCTTTTAAGGTTGGAAGCCGACGGCTCATCGGCTAGAGAGTGGTTGGAGTGGAGCCTGGCCAGTAACAGTAGAAAAACCAATAGGAGCAGGAATTAAAAATTGGAAACTTTAACGAAAAACTTCCGGTACTATTCACTTTAATGAAAAACTACATTTTTACATTAAAAAGTCAATCTTGATACTATTCATTTTAACTTTTATTTTATAATTATCGTTCAAATTCAAAATTTTTAATTTATTTTCATTAGTTTCTTTAAAAATTTAAAGGTTCTGGATTTTGGGGGCCAGAGCAGCTTTGCTCTCTATCTTTGATTGGATGGGAATTGGGAAAGGGTGAAAGTAAAGGGGGACACTGACTCTGACACACGGAAAGGGCTGAGGGAAGGGGGGGACACACGGTCACCCCTATACATATACATATATATATTTATTTTATTTATTTATTTACTTTTTTTTTTTTTCAAACATGCGAAACGTACTGTTCTGTTTTAGTTTTTTTAATTTTTTTTTTTTTTTTTTTTTACCAAGACCAAAACAACATCGTTTTGGTCTGGATGTTTGACAAAAAAAAAAAAAAAAAGCCAATATGTTGTTGTGCGCAGCAGAACCAGATGTCGGAGGGGATGAACTAGTCGAATTTTCTGGCAAGGGGAGGGGCTGAACCCAGAACTCCAGTCGTGTTTTCTGGCGAGGGGAGTGGCGGCCGCCATTCCTCGCCCTCACGTGGCTTTGCCACTGCCAAGTATTGATTGTATCAAAACAAAAGGGGTTGGAAGTTCAACCTAACAAAGGGAATTCTTGGGTGTTATCGGGTATATTTCCCCATTAGTGTCTATGTCATCAAACGACACTTGCCATATGATTTTCTTCTATAATATATGTATAGTTTTAGTGGCATCACCTATTCAATGAAAACTCATAATCCATCCATCTAATAAAAGAAGGGTTGTCCTCAAAGGTAAAAGGAACAATTACCACAGTAAAAAAGAGCAAAAAGGAGTTCAACGAACTATGAATAGAACAAAGAATTAATGGGATATATATGTGTTGACCCTAAAAACTACCAAGCCTACATGGCGCGCAGGTCGAGTAACTAATGAGCTAACTACGTTATTCGGTTGATGTAGGGCATGCCAACTCGTGGAGTAAAATTAGTTGATGTTGCGTTGAATGCGCTATTGACTTCTTGATCTTACAACTGGGACCGAGGTAGGAACACGTCTCGGCCTTCGGGTTCTTGAGCATGAAGACAAGGCTGCTAGTTCTGCGAAGTTCACGAATCGTCGGCACCGGGTTCAGTCACGATGATTATATTCGTAAGAGTATAAGCACGTCAAATCAGCTTTAAATTATATGGACACAGGTACTCAAAAGAGATGTATGTCTTGATGGTAAATGTGGTTCGGCCGTCAGAATGCCGAACTCTGAAACTCACTTGTGAGTATCCAATCATAAAATCACTCAGCATTCAATGTGTCAAATGTAGTAACTTGTAACACTTTACTTCGCTGAGAAGGCTAATTAGATAACCTTTGCCAATAAGGATTCGGAAACCCTTCTTGACTGAGACTTGGATAGGTAACCAATCGACCTCAACGCAGTGCTGTTTATCTAAACTAAAGGTGCTCATCAGTCGGTTGATTTTATGGCAATAGTGCTGTTTATTCAAACTAAAGATGTGTTGGCGGAAAAAGGAAATAAAGAAAATCTCAAGATGTTTGAGAGGTTTGCGCAGGGCAGTTTGTGTGTTGAATTGGAGGGGGTTTGAATGACGCACCCCCATCCTATTTATAGCAACCAATCTCATCTTGGCCGAATCAGAACTATACTTGGATTAGTATTCTTCATCCTAGTCCAACCAGGGGTCGCCCAATCCTACTCCTGTTAGGACTTTGAACTAAACACTATATCTGGCCACTTCACTTCTCAAATCTCAACGTCCTCCCGACCCATCCGTTCTTATCCAAATCACTCCTTCTTGCAATAAGACTCGACCCCTTTAACTGAGCGGCTTACAACCGCTAGACAGCGCATAGTACATTAGGAAAAGTTTTGGGCCGAACATAAACCTACGCTCGGCCCAATAATATTATTTTGGGCCTAAACAATATGATAGTGCCCTTGTGAATGTCACTTGGGCTACCTTTTCTAGTAGAATGTCTTAGGCACTCAAGTGGTGCACTTTTCTTACTAATTTCCTTCTCTCATTTTTTTTCTACTTTTCCTTTTCCATGGTTGTTTTTTAAGGGAGATGATTCTTTTCGAATTCACTTTGTGAGGATCTCTAGTCATTCATCGTATATCGTTCGGCCAGTTTTCGTTAGATATTATTGGTGTTTAATTTTAAATTAAAAAAGTCAAATAATTTCTCATTGCACAATACACGATGAATGACTAAGATGTGAGGATATCTAGGATCCCCACAAAGTGAATCCAAATGGGATCCAATTCCGTGTTTTAGTATTTGCAATCCAAAAAGATTGAAACTCGTTTATTTGGTTGCAACTCGTTTATTAGGTTGTTTGTCCTATTTTATACATTTATGTTTATTTTAGACCATCAGATTAAATAAATCAAGAGAATTAATGAACAAAAAGAAATAGAGTATGCAGATTGAATAAATTAAGAGAATTCATGAACAAAAAGAAATAGAATATGCAAAAGGAAAAAGAGAAATTGTGAAGATCATTTTCTTTCTTTGTTGTCTACCACTCCATCAACCTAATCATGTGATTATAGAGAGAAATTAGCATTCAACATGTATGTGAGTTTCTTTTGTTTACAATGGCATATTTAGTCCGAGGCCATCGGAGATACTACTCGACTTTTATTGAGAACTTACGTGAAAATAAGTCTTGATTGTATCTCTAATCACGTCTTTTTATTTTCTCAACATAAAATGCTAAACATGCCACATTTTAATAATAAGTCATTTTTTTGTATGACTAATTGGAATCAAAAGACTCATTACCTTAAAAAAAAATTAAGAGACTCGAAAAAGGATGACGAAAATTAAGAAAATGTTGTAGTCCTATTAGATTAGGAATGTGATTGTGTAAATCCTATCATATTTGAATATCCTTATGGGATTCTACCATATGTCTTAGACTAGATATTATCCTATTAGAGCTGTAATCCTATTGAGGTAAGGAATTTACCTTCCCTACTATTATATATAAAAGCACAATGAGTAAGATAATACACACCTCACAATTACACATCTCTCTATTTCTTTCTGTTGTTGCCGCACCCCCTTTCTGTCCTTTATATGATTTAGTAAATTAGGCTTACAACACGTTATCAGCACGCTTCTGACGCTGCACTAAAGAGAGTTTGTTCTTCAATTAGGGGAGTATTGCGTTTTAATCATTCTTTTTATGACTAATTTATTACTTTATTAAATTGATCTAAATGCTATTGATTCAATTTAATTTTTCTTTGTTAAACACGATGCAATGCATTGGAGATGCAATTCCGATATTCTAAGAAGGATCTTCTACAACATCAAAGGCTCAATTGTTTTCTACCAATCAGGTTCTTTTAAAATAAATTAAGATATTTAAAACGACCATGAAGCATGAAAACATTCCCCATGAAGCATGAATCCCTACATTTATATTTTCCTTCCGTTATATATATATATTGTATATGTTTATATATTTATCAACACACACACACACACACACACACACACATGTTCATGCAATACGCAATTATGTTGTGTGGAATTTGTGAGTCAACGCATCAAAATAATTTAGAAGCAATTAGAGTTTTCAAACCCTAGATGTCGAAAAAAAATTAATTACTTAATTTTTGGGATTTTTGTAGTTGAGCTGTAGCTCCACGTTGCGCCGCTAAGCTGAGTTGGTTGGCTTGCAACCATGCCACCACCTTGGACTATGTCATGGACAACCTGTAGGCTGGTGGGCTTGCTACACCTGCACAGACAACCAGGCCTTCGGCTGGGTTGGGTTCCTACATGGGCCTAAAGCCTAGAGCCCACCAGCAGGCCTGCAACCTTGATGGGTTTGTGCCCACGCACACTGGCCCAACTAGCAAGCCAGCTTGCTTGGCTTTGCCTTAGTGCACCGACGCGCCTGTAGCAAAGCCTACTGCAATTGCTAGGCTTGCCCGCGTCTTGACCCATATCCAAAACAGCCTTGCAAAGTGATCATAAAGCGTAATTCAATGATTGTCCAGACCTTGGTGAACACATCAAGCTTTTAGTTTCAACCTAGTGCTATGCAATCTTATACGAAGCTATGTTGGTCCGCCTTGAAGCCCATGTTATCCATCATATTTCGACGTTACAGTTGGTTACTGGGTATGAACCTAGTGTTTCTTACTTACGCAATCGGGTGTGCATTCCATGTGCCAAATTGCGTCGCCGTAACATACCAATATGGGTCCTCACATAAGGATGTGAATCTTTGTCGATCATGATTATCCTTCAAACTAGCTCTCTTAGAGCTCTTGCAAGCGATCTTTTTACCGTTCATTTGCGAATTGTCACTTAAATGAGGCAGTCTTATCGCCATTATGGAGAGATAAGAACGAGGCGAATTTGTGTGGATGTTGCCCACTATGTCTCATCTTGATCCCCGTATCGCACAAGTATGATAAGCAAGTGCGATGTATTCTAGCCTTTAAAATGTTTCTCCAGATGCATTCCTCTGATCTAGCTAAAGTAAGGAGATCATATACCAGCTGCAAATATGCATACGAGGATAGATGTACTTAACAGACATTGAGTCAACATTCACGAGGGGTGTGTCGCCTCTATTAGACTGTGCAGTACATTAGCGGATAGCTAATCAATCTGTCTTCGCCTGAAGCATGATAGATCACTCAGTTTATAGAATTCACTTCCCTAGAAGAGAAAGGTCACAACACAAAATGAATCTATACTCGATCGCTGTCTCAAATCATTTCCATCTCATGAGATTAATCCATATTACTCCCAAGACATGAAGTCTTGGTCTAGTATACTAGTTTGGATGAGATAATGGAATTGGAATGAGATTATCATTGATGATGTGTTCATTTATATGCTAACTACCGACGTAAATGAAAAACAACATTATCAAACCATGTTTCGTTGATTAGTGACAATGTAAAACTGATTGGACAATGGAAATTACAATCTAGGTTAAATTCCTTACCAAAGTGTATTTGGACATGTCGTTCCTACACTGCCCAAGGTAACCTTATTGTGTTACAAGTGACAAATGAAGCGTAACAAGATCAATGAAACAGTGTGATATGATGCACGCTTTACGATGCAAGGTTTCTTTCAAACGCCCTATGATTGATTGCAGCATTACAAAATGTGGTTATTGTTTCCCTATGGGGATATAGATACAGAGATTTACATGTGAGTTCCTGAAGAATTACATGGACTGGTTCAAATAGTTCCAAACCACATAACACCCTGTCAACTTGTTTGAGGCGTTCACTTACAGATTGAAATAATCCGGTGGATGTGGTATACCCATCTAAGTGATTATTTGATCAGTCAGGGATATGAAATGTTATTCCTAATTGCTAGAGTTGCAGTTTATGTCAATGACATATTTCTTACTAAGACTCTGGAAGAGCTTGAGAAAACTGCCTTGCACCTAAAGATGGAATTTGAAATTAATGATCTTTGGATAACTTGTTTACACCTTAACCTGAAGTTCAAGCATTGTTTTGACGGTACTTTTGTCTATTAGTCGAACTACACCCCAAATCTGTTACCTTTGAATATACCTATGATCTTTCATACTCTATATGCAAATAAGACCCTTGAAAAGGTTATGGAATCTGAAGTTCCATATCTGAGTTCAACTTTGCGCTTTATTGTAATTAACTCATTGTATTAGGCAGGACATCTTATTCGCCGTTGATCTATTGGTAAAGATGCAGCACCGCGCCTACATGTATCCACTAAATTTGTATTAAAGGCATTTTTCCGCTACCCTGAAAGGTACTATGGATTTGGGCTAATCCCAATACATCTTGAGCGGATCCGACCCCCTGATCCTCGGAATGATGTTTGCCTTGTTAGTTATGCTGACATTGGTTACTTATCAAACATGCACAACATACATCCCCGAATGGTTATGCCTTTATCCTTAGGGATATCGCAATATCTTGGAGGTCCATGATATGTCCTTAGTTGCAAAATCTTCGACTTGTTCCAAGACTCACTTTACTTCACTAAGCCTCACGTGAGACATGGTTGAGAGCTCTTGTTGAGCACATTCGAAGTACTTGCAATGTTTTCATTTATCGTTGAGTCCTGATGACAATTTACGAAGATTATGCCACATATATCCACCTGACTAAGACTTGATACATCAACGAAGTCAACGCCAAGACATATTGCCTCTACATCACATCAGCAAAGCATCAGGAGATTGAAGTCATGCAACCTGATCCCAGACAACCTTGCCGACCTCTACACGACGTCACTACCGAAGTCAACTTCTAGGAGCTTGTCCGAGGAATTGGTATGCCTAACTATTCATATGAAATGCTTATAGTTCTCATTTGGAAGTTTTGTCAAACTTAGGGGGAGTATCTAGAAGTATACTCACTTAGTCTTAATGTACTATTTTTCTCTATGATTAGGAGCATTTTTCTCACTGGTTTTTTGCTACCTAATTAGGTTTTGAGGAGGCACCCATGGTGGGCTGGTCATACCCTTGTAAGCTATTCTACTTGCATCCAGAAGACGTTTAGTTTTGACTTAATACAACTTCTTACCTTTTGCCTTAGTCTATGAGTTTTTATCCCACCTTGGGTTTTACCATAATAAGGTTTTGTGAGTTTTACCTTTTATGCATTCTTCCGTTGATTTGAGACTTACATTTGCTCATTGTGTTGACAACTTCATCAATTGAGCTTACTTCATCGCTAAAGACCTGATGCACTATTTGTTTGAGTATTTAACACTCAAGGGGGAGTGTTGCAGTACTATTAGATTAGGAATGTGATTGTGTAAATCCTATCATATTTTGGATATCCTTATGGGATTCTACCATATCTCTCTTAGACTAAATATTATCCTAGTAGAGTTGTAATCCTATTGGGGTAAGAAATTTACCTTCCTTACTACTATAAATAAAGACACAATAGGATGAGATAATACACACCTCACAATTATACATCTCTCTCTTTCTCTTTATTGTTACCGCACCCCTTCTCTCTGTCTTTTTTATGATTTAGTAAATTAGACCTACAACAGAAATGATAGTTTGCCAACATTTTTTAAATGTTATTGATGCAACCCTCCTAGATTAGAAGGAAATTTCTATTTCATCATGAATAATGTTAGGGAAAATGATAGACACACACTATTTTTTTTCTCTTACTTGCTCTTATGAAATTATGTGTGCCGTTTTTATTTGATTTATTCAATTTGTGGTTAGAAACAAAGATGGTGTGTGTAAGAAGCTAAAAAGAGTGCGAAAATCGGCTCCTTGCCTAAATTGCTTATAATTGCCACGTTAGTTTGTGATTTTATCTCAGATGATTTTATTTCATTGAAAATTGAGTTTATTTTATTTAATGATAATTCATCACATCACATGTCACATCAAGTAGCATGGAAAAAAAAAAAAGTGATAAATATAGCAATTAGAGGAGCCAATGCGGGGTCATTGGCATCTCCTTACCCCAATAAATTTGTAAGTTTACCCTTTTGAAGAAACATTTAACCCCTATACCAACAAGCAGCAAATGAAATAAATAAGGATTTTTAATCAATATTTTTTTAATTGACACAAAACTATGTCGTTTTGTTCCATTTCCTTTAAAAAAATTGAGCATGCTAACTTCTCAAATACGCACAAGGTCTTCCAGTTCTTCACGCCTGACTCTGTGACTCCTCCACCTGCATGACAAACTTCATATCCTCGAGTCAAATTCTAAGTATCTTCGTTGTTCAAGTTTAATCAGGCACTCCAATCGCTTTTTTTATTTTATTTTTTATGACAGGAAACGATAGTGTATTTCATTAATCAACACGAACCATTACAAGGGTGTCATTGGGTATATAACTTCAGTTACCAATAAATTGATCTGAAGTGAATTACTCAAATAGACAAATAAGAGGAAACCCCTAAACGATAACCATAAGAGCTAACATACAACTGTCAAGCATACAAGAGCTACCAGTACAAATCTGTTACAATAAACGATAGCAGCAATAGAGAAATACAACTACACTTGGTTGTACTATATGGGAATCCCTAATTTCCAATCATTGGTATTTCTTTCATCTTAAATCTATTGGGGTTTTTAGGTTTTCATTCAGTTCCAATTTTGAACAGATGGAAAGAAGGGATCAGAGGAGGAAACAAAACTTACAAGGTCTGAGAGTGCAATCATCTCCATTTATAATAGAAAAAAAGTGTTGAATGTAGCATAAGTTAGTCAAATTTAGGTATTCATTTGGTTCATATGGTCACTTCGTGATTGTTTATTCCAAATTTCATTATTTAATTTCCAATACCGTTGGATTTATATCATTATATGTGGTAATTGGGAAATGGCTTTTATATGGTTTATGATCGTTCAATTTACATGGCTTGAATATTTGCTTTATATGAATATATATGATAATGAATTGAAGACTGAAAGTGCCGAATTAGACTTTTTATTGCTTATAGTTTTGGTGGATTCAATGATTGTTAATTTGATCAAACTTATGTTATGTTGACTCGTTTTCTTTTGTATTATTTAAAATGGTTATGGAGAGGTATTTTAAGAGAAAATCAACAGAAGATACTCTTTCATCACCCTCTACAACAAATATTCATGAAAGTTCAAATGAAAGTGACATAGATAGTATATTAACAAATCTTACAGGAGATCCTGGATTCGACTTTAGATATTAGAATATGATCTAAATATTAGAGATCAAGTCCGAAGAGTTTATTTACAGAGGGAATTGTTTCAACCTCGAAACCATCAATTTCCGTATACATCATTTGCAGTAGTACAAGGACGTTCCAATCCTAAATGGTTCGATGACTTTTCTACTTGGTTGGAGTATAGCAAATCCAAAAATACTATTTTCTATCGAAGTTGTTATCTTTTCAAGCTCCAAGTTCCAGACCAAGCAGGTAGTGACAATTTTACTCCCAAAGGTTTTTATAATTGAAAGAAAAAAGGCCAACTCCAAGTTCATGTTGGAGGCCCTAATAATGCTCACAACCAAGCTTTACTTCATTGTGAATCTTTAATGAATCAAAATCCACATATTCAAACAATTGTCCACAAGCATTCGGATTAAGCACCTATTGATTCGATTGATAATGATGTTGTGATACGACATTTTCAAAATATGAGAACACGTCCTGAACAATTATAAATGAAAGTACAATCGAATTTTTGAAAACATTGTAAATTTGTTTGCTCCGCCACTGGATATAGCATCACTCTTGATCACTGAAAAAAAGGGAAATTGGGCGTACTAGCCCCTTACAAATACATCAACCAAAATTAGCCATGTTCTCAAAATGCAATCTAATAGCCCTCTTTGACAAAATATCTCAAATTAAAAGTCTCTTACTAAAAAATATTATGTCGATAATATATCAATATTGTGTCGATAATGTATTAATATGTATCGATAGGATATTAACTTGAGATCATTTTCGTCCAAGAAAACTAGTAGAGATTGCATTGAGAGCAAAGCTACATTTTGTTGGTAAGTTTGTGTAAGAGCTCTAAGCCCAATTTCCTAAGAAAAAAAAAGAATAGTGAGTATATTGCAATGAGAAATGTTGGAAGCATACAAAAATCCCAAGTCAATAAAGTGAAAAATTACATATAATTTGTATTGAGTAATTTTACTTTTAATTAAACTAAAAAACTATTACATTACGTAAGTCATGTTGTACGGTCAGATGCAAATTAGAGAACGATATCAGCGTGGTTAGTGAACTCAATTAGTGTGAAATCTCCAAAAAAAGGTGGAAAAACTGAAACCGCATAAGCAAAAAGAAGAACATGCTCCACACCACATTGCCCACCAATTTCACAATTCTGTGGGTAATGACTTTGGATGCTTGTTGACTGAAAAACAATAAGACTTTGGATGTCAGCACTTTGCGGAAAAGCAGGCAAGGTCGATAATTTTTTCTCCCCCACCAACTAAAATTCCTAGTACCATTGGATTCCAATTTCCAAATCTCCAAACCCCAAACCCCAAATCTTACAAATTGACTGTACCCCCAATAATTTTGGTAAATAATTCAAATCACAGTCCCTGTTTGTCACAAAATCTCAGTCTTTTTTAACACCAAATCCCGCCGTGCCGTGCGTGCAATTAGATTTAAAGAACACGGTTTGCTTACTCAAAAGCCACGGCAGAAGAGACCAAATAGAAGCCACCAATTCTCCAGCAGCAGCAATTGAAGAGTAGTAAAATTACCAATGAGACCCAAAAGCGGGAAGGGGAATTGGAGCTCCAAGTTCAAGTTCAAGGGTACAATTGGGTTACCCACTACTTTCATCTTCTGCTCCTTCTTCTTCCTTGCCGGCTTCTATGGCTCCTCCCTCCTCTCTCAGGTCAAATTTTCATTTTTCCTCTATTGGGTTCCTTCTTCTGATCAAGAACTTTAATGGGGTTTTTCAAATTTTCAAAACTGAATAAGATTATTTTTGAAAACTTTGAATTTTTTGCAGGATGTCAGTGGTGGTGGTGGTAGGCTGAGAGCTAGACTGTTAGAAACAGAGTACACTTCGATGCTTTGTGGAGAGACCGGTGACGATTCTTTAACTTCCATTCCCTTTCAGGTGTCTGGTTTATTTATTTATTTATTTATTTGTTTATCTATTTTGCTGGAATTGTTATGAACAGTTTGATCCATTTAGGAGTTGTGTCAATTTTGTGGGATCAAAGATTGAATTTTTCATTAGCTAAGCTAACCAGAAATGGGGGCATATAAACTGTTTAGGTCTTGAGTTGGTATCCCCGAGCATTATATTTTCCTAATTTTGCAACTCCGGAGCAATGCGAAAGCATAATTGGCTTGGCAAAGCCACACCTTAAACCATCGACTTTGGCTTTGCGAGAAGGAGAGACAGAGGAGAGCACAAAGGATATACGAACAAGGTACATTCTCAACATTTGGTGTGGCGAATCAGCAAACCCTTTTCAGGATTTGCACTATTAGTACTGGTTACGCGTCCCATTTTTGTGGTTGATTGTTGATATAAGCTTAGAACTAATAGCATTAATGTGATCGGGTTCACATGTAAGAAGTTTTCGTAAAGATGAGTGGTTATGGATGCTACTTTCATGCTTACACGGTATTTTGAAGCAGTTCCGGCATGTTTCTTTCCGCTTCTGATGATAAATCCGGGACTCTGGATGCGATTGAGGAAAAGATTGCAAGGGCTACAATGCTTCCCAGGATACATGGAGAGGTACCATTTAGTTAGAGTTTAGAGCTTATGATTACATCCTCCTCATTTCCCTATCTATATCTATACAAAAATCATATTGACTCATCATGTTTCGTTGTAAGCAATACTTTGCGAAAGTTTCTCAATTATGTGCGCACTTGTAAGTGTAAATGTTCTGCAAGCACAAACTGGGTTAGGAAGGGATAATGGAGTTGGGGGAAGACGGTTGTTGCAAAATAATCCTCTGTTAGTTTATGGCGGAGGATGACCCTAAACAGTTTTTGCAAACTCTTTTCTTTTATTCTGTTTCTCACATGTCTGTGTGTTTCTGCTACGTTCCCACCATCCAATAGAAACTTAATAAGTGAAATCGTATTGTGTCGCTGAAAGTCGTTGACCCTTTTGTTGAATTAGTTAACCTTTTATTTCAGGCCAGTTTGTAAAATTGTCTGAGCTGAGGATGTCATCATGTTTCAGGCATTTAACGTCTTGCGCTATGAGATCGGGCAGAAGTATAATTCTCATTATGATGCATTCCACCCTGACCAATACGGTCCACAGAAGAGCCAAAGGGTACATCTTCAGCGTAATACATGCATTTTCGTTTGGCCTTTATTGGTTTCATGATCATAATGTTTGTGGTTGTGTATCACCGATACACTTGCACTCCCACATCCAGATAAAACTAGGCAAAGATAAACCTTAATGTTCTTTCCCCGTACATTTGCACAACTATTACAGTTGATGGAAAGCACAGTTGGTTATTCTGTACTCACTTCAAACGTATCGGAGTGTACTACCTGGATAAATTGGATTAGCTAGTTCGAAACCAAAAGGATGTGTTGGTCTTCATGTCTTATGTTACAAAAAGATGTTCTACGAGAACTAGAATTCTTTCAAATAGTGTGGATTTGATAGAATTGCATTGTTTATTTACCATAAGCTTTTAAAGAGTCTTATTTGAACTTGTGCAGGTTGCATCGTTCTTGTTGTATTTAACTGATGTTCAAGACGGCGGTGAAACCATGTTTCCATACGAGGTAAGATCAAGACCTCTGTTTTTCTTATTGCCCCTTTGGTTTGTTCATCATCGATCATCCCGTTTTTGATCTGCAGAATGGCTCAAACACGGATGGAACCTATGATTTTCGGGAATGTGTTGGCTTGAAAGTGAAGCCACGCAAAGGGGATGGACTTCTGTTTTATTCATTGCTCCCAAATGGTACAATTGATCCGGTTAGTGTTGCTTTGCTTCCATTGTCACTATTATTACCATCATTTCCAGAATCATCGACGTAAAAAAATTAAGAAACGACGTTTTCCTCAGCTTGTCTCATGAAATTTATCCCGGCTGGTGCTGTATATCATTCCGACTGAGAGAATTTATTCGTTTATTTTGTTGGCGTACAATGCATTGTGCACCGAAGCAGTAACCGTTAAACGTTCCTATATATGACTGTTTACTCGTCCATTCTAATTTCGGAATTCGGTTGATGCCTCTGCAGTTAGCGTTACACGGGAGCTGTCCTGTAATCAAAGGGGAAAAATGGGTAGCTACAAAGTGGATCAGGGATCAAGAACAAGAGGATTAGTTGCAGTTGCTAATAGCATTGTTGTATAATGCTCAAATTTTCATCCTCACTTGAGCATTAACCGCACAACCTCAGCCAGCGGCGGGGGGTCTTTCGTGTATGAGCCTTCGTTTTGGTATGGATCGGAGTCTCGAGAAATTTTCCGGCGTGTTGACATCTTGTATCTCATCTAGCAATTCAATTAAATAAGTGTAGGAGGTTTCATTTGAAGCCAGATATGTGAAATGTAGCCGGTACAAATAAGATGTATTATGCAATAAAAGTAAAGAATTTTGACAATTCCATTCTGTTTCAGCTCCATTCAATGACAGCAAGTACAATTTTGCTAAACTATAATGCTAAATATGTCACTTTAGGGCACAAATGTTACAACCTACACAAAAAATTGAAAAAATTGACCTTCGGGATGAGGATGGCGGAGATTTGCAACTCTCAGCTACCGTTCGGTTTATAAATCCCTAAACAGCAACAATGCCGGTAATAAATTTGTAATATCTGATTGTAAACATGTAAATTCCTTGCTATTCTCCAAACCAGCAGACTTATCCTGAAATTTAAGAGGCTGAGATGGATTTGGCAAGCTGAATTGAACTGAGAGATGAGGAACCGATAATTGATTTCCGCCCTGCAGTCATTCAGTTGATCCCTAAGGAGTATACAAGACCATATCAATCTAATCTTACTCACTTTTTTTTTCAATATTTATGTTTCCCATACTTTTCTATAGTGGCATACCTCAGTCTGGATTCAGAGACACGTAAATTCTTCTTTAAACACGTTCATTTGTGATAGTCAAAGACTAAATGAAGTATTCTCCAACTCAGCCGATAATCTGGTGATAATTAGGCAAAAAAAATCACAATTTGTGCCAGTTGTGATACGGTTGCTTCCCCCATCGCTTCAAGACATGCATACAACCAGCTGCTGTGAATAGCCCAAGCGCAGCAAACGCTATGATTGTTGAATTCCCAATGTTATAGTAGTATTTTCCCTGCATCAATAAAACAGTAGCAAGAAAAGTGAGAGGATGGATAACTAATCAATAAAACTACATGGTCGAATTTATCAGTTAAATAAGAACTTCTGTTACTATGGATGCTCACAACAACAGGTAGCCCACGCCAATACACAACTGAGCCAGGCGGGGATGCTTAACCGTATGTTTTCTTTTCTATGTCAAAGTGATCCTAGGAAGAGAAACTCACTTGCACCAGAAAAAGCAGAATTGCTGCATTTGCAGGGGCTTGAGAAAGGCTTATCATCCCTCCACGCAGTGCATTAGGGACATACCTGTGAACAAACAAGTAAAAGCAGCAAAACTATCAGATAAAAAATCCACGTAACAAAAATTGAGAGGAGAAATCAGCTAAAAGAAAGAAAGAGCATTTGTTTAATTTACATGGTCCTCAATCTGGCAAGTGAAGGCAAAACCACGCCAAGACCAGCGTGAAATATGCAAAATAGTGTCGTTAAAACTCCAATTTCCTGCATATCAACAATTAAAATTTTAAACTTCCGAACAGCTAGCATCAAACAGGACTGATGATTATCTTTCTTAAATTTCCAAAAACATCTTCACCTGATAATCATAAGCTGTTACGGACAATACAAGCCCGAGCATGATGAATGCATATACTAGGCAATCCTCAGTTCTAAGGGACGACAGTCCACTATTCAGCCACGGAAATACTGTGCTTCCAAGCATTTTTGAGCCCATAAAACATGGATATATCAACCCTAGGTGCACTTCCCGTCCATCGGCCTAAAATCATGTTAATAAAATTTCGAGAAGAAACTGAAACTCACTAGTCTCAAGAGATATCTAAGGTCCAAAACTTAAAATCCATTTTTAAATTAACTGGGATGGAAGAAAGAATTCTTTGTTCAAATTATGGAGGACAGAAAAGAATCTCATTAGTGTAAATTTCAAAGTCCTTAAGATATTAAGCAAGGTGACTTTCACTTCTATTAAATAGTTTGATTTAAATTATTAGATAATCATACCACTATCGTAGGGGCCCATAGTATCCAGAAGACTGTTATAGAGAAGTGAAGACAAGCTTGTGCCCATGCCAAAAGCCATATTCTTTTATCTGGCCATCGTATAAAGTTGCAACAGTAAGAATAAACCACAAATTCGTATGATAACACATCACATAATCAAACCTCTAACCAGTAAATAATCAGTCATGAGAAACGGGGACCTTTATAAAACAAAAGTTCCACATACAAAGTGTGAAAATGCTCTACAAGCACTCATCCTATCAGAAAAAAGATGGCATCACATCAGTGACTTAACTCTTTGAGACGGTAAAGAAATGGTGAAACATAAACAACAAGTATCAATGGAGGGGCAAGTATAGAGAGCTGAGTATCAATGGAGGAAAATGTAAACAACGAAAGAAATAAAGTGCAATGCAAATCAGCATTTGGTCCTCCTGAATGGAGGCAAGCATCTAACTTTGACAAATCATAAATGATTAGATATTCAGTCTCAATCAAGCTCATTTAATAACTGATTAATTTTGATAACGAATGTATTGAAGCGGTATAATTTGTTTTGAGTATATTAAGAAGGAAAGTAGACATACATTTATATACAAAATGCAACACTTACCACCAAAAATATATGCAGAGAAAGACGCTCTATACTCCTTAAGAGCTACTTTTTGTGGGGTTTGTGTCCATCCTCTGAGGAGGCAGACTAAGCCTATCATTGCCAAGAAGATGGCTGCAGTAGAATGTGAAGCCATGTTTTTCTCCAAATTATCACCAATGAGCCAATTTGAAAGCACCTGGCTTCCAATAAGAGACGCGGACTCAAAGAAACTCATTAACCAAAATGTCTCTCTCAACATATCTTGCCTATGCCCTTGCTGCAAACACAAAGCTTATATATTAATCACTTCGTTTCCTAGAATAATTTCTACACACAAATCAAATGTGAAATACGACATTTCTTAACAACCTCTTCATGTTGAACTACCATCCACGTCTCAAAACTGAACGAAAAACTCGAAGCTGCAAGTGACAAACAAATTCTCGCCACCAAAATGCTCGGATGATCAGTAATTCTCTTCCACAAGCCGACAAAAAGGTGTAGAATGCAAAAGAGGATGCAAACTTTCTTTGGACCACTACACAAAGTACGAAAAACAACAATCGGAAATTGATAAGGGTTTAACATCAAGCATTTGAGTACCAAGCAAGAAACAAGACTGAAATTTTAGCTAAAAATTGACACTCACATTAAATCCGAAAGCACGCCTAATAAAGAACCAACACACAGAGACGCAGCAAATCCAACACAGAGAGAAAACATCATTTGCTCTCTGCTGAAACCGTAGTAAGCTAATTCGAACTCGCCAAATACAGACCACACTCCTTCCATCACTGGCATCATAGAGTGAAAAATTATCCGATCAGTGATTGCAATTTAATAGCTAAATTACTAATCAAAATGCGATTTTTGGTTTAAAAATCTAAAGATGAAGCTTTTCTAAGTAAGTTGAGTTCAATTTTCTCGGCAACCAAACAAGCTGAATTCAAACTTAAATTACGAAACAGAGGATCTATCTGGAAGTGGAAGGGAATAATAAACGACGTCGTTAGGAGTACGGACCTGAGGCGAGAGAATAGATGAAAAGGAAGTTGCGCTGGAAGCGAAGAGAGGAAGCGGTGGGGGAGATTCCATGGTCGAAGAGCGACGGAGCTTTGCCAGAGCTGCCGCCGCCGCCGCTGCTGGAAGCGTAAGGGAAGACGAGGATGGAGAAGAGTGAGGCCAGGAAGATGAATATGTATACGCCGGGATTCGGTTCCCAAACGGAGCTCTCAATCACCACCGCCATTGATTCCGATTCGGAGCTTCTTCGAATCGATCAGAGCGAGAAGCTTCGGATCTCAGAGATTGGAGGCATTGGTGCGGATTGGTCCTGTGACTCTCAGTAGTACAACTGTAGACGAAGCTGGATGCGTCGTCGTTTCGGGAGGAAGTTCGGTTATCCGTCGGCACTTCAACAGTTCACTGAAGGTAATTACCGCGCAATACGCAGACTCTTCTGTTCATGGATCATGACGGATTGTCCCCTTTTTTCCTTTTTTTTTCTTTTTTCTTTTTAACTACATTTCCACCCCAAAATTTAAAGTCATTTTTCAAAATGTACCGATCTGGTAATTCTCATTTTCTAACTCTTCAAATAACGTAGTTTTCAAACTTTTAAAGATCAAGTTTTTTTCCGTCCTAACGTCATACATAAAGTGAGAATTATAGAATACTTTTGTACATTTGATAGGTTTTTTTATGAGAATCTTTATTAACTTGTATTAAGAGTCACGTGTCAATTTAATCCCACGTGAACATTAAAAAAAAAAAAAAAACCCATAATTTTGTAGCCTTTTTCTTGACCTGCATCATTTTGTGAGCTGAAAAAGTATCTAGTATTTATAGTGTCCTCGTCCCTTAGCCTTATATTGTTATTTATATTAATTATAATGAATTTTCTTGACTTACAAATAATACAAACTTACAAGGAGTTGATTTTCAAACTTATTAAGATTCTACTTTAAATTCACCCAAT
Organism: Pyrus communis; assembly: GCF_041283825.1. Lineage (NCBI taxonomy): Eukaryota > Viridiplantae > Streptophyta > Magnoliopsida > Rosales > Rosaceae > Pyrus > Pyrus communis. The sequence continues at coordinate 17,775,940 of NC_142566.1, read as the reverse complement.
AACATCTCTAATTAATAATTCTATTCATAAAAATTATATTAATAATATCGATTTAAAAAACTAAATTTATCTCAATTAGACCAAACTAACGAAGCCGGTCGGTGTGGCTTTGAACTGGTATTGGGCCCGCAAGCCTGGACTCCATTAAGACCGTGTGGGTCACGTGACGTTGATGTCACGGTAATTATAGATTCACTCGCCACTATACCAAATTAGCAATCAATACCATGACACAAGGAAACTCATCCAGAAGTTTCTAAAGATATAAACTTGACCTATTCGCCTCCCCCTTTCCACCTAAGAGGCACAGAGCTCAATTGCCCAATTAGGGTTTCTAGCTCCTCCTCCTTTTCTCTCGATTTACCAGACGCTATGGGAGGAGGCAACGGTCAGAAGGCCAAGATGGCCCGCGAGAAGAACTTGGAGAAGCAGAAAGCTGCCGGCAAGGGTAAATATTTCTTCCTCTCTTTTTTTTTTTTTTTTTTTTTTTTTTTTTTTTTTGTTTATAACTTTATTTTAACAAACAAAAATTACGCTTTTCATATGATAAAGAAATCTAGAAAATGAAAATTACAAATTTTGTAATTCGAGTTAGGTTTTAGTTGCTTGCAAGCTTCTTTTGGGGATTAGTGCGCGTAAAATTTCACTGAAAATTTGTCCGTTGTGAGAAATTACTAGGAAAAAGAAATTGAACTTTTATGTTTAATAGCTCGTATTGGGGGTTGTGGTTAGATCTAGTTGTTGGTCTAATACGAATATTAATTTGGGTTAATTGTTTGATTTGAACAGGAAGTCAGCTTAAAACAAACGAGAAAGCCATGTCAATCCAGGTAATTACTTCAACTAATTGGTGATGATTTGCATCATGGTTAATCCATAAAATCGTTTATTAAGCGTTTCGATATTAGTTGCGATGGTTCGGAATAAATATTTTCATTCTTATTTGTTTAAATGGATGTGATTGGAACTGGGTTTTCTGAGAGTGTTAAATTTGTGCCTTTTATCGTATTTTGAGGTGATAGTGATTATCGTATTTTGGCTGAGATGACTTTGCATATAGTTTACGAAAGCCTTTTAGTTTCAACCCCAAGAGATTTTCTTTTGGGGGGTGGGAGGATTCTGTTTCGGGCACAAATGAAGTCTGTGCCATCAATTCGCTTATGCAGCGGTCTCAAGAGTATGCTATTGTATAATGTCGATAGTTGGGTAGGTTTTGATGAAGGCCTGGTTGATCGATATATGTGAGTTTCCAATGTAATCAAATCTAATTGTTCCTCAGGCGAGCTAGTGCATTTTCTCCTTCATCTGGTTTAATATGACGATGATTATATGTTGAATGCAGTGTAAGGTGTGTATGCAAGCATTTATGTGCACCACATCGGAAGTGAAATGCAGGGAGCATGCTGAGGCAAAGCATCCCAAGTCTGATGTCTACGCTTGTTTCCCTCATCTCAAGAAATGAAAGAACATTTGGTAAGAAGTCGCAGGGACAAATTGTGAACGTTGTGTCCCTCTATAGTAAAGCCTGGAATGAATTTACTGAGTTCTTCTAGAGCGATAGCTATTTAATACTGCTTGTGGAGTTGTTTTTGTGTGTATGTGATGTGTGTGAGTGAGGGAGAAAAGAAAGAGATGTATCTCCTTGTTGAAACGAAACTCGGTCTTATATGATTGTGAATGTTGGTGTAACTCTTGAAAAGAGTGTGTTTCATGGAACCTTGGTTCACGGCGTTGTGTTGTCTATACGGGTTGAGTGTCGAGTTTGTGGAACTGCTGTTTGTCAAGCAAATTCACACCAAACCTTGCCTCTTTGGTAATTAATTTGTGTGTCGAAGGTTCTGTTAAGTTTCTTATTTGGTTAACAGAAAAACTCAGTTTTGTTTGCCGTTCTGCGAAGAACCCTTTTGCGAATTTTGCTGGGAATGGGAAGTCTGGCTGCGGGAATACACTATTGCCATTCCATTGTTTGGTTTGTGCAGTATTGGGTATTAATGTTCGTTTCATCTTCCAAATATCATCCATCGTTTGGAATGTGCTTCACCAAACCCGGAACGAACGCATGTTATACCTTCACATATTTTTCTCCTTTTGCACAATGTTCAAAGACCAAAAATAGACAATGGCTTATAAGAGGAGAAAGGGGGAGCCGGAAGATCACTTCCCATTCTGAAACTTCTGATCTATGAACCAAACGGGCCGGAGATTTACAACCGGCGTTGAAATTTTGTGTCAATATCGAATAGAAGGGATGAGCATCTTAAAAATCTTTACATCTTATTCGTTCATTGTCTATCGCGTGGTTAGTTTTTTGGCAAGTACACTTTGTTTAATTTTAGATAAAAAATTCAAAATAATTTTTAACCGCACAATGTACGATGAACAGACATATGATGATCTAAGGATCCGGATGGAATCCAAATCCGAATCGAGGATCTTGGGTGTGACACATTGGTTCAATTTGGTTTATAGAATTAAGCAGAAATATTAAAAGAAAGAAAACTTGTTTAAACGACCATGAAAACATACAATCAGTCTCCAACATACAACAATTGACAATGGCAAACCGCAGTGATGATTTCCGGATAAATAATACACTCCCCATTTCAAATAGCATATATAGCATGGACCTCTAGTTTATGTAATCGACCAATTACGTCCGCATCCTGCTGCTTTCTGCTGCCCTCACCTGAGAGAAATACGGATGGCCCTGCAGAGTTATCGCCAAAAGACATTTAAGCATAGAACATAGCTCGTATTAAATAAAAGTCGGTGATTAACTGATGTTGGTAAAAAGGAAAAGAAAACGAGGAAAGAACCGGGTGTCACCATTGTTCAGCCTGACTACAAGACAACTAAATGCTATATTATGTGAGCTCGTGCAGACTTACCATTGCCTCTTTTGCAGTTAATCTGTCTTGATGATCATACCGGAGAAGTTTATCAAGAAAATCAATGGCCTGCATGTCAAACACCTTTGAAAAATCAATGACGAATGTAGGAGTTGAGTGACAGATAACTAAATTAGTGTAAATAATCAAGAAACGGTGACCTCTGGAGAAACTAGGTGCTGATTATCTGCATTAATAAACTTAGACCAGGGCTTCCTGCTGTGCCTGCGGTAGTGTAGCAACGCATCAATATACGTATACAGATACTAATTCCAAGTTATTTGTTATGGCAGGATTTCAAATGCATTTTTAACAGCAGCACCTTTTTATTTTGTTTGATAAGTTAAACTGCATTACTTCCTAGTGGAAGATGGAACCACTGCAGTGGCATGCTAAGATATTTCCACAGAATTTCACATTACAACAAAATTCACCTATTACTGGTTTACAGAGAATTGACAAAACTTAAAGAGTACTGGTTTACAGACAACTGACAAAACTTATTACGGCATTTATGCTGAACATACCTCCCAACCAGTGCATCAAGTTGAGGATCAAGCTCTAAATGATACTTGTTCAGATATGCATTCAGCTCATCAGTCCCAAGTACCTGGAAATGCATATGAAATACCAGAATCCGTTAACACAAACATTACACCAGATACTGTTTAGACCATATATATGTATATACTAAGTCATTGGGCCATATGTGTATGTGTATATGTGAGTTGGGGCATGTCCCTGCCTATTGATGTGAAGCTGCTTTAAGTTCTATAACACACGTCGTTGTGTACTATAAACAGAAACCACTAATTTGATTCTTTGCAGGAACTTTACCAGGAACCATATCATGCATACAGAATAAGTCATGCCAACCACCAATGAAGTACCGACATTACCTTGGCAATTTTTACCAGCTGATCATGGTTGTCATGACCATAAAAGAAAGGTTCCTTGCGAAATATCTACACCACAAAACAAGTATAATGAGCAATCAACAAAGATTATATGCTTTTTGAAACTCTAGCACATTCTAAAACTGGAGTTAAAAGTAACTAACACCAGAATACAGTAACTGTAATTCTTACCATTCCAGCAAACATACAACCAAGGCTCCACATGTCCAAAGAATAGTCATAATCTTGCAGGTCGACTAGAAGTTCAGGGCCCTTAAAGTATCTAGAAAAAAACCAAGGAAAGACATTTCAGTTATTCCACAAAGATGAATATACAAACTGAAGGATGCAAGGAAACTCAAAGGAACCCTCACAATGCTAAAACCATTAAAGAGATTTTCTACTCTAGCCTTAAAATTCTGGAAATTATTTTAAGCATTTGACTACCCTCTAACTGCAGATGCCAATAAGCATGCACACAATGTTCAAATGTAGTGCCAATACGGTATTTTGAAAAAAAAGAACCTAATTAAAATAATTTTCATCCTAGCCACCTAAACTGATCAGTACTAATTTAGGCGACATATTCGCCCGCTCGAACAACTCCAGTTTCAATGTTCATTCATTAACATGCATGCTCTTTATAGGGGACCACTATCAAGAATACGCATTGGTCCTCTATTGCTGTAAATTATTACCTTGATGCTACACGGACATTATATTCTTTGCCAGGGTGGTAGAATTCAGCAAGACCCCAGTCTATCAAGCGAAGTTTTCGCAATTCATGGTCTATCATAACATTGTGAGGCTTCACATCTCTATGCATTATTCCTTGTGAATGGCAGTAATCTAATGCCTGCAACGTAAAGATAATTAACTTGTGAAAAGGCACAATTAAACACTACTTGGACATTAAATTCACAAGTACTTAAAACAGATCCAGAAACAGATGTTGATCCAGCATTCTTAACATCCAGAACACATAGAAAAGTTGATAGCAATGCTTTGGACTAAGGTAACTAAGGTAGATTGACATTAAATTGCATATTGTTGAAGGAGAGTGTGAAACATTTCTTACAAGTTAACATACCATCATTAAAAACAAAAGCATACAAAAAATAGCCAAACTACGTCAATATAGCTAACAAAACCTTTTAGCTTCTGATAACACAAGATCTCAAGTGGCATAGTAGTCATTATGCAAACCTTTACATGGACTGAAATTAAAACCCTGAGTAACTTGGAACAGCCACAAAGCACTTTAAGGTCCATAGGATTAAAAGCTAAGGCTACAGATACATTAGATGGAAGGTAATTTAAATTACTACAAATAATGAATCATTTGAGATCCATGTTTTTGTTTTCCTTCCTTTTCTTCTCATAAAAATTATACATATCTATGTCTTGTAAAGGTCCTATGACTTCAATCCAACAATTTACAAACATATTATCAACTAATTCCCTAAATTTGAATCAGTCATCTCTCAAGTGATTAAATTCCTCCTTCCTGAGAGAAAGCAACAACCATTCAAGAAGGAATGCAAAATTTAAGAAACAACACATTTATACAATTTCTAGAAAAGTTGGAACAATTATCTGTGGAAACAGCATGATCTCTCGTTGCTAAATTCAACTCTCCTCTCATTTAACAAAGTGCACCATTGTGGACCAGCAGAAAAAACAAAGATTGAACATGACTAATTCCTATCTAGTATCTACTCATCGCCCTACCAAATGAGCTGGGGAAGAAGGGAAGGAGCACAAGCAAGTTACAATGTTTACCTTGAGAAGCTCATATATGTAGTAGCGTATGTCATAATCAGTCAGCGTGGGGTACAAAACTTTAAAATCTGTACTGTTCACAAACTCAAATATCAGGCTTGGGGTTTTCGAGTGCTGATCTCGAACAATGTCAAGAAGCTTGACGACATTCGGGCCCCCACAAAGGTTCTGGAGAATTTTGATCTCTCTCTTAATCTGCACAAAAGACAACAACAAGGTGTTCTAATGTTACCATTATGCACTTGCTACAAATGCATATTAAAAAGTGCGGAATGGGGTTATTGGCAACTGATTCGAACAAAACATCAGAACCGAAAACCCTAATCTCCAAATTTCCTAAAAGGCAATTACTTTACCTTCTTTTTCTTAACAGGCTTGAGGATCTTGATTATACAGCGCTCGTTGGTATTGACATTTATACCTTCGAAAACCTCGCTGTACTTCCCCCTTCCGACTTTCCGAACAACTTCATAATCATCTTGATCACTGGAAACCAAAAAAACCCCACAAAAAGTTGTAACTTTTAGAAATTAAAATTGAAAAGGAAGGGGGTAGGGTAGGGCACCCATCATTGCCACAGATAGCACAGTAAATACACAATTAAATCCCTAATTAATTCTATATTAATCTTAATCAGATTACTATTGCCTTGTATCTTAACTCCACTACAAGCTTACAGAAATCCAAATCATAAATCAGCAATTTCAATTGGATTGAATAATCGAGAAAAATCAATAAAATTAGAGAAAAAATTAAACAAATTAGGGAGGTGAAAATGGTTACCCCCATTGGACGGTGAGGGACTCGTAATCCCAGTACTCCTTAGGACGGAGGACATTGACGTCGGTGTAGACGCGAGCTTTGGACATGGCTTCTGCTGCTGCTGCGGTCGCGGCGGTGGGATTGCTCGAAGCCGAGATCTGGCGAGGAGTGGTTTGGGTGGTTGTGGGGATCTGCGTCTCGAGGGGAGGGTTTGGAAGATGGGGGGAGGGGGTGCGCACGATAGGAGGGTGCGCGACCGGTGCACGCAAGGCAACGAGGGCGCACACTAGCAGGAAGCGAAGGGGTATTCCTGGATTTGTGCGCATATATCATGTGCTTGGGAGGAAATTGTGGAACGACGACAACGTTAACGTCAAACGACGCCCCAACGAAAAACCTGCGTTTTGGGGGTTGGGTTGGGTTGGGGGTTGGGTTGGGGGTTGGTTTGGTTCGTAATTTTAGTTACTTTGACGGTTAAATATTCGTTGGCGGGCAGGTAATGGTTGACGTGGAAAGTGGTGAGTGGACAACAATGGCTGACGTGGAAAGTGGTGAGTGGCCAACTGTTTAGTGATTTGTAGGCCAAATTGCACCAAAATTCCTGCTATTATCACTTTCTCCTTTTCGTTTTTGCCCTTGCACTTGCAGTTTATTCCGATAACACCGCGTCAAATTAGTCAAAATTCCTTCAAGGTTAGGTTTTCCAAATGAAAAGACAAAAGTAAAAACATAATACAAGTGCAAGTGGCCCTTATCAAAGTGGTGAAAATGAATTGAGCATTTGCATAATAATGTGTATTTGAATTTCATTTGTGGTTAATCTAAAAAAAAATAAATAAATAAGCTGAATGGAGAAGTCTCAAGATAAATAAATCTTTGCTAATCAAAATGTTAGACGACAAAATCTGAATGGGTAATAATTAATAAAAAAAAAAAAAAAAGAAGAATTAGAGTTATGTTGTAAGTCTATTTGACTGAACTATATTTAGGACTAAGGAGGGAGAGATGCCGGCGGCAAGAGAGAGAAGAGAGAGATTTAATTGTGAGTTGTACCTCATTGTGTCTTTATTTATAGTAGTAGGATATGTTAAATCCTTACCAATATATGATTACAACTCTAATAGGATAATATCAATTAAGGAGAATATTCTAAAATATCCCTAGATACACTAGGATTTACACAATCACATTCCTACTCTAAATATAATTGCAATACTTCCCCTTAAGTGTGGAAATACTCAAACAAAACATCGCATCAGATCTTCAGCAGTTAAGGTAGAACAATTGATGAAGTCGTTGGCACAACGAGCGAATGCGAGTCTCTAATATAAAAAAAAAAAGTATGCATAGGTAGTAAAACTCACAAAACCTCACCATGGTAAAACTTAAGGCAAGTGAAAACCCGTAGACTAAGGAGAAAAATAAGAAGTATGCATAATATCTTAAACAAACGTCAAACAAGACGAAAGTAATGAACTCAACGGAGTATGATAATCCCAGGATGGGTGCCTCATCAAAATCTCGTTAGGTAGCAAAAACCCAGTGGGAAAAATGCTTCTAATCATAGGAAAAAGATTACATAAAGAGCACGTAAGTATGCTTCAAGATACTCCCCCCGAGTTAGACATAACTTCCAAATAAAAGAACTACAAGCAATTCAATTCAGATAATTTATGCATATCGATTCCTTGGACGAGCTTCTGAAAAGTAGGTAGACTTGGGTAATGACTTGGTAAAAAGATCAGCCACATTGTTCTAGGAATGGATTTGCTTGACTTCAATGTTCTGATGTCATTGTTGCTGGTGTGAATAAAAGAATTTCAGCGCTATGTGCTTGGTGTTGTCTCCCTTGATGTATCCCTTCTTTAACTGCTCGATACATGCTGCATTGTCTTTAAAGATCGTCGTAGGAAGGTCAACGACGGTAGTAAGACCACTGTGCTTCGAATATGTTCCGTGACCGCTCTTAACCAAAAGAACTCACGCGATGCTTTATGCAAGGCGAGGATCTTAACATGGTTTGAAGAAATCGCAACTAGTGTTTGCTTGGTAGACCTCTAAGATATAGCAATGTCTCCAACGGTAAAGACGTAACCCGTTTAAGAACGTGCCCTATGTGGATCAAATAGATAACCAACTTCTATGTAACCAACAAGGCGGGAATCAACCTGAATACCGATGAGGGCGACTACTCATCTCGAGGATTCGTGGGTGTAGAACAAACCCAAATCTGTTGTACCCTTAAGGTAGCCGAAAATGTCTTTAACATCATTCCAGTGTTTGCATGTAGGCGCATTGTTATATCTAGCCAAAAGATTAACAGTGAAGGAGATGTCAGGTCTAGTGCTTTAAGCCAAGTACAATAAAGCACCAATTGCACTTAGATATGTCACTTTAGGCTCCAAAATCTTTTCCTCATCCTCATTGGCTAGCCGTTAGTGTACTGGGCCGCATGGAAGGTACGGTTACCCCACCCTCAGGGACAGTTCGGCCTTCCCAAGCGATATTACAGCGTATTCTAGGTACGTCGATCCTTGCAGGTGCATTTGCAGCAGGTACATATGATCTCGTCACATTTGCTAGATCAGTAAAAACATCTGACATGCTTTGAGCGATGCTCTAAAGATCTAGAATACGTCGCACTTCAGTTTCAGACTGGACAGTACGAGGATCTAAACGAGACATAGTGGGAGCATACCACGACAATTCGCGATGTTATACAGGAACGTTAGAGTTCTTACCTCCCCCTAACGACAGGAAGACTGTCTTATCAAAATGGCAATTTGCAAAACGTGCAGTAATGAGATCTCATGTCAAGGGTTATAAGTAGCGAATAATTGATGGCGAATCATAACCGACATAGATTCCCATTTTGGTACATAGTGGCTGCGTTGTTGGCACATAAACTGTGTACCTAAACATACGTAAATGCAAAACATCAAGCTCGTATCCAGTAATCAACTTTAACGGTGAATAAGGTTGGGTAGCGATAGGCATCAAGTAGACCAACATAGCTGCGTGCAATATTGCATAGCCTCAGGCAGATACTAGTAGTTTGGTTCCCATGACCAAAGTCCGAGTTATTAATTGAAGGCGCTTTATGAAAGTTTCTGCTAGGCCATTTTGGGTGTGAACATGTGGTACAAGATGTTCAATTTCAACCCCAACTGACATGCAATAATCGTCAAAGGTCTATGACGTAAACTCTCCAAAATTATCCAGTCAAATCGACTTAATCGGATAATCAAGGTGGTGAGCCCTTAGCTTAACAATTTGTGCTAGGAGTTTCGCAAATGCAGCGTTGTGTGTGGACAATAAACAAACATGTGACCAACGTGTCGATGCATTAACCAACACCATCTAAACGGTCCGCATGTTGGTTGGATAAGTTCACAAATATCCCCTTGAATCCTTTGAAGAAACTTAGGAGGGTTGTGAATAATATTTGTAATTAAGGGTTGAGTATTCAACTTCCCCAAAGAATAAGCTTTGCATGATAGGAATCCAACGTATGAAGGTAAATGATGCCCATGTGATGATTTGAGAATATGGTGCATCATGTCACGTCCGGGATGTCCCATACGATCATGCTAAAATAGCAAAGTGCCCTGGAACTCGGGCTCATGGCTAGCCATATGGTGGGTCTCTATGCCGCGAATAGTTGTGATGTACAATCCACTCGGTAAACGTTCAAGCTTTTAGTGAATACGCTTTTGGCCATATTCATAAGAAGTGATATAAAGAAATTCAAAACCATTCTTTTCAATGATTTCAACATGATATTGATTATCTCGAATGTCTCTAAAATTCAGCAACGTTCTTCTGGAACGTGGAGAATAGAGGGGTTCTTTAATGGTTAAGACAATACCATTAGACAACATTATACGGGCCTTTCCGTATCCTTCAATCATGTTGGATGAGCTTGAGAGGGTTGTTAGAGGTGCATTCTTAGGTATGAAGTTAGTAAAATAGTGTCACTTACGCAAGATGGTGTACGTAGTAGCACTATCAACCAGACAACTAAATTCCCCACTAGTCATACCTAAAAATAAATTAATTGAATTGGTCACATGTATAAATATAATTCTATTCATTCAATTAATCAATCAAGAAATAATGTCCATAAAATAATTATCCATAATTTAAAACAAATCAAAACCAAACAAATTATTCCAAAGACTTAGAAAAATTGTCCAAAAATTAAAACATAAATCTAAAAAATAAAGGGGTTCGGCCACTCCTAGTGGGTTCAGCCACTAAGGGTAAAAGCACCCTAAAAAACATGTCTAGAAGAATAAAACTTATTCATCCATAGAAGCTGATACCTCCTAAAAATCTGATATCTTTATGGATGTAGTAGCATCTTTGGGATGTTCCATATTGGCAAAGTTAGACTCATGACGAGAATGACACTTGACAATAGCCTCGAGGGTAGCTCTGCATACGTGTGACCAATGATCTTTTGATCCACAACGGCAGCATATGTCCATTTCAGTGGAAGTTGATTGAACGGTTGTTTTTCCCTTGTTCTTGAAGTTTAAGGCCTTAGGTTCAAGGGGTTGGCGCTTCTAGGTCAAATTTCCTACCTTAGGTGGGCCTTGGCTCTGTTAACCTTGGGCTTGTGGGTGGGCTTGCCACCCATTACCATAGCCACGATGTTTTTTTCGTTATTTGTTGTTGCTAGAATTGGTTGCATGCGCTTCAAGAGGAACGTTTGAGCTAGTGGGTCAAGTTTGATGATTTCTCATCAAAAGCTGGTTCTGCTTTTCAGCGGGAAGTAAAATCGAGATCAAATCCAAAAATTTGGTGAACTTCTGTGCCCTATATTGTTGCTGCAAGAGAATATGGGTTGCATGGAAGGTCAAATAGGTATTCTTCAAGAGATCTACATCTGTTAAGTCCATTTTATAGAACTTAAGTAGTGATCGGATTCTACAAACTTCAGAGTTGTATTCATTCACGAACTTAAAGTCTTGGAAGCGTAAATATTACCAATCGTATCTTGTTTCAGGCAAGTAAATGTCTGGTGATTAAAACGATCAGCCAGAGCAAGCCAGAGATTATGTGGTTTCTCCTCAGCGAGGTACTTGATTTGCAATGTATCATGGTTGTGTCTTCGAATGAAGATCATTGCAGTAGCTTTCTGAGCTTCATCGACGGGGTTGGCGTTGGTTTGATGGTTGCTCTACTATCCTTTGCAGTAAGATGAAGCTTCACGTCTTGAACCCACTTTAGGTAGTTTCTTCCAAATACTTCCAGAGCGGTGAAATCGAGCTTGTTCAAGTTTTACATGTCCCTAAAACGGAGAGTACAATGAGACGTGGTTAGTTATATGGTAATCCATAGACATTCATTGTAGAACATTCGGGGTTCTATATACATGTATTGGTTTAATTTAAACATGAAAGCCACATGTTTCATGTGGTAAGTTTTGAATGAAAACTTCGGGTTCAAAGGTACTAAATATGAAACTACAGGTTCAATTTAGTTTTATGAATAATAGTTCATAACAGAGATGTTCTTGCAAGAACATAGAATGCAATATGCTGATTTAAGTGTAGTGGATTTTAGTTGCTTTGGGAATTCAAGTGTGAGAGTTTCAGGACTACGAAAGGATGTCAACGATTCAAAGTAAAAAAATAAATTATTGAGTTAGTGTCCAAAAGTGATATTCAGGTCAATAATTTTGGATTAATTATCATATTAATGGACTGCATGTCACTTTTAATTAATTCAATAGATTGAGACCAAACAGGGTAGATTATGGAAGCAACATAATGACAGATGGGTCATATTAGGCTCGATTGGTGATATACCAAGTGATAATTATATTAGAATTAATTGGCGTGCCCTAAAGTACCCCAAAAAAAATTTATTTGGGTATGAGTTATAACGCGGGCATGCCAAAAATTAACATTGGGTCAAAAGTAAGGATGTGGCCCAACAAAAAAAAGGGGCTGGTAACAACGCGTGGACAGGCCCTGCAGTTCTGTTGCAGGTCATTGGGGCTCAGGAGGGCTACATGCCTTTGGGTCGTGTGGTATGTGTGAGCTCAGCAGCAAGTGCCGCTGGTTTAGGCCAAAAACAAGGCATGAGTGTAGGCCCAATGTTGCTAGCCTGCGGTTTGGTGAGGGGAAACCCAATCGAGGCTGGGTTTCGAGTTTTTTGACCGGAACAAGTTAAGCCCTGTAGCATAAGTTGCTGGTAACTTGGGCCGAAGCTGGGGGGAAGCCCATCAAGCAACAGTTGCTGAGGATAGGCCTGGGCATGGGACATGAAAGGCCCAACATCTATGGGCTGTTAGAGTTAGGCCAATGACGCGCAAGACAAGGCCAAGGAAGCTTTAGGCCTTTTCGATTTGGGCTAGGGGCTTTAGGCCCGTGATTACCTTATTAAGCCTAGGGCCTAGGTTGTTTGGCGTAAGCAGCAAAGCCCAAAGAGCTGCTGCCGTGTGGTCCAAGGCATCAAATGACGATGTTCCCATGTTTGCTCCATAGGTTTGGGCTGCAGGCCAGCTGCAGTGGTCGGCAATGGTGCCTACAGCTGCCTGGCGGAAAGCAGCAGCCATGCTGTATAATTCCTAATTTTTATTTATTTTTCTTCTACTTTTCTAGGGTTTTAAGAACCCTAAATTGCTTCTAATTTATTTATATGCTTTGACTTACAAATTCCACATAGAAAAATAATTGCGTAATGCATGAAGCGTATATATATTGATAAATATATGAATCATATACAATATATATATCGGAAAGAAAATATAAATATAGGGGGTTCATGCATCATGAGAAATGTTTTCATGCTTCGTGGATGTTGCAAATATCTTACTTTATTTTAAGTGTACCTAATTAGCAGAAAACAAATAAAAACCTTTGAATTTTGTAGAAGAAAGCCTCCTCCTACGATCCTTCAGTTCCTTAGCTTCTGACAATAGCGTACTGATAATGTGTTGTAATCCTATTTGACTGAATTGTATTTAGGACTAGAGAGGGAGAGAGGATGGCAGCAAGAGCGAGAGAAGAGAGAGATTTAATTGTTTGGTATGTGTTGTATCACCCTATTGTGTCTTTATTTATAGTAGTAGGATAGATTAAATTCTTACCAATATAGGACTACAACTCTAATATGATAATATCTATTAAGGAGAATATTCCAAGATGTCCCTAGATACACTAGGATTTACACAATCACATTCCTATTCTAAATATGACTACAACAAGTTAGACTTTGCCACTAGGATTTGGAAAGAGAAACTTTCTCTCTTTCTTCTTTGTTGAAACTAGAACGGCACACAGAGGAACGACAGAAACAGACCTGGATTTGGATGGACAAAAAGCCCAAGTGAATGCATGGGTGCGCCTCAGCTGCCTCGGCACACCCCAATGCCACCTTACGCCACCCCCACAAAACAGAGGCGAAAACCCAGCAGCCCCGCCTCCAAGGGCACCTAGGCCAGCCCCGAGGCTAGTTTTTTAAAACACTGCTTAGAATGCTCTTAACCAAGTATAAACTCCTCGGATTTCAATTTGTATTTTTCATCCACATTATAGCGAATCTCATCTCATTTTATATCACATTAGTGTTGTTAGATATCGCAATCACATGATTCAATGCATGTATAACGATTAGAATATGAATCTTTCATCTTCACAGAGTCACAGCTTTAAGTTGGGTTTGTTCAAAATCGAAAACCTCAAACATGAGGCGTCCTACATGCGAGGCCATGAAGGGCTTGTTGAACAGCAGCATGAACTGGGTCGGGAAAGATGACAAACTGATGGAGACGCTTCTCTCTCAAATACCTCCCGCAGAATTTGTTCATGAGAACACGGCGATATCTCTCTGCTAGCCACTTTCCAGGAGCATCAAAATCTTTAATCAACAACCTTTCCGCCATCACAACCACAGAACTGTCAACACATCTATTTGGTACAGGAAAAGAAAAATATGAGGTCTGCTACACAATTGGCCAACATATTCTAATGGCTCGTAAGAAAATCGAGGATGCTCAAATTTTTGCTTCGACGGATGCAAGAAAGATAGCTGAATGCAAATAAGAAAGCAAACAATACATAAAGATGCAGGGCCTGAACAGACTATAAACACTAACAAATACGTGTAAGTATATTGAATAGAGCATAACAGACATAACCTATCCACATTTGGTGGTTCTAAAATCTTGGGATAGGACGATCCACCCTAGTAAACTTTGAGTGTGAGAGAGCAAATACTAGCTAGAAATCTGGCAACACATATGGAAATGGTAACATAGCACGTCGGCATGTTGCCTTTGTCTTCTCTTATTTTACTTCAACCTTTTTCAGATTATTCACTACGTTATATTACGATTAGCTTAAATACAATTGCATATTGCAGGGAAATGCACATATAGAGATGGACAGTGAGGGAAACACCTGTAGCTTAAGTCCAAGTTCGATGTTCCTCGCTACAGTAATATCTGGAATTCTATCAGTCATTGCCAAGGGATGTCCCAATGTCCACATGACTTTAGGTCGGCTTTCATAATCCCATACATTTCCTTCAGAACCGATGCATATCTGGTGGAACACAAGCCCTAAAGAGCTTTGGATGTGCAAAAAGCGCATCTTCTGGGGCTGTAGATACTTCGGAGCTTTGATAGTTGCGTCCCATATAATGCATATGACCAATTTTAAGGGTATACAAGTCAACAAAATGTTGCATCTATAAGAAAAATTTGTAAATACTTGGAGCTTTGATAGTTGAGTTAAGAGAAAATTTGAATAGGAATTGAAATTTACACATTTATATCATATCTCCAAATTCTGAGGCTTCTATTGTACAAAACGGAGGAAAATACCTTAATATGACGGAATAACTGAAAATTACAAACTAACTTTAAGGGGCTCATAACTGAAATGAAAATTCAGAGGGCACAATGAAACTAGGCTTATAATTCTTGGGCATTGCCGACAAAGAAATGCTCTATAGTCATAGGAGGTGGCGATGTAAGTCAGTCAGTGTGCCAAAATTAATTTTCTTTGTCACAGGCAATTCACCAAACATCAAAATCGGATTATTGGAGACTTGGAGTTGTTATTCTTTTGCACGAGTTGAGTCCAAGTTCTGCGTTGGTCAGCGCAGTAAACTTGGTTGCTTGGATAGAATGAAAGGGACTGCTTGGTTTGGATAGAACAATGATCCAAACAAAACTTGACAAGGATAATGTTGGTCATCAGTCTATATATGTAATACAATCCTTTTCTTTGATATTTTATCATATCATGATCTAATTAGGCAGCAGTCAATGTAATACGATTGTCTTCTTTGCTAGTTTTGTCATGTCGTACCCGAAAGGAAAAAATAAAAAGAATAAACAAATTAGGGTTTAGGGTTGAATATCGCATTGAACTTTGAAGGTTGTATGAAGCAGCTGCTATTTAGTAGTTTATTTTGCATTTGGACTTAACAGAAATTCTTTGTGCAGTTATCCTTTTCTGTTAAAGAAGTTTTAACTATTTATAATGTCAATACTAGTATATCCTTACTGTCAATATCTATGGCATTCACGTCGGTAAGTTTGCAGCTGAAAATTGTCCGTCCTTTAATAGAGAACGAACTTCATCTTCAGAGAAGAGCTGTTTGGATTATCTACATACAAGAGTAGCATGACATAAATGAATACAGACAATAAAGAAAGCATGAACTGATTCATCACATTGTAGTTTAGTGACTCCATCTCCATGGTTCAGTATTCTAATGATCCCGTGTGCGTTTTACTCAATAAACAGTAGCAGAATGAATTCAATCTGCTGATCAATTACTGAGTCAGATCTCTCTCTCTCTCTCTCTCTCTCTCTCTCTACTTCTTCCTAAAAGATTCATCTACTTCTCACATGCGATGGGGCCGTCACTTGTATATATGGTCTTACTCACAATTGATGGTATATATATATGGTCTTACTCACAATTGATGGTGTTTCTTTTGTGGCTAAACTTCCCCAGTCAGTTATGTGCGGTCTTACTCACAATTGATGGTGTTTCTTTTGTGGCTAAAACTAGCAGGCATTTTCAAAGACACCAATCAACAAGGACACATGCATCTTGGTAAGTAGTGACAGGTCCAAAACAGCATAAATCCCAGACGACAAGTTTTTCCTGTAAGGTACAAATAAAAACCCATCTGGAATCTTGAATACAGTAATGCTTCTGAAAATTATTGCCTTTATCGTATATAGCTCTTACAGTAGCAAGAAACTTTCTTGCACCCGCTACATGCATTCAAATGTTAGACACTTGTTTTATGCAACGGGTGCTGGAAAGTTTTCTTATGTGTAGTGTATGGTCATAATTCATATGATTGTTGAAGAATCTAAAATCCTCAAATCGAAAAATTTGGTCGAGTTAAATACAACTTATTCCATGGTTTCACCATTATCGATGTCTTTTGTGTAAAACTTCACACTTATTGAATTGTACAATTTGAATTAACTGATTAAGTTGGAGACAATACGGATGTTGATTAATAGTGGGTTATTGGATAGACTCTAAAACATTAACATGTTAACTTACATGTTGTCCTTTGGAGAAATTTCTTGCATCCATCACTGGCTGGACTGACTCTAAAACTTACAATGATCACATCTATTAGTAGGTGCTGACTGAAAATTCCCATAGAATTTTATTTATTTGTCCTCTACCCACACTCAAAAAAATTGTTGAATGAAATGAGATGCTCCTATTATATTGTAGGTCACACCACCTTTTATCTTCATAATGAAATCATTTTAGGCTCCTAGCTGCTGCATATACCATGACTAGATGTGATCTAAATTCTAATATTGTAATTTCAGATTTGCTGGCAGATACTACAAATAGAAACAGAGAAAAAAAATGGAAAGCTAGAGGCCAAGGATTGTTTTGCTAAGAAAACCAAAGAGAAGCTGGGTGCAGCTGGGTAGGCTGATTGAGGGCCCATCAATGACTTTATTTTCTGCATTATTTGATATCAGAATCCAATGAAATGAGAGTTTTTGGGTTGTTGGGGGGTGGGGGTGTTGGGGGAGGTGGGTGGTGTGGGTGTGGTGTGCAATTATTCCAGAGAGATTGAGAGCAATGTTTTGATTTGGTGCCTAATGATCCATCACCACGGTGAAAGGCTCCCTTCATTGGCAAGATGTGAAGGCACATTCTATGTGGAGCCATTTGATGTCTGTAGGTTCTGTTCTTTCCTTTAAGTTTTCAAGCATCATTTATTGCTGAGGAAATTTAGTGAACTCAAGTCACTCTCTATGCAAACTCTGTATTTTCATTACAAATACTCTCAAATCTGATGTTTGTATCCCGTAGAAGTAGGTGACTGTGGGACATATATTAGGCTTTCTTCTGCTAAATTTACCAGGAAGGGAAAAATAAAGAGGTTCTGTCACTTTCTCTCAGATACTGTTTAGGAATTACAGGTTTTTGACAGTGAGGGTTCATATTGTAAAGGTTCTATTCTTTTATCAGCATGTAAACGAAAAGAACGAAAATGGAAAAAAAAAAAAAAAAATTTAGTTGTGACCTATGCGTGCAATCATACTGGAAAATCATTGTAGCATTGAAATACAGTCGCGCAATATAACGAATTTATTGTTACATGAGATAGATGGACGACAAGTTTATGCTTTAGATATATAATACTAAATATCAATCCACTTGTTATAACATGACGCATAGGTTATACCACGTAAAATCTTTAAATAAAATTTTCATATAGGAAAATTGTTGTAATACTGAAACGTAATCATGTGATATAACCAATTTACACATCATATGAGATAGGTTAAAGACGAGTTTATCCTTTAGAGTATGCTAATTATCAATTCATCTGTTATAACATGACTGTGTTGATTATACCATGTAAAGCCTCCAAATAACCATTAATAATTATTCTTCTATGGCAATCTAGGTTTTATCAAGAAAAAGCCCCAACAAAAGCCAATATATATGTTAGGCAAGTAACCCTACTGATTCATCCATTGATATGAAAGGCATGTTACTATTGGCCTCGTGAATTTTGAAGAAGAAATAAAGCATAGAAAAAGAAAGGGTTTACGAAGATGAGGCACCTTTTTTGTGGATGGGAATGTTTCTTCTCCCACGTCCCACGTTGATTTTCATACCGTTGGCTGCCACTAAAAACATGCAAAAGCCATCTCATCCTCTCGACCCAACTTCCCCATGCCCATACACCACACACATCATAACCCCAACATCTTTTTCTTTTTCTTTTACCCATCTTCCTCCCAATAATATCACAAATGCCACTCGTTCAGTTCCCTCCTCCTACCCCTTGACTTGTATTCACTCTCTAGTTTCTCTCCTCTCAGAGGAAGGCATTTTGGGTAATTCATTAAGTCTGATGATTACTTGTGAGGGTTGAAGCTGGATAACGCAGGTTTATCATTAGAGCTTCGATATTTTCTGTTCTTATTATTGCAGAATGATTGTTTCCCTTCTTTATATATTCAAGGAAGTTTGAATGATAAGGGTCAAAACGAAACAAAAACGTACTGAAAACAGCGTACGTAGGGTTTTTGCTTCACTACAGTAAAATTGCAGCAGCTCAATATTTCTCTCTCCTCTCTCTCTCTCTTTCTCTCTGCAATTATTTGATGTACTATATGATGGAGAAGGAGAACTGAACATGATAAACATTCAACTGTTACTTCCATGGCGGATATCAAACGTGGCGAGGAGAGTACTGCACCCACTACCACCACTACCACTGCCAACATGTCCTCTAAGAAGAAGGAGCTTCTTTCTTCTGCCTTGAAGAGAACTAGTGAATGGTTTGCTTTTCTCTTTTCCTTTCTCTCTTTAATTGGTTCAGTGTGTTTTTTCTTTATTCCTGTTTTTGATACAAGTGATGTTTGGGGAAAGGTATTCAAAAACAGGACAGATATAAACGCTCTCTGCTCATGAAATATTTCTCTCTCTCTCTCTCTCTTGTAGTTCCAAAGATTTCTCCTACAATATAGGGATAAAGACTAATGAACGTATCTTGAAACTTGCAGGATTTTTTCGCAGGAGATTCCGAGCGATATTAGTATTAATGTTGGAGGGGTTTCCTTCTCATTGCACAAGGTAACTTGTAGTGTTTATTCATGTATCAAATTATGTGACCGGTAGCACTAAGAACAATTATTTGGTCCAAATTAAATTTTTGTGACTAATTTTTGTTGTTTTAATGTATGGATGAATTAAACAAACATGGAAAGGCTTAAAATTTATTTAATTTTAACATGACCTACCAAAATTGCAGTTCCCTTTGATTTCGAAGTGTGGACACATAAGGAAACTGATATCAGAATCTAGTGATGCTGCTGATCTATCTGTCATTGAACTATTTGATGTTCCGGGCGGATCAGAAGCATTTGAGCTTGCAGCAAAATTTTGCTATGGAATAAATTTCGAGATAAGCACAGAGAACATCGCAATGCTCCGATGTGTGGCAGAGTATCTTCTGATGACTGAGGACTATGCGGTTGGAAACCTTGTGGGAAGAGCTGATGCATACTTAAATGAAGTGGCATTGAAGAGCCCAGCAGGTGCAGTTACTGTTTTGCACATGTCAGAAAGTTTCCTCCCAATGGCAGAGAAGGTAAAATTAGTGAACCGCTGCATAGATGCAATTGCTTTTATAGCCTGCAAAGAGAGCCAGTTCAGTGTGTCCAGTAGGGCTGATGGCGGCAATGAGGGCGTGGTTTCTTCAGTTGTGTATCATCCAAAGCCTGTTGTGGATTGGTGGGCTGAAGACTTAATTGTTCTTAGAATCGATATGTTCCAACGTGTTATGATTGCAATGATGGCAAGAGGGTTTAAGCAATATGCTCTCGGACCAGTACTCATGCTCTATGCGCAGAAATCGCTAAGAGGTTTGGTGAGATCTTACTCCACAATGTCATAATTTTCAGTTTAGTAGCTCATGTCTTGACATATAAATCCTCTCTTGGCATAGGAAATATTTGGAAAGGGGAGGAAGAAAATCGAGCCGCGACAAGAGCACGAGAAAAGGGTTGTCTTAGAAACAATTGTGAGTCTACTGCCAAGGGAGAAAAATGCAATGTCAGTTAGCTTTCTTTCTATGCTTCTTCGTGCTGCGAAAACCCTGGAGACAACGGTTGCTTGCCAGCTAGATTTGGAGAAGAGAATGGGGTTGCAATTGGCACAGGCTGTTTTAGATGATCTCTTGATTCCATCATATTCCTATACCGGGGACACATTGCTTGATGTCGACACTGTGCAAAGGATTGTGACGAATTACCTTGAATATGAAATGCAGGGGAGCCGTTTGGGATATAATGCAGAGGATGATTTTGGTTCTCCTCCACCAACTGACATGGAACGTGTCGGAAAGCTGATGGAGAACTACCTGGCTGAAATAGCCACTGACCGTAACGTATCTGTCTCAAAGTTCATTGGCATTGCTGAACTAATTCCAGAACAATCAAGGGAAACAGAAGATGGCATGTATAGAGCCATAGATATCTACCTAAAGGTGCACATTTTCGTGTATATCTTTCTTAACATCAAATGCTACATGTATTTACAATGGTTATTTAGGCTTTTTATGTAGGGTAGTGAGTTTCACACTCCCCTTTTCTCCTCTTGAACTCCTTCCTTTTTTTTAGCCTTGGATTCTATAAATCAAAGGAGTGCAAAATGAGAATACAAAGTGTGAAAATAACTACCCATCTGTTTTAATAGAGATGAAATTGCCATGGGATCAAAACATCTCTCAGCTGGATTCAAATGGCATATTTTGATACAAATTTTTACGTTAAGTCACCTATCTTGTAACATTTCACAGGCTCATCCTGCTCTGAGTGATATGGAGAGAAAGAAAGTGTGCAGTATGATGGACTGCCAGAAACTTTCGCGCGAGGCCTGTGCTCACGCTGCGCAGAATGACCGGCTTCCTGTTCAAACTGTTGTACAAGTGTTATACTATGAGCAGCAGCGTCTTCGAGACGTCATGAATGTCAATCCCATAGGTGCTGAATCCTCTGTTCTTCCATCCAAAGGGAGCTTATACTCCACTGATACCCACTCAGTTCCTGATGAGCTCACCATCTTGCGCAGACAAAACGAAGAGCTGAAAATAGAGTTGGTGAAGATGAAAATGAAACTGAAAGAACTTGAAACGTCTACTACGAGAACAGCAATGATCAGTCCAATGGGAAACACTCCAACATCTGCTGACAAACCTCCGCTGCCTCGAAAATCATTTATGAACTCAGTATCGAAAAAACTTGGGAAACTTTCTCCCTTTGTGCGTGCAGATGGAGTGACACCTACCGGTGCCAAAGGCCGAACAAAACCTGCCAAAGATCGACGGCATTCAATTTCGTGAAGCTTCAGTGTGCAACTGAGCTCTATGCTGCTTTATGAGAAATCTAAATTCAATTGCCTTTTGTTTGCTTTGTTTAGGCTTGGGATAATTTGTAACTTGAATTTCTAATTTGTTCCATCTTTGTTGTGCTTTGTGTGATGTCATTGTAAATAACATTGCCACTTTGCTTTGAATAAGATTACACGATTTAGTGGCATTGAGTATAAAAGAGCGGAGAGGCTTAGTATAATCTTTTTCAGTTGAAGTTTGTTTATAGCAAAAACTGAGCCACGGTAATGGGCTTGGTGTTGCAGTCTTGACAATGTGTGCATGTATGAACGTTTGTGGTAAAATTTGATTGCTATATCCATGTAATCTCCAACTAGTTTAGTGCATCTGGTCATCAAGAAGAAATTAAAGAATGAAACAGAAAAGGCTCACTCTTATAACATGTTTACCTATCTGGAATCAATATTAAACAGCAATAGTCCGTTGGCACGCTCATTTTGAGCTTACATTCCGTATTACTAAATAGGACACGTACTATGCATAGATTATGAACAGGCGCTTAAACTACATTTACTTTAGAAGAACATGGTATTTGTTTACATCCACCCCACTAGTTTGTCGGAAAATAATTTTTACACACTATTTTTCTTCTTCCGCTCAATTCTTCTTTGATTTGTACAATCTAAAGGTCAAAAATCAACAGAGTGTGTAAAAGAAGAAAAAGAGTGAGAATCACTCCCTAGTTTATTAGTCAATTATGAATAAGTAAACACACCACAAATCTTAACCTGCAACTAGTATAGTCCACAGGCATCCTTCTGTTTCAATCCAAATAGTTGCTTCTGTTAGGAGCCTGTCCTGAAACCAAAATAGACCTACTGCACCAGACCATTACTGCGTTTGTGGGGTCTGTGCTCAAATGATTAAACCCTTTGTGAAAAAGTTAAAGAGTAGCTAGACAGACAGACTATCAGTGCAGCATGTTGATCATGTCGGGGGTAAAATTATCATGCAACCCAAAAGAGATGCTTTCTATCATATGTGATGACTTCATAAGAAGGACTCATGACCTTAACCAAACCCTGAAGTACTGACAATATCGTTTACTTTGAGTCTTTGTGAATTGAAGGCCTTAATTAATATTTGATGAACGGAGGTGGGACGATTCGGACTTGCGAACGAATGAATCGTTGAGAATTTACACGTTCTTTAAGTTGTTTAGATGACTTTATTTGCAGATAATTTGATGCAAACAAGGTTTTTTTCTTCTTTGCATAACATATCATTCAGTGATCAGAACAAATAATTCAAATTTTGAAACCCCTGCAGTAGCATGTAACTTTAGATTCCTCAGTTTTCCACTTTCTCCCACAATTATAACCATTATTTTTACAAATTATGAGAAGGTGCAATGCAACCGTCCAGATGGTAAGTCACCACGAGAAGAAGAAAGAAATCTACATTTGGTCTCTTCTTATTCTAATCATGGATAATAACTTATGCTTAAGGAAATCCTCCTTAAGAATCCTTTCGTTACTTATGTGTTAATAAACTTAGAAATAATCATTAATTGGAATAATTCCAGTACTTATTTCATGTAAGTAAACGTGCCATTATCCCCTTTCGACAATGTTGCTAGAAAACATTTGAGCTTGCGTGTGGACTGTGGAGGATAAGGTTTGACAAGACTATCTCCTTTTGTCAGGTAACTAGAAGATAAACTTTTCTTTTGTCAACAGCGCAGCTGCTTGAACACGCAGCATCTTAAGATGAAAAAAGAATCCCCTTTTGTCAAGTTGTCCTTGAATCATGATTGAGTGTTCACAGTAGCATCATCCATCCAATACATGGTTATCACGTATTTAAAAAAATGCATACTCAGAACAATACTCTTGTCACGTGATGAATTGATAACAAGAGAATATCTTACAATACTCTTGTCACGTGATGAATTGATAACAAAGAGTATCTTTGTTGATCAAAGTGAGTAGAGCATAATCTTGAGTGTAGTGTAATTACGAGTACATCACTTTTCTTTCTCTCTCTCGTAACGCCTATCAGTGGCTACTCATCTTCATTTCATCATATATTCATTACATTTCTTTATAAAACTGAAAATGGAAGTAAAGCAACGGAGACAAATGATGATCTTTATACAAAAACTCCACCCATCACAATAGAAAATTAACCAACTAATTAGAAGCCCACCCAAACATCATCAATCACATATTAGTTAAGAAGTAAGAAGAAGAGGTCTAAAAATCATATCAGATCATCTCAAGTCATGTTCAAGCTTAAAACTTGGAAGAGCCAATGAGGCAGTTTTAGCCTCTCATCCTGTCTTAACTGTTCTTCGCCACCATTAACATTGCTGCTGCTGATTTTACTCCCTCCACCTCTTCTGTACCCACCTGATGCCATGTCAGCAGGCAGCAGCTGCCCATGTGTACTACTCTGATTGGTCCTCCCGGAGAAACTACTTTTCCTGTTTATTGCATGGCTTGATCCTGTAGAACAAGAAGATGAGAAGCTACTTGGACCTGCTGAATCTGATAACGTTAGTGCTGCTTCCTCTCCTCCTCTCTTCCTTCCGTTGCTGCTGTTGTTGTTGTATCTGGTGGGGCCCAGAGTCAACTCAATCTCACTCTCATCTATGATCTCGAGCACCCCATCATCTCCATCTGTGTCTGCAATGAACTCTTCTGCTCCTGCCGCTGCAGGCTGTTCTAAATCTAGTTTCCTTTGTGGGTTAAATTGTGCCTCTTGGTTCTGATGGTAATTTAAATTCCAACTCTCTTGTTTCTGTCCGTTGGGCCTGCTTTTCCCGACCGAGCTTTTCATCAATATGTTCTGCATATGATACAGCCTATGAAGTTCATATACCTGCAGCACTAACTCAAGTTTAGAGACAAGCCAAAAACAGAAAGGAGTGAACAGATTAGAATAGAGTTACAGAAGTGATTTCCGCACTTCCCAGGTTTCTTTTCCTGGTCTTCAGACTGAATAAATCAAAGGAGAATGAATAGACGGAAATAAGGGGAAGAGTGCGGAAGGAGAAATCGGGACTGTAAAAATCACTACCCTGAAATTATTATTTATTACCTGCTCCTTGAAAGTTTCTTCATGCTTTAAGATGGCCATCCTCATATACTCCTTATCATATGGCTTCAGAAGCTTCTCCATACCTAGAAGCTTAATTTAGCAACCTTGTGCAAGAATATATCCTGACTTGTGAAAGTCTGATACTGTTGTGCTCAAACGAAGGATAAAAAAAGGCAGAAAATGTATTTAGATAGGAAGGAACGAATAATGTGCTAGAAACATGATGGTTTCTGTTCTGCATAGAAACAAAGAGAGCACTTGCTATGATGAGTTGCAAACACCAATACAAATGGATTATATCAGCAAACTGCTTTTTAGAATAATTTGTCTGCTTCAGCCAATTTTGGACCACAATAAAAATATCTTCCAGCTTCACAGGGCCTCACTTATATCAGCAGCACAGTACTATATCATCTGTTCCTAATTAATACTTTTGTAAATTATTTTATGCTTTTACTGATTTTTCTCAGCTACCTACAGTTGAATTTTGTTTTGTTTTTTACCCTTTTCATTTAAGTGGTAATTAAACGTCATTTTTCTGTTCAAGTTGCCTACCTCCCAAAATCCCAGATGATGACATCACAGCGATGTACAGTTGCAAATAGTAACTGCTGGGAATTAATTTTGAAATGGCTTGGTTTTGCTTTCCATATAAAAAATCAGCCTCCAAAATCAAACTTGTTTGCATTCCAAACAATTTTTTCTTTGATTCGAGCTATAGTTTAAACTAAACTAATCTAAACTATGAGAGAGATGGCTCAAACGTGTGTGCATAGGAGGAGCATACGGTTGTAACGGTTCTAACCAACTTAGACAAGTTGAGCATTCCGAACAATATCAAAACCCCAATTGCATGCTTTTGCAATAACAGTAAAACATAAAGACAAAGAACAAATCTATATGACTGAAAGAATGATCAAGTTTGAATCTCTGACCTGCACGTTTCAGAAAGAGGTACTCAAGAGCTGGGGAGATTAACTACAGCTTGTGTTCTTTTGAAGAATAAGCAAAAGCCAACAGAAATAAAAGCACTGTTTCAAAGAAAGGCAAAAGGCTCTTCAAACATGCAAATATATACAGCAGCAAGGCTTAGCTTCTGTTTTGTAGAATATGAACTTGCCTTCACATTCCCTATCAGGATATACTACAGCTTCAAGTACATTTAGAAAAATTTTAAAAATAATTAATTTAAGAATTTAAGAATATCTCTTTCACACACAGAAACCAAACTGCTGCTGTTGCAGTTAGGTTTTGAGGCATGCCCAACAAATCCCAGTGCTCTTAGCCAATGTGATTCAAGGTTTGTGAAAGAGATGCCTCCCCAGACAAGTCCAGCAACGCAAATATTATTTAATTAAAATATATAATATAGAGATATTGATCAGTTTGTATTTTATCTAATCTCTTTGTGATTAATTAGTTTTATAATTGTTAAGGATCATCAACTAGGTACATTGCTCAACTCAAAGACAATCATTAGAACAACAGCTTAAACTTGCACAGTGATTCACATGCACCCGAGAATAATATATCCAAATCTACAGTTGTCTCGATTATGTGTTCTAATTGTATAATTTGTACAACAGTACAAGGCATGTTAATATGAAAATGAGAAGAGTATCGTGGCATGGCCTGGCCTGCCGACAATTAGATCACGACCGTACAATAAGCATGTATCTTATCTTAAGAATAGTATAGCAAAGAAGTTTGTATACGGTCGAGTGATATTGATATTCCTCTTTACTTGTAAGTAAGAGATTTTAATTAGAATATCATAAATAAAAAATTCGATATCAACTTATTCATCTACTTCTTGATGTTAATATATTGATGTATAAAAATAAAAATAAAAAATAAATAAAAACTTGTATACAGAAATTCCTATTTAAGAATTTCTCCTAAAGAATGAACATGAGATATCGATCAAATCCAGCACACTACCACAGAAGCTTTAGATCATTGTGATTCTCCTTTCTATTATAATTTAGCCTTGTCATTTTCCATTTTTATTTAATTAAGGGTAAAGTTTAAGAAACCATGCATATATTTTCTATGTAAGCGTACATTGTAAAACATCAAATGTATGATGGGTGGGGCTGAGTTATTAGATTCTTCGAGAATTCTTTTTCGTTCATAGCATAATTTCTGATCTTACACATAATTTCGTATGTTATTACGTAATAAGCTAGACTGAATTAAGATCTAATGTTTTAGAATTCAAATTTTGCAATGAACAATTGTAAATATGTATGTATATATTTTAAGGTTGAATCATGTATGAAGATGCAGTGATCATCTATTGTATGAGAACATAACAAGCCACATCATTCATCGTTATATAAACACACAAGTCTGGGTAGATGCTCAATAACTTGTTAATGAAATAAGATTATTTTTATAATAAATCATTTCTAAATGACAACTGTGACATCCCACATCGTCCAGAGGAGTGATCCTTATATGTATATTCTCATCTTTACCTAGCACGAGGCCTTTTGGGAGCTCACTGGCTTCGGGTTCCATGGGAACTTCGAAGTTAAGTGAGTAGCGCACGAGCAATTCCATGATGGGTGACCCACTGGGAAGTTACGCGAGAGTTCCCAAAAACAAAACCGTAAGGGCGTGGTCGGGGCCCAAAGCGGACAATATCGCGCTACGGTGGTGGAGTGGGCCGGGGAAGTGATCCACCCCGGTCAGGGATGTGACAATTTGGTATCAGAGCCTAACCCTGGCCGTGGTGTGCCGACGAGGACGTCGGGCCCCTAAAGGGGGTGGATTATGACATCCCACATCGCCCAGGGGAGTGATCCTTATATGTATATTTCCATCTCTACCTAGCACGAGGCCTTTTGGGAGCTCACTGGCTTCGGGTTCCATGGGAATTTCGAAGTTAAGCGAGTAGCACACGAGAGCAATCCCATTATGGGTGACCCACTGGGAAGTTGCTCGTGAGTTCCTAAAAACAAAACTGTGAGGGAATGGTAAGCCCAAAGCGGACAATATCGTGCTACGGTGGTGGAGCGAGCCCGGGAAGTGATCCGCCCCGGCCTGGGATGTGACAACAACTAAATTCAATGATGGCTTCCATAATTAGTTATTAGCATATGGGCACACACAAAATAATTTTTTTTTTTTTTAGGGAAATAGAATGAGAGAGGAAGAAAGTGATAGAGAATGTGGGAGTGAGAAGTTTTATTTTATTTTATTTTTTAAATTAGTGGTATGTTAGGATTACATGTAGGTGAAACTTTGAAAAAAAAAAAGTAAAATTTGGTTGTGTGAAATTACATTTCTGCCCTATATTTCTTATTCATGTTCCGTTTTAATTAGAAGGTTAAACTGGTAATTTCATAGAATTTTGGTTGACAATGAGTGTTTTATTAATTAGTAGAGATTAATTATGCATGATCGCAAATATAAGATGTCACATCCCGGCCCGGGGGGACCACTTCCTGGGCCTGCTCCACCACCGTAGCACGATATTGTCCGCTTTGGGCCCCGACCACGTCCTCACGGTTTTGTTTCTGGGAACTCACACGAGAACTTCCCAGTAGGTCACCCATCCTAGGAATGCTCTCGTGCGCTACTCGCTTAACTTCGGAGTTCCCATGGAGCCCGAAGCCAGTGAGCTCCTAAAATGCCTCATGCTAGGTAGGAATGGGAATATACATATAAGGATCACTCCCTTGGGCGATGTGGGATGTCACAATCCACCCCGCTTAGGGGCCCGACGTCCTCGTCAGCACACCACGGCCAGGGTTAGGCTTTGATACCAAATTGTCACATCCCCGCCTGGGGCGGATCACTTCTCCAGCCCGCTCCACCACCGTAGCACGATATTGTTCGCCTTGGGCCTCGACCACACCCTTACGGTTTTGTTTTTGGGAACTTACGCGCAACTTCCCAGTGGGTCACCCATCATGGAATTGCTCTCGTGCGCTATTCACTTAATTTCGAAGTTTCCACGGAACCTGAAGCCAATGAGCTCCCAAAAGGTTTTGTGCTAGGTAGGGATGAGAATATACATATAAGGATCACTCCCCTGGGCGATGTGAGAACTCACACGAGAACTTCCCAGTGGGTTACCCATCATGGGAGTGCTCTCGCGTGCTACTCGCTTAATTTCGAAGTTCCAACGGAACCCGAAACCAGTGAGCTCCCAAAATGCCTCATGCTAGGTAGGGATGAGAATATACATATAAGGATCACTCCCCTGGACGATGTGGGATGTCACATAAGACGCTCAACAAATTTCTCGAAATTAATTTTTCCTAAAACCTAAGCTCGGCTTCAACATCTAAGAAAACAAAAAGAAATTAGGTTCCCATCCCTTCTTTTGCTACTACATTGATTAAAACTTTATTCCTTTTCAATTTTTGATCAAGGTCCTTGGGTATTAATAACATCACTAATTATTTCAATAATAAAATATTTTTACCTAAAAATATTCATTTAGTTCTAAAAATGTTACAATTAGTATATTTATATTTATGGCTAAATTTTTTTATCATATATTTTTATTTTTAGTTTGTATCCATTTTTAATTTGCAAACCTTTTTTTATTTGTACCAATTTTCTTTTCAGTTTTAATTTGTACCCATATATTAATTTCTTTTTGTGCCCATATATTTTTAAGTTTTATTTGTATTTGTACCCATGTGT
Organism: Pyrus communis; assembly: GCF_041283825.1. Taxonomy (NCBI): domain Eukaryota; kingdom Viridiplantae; phylum Streptophyta; class Magnoliopsida; order Rosales; family Rosaceae; genus Pyrus; species Pyrus communis. Next base: position 17,746,484 of record NC_142566.1, on the reverse strand, counting down.
TTACCGTCACGTGACATTATATAATTCAATCAATGATAGAAAAATTACATATGGTATATTTATTTTTTGTGGCCAAACTTTGTATCATATATTTGTATTTTTAGTTTGTACCTACTTTTTTTGCAACCTTTTTTTAAATTTGTAGTATTTTATTTTTAGTTTTAATTTGTACCCATGTATTAATTTTTTTTTGGGCCCATATTTTTTAAAATTTCATTTGTATTGATAATTTTTTAATCTTTTATGTGTACCCTAATTTATTTATAATGTACCCATTCTTCTTTATTAATGTACCACTTTGTTATATGTGAAATGTACCAATTTTTTTAAAACTAAGGATACATTCCTTTGCCATTTATTATTTCTTATTATTACATAGTTTTTATCCATTTATTCAATTAAAATGTTTGAATTTTTTAATTGAAGCCGTTTCTAATAGTATTATAATGAGGGATTTTAAATTTATAGGATTATAAATCTTATAAAATATCAAACAATTAATGTCAAAACTATAAAAATATAAATATTAATAGTAATATAATGAGGTGTACAAAGTTAAGGGACTTTGATCAAACTTTAAATACCATTAAGATTTTAGTCAAAGAATGTTAGAGACTAAGGATCGCATCCAAAGTATCCCAAAAAACAATTATAAAAGTTTTTTTAAGTGTTGTATAAATTGAGACAATAAATCTGATTTCAATTGCATACGCGTCTTAAATTGATTTTGACCATCTATATTTATAAGGTGTCTCATAAATAATCACAAGAATTAGCCCACGCATGATCAATTTTATCATTCACATCTCATAAATAATAATCAGAATCAGCTCATACACGACTCATTCTAACATGGTTTTTTTAGCCAAAATGGTTCATAAGATTTGTATAACGCATCACTTTGGTCCCTGAGATTGTCCACCATCCATTATTTTGGTCATTCCGTTAAAAACTCCATTAAGTGTCTCGGAGCTCTTGGCCGGAAGTTTGAGCAATTTTCAAAGCTTCAGAACTCAATCGTTTCTTAACAAAATTCGACCCATAATATATCAAAATGAAGATATGAAAGTGTATAACAAGATTATACCTATTTGGAAGCCCAATGGTAGCCGGAGATGGCCGAAAAATAGTCTAAAAGGTGATTGGTTTGTGGGAAAACTAGAAAACTCGTCGGAAATTGGGTAAACTTTAAACATTCATAACTTCTTCAATACTCAACGAAATCGAGTGATTCAAAAACAAAAATCATACTTCTCAACGAGACAAAGAGAATGATACTTTTCTCAATGGCTAACTCGTCGTGATTTGGCCGAAAAACGGCTCAAAAGTGGTTGTCTTGGTCTCGATTTCATTTTTGAATCACTCAATTTCGTTGAGTATTGAAGAAGTTATGAACGTTTAAAGTTTACTTAGTTTCCGGGGAGTTTTTCAGTTTTCCTGCAGACCAGTCACCTTTCAGGCTATTTTCCGACCATCTCCGGCAACCATTGGGCTTCCAAATAGGTATAATCTTGTTATACACTTTCATATCTTCATTTTGATATATTATGGGTCGAATTTTGTTAAGAAACGATTGAGTTCTGAAGCTTTGAAAATTGCTCAAACTTCCGGCCAAGAGCTCCGAGACACTTAATGAAGTTTTTAACGGAATGACCAAAATAATGGATGGTGGACAATCTCAGGGACCAAAGTGATGCGTTATACAAATCTTATGAACCATTTTGGCTAAAAAACCATGTTAGAATGAGTCGTGTATGAGCTGATTTTGATATATTATGGGTCGAAATTTGTTAAGAAATGATTGATTTACGAAGCTTTGAAAATTGGATTGCCCAAACTTCCGGCCAAGAACTTCAAGATACTTAATGGAGTTTTTAACGGAATGACCAAAATAATGGATGATGGACAATCTCAGGAACCATTTCTATTGATTTTCAATCTCAGGAATTAAAATGATGTGTTATGCAAATCTCATGGACAATTTTAGCTATAAAGGCTTCTAACATTCGCATGAGCTGATTCTAACTTTCCACCTAATAAGAATAAGCAAAGACCAAGACCTAGTAGAATGATTAATATAGCCGTGGGTTGGACATGTGAGTGGGGGTGTTACCAAAGTCAAACCGTCCAGAAGTGGACCCAAATAGTGAATATATGCAATGGCTCCAAAACACACGAAAATTTGATGGCAAAAATGGATGGATAATTCATAAACAAAATATGTTTCTGGTTTCTAATTGGTTTAGTGGGTTTTGTCATTTGCTCAATGATATTATTTTGTTAATGTTAATTTGTCGAGAGACAGATTGGAAAAGAAATCGAATCCAATTATCCATGGCCATGAAAATTATGCAAGGTAAAGGGATGGATGGAATATGGATTTGGTTGCATCATCATGCATGTTAAGCAAGATCACCATAATATTAATTTTTTATATCAATTGTAAAAAATAATAATAAAATAAAAAGTGGAGTGCGATCAAATCGATCGTCTGTGACGGTCTCTGAAGTCGTGGTTATCAATAAGATGCGGTGTTGAGTTTCGTGATCTCTAGGTATTTTATACTTTTTCTATTTCGTATGATGTCGTGATGTATTATTTATTTTATTTTATATAAAGATGAGAGAAAGAGTGGTGGGACGGAGAGAGAAGGGGGGGACGGAGTCAGAGAGGGTTGGTGGGTGGACACGGAAGCACGCGTTGCCGGTGCGTGGAGGTGCAGTTGTATGGGGCCGTGGGTCCATCGGGGTTGCTGAAAAAGCATGAGCCACGCCCTTGTACTGTTCTCTGGTCCCACGTACCCACGCCCACTTTATTCATGTACAAATCAGAACAACTCAAACAACGCACTAGCTCAATCCAAAGGATCGTATATTATCCAACAATTAAATAATAAATGAACAAATTATATTTTTCATCTAAATTGTAAAATTTTATCAAAATTAATTGAATAGTTAAATAATTATTAAATTTTAAGAACCTTTATAGAATTACGATTGTGTTTATGATAGCCATATAGAGTTTTACGTACTATATAACTTGTTTGACTATACAAATTCATTCCACATCAAATGTTCATTAAGCAATGTTCAATGACACCTATGTATTGTTAGTGGGGATCAATAAGAAACCATACAAAAAAAAAAGTGTGGAAAAAATATGCAAGGACAACTACGAAATAAAAAATTAATAGTAATAACCAAAAATAAAAAATGTGACCCAACTCCAATTATCCATATAGTACTGAACACCTTGAAGGGTATGGCCCATTACTTTCCATGACTATGTGTATCAATTTATTTTTTAAGATAAAGAAAATGCGAATAGAAATGGATAAAACTTGTATTCCCTAATAGAGCATGTACATATTTCACTCTTCTAAATAATGTATCTTCATCGGATAAGTTCTATGTTTAGAACAGTTTAGCTATTTTAATATTTATTTGAATATTATTTTTACTAAAGAATCATTTGAATTGTACATTGTTTAATTATTTAAATGTATTAAATAGATGAGCACTATTCATGATGAATATATTACTTGGTATTCATACTATCGACTTATTTCATACAGATGAATGCAATACCTTATTTATAAGCGGTATAATATGTGCATTTTCTTTGACAAACGTTATTTGTAAGTGGAGTTATATGTGCATTTTGTTTTGATAAACGATAACATTAGTGAATTAAATTGTTAATCATTGGAAGGAAGGATAATTGGTAGTAATCGAATCCGCACGAAGATGTATAGACATAATTATTTTATACCACCGCGATAAAACACTATTTGCGTGTAATATGTGCATTCCTCCAAATGTATCCTATAGAAATTAGCTTCATTAAATATGATCTATATAGCCACTTAATACTACTGTCTAGTGTTTTTCCTTTTCACTTGTAAGTGAGAAATCTTAAGTTAGATTATCGCCAAAGACAAATTTGAACCACATTATTGCTACTCATTATGAGGCTAAGTATATCTTCCCTCCGTTAGCGTAAATAATATCGTAAGTTAAATGAAATGATTTATAGAAATTTTTTTGGTCAAAAGAACTTTTTAAAAAGCCCAAAGGCAGCCAAAAGACAAACAAAAATTACGGTAAATTACATTTTACCCCCTCAGGTTTCGATGCAATTACAATCTTACATAATATCTTTAAAACATTTCAATCTCATACATTTAATAGTTTTTTTTCAATTTCATACAACTGTTAAAAAATTTATTAAGTTAACCTTTAAGTGATGACGTGACAAATATGGAGTCCCCATTTGTGCTGACGTAGCTGCCACATTTGTGCCACATGGCTAAACACTTAATAAAAAAAAAATATTAAAATAATTAATTAAAGGAAAAAAAAAAAAAAAAAAAACAAAACCCCCCTTTGTCTTCCTCACCAGAGCACCCCTCCTTCCCCTCCACCCCCTTCACAGCTCTACCCCGTTCCCCCAGAAGTAACAGAACCCCTTTCATCCTCACAGCCACACTCGTGGCCTTAATATGCCTTTGTCTCATCCTCCGCCATCTCATCCTCCGATTCTCGTGCCGGACATCCACTTGCTGAGTCAATTCGGTGACCTTGCCCACCCGCCTTCTCTTCACCTTCTCCTCCATCATTTTTCAACGGCATGCTCTCCTCCATCGCCTTCCTAACCTACCATTGTATGATGCTCTTAATCCACACCCGCCACAAGCTCGACTTCCTCCACGGCGGCGGCCTCTCAAAGATCGTGTCTTTAAGCGACCTGGGTTTCGCCATCTGTGGCCTAATCGGCCGGTTCTCCGTTGACGTCATGATCGTCCTCGCCCAGACCTGGGTTTCAAAATTCATCAAATTTCTGGGTTTTTTTTTTTTTTTCGGATTGAGAGAAAAACAATAGAGAGATTTATTACAGAGATTTGGGGAAGAAGAAGAATCAGAAGAATTTGGAGAATTAGAGAATGAGGGTTTAGGGATTGGGAGGGGTGGTGTGTTGGTGGTTATGGAGATTGGAGGAGATGGAGGGTCGAGTGGAAGAAGAGGGGGTGGGCCTCTTTTCATTTTTTTTAGTTTAATTTTGTATTTAAGTTTTTTTTTAATGACGTGGCAGATGGATATCTACGTGTCCAAGTTTTGGAGGGAGTGGGCTTACGTGTAATGGGGTTCACTACTACCACGTCAGCTTTTAACGGACCAATGAATGGAAAATGTAACGGAGGTATTATATTGAAATAAAATAGCACGTGAGGTATGAAAGTAAAATTTTTTGAAAATGTTGTATGAGGTTGCAATAGACTTTAAACCTAAGGTGGGAAAGTGTAATTTATCCAAAAAACTAGTGAGCAAAACTAGGCAACAAGGCCAAAAGTAAGGAATAGCATGCTATACAGATGTTCTTTGTGAGAATCCTAAAGATCAATTCATTCTATTAGTTCATTAGTCATGTAAAAACACACTAGAAATACTTACCCAACACGGGATAGTCGCCAGCCAAGCTAATAGCATAAAAACTATTTTAAAACATCATGCATCACTTTCCACGGGGATGGGCGTGAAAGAGGAAGGCCATCTCGTGAGAGGAAATAAGCTAGAGAAGTTGGAGGTCTATCGATCCAATTGTTAGTGCATAACTTCTTGCTGGCAAGCTTAGCCATGCAATCAGCGGACGGTTTGCTTCACGGGGGTTCCAAAGACCATTTGATGGAAGATTTCCTTCTGTTTATTAGCATTATTGGGATTTTTTTTTCCTTCTGTTTGCTAAGGGCAATATTGGATCATTGTAATTAGGGCAAGGAAGGGTCCCGGCGGTTTGGAGTGTGTCTCAAGAATTGAAGACTTGACTCAGCAGAGGAATCTAATGGCTGCCATGTTGGTGTCCACACGACCCTTAACCAGCATCACCACAATAATATATGCAGCCATCACCTCCACTTTAAGTAATTCGTACGAACTACTAGCTTTTAAAAAGAGGAATATTAAGTTGTAATCAGGATTAGGCTAAACAAAAGATTGCGATCTGCAGGTTCAAAATTCAGTGATGATTCTGGCTGGCTATATAAATATATATGCACCGTCGTGCATGTACGGTAATATTATTGATGGTTTTACAGCTGGATAATGCTATGGAGACAAAATGTTCAAATCAAATTTTATAAACCATAATATGGTTATTGATGATTGAATTATTATTTAAGTGTTGATTAACGTACTTATTTTCTATTGGTGACAAGTCATTTGGTTTACTTAAAAATAAAAATTGATTCATAAATAAAAGTTGATTAATATTTATGTTCTAACCCGAGACATTAAAAAAGACAAAGATAATATTTCTAAAACAAAAAGACTCTTGAAATCATACACGAATGCATACTTCACAAGCAATACATTTACCAAGCTCAAAATGGTGCTTCTTTGCTCATCTGCAAACATCTATACTTGTTGCAGAGACATCATGCATTTGATCCAACATCAGAACAAATTTGATCCAACATCACACCATATACTTGTTGCAGATACAAATTTGATCCACCATCACACCATATACTTGTTGCAGAGACATCATGCATTTGTATCAAGGAAAGTTAGAGTCAACCACCTTGCATAAACATGAAATCTTGCATAAACATCAAATAGGTAATTGTTTAGCCTCTGCATCCACAAACTATAGTGTGGAGCCAAAAATAATCACAAGGTGACACGTGGATTTTTAAGTAAAAGAGGATAAAAATACCTTTGAGGCATACTGAGATTCCTACACGCGAGCAACGGGCAATTATCACTCAACCAAGTCAAAAGTGCCCAAAATAGGTAATAATTCAAAACCTATTTCATCCATCCTCATCCAATCTTTTCCACAAGGTAACTCCCAAATCTTCCCTTTTTAAATATATTGATTAGCTAATCAATTAGGTAATTATTCTATTAATTAGCTAATTGATTAGGTAATTATTCCATAACTCCCAATTTAACACAAATCAAGAACCTAGCCCATAAAGGGAGCTAGGTGGCCAGTCCTCTCTCACCCAAGGAGGCCAGCCATTCTCCTATTTAAACCCCATCATTCTCCTCAAAGTGAAAGGTCTACAATCTTGCTAAATACTCAAAATTCTTCAAACACTTTTCTCTCAAAATTCTAACTTTGGCATCAGAGGTTCTTCAACCAAAGCCCCCCTATTCATCGTGGGCGCGTGAGGCTATTGGCCTTGACCTAAGGTGTTATTTGTTTTGTAGGTGCAATTTTGTCCAAGAATAAGGAGGAAGAAATTTGCATCCACAAATTGGTGCTTTCATTGAGAGTTGAGTCCCACACTCGTAGAAGACTCTTGCATCCAAGGTTTTTCTATTTTCTTGTCCATTTGTAGATTTTTCGTACGTTTTTATTATTAGAATTTTTTATTTGCAAAAATTCTTTGATAAAACGTAAAAGAGAAGTGCAATGGCTAGAAATTTAGAAAATTTAACAAGTGAAATTTCCAATATTCAAGAGATGGGACCGCGGCGATCCACAAAGCTAAATGTGACAATAAGTGGAGAGGCACCACCACCACGAGTTTCCACCATGGGAACCACCACGGTGGCCACCGGCGAGGTCCATGGTGTCACCACCACGACCCGAGCCGTGCCATCTAAGCAAGCCTAAGTCATGACATCCAAGGCCCAAGGCCCATAGCACCAAAGCCACGGCCCAAGCTATGTCACTCCAAGCCCAATGCGTTGCCAAGTCGAGCCTTAGCCTCGCACCCACATGCGCCACACGCCGAGCAGCCCACTCTAGTGGCCCAGCCTGCTCCGACCGAGTAGCCCACTCTCGTGGCCCAACTTGCTCTCGTCAGGCAGCTTACTCTCGTGGCCTAACCTGCTCTCGCGGCCCATCCTGCTTCCGCAGCCCAGTCTGCTTCCATGGCTTTTCAAGCAGCCTAAATCAATCCAAGATTAGTTCAACCATCCCGGCTCAAAATTTCAAGACCGACGATCGAACCGGGAACATTTTCACCACATTTTTCTGTGGATTTGACATTTCCCAACTCAAATCTTGCTCCCAGAGTCTACCACACTTCCATTGCTCAAGGAGACACATTCCTTCCAAGCTATTCCAACCCAAATGGAGAACAACACTTGTCTTAATAAGTCATAGAGTTGATAAACACCTTTACACAGTAGATGACGTTGGTGAACCAGCTCTTGCAGAGCACCGAGATGCAACATGCCCCAGACGAGGTGTCCCGAAGTAGGAAAGGGGCAGACAAAGAACCTCTCCAGCAGCGTCCCGGTAAGCAGCCACTCGACTAGCCACGAATCGAGCTTTCGAGCAATGTACACTCCCGATTGGGCCTCTGAGATAGTGTATACTCTTGTCTTAGCGCGCAGAGGAGTGTGCACTCTCGACTAGGCCTATAGACGAACATACATTCACGGTTGGGGTCACACTTTGATAGTTAACATGAGCAACCTTTCAGGCGAATTGTTCATTCGCAGCTAAACCCATAAGGAGCATTATACACCTCACATCTGAAAAGGCAGCATGACTGATGGAGATAAATAGTCACTCAATCCGGCTCAAGTTCAACCGGCAGCCTGCAAAGAACTCGCTCGCCTGCTAGGAACACACCACATCCGAGGTATAAACGAGCCAAACACATGGAAGAGTAGCCTAGACCAGCAAGTCACAATTAGGGGCGGCCGAGAGCTCTACTATGCTAACAAAGGCAAGTTCAAAAGGAAGTAGATAGACTATTAACCAAGCGATTGCACGATTTTCAACGAGGTCACTGACGAGGCACTACGACGAGACATGACCAACATAAGCAGGTCACCTTTCACGGATGAGATCGAACAGGCAGAGCTTTCATGCGAGTTCAGCATGCTACATTTCACATCTTTCAAAGGGGATGAAGACTCGGAGAGACACCTAAAGCACTACCGAAGCATAATGATCCTTTATCAAAACAACGACGATCTCATGTGCAAGATATTCACCACCATTCTATAAGGCGCGGCGCAAGATTGGTTTTACACCTTGCCGCCACAATCCTTCCGGAGTTTCGATGAACTTTCTTTGGTTTTCACCAAAGAATATTCATCCTATCGCTCAATCAAAAAGAAGTCCGACCATTTGTTCAACGTCAAGAAAAACCTAAAGGAGTCGCTTCGCGACTATGTGAATAGGTTCAAAGTAGAGAAGACAAGGATAGTTGGATGCAACGACTCGATAGCTAAAGCAGCCTTCCAAAAAGGACTTCCAGCAGACCACCAGCTATTCAAAAAATTGACCATGAAAGAAGATTTAACTATGGCAGACTCTTTCACTCTGGTAGATAAGCATGCACTTTGGGATGAGGCTCGCCAATGCACATTTAAGAACTTGAAGAAGTACCCGACATCACCTCCCTACTATCCAAACCCGAAGCAGTGGATGACTTATTCGCATGTTTGACTGTATCTAAAGTAGCAATAAGCTTTACTATCAAGAAAGAAGAGTTGGAGACCCGACTACCCGTATTTCACAGTTCAAAAGCTATTCTCGATGCTATCAGAAATTGAAAAGCTAACTTTGTCGACAGTTATTGGAACCTAGAAGCTTAAGTTTTACCTTCAAACGCACGCAGTCATCCTTATGACGCACTATTCCGCCCAATCCAGACGCGCAACGATAAAGGCATAGACTCGGGTGGATCTAAAGTTTTCTGACGAATGTAACAACGAGGCCCAAAAAACATGCCAAGGGCAGATGAACATTGGAAGGACATATTCGGAAGCAAGTTTTGTCCTTGTCGCCCCAAAAGATTCTACATAGAAGCAACATGTACCAGTAATTGAGCATTTCCTGCTATGTGTCACACGGCCCTGGCCGACCTTTGCTCCATAATTCAACTTTAGAGTGGCCTAATACTAGCAGTTGAGCATCTCCTGCTGTGTGTAACATGGCCCCATATCCACGGCTTTCTACCACGTATTCACGACACAACAGAACGACCCAACGACGCATTAGAGGTAGTCGAGCACGCCCTAGCCGCGCCTGCTCCATCCGATGAAGACTTCTGGCATTTGAATGTCCATGGCGCATCTAACTACAAAGGTTCGAAAGCAAGCATGGTCCTTGTCACCCCAAATAGCTCAATGCTCGATCAGGTGATCACTTAAGGTTTCAAAGCATTCAACAACAAAGCAAAGTATGAGGCCCTATTAGCAAGCCACCGGATGGAAAAAGACTTGGCGGTGAAGAAACTTGTAATTCATTCCGATTTCCAGCTAATCACCAACTAGATTACTGGGGAGTACATGGAAAAACATCCAAGGATGACACAATACTTAGAGAAGGTACGCAAGCAGCTTGAGGCATTTCAGACTTACACTCTCACTCAAGTTCCGCGGGCAAACAACGCCCATAAAGATGTGCTAGCCGGCCTAGGCTCCTCCCTCGACCACCAACTCAAACGCTCTATTCTGGTGGACTATCTAGACAAGTTAAGCATAGAAACGGAGCCGACAGCCGAAGTGTCACAGGTTAGTATAACTCCTAACTGGCAAAGTTCTATTATAGACTACCTGGTCAACGACACACTCCCCCTGAAAAGATTAGAGTCTAGGAAGCTCCAAATCAAGGCTGCTACTACATGTGGAACGACATTCTCATCCGAAAAACCTAAATCGAACCACATCTTCACTGCCTAGCACCTTTCGATGACTTGAAGGTTCTAAGCTCAATGCATAAAGGCGTATACGGAAATCACTCCGGAGGTCGATTCTTAACATAAAAGGCTCTTAATGCCGACTACTGCTGGCTTTCCATGCACCGAGGTGTTAAAAAGTTAGTACAAAAGTGCGGCCGTCGCCAACGCTACAAGCTGGTACCATCACTGCTTGCCAGCGAGCTACACCCCAGACGAATCCTTGGTCGTTCATGCAATGGCAATTGACTTGGTAGGACATGTGCCGTCTGCTACTGGGGGCAAAGGCATAATGATAGTGATAATCAACTACTTTACCAAATGGGTAGAAGCAGAGCCTAAGACGACCATGACTTAGAAGGACGTAGAACACTTCATATGGAGGAACATCATTTGCTGATTTAGCATCCCTCAATCCATCATTATCAACAACAACCTGTAATTCATGGGCAAAGATATGGGAAAGTTCTTCCAAAAGTATGGCATCAAGCAACACATATCCACGTTGAGATATCCTCAAGGCAATAAGTGGGCTGAAACATCCAACAAGATGATCCTCGACTGCCTTAGGAAATCCCTCACCAACAAAAAAGGAAAATGGCCAAACGAACTCCCCGGATGTCTATGGGTATATCGTACCACCAAAAGACGAGCAACTAGTGAGACTCCTTTCTCTTTGGCATTTGGCTTAGAAGCAATCGTTCGTCCTAATGTCATCAAGTTATTCATCGCTCTACTACCAAGCATTGAGCAGAACAATAAGGAGATGGCCACAAGCTTAGATCTAGCAGAGGAGAAGCGCGAACAGACCATCACCCGCATTGCAGCCTACCAGCAACAACTCATTTCCAGCTATAACAAAAAGGCCAAGATCTGGCAGTTCCAGCCCGAAGATCTAGTCCTAAGAAAAACCTTTATCACTGCCCGCATAGAAGGCTCTAAAAAGATGGATCCCATCTAGGAAGGTCCGTGCAAGATCAGTAGAGTAGGCGGCAAGAGTAATTACACCCTCGCCACCATGAAACGACAAAAAAATAGAAAAGCAGTGGAGCACCTACAATCTGAAGAAGTACCATGTGTGACCTCCCACTACATCAAAGCCCTAAGACTTAAGCAGCTTGACAGGCACCATCTCACAAGCCGAGGACTATCCAGTTGTTATGCAGTTCTTACCTTACATTTAAGTTCTTGTTCGTTTCACTCGTTTTTTAATGAGGAATTCAGAAGTAATCACAACTTGGCTTAGTTGCATGCTTACAACAACTGATCATTCATGCACTTCAAAAAAAGATTGCTCCCTTCTTAAGGACTCATCGTAGGAATTGCACCATCCGAGGGACCAACCATGCTCACCAGGGCTAGAGGGAAAACTAATTGCTCTCCAGTGAGAGAGGGTAAACCAATTCCCCGACACCCATATGGGTCAGCTCTTCAAGACGGGAGGATAAACTCTACGCTCCGAATATCCAAACGTGGATAAGCATGGCTGCCTTAGTATAACTAGATGCACGATGGCTTGCGTTGAGGTTTTTAGAAGTAGACACAATGGTCTTTTTCAAGGTTTAGCTAATTGAAAGATTTTGGGTTTCTTGGCTAATCCGCGGGGAACTTGGCCCTAGAGACGGAGGGGGCACATTACGCAGTACACCCTACAAACAGCTGCCTTGGAACCCTAAAGCTGCTACCAAGTACACTAAGTTAGCCTATGGTTTCTGGAATACTGCCTACGGCTTGCCCTTCGAGCAGTAAAACCATGCTAGACTTATATAACTGCACATTCTTGTGAAAGGTTAAATGAGCTAACGTGCATATACAAAGCTTTATCTACTGCCGACATACTACGTAGTCGATAAGCTTCACCTCTGCCAAACGCAGAACAACCTACACTAAGTCCTAAAGTGTTATGATACTTGCTACGCAACCTACAAAACTGGAGAAAGCCAAGGTTCACAACCTAATGGTTACATGAACTTGTCTTCTTCTGTAAGTAAGGCATCCGGCTGCCAACCTTATGGTTAACAACTTTGTAAAGTTCTACACCAACACCTACGGCTGCATAGACTACGTGGGCCTGCCTGCTTATAGAAAAGTAACACGTCTGCCACTGGTCTATAAAGTCTAAAGGTTAGGGCATGAACAAAAGAAAGGAAAATCAAGAAAAGGAAAGGAAGCCTATTTATAAACAACTAGCAAAGGCCGAAAGAGTTTAAGCAAAACAAGAGTTACAAGGAAAAATAAAGAAAATCTTAAAGGCTACCTAGAAGATTACACTTCAGCAGCTTGTACATCCCATGACTACTCGGTCGCCACACCTTCAGTAGCCACTATGCTTTTAGCAATGACATCATCCAGCGTTTCACCCTCGGTTGCCCCAGCCTGGGCACTAACTTTTCCAACTACTTCACCAATGGAAGCCTCAAAAGTAAAAGCAAGAAAGTCTTTCAGAGAAATAGAGAAGGTCTTGAAACCTCGAGCCCATCCTTCGTATCCTTCAGCTGTTCATCTTCCTCGAACCCATCCTTTTCACCTTGCAGCTCATCCACTTCCTTCTTCAGACTTTTGTTGATCTTCAGTACCCCTTGAAGTTCCAACACTTGGGGTATAAACAGCAATCAAACTCTTCATCATTTGCATAAGTAGTGAAATGAAACTTAGAAACTGCAAATTCAAGATCATGAATTTGAGGTATGTAACATCTAATCTCCTTATCTGCACTTTCATACTTAACTTGGATCGCATCAAGCCTAGTCTTCAAGTCAACGATCTCTTGGCGAGCGGTCTCAAGTTGCAAAGAAGTGGAGGCAGAAGTATTAGACCCATTTAAAGCAACGAGCTCAGAATGCAACCTCTTGATCTTTTCGGCCGAGGAATAAGCTTCAACTATCATAGTTTTCACCACCTTCTTGGCAGCCTTGCTATATCTGCATCATAGCAAGCAGAGCAGTCCTTCCGTATTGGGTCGTATGCTTTGCAAAGGAACTTGGGCAAACAACCTTTCTAGCACCATCAACAAAATTGGCATAAGCGTCCATGTCTTCAAGCAGATATGGTTTTAAAAGCACATAAATCTCAGCATCCTCCCCAGAAGCCGGCTTAGTAGATTTCTCACAGCTGCTTACACGAGTAGTTTTCTCCTTTCCAACAAGTGAATCAGTCTCAGCAGTAAATGAAGTGGGCCTTGGCGCCACTTTAGCAGCAGAGTCCACCTTATCGTTCTTCATAATAGCAAGCATCTCTAAGGGTGAATCAGACTTAGCTTTTAACAGACGTCTTGGTACAGACTTCGACACTGGGGGCATGACAGGACCTTTACACTGAGCAATCCTATTAGCAATTGTACTAGCCATTCTTAACATGGTAGACGCCACATGCTCAGATCTAGCAGCCTTATTTTTCTTCCCATTGGAAGAAGTCATGTCAATTATAGGCCTCTCGGCAGCAGGTAGACCCTTATAAGCAGCGAAGGATGTCTTCAGTTTTTCTCAACCGGCATCTCTTGAGCAAGCGGGGAAGATCTCTTATTTCCACCTTTATTCATAGTAGGCTCCACGACATCGTTTAGACTAGCCAATACATTCGCCTTGATCCTCTTTACCTTATCTTTCGGGAGCAGCTCACCTTTCTCCCAACGAAGAAGATTAAGCAGCCAACGACATTCATAGTACTCAACAGGGGTGCTTAACCCATACCAGCTTTTCCCTCATTTTTTTCTCGGACTAGCAGGTAGGAGGCCTGCATGCCTAGCATTTCAACAACCTATGAGGCCTGTGGCCTCCTCGTTTCTTTCAATCGCTGACCTGGCCCGTGTCAGGTCCAAGAGCCTAAAGGATATGAGTCATGCAGCTTGCCTAGCACCGCGCCCCAGCGCCTCAATCCGCAGCCCTAGCCACACAAGCTGCCCTTGGCTCTAGCCAAGCCATGTAGCCTAAACAGTGGTCTTTGTCACAACACCTCTTTAGCCCATGCCGAGCCTACTCCTGGCCCCTACCAGCCAACGTGCGGCACCACCCAAACAGCTACCCTGTGACAATACTATCCAAGAAGAAGACAATGAAAATTAAATTTTTCTTACCTCGGTGCAGCGCAGAGAAGACGAAGAAAGCAACGAAAGATGGTCCTTTGCAAGAGCAAGATGTAGAAGATTGCTAGATGAGGGGGAACAAATATCATCTTAGCTCTCTCTCTCTCTTGTAGGGTAGAATAAATTGTTCTCCAAAGTTGATTTAATAATCCACTTAAGGTGGACTTAAATAGGCTTTGAGAGAAATTTATTTCCCTTTTCTAGAAGGATCTAATTTCCAAATAAAGAGGGAATTAACATCAAAATAGGAAGCAGTTCTAAGTTTCCTAAAGCAAGAAAATCTCTACACCTGTTACCTTTTTCTATGAGCAGCCCAACATGTGTGGGGGCATTTGTGGAGCAAAAAATAATCACAAGGCGACACGTGGATTTTTGGGTAAAAGAGGACAAAAATACCCTTGAGGCACATCGGGATTCCTACGCACATGCAGTAGGCAATCATCACTCAACCAAGTCAAAAGTGCCCAAAATAGGTAACAATTCAAAACCTATTTCATCCATCCTCATCCAATCTTTTCCACAAGGTACCTCCCAAATCTTCCCTTTTTTATTATATTGATTAGCTAATCAATTAGGTAATTATTCTATTAATTAGCTAATTGATTAGATAAGTATTCCATAACTCCCAGTTTAACACAAATCGAGAACCTAGCCCACAAAGGGAGCTAGGTGGCCCGTCCTCTCTCACCCAAGGAGGCCAACCACTCTTATATTTAAACCCCATCATTCTCCTCAAAGTGAAAGGTCTACACTCTTACTAAATACTCAAAATTCTCCAAACACTTTTTTCTCGAAATTCTAACTTTGACATCGGAGGTTCTTCGGCCAAAGCGCCCCCCCCCAACACAATTCATCGTGAGCGCGTAAGGCTATTGGCATTGACCTAAGATGTTATTTGTTTTGTAGGTGTAGTTTTGTCCAAGAACATAGATGAAGAAATTTGCATCCACATATAGTAAGTGATTGAATCATTCAATAATAAAAAATAAAAAAAAAGATTATTCGAGTGCAACAATCATATGAAAATAGTAATCAGAAACACGTAGATTTGAATCTGTAAGAGCCACTTGAGTTCAAGAAATTCATTGTCTAGACAACCATTCAAAACTCCACGGCCATGGACGGTACGATTACTATATGGTGATATTGTGCACCCGTTTAGTTGCATCAAAGCATAGTTGCTATCTTGCACTCATTGATCTCTTGTCTTCTTGTCCCCAATGTTCTAAAACAAAATAAGAGAACATCGTGAATCAAATTGTATTTTCATTCTCAATAATGTGCCTATTTATAGGCTTAGAATTTACTAGAAAATGACTAACGACAATTTACATATTGACCCAGAAGTGAACGTCCATATAATAATAATCTTTACAACATTTCTTATACTTGTCAACGAATCACATAATTATTGGCATATTTTTGTTGTTTATTTATTTATTTTGAACATCTAAAGAAATGAACAGCCATTCTCTCTTTTTCATACTAAAACCCTAGAACTAAAAACTCCATAGCTGTATGTCCGTTGCCCTGACTTGGGGCTGACAGCAGCCCTTCTCCTTCTCCTAGCTTTCCTCATTCCTCTTTTCACCGATTGCTACTATTTGTTTTTCATTTTAGTATTTTTGTCGATAAGTGCCTCATCGGTGAGGTTTTTAGTATCTCATAGTGATTATTTTAATTTAGTGTATGTGCGTGTTATGGGCTCTTATTGGGTCTACTTTGCTACTTATTATGGTTTCGCAAACGATGTTGAATAGTAGTTGGTTCTTTGTCAGTTCCTCTTCGGAATTTATTCTGCTCGTTGTCAAAGAGTGTATATTCATTATATTGCAATTTTTGTGCACAAAATTTCTCGAGTGCCCAATCGTGAAGTGTTTGACTCTTTTAGCTGGAATCGAATTCCTTTGACTTTGGAGTGTCATCTCAATCTTCTGAGATTGGGTTTGGATGAATTCAAGACTTGGATACTTTCCCTTGCTTATTTCAGGCATGTCTCGCTCTCAAATTAATCCACCACCATACTAATTTGGCCAATTAAATTGTTTTATGTTTTGTTGAACTCTCTTTGGATTGAGGATCTCTTGAATTTTGTCTAGAATGTCCTTGTTGATGTTTGTATTAGCTTTTAATATTATAATAAAACCGCTATCCTTTTGTCTAAAAAAATTGTAGCTACTATGTCTTAATCACACGAGAATGTGAAAGGTTAATTGTATCTAGAAGAAACTGCTAATCTTTCTTTGGCGTATTAGGCGTCGTCTATTGGAACCAAATAAGACGATTTATAGACTTGAAGGTACAAGTGGACGTCATGTAAATTTAAACGGTGGATTAAGACACAGTATGTAAAATGCATGCGTGTTGACTTAATAAGATGCCAAAGAAACACATAAAAGTTTTAGATGCGAGAAAGGTAAAAGAGTAAAGCTACACGATCATCATATTTCCTCCTTTTACGACTTCTTTTTACTCAATTTCTCTCGATCAAACTTTTTCCACAAAGTTGTTTTATACAAGAGAGTAGCACATATTAGTCATGAATGTTTGAGGTTTTGCTATAATGATACATACTATTTAGTGATTCGAATTTTATAAAAAATCTAATCATTGCAAATATTACTACATCCTTTTTGGAAAGATTTAACTGTTAATTAATTTTCTAGACTAGTTAGTGGTATGTACCATGACAAAATTAATTAAGATTCTTCTTGAGACGTTGGCACGTCATGGTTTTTATTTTTATTATTTTTCTACTGAGTTGGAGATTAAGAAGTGTCACAATTCTCTGTCAATGCAAATTATTAATTCTGTTCATTATCACGGCCTGAATTAATTATAAAATCAGAAGTGCCAACAATAAACTATGGTGTAATAATTTTCCTTTCCATTTTCCAGGGAACCAAACAGAAACAATAATCTTATAAAATCGGTAATGCTAATGATGATCTATGGTGGAATCTTCGATCCTAGTAATGTTAAATTAATGGGGTTTTTCTTTCGGTCACTGTGAAAAGCTATTCGTGTATTGGAGTTAGTGGTTGCAACACGTGGTGTTTTCTCTCTCACAGCTGATATCCTGATGGCAAACCGTCCACCGCTGGTGATTTTTGGAGTGCTAGCTTATACGCAGTTCAAGTTGTCACTAGATTGCGAAAAGAGAACGTTGATGTTCACTGTACGTAGGGCTGTAACGGTGGTTTAAAATAATTTATTCTTTTTTTATGAGGTCGGTTATTATGTTAAATGGTACACCAATAGTTGATAATTATCAACATATACGTATATGCGGATAATTTTTAACAATTCTTCTGAAGATATAAAAGTGTATCTAGTTAACACCGTTTCTTAAGTGGATCCCCTTACGTGAAAAGCCAGAAAAAAAATTAAGTAGGCTGGAGATTTTAAGTTCAAAATTTTAACTTTTTTAAAATTGATGCCACATGTCACATTATGTTAGATAGTTCGGAGTCAGGCTATTATGTTAGATAGTTAGGACCCACAAGTTAATTTGGCTGTTAATGCCATACATGCAATATTAAGTTCACCAATATGGAAAGAAGGTGAGTCCAAGAACAAGAAAATGAATGGTCCAAATGTTTCTAACTTAAATTTTTACCATGATTTCACACACTTTCTTTTCAAGTTTCAGAAGCATGATCCAACTGATACCTACCCTAGCTACCGTAGTACACTAATAATTCAGCTGGTCCATGATAATATGATGGCATTGCGTACGTAGTAACCCCCACCAATACCTTATCAAGGCTTTTTAGTTTATGACATTGACATAACTCTTTATTTTGATTTCTGATGAAAATCGATAGAAGTGGTCGCTGAATTTATCTACCGAAAATCATTTTGATCATTCGATGATAAATTTGTCAATATACGTGTTAAGTGGAGGGGTTGGTTTGATAAAACTATCCTTAAAAGATGGTTACGTGGTCATTCACGTGACAATTTTGACGAGGATATTAACAGATTTTTCATGGAATGACCAAATGATTTACAGTGGACAAACTCATCGACCATTCTATCAATTTTCATTGCCATGGGCAAATTGAGAAATTATGTTAATATCAAAGACAATTTTGAATAACTTTAATCCCGAAATATCTATTCATCTATATATCATGACCTTTTATGCGTAACAAAGAATCTTACATGTCTTGTCGTAGTAGCACCATCAATCATGGGTTGTACACTTATCCAATGTTGCTTACTACTTTTTTCACATATAGCTGTAGGTATCGACAAATAGTGGTACTAGCTAGAACAGTAGTACTACTTTGCAATATGTACAACTTTTTTCACTTTTCTTTTAAACGTTATAAAAAAATGAACGATTGAAATAAAAAATAAAAAATTTGTCAATTGTAAATTTTTTAAATCTAATGATCAAAATACTCGTAGCATTGAGTATTATATAACATTAAAGTCATATCCTTCTTTTTTTTCCCTCCATAATATCTTCTATTGATGGTCATGTCTCTGTTACTTGAAATTCAGGCCAAGATAATGCATGTTACTTCAATTGAGTATTCTAAAATAGAGCACTTTGGATTAGATGTGGGGACCTTTAACTTTTCAAATGATATGATGCTTCAGCCCTTTAGGCAGGCGTCCAAAGAAAACCATGTTACCATATTTCCTTCTTTTGTGGCAACACTAGGTCAGAATCAGATTGCTAACACATTACACTTCAAATGGGCTGGACTTTTGGAGTTTAAAGATAAAGATTTGATCTACTAATAGTCCTTGCATTATATAAACAAAGAATCAGTTTCTGCTTTCATGTTGTTTGGATATCTCATCATTTAATTGATAATATAGCGAGTATGTCACCTATTTATAAGCTAATAAGTAAGCCGCATTTTCACCGATTATATGAAAATAAACTCGTCATGGAGCTTTGGCTTTTCCAAAATCGATGTTTTGTTTCCCAAATCGACATCATTCACACAATTTGAACCAAACTGTACAAGTGTGCTCGGCTTATACATCTAACCCAAAACAGATCCTAGTTTTATGACGCATCATCACTTTAACATAATATTAGACGATCAATCAGATAGTAAGTATAAATTGATACAATTTCAAAATCTCAAGGTGCAACAAGAGAAAATTAAAACCTAATTAAACACCTCAATTGGTCTGAAATGTCAAATTGGAGTGAAAGTGAATTTAAGTTTATATAGGTCAAATTGATTGTTTGATTCATCACTAAGGTGATGACATAGTGAGCTTGAAACTCATGCATGAGCTAACGTGTAAATTACGTTGGAACCATATTAAGGGCCAGTTTGGAATTGCTGCATTAAAAAAAAATAAAAAAATAACAAAAACTGCTTATGTTGTGCTCTAGGAATAATCGGAGGAATAATCATTTGTAAAATAAAGCAGTTGAGCGTTTGATAAAATGTATTTTTAAAAGTGTTACGAGTATGAAAAACAGTGTAAAAATGTTTGGCAAATTTTAATGTAGAAGTGATATAATTGTATATAGTGAAAAAAGTGGACATTGTAGTGGGTGTGGTAACAATGACAGCAGTGGCGAAGGCAATGGTAGTGATGGTTGCGGCAGTGGTAGTGATGGTAGCGACAAAGGTGGGATGCCAACATGTTGCTTTTAAAAGCTTCTATATGAAGGCCATTACTTTTAAAATAATAATGAGATTTTATTTTTACCAAACACTTTTTATTGTTTAGCTATAAAATGAAGTAGTTTTTTTATGAGAAAAAGTAATATCAAATAGGGCCTGAGACAAATATATATAAAATAAAATAAAAAATCAAAACATCAAATGTGAGAAAATTTAAGTTCATACCCATTTTAAGAATTACCTCAAACTTAAATCATGTAAAATGGAATTGGCTCTTATTTTTAGGATTTGCAGAGAATCCAATTTATATATTATATTCAACTAAAAGAGTAAAATGTTATTTCAATTTTTTTTTTAAATAAATAAATAAAAAGGTTATAAATTTGGGTTTTAAAGCCACTATCTCACATCCATGTTCTCTATTGGGTTCGAAAAGTAAAAAACACTTTCCAGTGGGCTGGGTTGGGTCTAGCCTTTAGAAACTCAGGTTTGAAACTCTTCTTAAACTAGTGCATGCTCTGTATAGAATTTTTATTTTTTTATTTTTTTTATTTTTTTTATTTTTTTTTATTTTTTTACAAAGAGCAACTTAATTCTTTAATACAGTACAATATACAACATTCTTTTCGTAAATGGAGAAGGATCAAGTGAGACTAACTTTTTGGCAATGATCGTGTGCGAGACACTTACCCTGTCCTAAAGGAGTGAGGACCATTACACCCAAAAATCACCCGCTTATCCCTCATCCACTAAATTTATTAATAATAATACAAGTAAACGAAAAAGATACAGACGGGAGACTATGCCAAGACCTGCAAAGACAAAACAATCAACAGAATTTTTAAACGAAAATAAGGACAAAATGAAATGTTACAAGCATGAGTAAAGGCTATAAAATCTGGAACCGTAGACCACCATTAATAAGCATAACTATCTGCCTCAAACGAAGCTAAAACATTTGCAACCAGATTTCATTCTTTATAAATATATGTACACATAAATGCATATGGCGAAGTTGCCAAAGACAATCTTCCAATCCACCATAAGTGTGGAGCTAAAAATAATCAAGAAAAATATGGAGCGCGACACTTGGATTTTTGGGTAAAAACTACAAAATTTCCCTCGAGGCACACCGGAACTCCCACGCGCAAGCAGTGGACCATAACGGCTCAATCAAGGTCAAAGGTGAACAAAATAGGTATTCATTCAAAACCTATTTCATCAATTCTCATCAAATCCCCCCCACAAGGTAACCCCAAATTATTCTTTCAAATTAGGATTAATTACCAAAATTAATTAATTAATTTCTTAATTGATTGCAAGATATTATTTTGACATAATATCTTGCAATTAGAGCCAAGAAACCACCATAAGTGGCCGGACCCCTTTTCTCTAAAGAGGGCCGGCCACACCCCTATAAATAGCCCTCATTTTCTCCAAAAACCTAAGTCCAATTCTCTTTTAAAATTCTCTAAATTTCTCTAAACACTTTATCTCTTAAATTCTAACTTTGGCATCGGAGGTTCTTCGGCCAAAACACCCCCATTCATCGTGGGCGCGTGAAGCTCTTGGCCTTGACCTAAGGTGTTAATTGTTTTGCAGGTGCATTTTCGTCCAAGAAAAAGGTGGTGGAAATTTGCATCCACAAATTGGTGTTTTCATTGAGAGTCTTGATTCACACACTCGAAAGGTTTTTCGTTTTCTTGTTCATTTGTAGATTTTTCATATGTTCTTATTCTTAGAATTTTTATTTATAAAAATTCTTTGATAAAACGTAAAAGAAAAGTACGATGACTAGAAACTCGGAAACCACAACGAACAGAACTTCCTACGTTCAAGGAGTTGGACCACGACGATCCACGAGGCTTAACACAACGGCAAATGGAACGACATCACCCCCACGAGGCAACCACCATGGTAGCCACCACGGCAGCAGCCACCATGGCAACTCACGACGAGATCCGAGCCCAAGAAGCAGGCCTTACCTCATAGCCGGAAGCCCAGGCCTATGCCACCTTGCAACATCGAGCCTAGGCCCGCACCACAAGAGAACCCAGCTCGACCCAGCGTAAAAAGGCCCAAGGTGAACAAGCCCAAAATCAGGTAGCCACAGCAAGAACAGTGACCCAAGCCTCGCAGGCCCAAGGTCATCGCAAGCCCAGTCTACTCCAAGGTCGAGCCCAAGACCAAAGGGCTCAAGCCGTGCCATTTCAAGCTTCAAGGGCCTATGCCCAGGATGAGCCAACCTGAGCCACAACCTAGCGCAAGCCCAACGCATACCCAAGCTAAGCCTAGGCTCAACTCCTACACATGCCACACGTGGAGCAACCAACTCCCGTGGCCCAGCCCATTCTGCCCGGAGTCCACTACACTTCAACTACTCAAGGATAAACATATCATCCAATTTCTTCCAACCCAAATGGAGAACAACACTTGTCTTGACAAGTCATAGAGTTGACAAGTGCCCTTGCACAACAGACAACCTTGGTGAATAAGTTTTTGTAGCATACCAAGATGCAACATGGCCTAAATGAGGTGTCTCGAAGTAAAATAAGGGCAGACGACAAACCTCTCCAACAGAGCCCCAGCAAGCAGCCACTCGACCATTCACGAACTGAGTGTTCTGGCGGTATACATTCCTAACTAGGCCCCCGAGATAACGTATACTCTCATCTTAGTGTGCGGAGAAGTCTGCACTCTCAGTTAGTCCCATGAACAAGCATACACTCATGGTTGGGGTCATACTTCGATAATCAACATAAGCAACCTTCCAGGCGAAATGTTTATTCACAGCTAGGCCCGCAAGAAGTATCCTCGACCTCACATCATAGTAGACAACACGACAAACGGAAAAAAACAGTTACTTAATCCAACTAAATTCAACCGACAACCTGTGAATAACTCGCTCGCCTGTTAGGAACGTACCACATACTCCGTAGCCACTGTATAGACAAGCCGAACACATGGAAGAGTAGCTTAGACTAGCAGGTCACGATTGTGGGCAGCCGAGATTTTCGCTACCCCAATAAAGGCAAATTCAAGAAGAAGTAGATAGGCTCTTACCGAGCGATTACGCGATTTCCAACACAACAAAGTCACTGATGGAACATAACCAACATAAGCAGGTCACCCTTCACGGACGAGATTGAGCAGGTAAAGCCTCCACACAAGTTTAGCATGCCACATTTCGCATATTTCAAATGAGATAGAAAGCCGAAGAGACACCTAAAGCACTACCGCATCGTAATAATCCTCTATCAAAAGAACGACGATCTCATGTGCAAGATATTCACCACCACTTTAGAAGGCGAGGCGCAAGATTGGTTTTATACCTTGCTGCCACAATCTATCTGGAGTTTCAACGAACTTTCTTTGGTTTTTACCAAAGAATATTCATCCTATTGCTTGATCAAGAAAAAATCTGACCACTTGTTCAACGTCAAAAAGAACCTAAATGAGTCTCTTTGCCATTATGTGAAGAGGTTCAAAGCAGAGAAGGAAAATATAGTTGGATGTAACGACTCGATAGCTAGATCAGCCTTCCAAAAAGGACTTCCAGCAGACCACATTCTGTTTGAAAAATTGATCATAAAAGAAGACCTAACTCTGGCAGACTTTTTCGCTCTGGCAGATAAACATGCACTTTGGGATGAGGCTCGCCGATTCACATTCAAGGACTTGAAGAAGTATCCGACATCACCTCCCTACTATCCAAATCAAAAGCAGCAAAAGATTTATTTACATGCTTGACGATATCTGAAGCAACAATAAGTTCTACCTTTATATAAGAAAAGTTGAGGGCCCGACTACCTGTATTCCACAATTCAAAAGCTCTCATTGATGCGGAAACCAGTTACCAAAAATTCAAAAGCTAACTTTAGCGACACTTATTGCAAATTGGAAACTAAAGTTATACCTTTAGATGCACGCAACCATCCTCATGATGAACTATTCCGCCCAATCCACACGCGCGACGATAAAGGCTCAGACACTAGCGGATGCAAAGTTTTCTGATAAATGCAACAACTTAGCCCAAAAAGCATGCTAGGGCAAACGAACACCAGAAGGACACACTCGGAACCAAGTTTTGTCCTCATCGCCCCAAAAGATTCTACATAGGAGCAACATGTACCGACAGATGAGTACCACATCCTGCTGCGCATCACATGGCCTCAGCCGACCCTTGCTTGATAATTCAGCTCTAGAATGGCCCAATGCCAGTAGTTAAGCATCTTATGCTACATGAAACATGGCCCCAGCTTCATGGCTCCCTACCGCGCCTTCACGCCTAGTCTAGGTGACGTAACATAACGACCCAACGACACCTCGGAGGTAGCCAAGCACGCCCTAGCCATGTCTGCTTCACCTGATGAAGACTTCTGGCATTTGCACGTCGACGACGCATCCAACTACAAAGGCTCGAGAGCAGGCTTAGCCCTTGTCACTCCAGACAGTTCGAATCTCAAGAAGGCAATCACTCTAAGCTTCAAAACATCCAACTACGAAGCAGAATACGAAGCTCTACTAGTAGGCCTCTAAATGGAAAAAGACTTGGCGATGAAAAAGCTTGCAATTCATTCTGATTCCTAGCTAATCACTAGCCAGACTATTAGGGAGTACACGACAAAACATCTGAAGATGGCGCAATACCTAGAAAAGGTACGAAAACAACTTGAGGCATTTCAGACTTACACATTCACTCAAGTTCTGTGGGTAGATAACGCCCATACGGACGCGCTGGCCGGCTTAAGCTTCGTCCTCAACCACCAACTCAAACGCTCTATCCTGGTGGAGTATTTAGACAAGCCAAGCATAGAGGCGAAGCTAGTAGCCGAGGTGTCACAAGTTAGTACAACTCCAAACTGGCAAGATTCCATTATAAACTACCTGGTTAATGGCACACTCCTCTTGGGAAGATTGGAGTCCAGAAAACTCCAAACAAAGGCCGCACACTGCTACATATGGAACGGCATTCTTATCCGAATATCCTACACTGGACCATATCTCCACTATTTAGCGCCTCCTGATGGCCTAAAAGCTCTAAGTTTAATCCACAAAGGTGTTTGTGGAAATCACTCTAGAGGCTGATCTTTAGCACATAAGGCTCTTAACGCAGGCTACTACTGGTTTGTTATGCATCAAGATGCTAAAGAGCTAGTACAAAAATGCAACCACTACCAACGCTACAAGTTGGTACCAGCACTACCTGCCAGCGAACTACACCCGCAGACTAGTCATTGGCCGTTCATGCAGTGGAGGTAAAAACACGATGATCATGGTGACTGATTACTTCACCAAGTGGGTAGAAGCCAAGCCATGACAACTATGACTCAGACGAACATAGAACGCTTCATATGGAGGAACATCATTTGCCAATTTGGCATCTCTCAATTCATCGTCACAGACAACGGCCTAGAATTCCTAAGCAAAGATTTGGCGAAGTTCTTCCAGAAATATGGCATCAAGTGGAATATGTCGACGCTGAGGTATCCCCAAGGCAATAGGCATGCCGAAGCATCCAACAAGATGATTCTCGATTGCCTCAAGAAATCCCTATCCGACAAGAAGGGAAAATGGCTAGACGAACTCCCCTGATGTCTAATGGGCGTATTGCCCCACCAAACGACGAGTAACTGGTGATACTCATTTTTCTTTGGCATTTGGTTTAGAAACAATCATTGATCCCAATATGATCATGCCAAGTGTCAACACTCTACTGCCAAACATCAAGCAAAATGAAAAAGATATGGCCACAAATCTAGATTTGGCAAAGGAGAATCGCGAGAAGGTTATCACCCACATCGCAGCCTGCCAGCAGCAGCTCATTTCTAGATACAACAAAAGGGCCAAGATCTAGCAATTCCAGCCTGAAGATCAAGTCCTAAGAAAAACCTTCATCATTGCTCGCAGAGAAGGCTCCAAAAAGATAGAATGCCTACAATATGAGGAAGTACCATGTTTGACCTCCTGCTACATCAAAGCCCTAAGACTCAAGCAACTCGACGGGCACCACCTCACAAGCCGAAGACTATCCAGTTGTTATGCAGTTCCTACCTTACAGCTAAGTTCTCGTTCATTTCACTCGTTTTTCAATGAGGAGTTCATAAGTAATCTACAACTTATGCTCGGCTTCATGCTTACAACAACTGATCACTCATGCACTTCAAAAGAAGACTGCACCCTTCTTAGGGACTTATTCTAGGAATTGTACCCCCCAAGGACCAACCATGCTTTCTAGTGCAAGAGGGTAAACCAATTCCCCGACACTCACATGAGTTCGCTTTCTAATGCGGGAAGATAAACTTTACACTCTGAATATCCAGACGTAGATGAGTTGGGCTACCCTGGTATAAGTAGGTGCATGATGACTTGTGCCAGGATTCCTAGAAGTAGCCACAATTGTCTTTTTCAAGGCTTAGATAACTGAAGGATTTTGGGTCTCTTGGCCTAATCCATGGGGAATCGGGCCTCAGAAATGGAGGTGGCACATTACGTAATACACTTGATAGACGGCTGCCTTGGAACCCTAAAGCTGCTACCAAGTACACTAAGGTAGCCTACGATTTCCAAAAGATTGCCTACGGCTTGCCTTTCGAGCAGAAAGCTACGCTAAACTTATACAACTGCACATTTTTGTGAAAGGTTAAACAAGTTAGTGTGCATATACGAAGCTTTATCCACTGCCGTCATGCTACATAGTCGATAAGCTTCACCTCTGCCAAGCGAGGAATGATAATTTAGATCTACACTAATTCCTAAAGTGTTGTGATACTTCCTACGCAACCCATGGAATTGGTTACATAAAGAGCAATGAGTTCTCTTGGACATTTTCTTACGAAATTCCATACAATCATGCACTCTTGATACGAAAGGTTAGCGAATTTCATAACCCAAAATCTCTAGTATGTTGTGATGCAGGCCACACAGCTCAAATGATTGAAGAAAGCTAAGGTTAACAGCCAAGTGGTCACGCGGACTCGTCTGCTACTGTAAGTAAGGTGTTTGGTTGTCGACCCTATGGCTAACAACTTTGCAAAAAGTTCTACACCAACACTTACGGCTGCATAGGCTACACGGGCCTGTCTGCTTATAGAAAAGCAGCACGCCTGCTGCTGGCCTAAAAGTCAAAGGTTGGGTGTAAACAAAATAAGCAAAGATGAAGAAAAGCCAATAAAGCAAGTTTATTAAATTTTCTAGCAAAATTGATAAGCAAATAGAAAAGGCCAAAGGAGTTCAAGCAAAGCGAAAAACAACAAGGAAAACAAAGAAAATTCTAAAGGCTACTTAGAAGACTACTCTTCAGCATCTTGGACATCCCACGACTACTCGGTCGCCACACCTTTAGCAGCCACGAAGCTTTCAGCAGCAGCATCATCTAGCGCTTCATCCTCGGCTGCCCCAACCTGGGCACCAATTTCTCCGACTACTTCACCAATGGAAGCCTTAAAAGTAAAAGTAAGCAAATCTTTCGAAGAAATAAAGAAGGTGTCGATGTCTTTCCTAGCAAACTCAAAGTCAGATGACAAGATGATTTACATAACCCAGCTCGTAGAACTCGGGCTAACTCTGAACAAGTGAAGTCTCGATCCCAGCTTTCTCACCCTTTAGCTATTCGTTCTCTTTGAGCAGACCAACACGGACGTGTTGTTGGTCATCCACTTCCTTCTTCAGACTTTCGTTAATCTTCAGTGCACCTTGGAGTTCCAACACTTGGGGTTCAAGTATATCAACGATCTTCTTGAAATGGATCACTTAATTATACACAACAATCAACTCGTCATCATTTGCGTAAGCAGTGGAACGAAGCTTAGAAACAGCACGCTCAAGTTCTTGAATCTAAGGTATGTAACAACCAATCTCATTCACTGCACTTTCATACTTAACTTGGATCATGTTAAGCCTAGTTTTCAAGTCAACGATCTCCTGGCAAACAGTCTCAAGCTGCAAAGAAGTGGAGGCTAAAATATTAGACTCCTTTAAAGCGACGAGCTCAAACTCCAACTTTTTGATCTTCTCGGCAGAAGAATAAGTTTCAGCTACCATAATCTTTTGCCATCTCCTTAGCAGCCTTGGTATCCTCTTAGTTAAGGAACATAGACTCGGCTGCCAGAATTGTTGTTTTCTACATTATAACAAGCAGAGCAGTCCTTCTATATTAGGTCGTATGTTTCACAAAGAAAGTTGGGCAAATAACCCATCTAACGCCATCAACAATCTTGCCATATGCGTCTATGTCTTCAAGAAAATCTGGCTTTAAAAGTGCACAAATCTCAGTAGCCTCTTCAGAAATAAACTTGGGGGACTTTTCACAACTGCCTACGCGAGCAATCTTCACCTTAGCAGCAAAGTCTACCTTATCGCTCTTCATATGAGCAAGCCTCTCAAAGGTGAATTGGATTTAGCTCCCAACGGACGTCTTAATACAGACTTCAACACTAGGGGCATGACAGAACCTTTATGCTGAGCAATCCTATCAGCAATCGTACTAACCATTTTCAGCATGGTAAGCATCATAGGCTCGGAACTAGTAGCTTCATTTTTCTTCCCATTGGAAGAAGTCAAGTCAATCATAGGCCTCTTGGCAGCAGACAAACCCTCACGAGCAACGGATAAAGTTTTCAGTTTTTTCTCAACTGGCATCTCTTGAGCAGGCGGGGAAGATCTCTCATTTCCATCTTTATTCATAGTAGGCTTCACAACAGTGATCAGATTAGCCAATACATCTGCCTTAATCCTCTTTATCTCTTCTCTCGGGAATAACTCACCTTTCTTCCGACGAAGAGGACTAAGAAGCCAAAGCTATTCATGGTACTCAACAAAAGAGCTCAACCAATATTGGCTTTTCCATCATTTTTTCTCTCGGACCAATAGGTAGGAGGCCTCCATCCCAAGCATTCCAGCAGCCTATGAGGCCCGTAACTTTCTTATTTATCTCAATCGCTAACCTAGCCCGTGTCAGGTCTAAAAGGCCAAAGGACATGAGCCATGCGGCTCGCCTAGCATTACGCCCCAACTCTTCAATCCGTAGCCCCAGGCGCACAGCTGCCCTTGGCTTTAGCCAAACTGAGCAATTTAAGTAGTGGTTCCTACCACAACACCTTATCGGCCTATGCTGAGCCAACTCCTGGCCCCTGCCAACCGCTGTGCTGCGCCATCTGGATGACTGCCCCACAGCAGCACTATCCAAAAAAAAGACAAGGAAAATTAATTTTTTTCTTACCTCAGTGTGGCTCGAAAAAGACGAAGAAAGCAACGAAAGACGGTCCTTTGCAAGGGCAAGTGTTGAAGATTGCTAAGGGAGAGGAACAAATATCCTTTAGCTTTCTCTCTCTTGTAGGGTAAAATAAATTGTTCTCTGAAGTTGATTTAATAATCTAATTAAGGTAGACTTAAATAGACTTTAGAAGTCAATTATTTCCCTTTCCTAGAAGGATCTAATTTCCATTTAAAGAGGGAATCTACATCAAAACAGGAAACAATCCTATGTTTCCTATAGTAAGAAGATCTTTACACCTGCTGCCCTTTTCTGTGAGCAGTCTGACAGGTGTGGGGGCATTTGTGGAGCAAAAAATAATCAAGAAAAATATGGAGGCGATACGTCGCTTTTTTGGGTAAAAAAGACAAAATTACTCTCGAGGTACACCGGAACTCACACACGCAAGTAGTGGACAATAACGGCTCAATCAAGGTCAAAGGTGAACAAAATAGGTATCTATTCAAAACCTATTTCATCAATCCTCATCAAATCCTCCCCACAATGTAACCCGAAATTATTCTTTCAAATTAGGATTAATTAACAAAATTAATTGATTAATTTCCTAATTAATTGATTAATTTTCTAATTAATTTCCTAATTGATTGCAAGATATTATTTTGACATAATATCTTGTAATTAGAGCCAAGAAACCACCATAAGTGGTCGGACACCTTTTCTCCAAAGAGGGCCGACCAAACCCCTATAAATAGCCTTCATTTTCTCCAAAACCCTAAGTTCAATTTTCTTCTAAAATTCTCCAAATTTCTCTGAACACTTTATCTCTCAAATTCTAACTTTGGCATCGGAGGTTCTTAGCCAAAGCCCCCTCCCCCCAATTCATTGTGGGCACGTGAAGCTCTTCGCCTTGACCTAAGGTGTTAATTGTTTTGTAGGTGCATTTTCGTCTAAGAAGAAGAAGGTGGAAATTTACATCCACAATAAGAAACCAAGGAACCACATTAGGAGCCTTAAAAGACAGTGAATAACCATCTTGGAGTTTGTTTCAATCTATAAATGTTTTAGTTCTTTAACCCATGGTATACGCCTGGCCTCAATGAAGGCAAAAATTTATGCTGCAACTAAACTTATAAATTTTGTGTTTGATGCAAATCCAAAAGCCCCCCAAATCTAGCACGTTCGTGGGCACAATACACATTGATATTAACCTTGAGCCATCCAGCTTTTGGTAACCTCTAAATGTTTGGAATAAAGGATAGAGGTGCAGTCGCAATAGAAAGCGCTAAGATACCCAATATGGAAAAAATAGCCAACACTAAAAATAAAAAGCTACCACTCAAAAACAAGCTATAGCCGAGTCATGAAACCGAGCTGCTAGCTAGCACTTAGCATAATCCAAGAAAACATACTTGCCCTCATAGCAAATTTGATTACGAAGAAGCAAAATGTCCCATATAAAAGTACAAGCCACTATAATCTAAAGTTTTTAAGTAAAACTAGAAAAAGTTATAAGAAATTTTTCAAAAAAAAACTTTTAACACTAGAGAATGATGACGAAAAAGCTCTAACATCAAAGGCAAAGGCTCACAGTCTTAGAACATTCTAGAAAAAAAAAAATGTGAGAGAGAGCCTTAACAGTTGAATTACAAAATGAGCAACGAAAAGCCATTGAAACTCTCTTATGTTAGAGTACTGTATTAGTGAAGAGACGACCTTGTAAAAGTTTCCAAACAGTTAGACTTTTCCTTGGTTGAATTCGATTAGACCAAATGGTTTTCCGCCAAAGAATTTGGATATCAAAGTTAAGCAAGTGAGAATAAGCCTTTTTAGCTGTAAGAATACCAGAGAGAGCCATACTAAAATAAAGGGTCTGAAGATGCCTGCAACTGAAGATGATTAATTGTAGTTAAAGCAGCAATTTTAGGAAAAATAATAATGAAATCCAATAGCAATTCCCAATGAGAACTGCATAACTACGACTCTGACCATATGAGCAAGAGCATTAGGGATGTTAAGTTAGGAAATCAAAGGCAAGCTCAACCAATTATCAAACCAAAAAGAAACTTGAGAACCATCACCAATAATCCAAGTCGAATGTGAAAAGATAATAGGGAGAACTTTTTTAAACCTAGCCACACAGAGAATTTTTTTATAAGTGGGAAGAGGAACCAAACCTCTATGCAAGAAGCGAGCACACATGAAAATAGCCACTAAAAAAGAAGAATCCACTATATTCTAACAATGCTTTAAAAGAAATGAGTGATTTAGAAACACCAAATCCTTTAATCCTAAGCTACCAAGATGCTTTGGGCGACAATAAAAACGCCAAGAAATCAAAGAAGTACCCCGAGTGTCCAAACCACCTAACCAGAAAAAATTTTTTACCCGACGTTGAACTTGGTTTAAAAGAAGACGAGGCTAAGCTTACAATTGAAAACTATAAATTAAATGCTTTGGATGACATATGGGGTAAGCTGTAAGCGACCCAATTGAGAAAGCGTAAGGCTCTTCCAAGTTGAGAGTCTACATTTTACTTTATCCGTAATGTCCTGAAAGTAATAGCGCAAAAATCGAGCTTCGAAGATAGGAACACCGAAATATTTGAATGGGAAAGAACCCACTCGAACTCGAAGAAGATTCTTGATAGATCTCTGCCTTGGTTGGCGTACATTTACCGAAGAAAACAAAAGATATTGATTTGTTGACTACTTGAGCTGAGTTAAGCGCATATTTCATGATAAATCTCATAAGGTATCTAAGTTCAGCACGGGTACCATGCAAACTATCATAATATCATCAGCAAATAAGACATGAGAAGGGGCACACATAACCTATTCATCATAGAAATCAACTCACTAGATGAAATTAACAACGATAATCCATGGCTCAAAACCTCCTCCCCCAAACAAAATAATAGAGGAGACAAAAGATCACCCTGTGGAACACCTCTACAATAGGAGAAAAAGCTAGAAAATTGCCCATTAACTAAGAAAGATAGATAAACAGATCGTTGAATCTCCTCCACCCAATTAACAAACACATGGGAGAAACCAAAAGTTTTCGGAAGGCGTAACAAAATAGACTAGCCTAAAGTGTCAAAAGCCTTTGAATATCTAATTTGATTACAACATTACCTTTGAGACATCGTTTATCAAAGACATTCATGCACTCAAAAGTGAGAACAGTGCATCAGAAATGGTAGAACCTTTAGAAAAATATGTTGTTGAAGCGATACAATCCTTGAACTACTTGGGTCCAATCTATCTATAAGTGTAAGAATGTGAGTGATAATTTTAAAGATAAAATTGGCCAGAGCTATAGGACGAAGTTGGAAAACTGAGTTTGTGATGAGTCAATTTCATATTATATATTTTACCCTATTCTTAGTATGTTTTGGGTGATTATTTTGGTAGAATTTTAATACTTTGTTTTATATTTTCAATGTAGGACATCTGACGTTCTCTAGAGCAAAACATGACCAAACGGATGAATGTTGGAGTAATTCAAATTGGAAGAGGTTCGTGTGTCTCTTGGCGTGTTTGTATCAAAATTTGGGATTTTTTTTTTACCAAGTGATTATTTTCTAGCAATGGAATAAAGGAGTAGTGTGCAATGCAGGAAAATGACGTTTTTGCGCTTAAATTGCATTTTGGACCCCAAGATGACCTTTGATGGGTTCATGGCCTTGTGGAGAAGTGTTCAAAATATTCCAAACCTTAAATCCAGCTATATTGGGCCAGTTTTAGAGCAGTTTAGGGGTCCAAAACGTGGTTTTTCATATTTTAGGCGAATTTTACCATTTAATTTAGGTTATGTTTCCTATTTTATTCTAGTATTTAGTTTCCTAGTTGGATTAGAAGACCTTTGTTTTAGGAGGATTTAATTTTTCCTAGGTTAAATAAGAGCTTGGCCGACCCTAGTCAGCCTTCTTCTTTTATGTGCATTCTTGAAGAGAGGAAATTGGCCAAGCGTATAGATTTTCAAACTTTTTCATTCAAGGTGTTTTCGATCTTTTTTTAATTCAATAAAGAACTTCGTGATTTTTATTATGAATATGCATAACTAATTCTCTTTTTGCTAGGGTGAGGCTACAAGCCTTAGCAAGAATATGTAGTTTCTCTTCAATTTGCTTATGATTATATGCATGCAAGTTTCGAATTATTAATCACTGGTTTAAACTATCTAATTGTCTTGATGCTTAATCACCATTAGGATGTCTAGAAAAGTAATTTGATGCAATTTTGGTCGAAGGTCAGTCCCTGAAATTGATGAAGGCTTCTTGTCATTAATATATGCAAGTTCACTTAGGATGAATACCACGTCTTAAGGGTTGCATGGTTTTTCAAATGGTTTCACAAAACTTAATGAGTCATGCTTGTTTAGATTTGATCTAAATATCACAGACAGATTGCATGTTTGACATACGCTTTATATTAGGGGTCCAAGTAAGCATATATTAGGACAACCTAACCTTTGAAATATGCATTTATAAATCATAAGTAATTTGGGAAAACTATATAGGATTGTTAAGATGACGACGGATCCCTAGTGCTCTCTTAACTTGATCTCTACAAAACTATTTCCTTTTTCCTTATCTTTAGTATTGCAGATCGGTTTACTTTTATTAGTTAAATTCGTTTTTATTAAAGTAGGACATAAAATCAATCATCTCAAATTTCTATTTTACAATAATTAATTGGAATTTGGTTTGCTTCAAATTATTTAATAATTACTGTGGAGAACGACCTTGCGAAAACCGTTCATAATATAGTAACCTTGTCATTCTTGCAAGTATTATAGGAGTTTTTAACCCTTTTGTGTGTGGTAAAATCCCTATTAGTATGCACCTCGAACCTTAGGAATAAGAACTATTAATGCTCAAAACTTGTAGGTTAAGTAATTTAAAATAATAAATACTTGTAGGAATTTCAGATATAATGTAAGATGAATTGGACTCAGAGATGTAAGTGGTTCACCTTTTAAAACTGGGCTACGTTCACTATGGTACTAGGATTTATATTGATATCAAGATTGAAAATAGTGATCGGCTAATACAAGTATGTTATCCCTCTTTCAGTCATCGGACCTTTATTTGAGAGGCCTCATCTCCTTTATATAAGCCCTCAATTAAACCCATCAGCCTTAAGTTAGCCCAATTGCCATTTAATGTGCCACATACGTAGCATAGGGTGTTGACAGCATTTCTGTTACTTGGTCCTAACATTTGGCAGGGAAGTGACATCCGCTTAGCTTAGATATCATGTTTTGTTAAAACAGTACAAGTCGAGCTCATGTGCAGCCTCAGTTATCCAATCTCGCCGACCTGAGCATTATTCTGACTGCTATTATGTCTTATCCTAGGCATCCCTATCACTAAAAGGTGGTCGTCAAATGGCCTAATTGTCATCTGGATAGATATGTCACTTGGAGTACGTGTCTTAAAGTTGTCAGTCTACCTACATTCGTGCGGTTGTCGTAATCCTTCGTACACTCCTCGGTCAGCCGTTGCACTTGGGCTTGTCCTCTTTTAAGCGCCCTGGGCCTCGGGCTTCACATTCTCTTATTAGGCTTCTTAGGGTTCCTTTCTCGGCCAACCCCACTCTTTGGGCTTCAAAGAGTTCAACAATAACAAGAACAACTAGGTTAGAATTAAATTGAAGTGGAATTTTCTCATGAATGAAAAAACTCTGAATAGCCAAAACTATATATAGACTAACTATGCTCAAGCAGATAGTATAGAAATATCCATTGAAACCATCAAGACCGAGAGAACTAGAAGGATCTAAACTTTTAACTTTTGTATGCACCTCCGATAGAAGAGGCACTCTAAGTAAAGCCACATTCTCTTCGTCAGTTGCCAAATTCAGAATTACTCTTTCAACTAGCCCAATATTCACTGTATTATCGCTCAAGGAGAACAAAGTCTTGTAATGTGTCACATTGTGATCTTGAATGGAGACTAGATCATCTAACATTTGGGAATCAACATAAACTAATACCAAAGATTGAAGAAGCTTATTGAATTTCACCATAAAGTGAAACAGTTTTGTATTCTTATCCCCAGAGATAACCAGAACTCGAGAGTTATTAGTAAAAAAAAAATTATGTAACCTAAGGGCCTCATGTACATGACCTTCATCTTGCTTTCTCTTGCAAATCTTTCATTAGAGGGACTAAGAGAAGCACTTTCCTATTGTATTACATCCAAATCATGCAAAGAACTATTCACAACAAAGTTGACATCTCCAAAAGAAGACCAGAAGCTTAACTTTAAGAACTCGTAACTTAGCTGCTAAGATGACACTAGATCCCAAAAGTTGAAGCTCACCCTTGTGTTTGAAATCAAAGACATAAAATCTAAGTTTTCTAACCACATTCTCTTAAAGCGAAAAGGAACTTTTGGCACCATAGATACCCAACTAAAAGACAAGAGAAGTGGGCAATGATCTGAAGATATATGAGACAAGGTACTACTTAGTTTGAAAATGAGACACTTTGTTGGAAAATGAAGCACACCACAAACAATATAGATAGTTTGAAATTCAGAGCAAGAAATATGGCTGGGCAGAACACCTCCTTTTTTTCATGGGACCCAAAACTCAATTAAAATATCCAAGTGCAATCCACAATGCGTGACCATGAAAAGAGGAGATGGCCTTGAGTTTTTCCCGTAAAACTCGTCGCTCAATATATAGTTGGTTTTGGCATACACCCAAGTAAAAACACAATAAAAGGAATCTAAGGCACATGAGATGATCAGTTGGTGTGAAGAAGTTAAAATAACTTGCACCAACAAATTATGAACACATAAAAACCAAAGATTGGGCCCTAAGGGACCCTGATTGTTAGTAGCCATATGGAATAAATGTAAAGAACGCCAAAAAGAATGATGGATAGCTGACTTACCAACAAAGGGTTTCGAAATACACACTAATTAGTCGATTTTATACCATATATTTTACCCTAATCTTAGTTATAATTTATTAGTTATTTTGGTAGAATTTTGATACTTTGTTATGTATTCTTAATGTAGGACATTTGACTTCCTCTGGAGAAAAATATGATCAAACAGATGAATTTTAGAGTGATTCCCATTGAAGGATGTTCGTGAGTCTGTTGACTTGATCGTATCAAAGTTTCATAATTTTATACCAAGCGATTTATTTATGGCGATGAAATAAAGAAGCAGCATGCAGTGCTGTCAAACTGATGTTTTGGGCTTCTTTGGGTTTTTGGCGTTCAAGGTGATGTCATTTGGGTTCAAGGTGATGTCATTTGGGTTCAAGGCCTTCTGTAATTATGTTTGGGACATCTTAAGCTTTAAATCTAGCCGTTTTGGGTCTATTTTGGATCCCTGAAGATCCAGAAACGTGGCTGTTTTGAGACTATGCAGGTTTTGGGCGAATTTTACTAGTCAATTTAGAATTATGTTTCCTAATTTATTTTAATTTATTTGGTTTCCAAGTTTTATTCTAAGACATTTTCTAGTGGTATAAATAAGGCTTTTTAGCCTCTAGGGTTTTTTAGAGAAGACGGAGGGAGAAAACGCACGCACACTTTAGAGAGCTTTTGGATTCAAGTTTATTTTCAAAGTGTTTTCTATCCTTGTTTTATATAATATTTCGTTGTATGATTGCTAGTAACTAAATTCCGTTTGCTAGGGCGAGGCCACGAGTCTTAGTAAGAATATGTAGTGTCTTTTCAATTTGCTTATGATATTATGCATGCAGGTTTGAATTATTAATCACCAGTTTAAACTATCTAATTGTCTTAATGCTTTGCTACCATTAGGATCCTTGGAAGAGTAATTTGATGCAATTTTGGTCGGAGGTCAGTCCCTGAAATTGACGAAGGCTTCTTGTGATTAATATGTGCAAGTTCACTTAAGATGAATACCACGTCTTAAGGGTTGTATGGTTTTTCAAAAGGCTTCACAAAGCTTAATGAGTCATGCATATTTAGATTTGATCTGAATATCACAGACAAATTGTATGTTTAATATACGCTCTATGTTGGGTGTGACATCCCGTCCTGGACTTTTCGTACCGTAGGGGTGAAATGACGGTTTTGCCCCTAATGGATAATTGTTGTTTGTGTGGTTGTTTTGGGTTCTTGGTTGGTTTCATCTTAGCCACACATCCATCATCATCCTCATTCCCCTCTCCTGTTCACCCTATCTATCCCGAGACTCTCTCTCTCTCCCATTCCTATCTTTTCGTACGAATAACACCACAAACCCTTGAAATCATCACGGATCGAGGAAACAAACTACATATTCGTGCTCGAGAAGTCCTTAGAAGTTCAACCATACCCATTTCAGGTGAGGATACCTTCATTTTCACGTCGAACTCAGGATCCCCCGATTTGGTCATTGTTCATGCACACGTTAATTCTTGTGTTTTTGGGAATTTCAAGCTTGTAGGAAGCTTGGTGAGGTCCTTAGGATGCTCGGGGTAGTTCATTTGAAGGTTTTGGACGTC
Source organism: Pyrus communis (assembly GCF_041283825.1). Taxonomy (NCBI): domain Eukaryota; kingdom Viridiplantae; phylum Streptophyta; class Magnoliopsida; order Rosales; family Rosaceae; genus Pyrus; species Pyrus communis. The sequence continues at coordinate 17,708,455 of NC_142566.1, read as the reverse complement.
GGGATCGTAAGTTGCAGATTTGGCCGGAGTTGGTGGTGTTTTCCCGGCAAGATTCCATGGATTTTAGTGCTTGAAAGTGGTATGGATTTAGCCGGAGTTTGGCCGGAAACGATGACGGAATATTCCGTCAGTTTGGATGGAATAATCCTAACGACGTTAACGACATCAGTTAGATTTAACGGAATATTCCTGACGGCGTTAACTGACGCTGTCAATGTGCCAGGCACATGCCTGCGCGTGGGCGGTGTGTGTGGCCATGCCTTGGCCGGCCCGTGGGGGCTCGTGCAGTGTTGAAAAATTATTTTAAAAATATGGGGTTGTTCGTGAGGTTGAGTAGATCACGTTGGTGTGTTTGTACACCTCATTTGAGCATTGTAAGAGAAGTTATTTCGTAATATTGGTTATGTGCTTTAAAATTAATGTATTTATAGTTGTTTCGTATATAGGTGAGACCTATCCCGAGGACGAATGCAGTCACTCGAGGCAAGGTGGTTACGACCCTTCTACTTACCAGTGAGTGGGCTTTTGGTTTTCTGTATATACCTATATACTTATGTTTTTCCCATAAAGTGAAATGAAACGTTTATACGTTTATATGCCATGCATATTGTTTGCCCATTTAATTATGCATTATTAGTTGCATATATATATATATATATATATATATATATATATATATATATGTGTGTGTGTGTGTTGGTGCTGCGAACACACATGTAAGTGTCAGGTCAGTTATGGTGTATGTTTATGTTCAGTAGTGATTTGAGATGCATAGAGAGCTCATAACCTGCACCCCCGGTGTTAGTGCTCCCGCCCAAAGTTGGGCACAGTCCTTCACGTGATGTTCACCTCCCGCACCACACGCTCATCTTGGATCCAAGTTAGGTGCACAGTCCTGTCGTACATACCACTTTAGGTGGTTCCGACTCGTAGATGATCCGCGATTATTCGCCCAGTCTTCACGTGATCGTAGCACTTGAGCGTACTTATTATACACCCAGTCCTGTCGTACAGATCACTTTAGGTGGTTCCGACTTGTGTGCAGGTGTAGTTAGTGAGTTGGAGATTTGAGCTCTAGATTCAGCCGTACAGGTCATGTTAGGTGACTCCGGCTGACAGATGGCATTGTTTGGCATTACTTGAGTACTTGCATTTTATTTCGAGGCATTTGGCATGGCATATTTCTGAGCATGGTTATTATATATATATGTATATATTCTATTTTCTGGGAAGTATACAGGTTTTACAGCGAGGGGTTAAAACTTGTTTATGAAATGGTTTTTGAAAAGCTTTGTTTTTGCCCACTCATGCTTTCTGTTTTGCGCCCCTCCAGGTTCTAGTTTGGCTAGCACTCTTGGTGGCTCCCCAGAGGATTTCCCGGCTTATCTGACAGATTATCACCAGTATAGGATCACATTTGGGTGTGTTTATTTAGTATTGTTTCTCCCGGACTGCACTAGGTCTTTCGTGCTCTGAACTTTGTTTGTCACACTTACGCTTGCACATGTATGCTATTTACTTTGTGTATAGCTAGGTTTGTTTTTATTCGTACTTTTATTATTATTTATTAGCTTCTGCACTGTGCACATGGTTACATCACTTCCACGTGACGGCCAGCATGCCCTGATCTCGGTCGGGGTGTATCATTGGGGGTCCAAGTAAGCATATATTATGAAACCTAACCTTCAAAATATGCATGTGAAATTGATAAGTAATTGGAAAAACTACATAGGATTGTTAAGATTACAGCGGAACCCTAGGCTTTTACAATTTAATTTTCAAAAATTGTTTTCTTTTAGTTTATTTTATTTTGTCACTTTATTTAATTTTTTTCTGTTAAATTCGTTTTTATTATTTGAAATCACGAAATCACATTTTTCCAAAACTTTGTTTTAAGTAATTAATTAAGATTTGATTTGATACAAATTATTCATTCAATCCCTGTGGATAACGACATTACTAGAGCCAACTATACTACAATTACCTTGTACTCTTGCAAGTATTTTAGTATTTTTATCATTGCATTTGCAGATGGTAAAAATTTCTATCACACACCATCGCTGGCGCATGAGACTCCCCCAGTTTCAGTTTCAGTTTCGTTCATACCTGACGAGTGGAATCATTTCCCAAACCTCGGGCATTCCAATGAATAATTTTCATTTAAGTTTTGTGCTTACCACGTGCTTCCTTGTGACGAAGGCTACAAACTTAGTTGATTTCTTCTTAACATATCCCTACAACAGATTCTTAATCTTTGGACGGTTTGAAATCAAAGTGAAACCCTCTTCATCCACATAAACGACTAGAGTGGATGCAGAGGAGGCAGAAATAGTATTAGTTGGCATTGAAGGGAGCTCAAAATCAAATCCAAGTTTCTCGACTAGAACTTAAATATGAACGGTGTTGTTAGAGAGATCGAAACTTGGTGGTGGGCCATCCGAATTGACAGGGAAACACCCCATCCCTGGTCCAAAAAGACAGGGTCATTGAGTCCTACCATATTACTGAAGCCACAAAAATAAACACGAATCCGGATCCTCTTTGTAAGAATTTCAAGAATATGTGAATTGTGTTCGTTCATCGTACAAAATACTGACAGAAATCATTTTACATATTTTAATTTAAAATTAAACACAAACATTACCTAACAAAAACTGATTGTACAATATATGATAAACAGACACGATTTACGAATTTTCAGGATCCTCACCAAAAAGATCTTGAGAGGATTCTGTTGGAATAGACACAATTCACTTTCCCAGTTAGAAATTAAATTAAAGGTTTTGTTTTGGTAAGAGCAAAAGCATCGTCATTCTTATATAAAGTAGTTAACTGTAAAGGTAGAAGCACATTCTTATTCTTAGGAGTCAGAATTGTGATAAATTAAGGTTGGATTTTCTTTGTTTGTTTCAGTGGAGTGATGGCAACTAGGGATGCTATACCCATCAAACTGAAGCCATCGGTGTCCCCTCATCCTTTGTTTGTTTTAAGACAAGAATATACAAGATCGATTTTGGTTTTAGAAGAAGACAAGATGTAAAGATAAGAGATGTTAATCCCTAAACAAATTTGTATAGTCGATGCAGACAATTCTCATGATAATTCTCTTTGGCTTTTAAAACAAGATTATATAATACATGATAAAGTCCAATTATTATACACTAATGATCTCCCTATAAGTCGCATCAATCACAGCAAATAGCATGGAATAATATAATTCCCAAGATAGAAGAGATTAGGTAGTTCAAAATCTTACCTTGGTTGCGGTAAAATGCTCTGTTCTACTAAAAGTCACAAATTCTTACTCTGCACATTATTTTAGAAAAAATATTAGGAGATCACACTTTGGTAAACTACTTGTATGTAGAAATAATTTTTTTTAAAATAATATTATATACGTTATCTTAAGTCATTTTTATGATCATCTTTAACTTAAGAATATTTAAATTCCAACAAAGTATATATGTAAAGTCACACAACCAACATCTTTCAACACATTACACTAACAACACTTCAACGTCTTTCTAGTTTCTACAAACACTAAAATATTTATTTGCGGTAGAATCTAAGTTAAATGATTCTTTTCATTATTTTAGCCATTGAATTTCAGTTTGGATCACTTTAAATCATCTATAAACTTACCACTGGACTTGATCATGTTTGATCTTAATTGTTACATTCAGTACGCAACAATTAACTGAAAAAAGAAGATATTTAAACCGTGACAAACCATTGGATGAGAAAAAAGTTGTTGGCTCATTGCACAAGCAGATGACACGAGCCCGTATCAATTAGCCCGTGCATGTGCATTTCGGGCGTCGGGTCAGACCCCTGTGCTTCAAGCAAATTGAGTGCGTCCCCTCGCGCTATGAGTCCTATTCAGATTTAGGCTAGCCTAAGTTTTCATTTAAGTTTGGTTTGGGTTTGAGGTTGGAGGAAGTTTTATGTGTACATGCTAAATTCTTAAATTTTAGGATTTAGCCCTCTCCATTTACTAGAGACTTAAAAGTTGATGCAAATTTTATGCATGATGAGACATATGTCCAACTAGGCACTTGCATGCCAATAATTAAAGATCATTCCCGATCCTTGCGGTGCAGAAGTTTCTGATTTTGATTCCTGAAATCAAGATCACAAGCATGTAAGAGCATGTTCGTAGCAGCTGCATGCAGCTGTACCCTCATATACATAATTCAGCCGTAACATTTTCTCACTATTAAACATAAAACATGATGTATGTCGACGAGATGATTACTTAACTTTTAGAGATTTTAATACTGTAAAATTTATGTAATTTTTTTTTATGTTTAATTATAATTTTTATAGAGATATTAGACATAATCGTGAATAAACGAAATGCACATTGTAGACTATAGTGACGGAAGCTGAAAATGAACTTGGAGATCTTTAAAGCTAAAATTGGGGTTTGGGACCTTGTCTGACCCCAACCTTTTAGCCTTTTATTATCATAATAATCTTTAAACCATTTTTTCTGGTCACAAATCTAACAAAATCTATCGTTTGACCAAAAAAAAAAAATAATGCCACGGAACAGAGTAGAGGTTCAGACATAATTGAGCAAGAAGCCAAATTAAGATTCGGCCATACAAGCACATGACACTTTATAGCAATGATAGGAAAGCAATCATACATATGCACCTTAGTGCGTGTTCAATTCCCACCAGTTCCTCTTCCTCTCTTCCTCCTAACAACTAACTATTTACCACTTGCTATATGAAAAAAAATTTGGGCATATAATGCTGGTTCTTTTTTTTTTCATTCATTAATTAATCATCCACCATCCTTTATCTTTTTCCTTTACTTCTTCTTTTTCTTTGTGATAGTCTAATGTTTTTCACTGCCTTGGTCTTACACTTACCATTGGCAACATCCTGTTTAATTGGTTAATTTTAACTGGTATTTTGATTTATGCCTCGCTATTGATGTAGAAACAACAGTTTTTTCTTTAGGTTAATTGTAACAGCTAGCGGTCCAATTTTGTGTGTGTGGTGGTGCAGGGGTTGGGGAGAGAAGTCGATCGATTACATGCATGTTGAGCCTAAGTAATCAAAAGGAACGTTTTCTGCTTTAGCAACTTAAAAAATGTAATTACTTCGAATTCTCATCAATCTTAATTTATTCTCTATAAAGCTTTACAAAGAGGAGCAAAAATACATGGAAAGAAAAAAAAAAAAAAAAAAAACCCCTAAGGTAATTACCAAAAAGAAGATAAGAATTGACCGAAAGAACTATATATATATAAGCTAAAATGTAACTGGGTGCTAGCTGATAACCCCATTGCTACAGCTGGCTCATTTTTCTTCTAACCTAATAAAAAGAGTATATATTTAGACTCCAAAACTGACCTGCTTTTTCCTAGCTAACTATTTTTGTAAGTTTCTTTTTGTTTATAAATTGTGCAATTAACTAATAACTTTTGGGGAAGCTTCCGGTCCCCATACACAGATCAATTCAATTTCCCTTTAAATTATAGCAAGTAAACAAAGACTTTTGTTCAAACCAGAGTAACAACCTGCCCTAGGTCAGACATGAAATTAGGTGACGGTGCAACTTTACAACTGAGCCATCGACACATTGAATGAGAAGTATGCTGGCAAGTTACGTGCATGAATGATGTCCCGCATTCCTAATCATATCCGGTAATATTCCCTTGGAACATCTCAAACCTTGACTTTGTGTGTTTAATTATTTCCAAGGCCATACAGCAAAGCTAAATAATTAATTTGGAAGAGAGATGCTTCTTATTTTGTTTAATGGTTCTAAGTCAATGTAGGGATTTGTGGTTTTAGCTATTAGCAGCGTTTATTTATTTTGTTTTTTTTGAAGAAATTTCTATGGTACGAGGAGATTTTATTAAAATAAAAAAGTTACACCTAGACAGCGGAGATATAAATCTTCCCCTCATAAAAAAAAATAAAACAAGTAAAAGAGGAGGAACATAAACCAAACTAGGGGTGGGTTCAAAAAATCGAAAACCGAAAAAACCGAACCGAGGCCCAAAAAAACCGAACCGAAAGTGTAAAACCAGATCGAATCGAATCTGGTTCAGTTCGGTTCGGTTTCTGGGGTTCAAAAACCGGACCGAACTGAACCGAACCGAACCAAAGTGAGGCAAAACGATGTCGTTTTATATTTAATTATAAATTAATGATTTTTTTTTTTAATCTTGAACGGCGTCGTTTAGTCACTCTCTTCAGTCTTCAGTCTGAAACCCTAAACACTAAACAGATTGATCGATCCATTCCCTTCCCTTTTACTTATCCCTCTCCTCTGTACTTTCACTCTGGACCATTTCCTTTCCAGCTCCGCCGCTCTTCCGCTTTGTCTTCTTCCTTCCCAGCGACCTGCGATCTGCGACCTATCTCACACATCTCACCAACACGACGCTGTCTTACTCTCAATCTGTCACCCCCGTGACTCGTGACCTGGCGCGACCCACGACTTCCTCTCGCCGTTTCAAGTCTCGAGTCTCAACCCATAAATTCCCTCCTTTGCAAGGTTAGTCTCTCACCCAATCACCCCTATGATGCGTTGTGCAGATTTTTTTTTTTTTTCCAATTTCATTGGTTCTGATTTGTAGACATTTCTATTGGGTATGCTATAACCATTGCTTTAATTTGGTTTATAAACATTGGGTAAGCACTACACTAGACATTGGGTAACCTTATTCAGACATTTCTAATTTTGGTTATAAACATTGGTTCCGTTCTAATCTGTAGACATTTTTAAGACATTTTTATTGGGTATGCTATAAGCATTGGATAATTTCATTTTTGAACAACACTATTAGACTATTAGTTGAGGTTTGATTAATTTGTGAGAAATTGTGGTTCTGCACTGCAATTTGTTTTGGGTATTCATTGGTTCTGATCTGTAGCTTTTCAACTCATTATTTGATATGCATGATGGGAAACTGAAATATTCCTACATGTGAACTCTTTGTTTTGTCTTTAGAACAACAGTTAGTAGTTACTGTCGTTTTCTTTGTTTTAGCTTCAGTTGATCAGTGATGCTTGCTTGTTCTGCTATATGCATGTCTTTGTGCGGTTTGTTGATGCCTGATGATCTAATATTTCTGTTAATAAGAAAGAAAACATCTTGCTCTGCTATGTGCATGTCTGTTAATAAGCCTCACACCCTCTTTTAATTTTTATTCTTTGGTGGTCAGTCGTCTATTGTTGATGGCATCATGGCCACAGATTGTTTTATAATTCATGTTAATAGCATCAGAAAACTTAATTATAAATATGTTCTTATAATATTGTGAGGACCATATGGAGTCCTTATGGTTGGTAGCTAATGGTTTCATATATATATGTTTTGTATCCGTAGTCTTTTATCTGTTATGGAGTCCTTATGGTTGGTAGCTAATGCTTATTATATGTTTTGTACCTTAATTAGATGAAGTCAAGTGCATCAAAGGCCTCGAGCTCAAGCTCAAACTCAATGAGATCATCAAATAGCTCCCGTGAAAAAATAAACTCATCTACTTCTACTCCATCGCAAGTAAGTTGTCATCTCTATACTTTCTCTATGGTTCTTATGTCTCAATTTATTTAATAATTAATTGTAATGATTCTTTCTCTTATTTTTGAAGGACATTGTTGGTGAATCAACTCCACCTCAACTCCCCATGGTGGCAACTCAACAAACTCCTCTTACTCACGGTGGATCCACAAATTTATCCGATGCAACTCCAAAACAAAGTGGCTCAAGTGATCAAGTAAGTAAAGAAGACACTCTCTTGGATTCACTAAAAAGTTATTCAAGATCTACAAGTTGGGAGCATTTTGATAGGATAATTGAGGGAGGTAGAGTTAAAGGGTGTGCAAGTATTGCAACAAATCGTATATGGCCGACACGGATAAAAATGGTACAACTAGCATAAGAAATCACTTAGCTAGATGTAGGAGCTATGGTCCTAATAAGGAAATATTTGTCGCAAATAGGCAAAAGATCTTAACCTTTGCCGGCACAAAAGATAAGTTGGAAGCTATTGGTTTTTCTCAAGTGGAAGTTACTAAGGCTTGTGTTGAGATGATAATTATAGACAAGTTACCTTTTTCTTTCGTCGAGGGAGATGGTTTTCGTCATTTTTGCATGCATGCATGTCCTTTGTGGAGAGTACCTAGTCGTAAGATAATAGCTAAAGATGTTCTTGCCTTGTTTTACTCCAGAAAGGAGAAATTGAAAAGTTAGTTGAAGACATTAAGGGTGTGTCTAACAACGGATACATGGACTTCTATTCAACAAATAAATTACATGGTTCTCACCACTCATTTTATTGATGATGATTGGATGTTAAATAAAAAGATTTTGAACTTTTGTGTCATTCCAAATCATACAGGAGAATCCATTGCTCAACTTTTGGAGGAGTGGGGCATAGAGAAGTTGTTAACTATTACGGTTAACAATGCTTCAGTGAATGATTCTGGCTTAAGGGATTTGGTGCACCGAATAAGTGGGTGGGGGATTCCTAATGCATTTTTGCATGATGGAAAATATTTGCACATGAGGTGCGTTGCTCATATCCTTAATTTAGTGGTGAATGATGGGATAAAGATGTTGTATACCGCCATACAAAGCATTCGTAATGCGGTTAGGTATGTAAGATATTCCCCTCAATGAAGGAAGAAGTCAGTGGGAAAGGGCCTGAGTAAATCAGTCATAGGTCAATCCATCCAGGAAGACCCCAGATTTGTATCCTGATTGGTTCTTGCACCTTTGGTTCCATCTGTCCACATCCTTCCCTTCCATCCAGGGGAATTGGGGCTTGATTGTTCCGTGTAGTCGATTCGCTAATTACCCTCCATGAACAGAGTCCATGAGCTCGGGAAGATAGAGGTAGCTTGCTTACTTAGTGCTTGCGCTAAGGATCGAAGAGCTTAGTGTGAAACGCTAAGGAAGAAAGAAATTTTGTATCACTTCTTTTCTATACTGATTGAAATTCCGTTATTGTGTCCCCACTTAATAATCGGTCCGCTACTTCACGCAAATCCAAAGAAGTTATCACGGACGAGCCACATGCAGGGAAACTCGCACATGTGGTTCTGGCCGGGCTTTCCTGAGGTATCTAATAACCTTGCTTCTGGTTGGAGAGCTTTAAAAGGTGTGTTGAGAAAGTGAGAATAGAAAGCAAAGGGCTTGTGATTTTAGATGTCCCTACTAGGTGGAATTCCACATTTTTAATGTTGGAATCGGCTTTGAAGTTCAAGATGGCTTTTGATAGGTTGAAAGTAGATGATGGTCATTACCTTCCTTACTTTACTAAAGAAAATCATGATATTATAAGGGAAAGGCCACCTTCGACTCATGATTGGAGTGAGGCGGTAATATTTGCATCATTTTTGAGACCTTTCTATAAAGTCACTTTAAAAGTGTGTTGTTCTAATACTCCAACAATTCATACTACTTTTGGTGATTTGTTTAAGATCAAAATTCTCCTCCTTGAAAACAAAGATAATGAATTTGTGTCTATGATCTCTATGTTGATGCAAGAAAAATATGACAAATATTGGGGTTCAATTGATGATATGAATCAATATGTTTTTGTTGCACTTGTGCTTGATCTTTGCCATAAATTGGAGAAGGTGGTTGATTATTATGAGATACTATATGGCAAGGACGAGGAAAAAGTTGAAATTGCAACCAATGCAGTGAAAGATTTATTGTTTGATCTTTACAAGATTCATGAAGAGTCGTCTTTTGATACACAACAAAGCACAAGTAATGGTGGTAGTTCTCAATTGGCAACTACAAGTGGAGATCCTTTATCAAGCATGACAGGGATTAAAAGAAAGTTGAAAGAGAAAAGTGAAATGAGAGAAGCAAAGAAAGCCCGTATTGTGCACAATGACTTGGATAGGTATCTTTCGGATCCTAATGAAGGGGAAGAAGAGGCAAACTTTGATATCTTGAATTGGTGGAGGGTGAATGGGCTTTCTAAGTATCCTATTTTGGCACGAGTTGCAAAAGAGATTTTAGCTATTCCCATATTAACCATCGCTTCGGAATCCTCCTTTAGCACAAGTGGACGAATAATTGATTCATATCGTAGTTCTTTGAGTCCAAAAATGGTGGAGGCTTTGATATGTACACAAAATCGGCTTAGGTCAATTCATGTAGCATTACATCATGAGCCAACCATTGAGGAGATTGAATTTTGCGAAGAAGTTGAGAAATGTAATTTTACTTATTGCATTTGGTTTTGTTAGACTATTTTAATTAGATGCTAAATTGCATGCTTGCTTTACATCATGTTGTTTTTTTTTTATTTGTATGTAGAAATGGCAAGTGGAAACTCAAACAAAGTTGTTATGTTGCCTCCTACGCCGCCTAAGCGTTGAGCTTGAACTTGAGGACTTGGAAGATTTTATTTGTGCAAGACATGAGTGATGAAACCTTGAAGGTTTATTTGACTTGTGTGATGTTTATTTTAAATTTGGACTTTTTGAAGACTTAACCTTTGATGTTTATTTAAGTTTGAACTTTGGAAATTGGAAGACTTGATTGATGATTCTAGTTGGAAGACCTAAACTTTGTCGGTAACGTTGGCATATGTCAATCTGTTGCCTTATTTTTTGTTGCAGACTTGCAGTGTTCTTTCCCGCAGTTGGTGGACCGTGGAGCAATTTTGGATTCTCATCATGGTTTTGTTGTTGAATATGGTCTAAGGTTATGATAGTAGTACCACTTCTCAAATGGCATATCTTTCCTTTTCTGTCAAATGTAGATGTGTAAAATTGATTTCACACTTGTAGGTTTTCATGTGGATGACTCTGTAGTGACTTTGAATGTGAACTTTCATATTTCCAATTTTTTTTTCTTTGGAGGATGAAAAAAAAAAAACCGAAACCGAACCGAAAGAAAACCGAACTGAGAAAAAACCGAAAAAAATTGAACCAAAGATACAAATAAAAGAGGGTAGGACATGAAACTTAACTCCTCTCAAACACAACGTAATTAATAGGTAAGAACCTACAAGTGAAGATGAAAATAAAACCACACATGCCACATGTAGAAAAAGATATAATTTGTGAAATAAAAAGGAAAATCGAAAATTCAAGTGGCTTAAGTTGAAGTAGCTAATTTTGAAGTCAAAAAAAAAAAAAAAAAAGCAACAAATAGAGCTAGAGAGTCAAAGTTGAAATGATGATTACTAACCTTGTCTCTCATTCAAAATTGTGCCTTAGACGTTCATCTTGCATGACTCCCAAATGATAAAAGAAAGAACTCATTTTTGTTTATTACCTTCATCACATATGTACAAGACCAAATTCATTTGATTTCTAAAAAGAATAAGCGAAACGCAGTAGCTAGCTATCTGCTTTTGAGTTGAGTAGTAAGGGCTGATTTGGTATTACTGTACTTTGAAAAAAAGTTGATTCTGTTGTGCTGTGAGAATAAGCGGCTGTGAAATAAAGCAGCAGAGTGTTTGGTAAACTTTTTTGTTAAAGTGCTTTTGAAAAAAAAAAAAACAGTATTATAGTGTTTGGTAAACTTTTATGTAAAACAGATGTGAAAAAAAACCGATTTTTCAAAGCTGAGTTTTGCAGCTTCTTATTTTTGACTTTTTTTCACCCAAAACTGTGAAAAAAAAAACTGAAGCTAAATGTTTACTAAACACAAAAACAGCTCCCAGCTTTTTTTTATACCAGTTTTTTTCAAAATCACCTCAGTACCAAACCAGGTCTAAAAATCACAGTAGCTAGCTGTCTACTTTTGAGTAGTAAGAGTCAAAAAGCAATATCAGTCATTCTTAGAATTAGCATTCTATAACCCAAGACTCGAGTGGACAAGAGAAAAAAGCTCTTCATGATCCATTTGTAGGTCGATTTTCTGAAACCACAAAATTCTTATTTAGAATGAGATTTCAACTAAAAGAAAATTGATATATTCACCTATAGTATAGATAATTGTTTACTGTAATCACTAGGCACAGACATTATATATCATTGTCTATATCCGATAGATAATGCATAATTCCATTTGTTTTATTATCTACCTAGAATTAATTTGGGAAGGCACTAGCAATTTAGTCAGTTCTTATCCACAAACCGGGTCCATCTTGGTTAACCATTCCCCATCATCTTAATCATATAGACAATACTTAGTTGTCAATCTGTTAAAAAGCTCACGTTATTAACCTTAAACAAACAAAAAAAACTTTAAATTATACATAACAAATTACAAAACCTATTGTCATGACTCATGTTTTATAACACTGGATCTATGCCAAGTGGCTGGTCCATTACACTATTCTGGTATAGAAAGCCACGGCTAGGCCACAGGAACCTTAACGTCCAGTCTACGGTATAGTTGTGTCTTGTCTACTTTAGCAGCCTCCAAATCCACTTTTAGACCGCGTTTTCATCTTTTCTCAAATCATTTTTATATAAGAAAGCTAAAGAAAATGTTTAAAAATTTTGAGTTTTAATAATAAGAATAAAATAAAGGGTAACGTAAATAGTACTAAGATTGACATTTTAATATAAAAAATATGACTTTTCGTTAAAATAAACAGTACCTGTAATTTTTCGTTAAACTTCCTTTTTTATATTAGGGTTGTTACCACGTATTTAGATTAAAATCACTATATTTTATTATTTTAGTACAAACTCAAACATTCGGACAAAGTTGCAGAGCACTAAGGACAAGGTAAACTGCTGCGGCAACTGAAAATTTGACAGGCCCAAATCAATGTCTCTTTCGAACACACGATAACTAGTCTACGTTCAAATGCGTTTGCTTTAATATGAACCTGCTTGTCTATATTAAAAAAGGTAAAAGATTCCTCAATCCAACTGGCCCATATAGACTTAAGCGCCCTCTTCTTTTTATATATTCCTCCACCCTACCATTCAAAATCTCAGTCTGCTCTTCTTCTTCTTCTTCTCTCTCTCTCTCTCTCTCTCTCTCTCTCTCTCTCTTCATATCTGTGTTCTGAAAAAATAAAATTTTTGGTCGAATGGGTCGATTTCATCTTATTCTAGTATGGTCACTTTGCGTCAGTTTGTGTCTACTCCTTTGTCCCACATCGGCGCAGCTCAAAACAAACTACTATGCCAATATCTGCCCCAACGTTGAAAGCATTGTCAAAGATGCTGTCACTAAGAAATTCCAGCAAACATTCGTCACGGTTCCCGGAACGCTCCGTCTCTTTTTCCACGATTGCTTTGTCGAGGTAATCACTTAAACGCTATCTAAACCCTAAATTGTAGAAATTATAACAAGTTTTCTACACGGGTTTCCAAATTTCGATCAAAATCTTAGCCTTGTTTTGTTGTGTTGTGAAATCAATGTATAGGGATGTGATGCTTCCGTTATAGTTGCTTCCACTGCAAACAACAAGGCAGAAAAGGACAATCCGGATAATTTGTCATTAGCCGGAGATGGGTTTGATACGGTGATCAAAGCGAAAGCAGCCGTTGATGCAGTTCCTCAATGCAAAAACAAAGTCTCTTGTGCTGATATTCTTGCCTTGGCCACCAGAGATGTTATTGGTTTGGTAATTTGTTAATCACAAGGACTTTGTTTTAATTGATTTTTTTTTTCTCTATAAAAAAATATTTTTTTTGCTTTTTGATATTGGAAATTTTCGTTTGTCGCTAGATTATGAATTGAAATCATGACCTGATCAATCAGGTTAACGTTTGTCAGAATGTATGGTTTAAATTTAAAGTCCGACAATATAAAGGGCATTGGTCTATTATTATTTTGCCATGCAGGGTAGTTGTGATAACTACTTACATTTTTATTACGGTAATGTTAATTACAATCAAATGTGTTAACTCTGCAGTCTGGGGGACCTTCATATTCTGTTGAGTTGGGAAGATTGGATGGACTAAGCTCAACTTCTACGAGTGTAAATGGGAAGCTACCCAAGTCAACCTTCAATTTGAACCAGCTCAATTCCCTGTTTGCTTCCCATGGGTTGTCCCAAGCTGACATGGTTGCTCTTTCAGGTAAGACGTGTTTTATGCTCTCGTCAATGGGACACATCATACACTAAAACCTAAGACCTATGCTAGTGAAAGTCTGTCTACCTATTTTGATAGCTAACAATCATCCGCATGAATTAACGTTCTTAATTAGCCTTTTTTTCTAAACATACACAATACTTGCAATATTTAGAATTTAATTGCTAGTTTTTATTTAAAGTGCTTTTAAAAATTTTTATTATCCTTCAAGAAACATTGTTTTTAACTCAAAAAAATATATCATCGAAATAGATAATGTGTATTGATATTAGAGAATCATACTTTGTGATTCTTGAATAAGTATTTCATCAATTATTCTTCATCAAACTTTGTTGGAAAACAATTGATCATATCCTCGTATTGATTTGCTACTAAGCAGCATTATGGTTCCTTGACATGCACTAATTAAGGGCACTAATAACTGTGTTTAATTTGCAGGGGCACACACCCTTGGGTTCTCTCATTGCAACCAGTTCTCAAATCGGATTTATAGTAACCCAGTGGACCCCACGCTGAACAAAGCGTACGCAACGCAGCTTCAACAAATGTGTCCCAAAAATGTAGACCCCGACATAGCCATCAACATGGACCCAACCACGCCCAGGACGTTTGACAATGTATACTTTCAGAATCTTGTGGAAGGGAAAGGATTATTTACCTCGGACCAGGTCCTTTATACGGACAGCAGATCGCAGCCCACGGTAAGAACGTGGGCCAAAAACAAGGCGGCTTTTAACCAGGCCTTTATTACCGCTATGACCAAGCTGGGCCGTGTCGGAGTGAAGACCGGCAAGAACGGTAATATTCGTCGCGATTGCAGTGTTTTTAATTGAGAGGGAAAAAATGGAAATTGGTTAAACTGAATGTTGATCAAACTCAGCTTCAGTTCATCTGTTTTCTTTATCAGAAAAAAAAAAAAAAAAAAAGGATTGGAAATAAACAAAGAGAGAGGAAAATGAAGAAGTTAAAAAAATAGGAGAGATTTGACTCTTACAATAAGGTTTGTAACTCCAATAATGTAGATTGAGCTGGTTCTATATGAAATAATCGATAGGATGACATTGTGTCAAATATCCTAAGTGCAACAACATGATGGCCCAATTCATTTTTCTTTTTATAATTATTTTTGTTTCTTTTCATTGCAACTTGAAATAAATTAGTGAGAGTTTAAAGAAACAGATGTTATACTTTTTATCAGACAGCAACCACAATAATACTTCGGTGCACCTAAACTTACAGATTTGTAATCATACCCTAAATTTGGATCGGAGAAGCTTATCGAATGCTCTATTATCATCCTTTTTTTATTTCCTTTTACTTCTTTAGCATCCACCATTGGTTGTTTAAAAAATGGTGCTAAGCAAGCATAGTAAATGAGTTAAGCCGAACCAAATCAAATATCACATCTTTGTATGAGTGTATACCCGGTTTTGCATGCTCGACCCATATGTCTGGAGGCGCTAGATTAAAAGATCAAGATGATTTTGTTTGGGCCTGAAAAATTTTGGTTTCAGCCGAGCTATTAGAAGTAACCCTAAAAAAAAAGGTTGTGAGTCTCAACCTAGTAATGCATTGTTGGTGACATGGCTGAGTCCTAGGCAAATTTAACCATCAGGATTGACTTTTGATGATATTTGACTTAGATGCTTGAGGATCCGGATTGGATTTTGGATGAAAAGGTCATGATTGGTTTCTAGATTAAATGAGAATTAGTGTTGGAGCAATATTAGAAAATATGAAATATAACAATATAGTTCCAATGATAATAATCATAAAGAAATTCACAACATCAATTATACATGAGATTAATATAAACAACTAAAGAGAGATGTTAGAAAAACTGACAAACTTGGAGATTGAGGCTTGCATAAATGCAATGTCCTAAAGACAGAATTTTGCCCCTACTCTTGTGCTTGTAGTTCGGTAGGTGTCTGTCTCCCAGGATTCAACAATCTATAATCCGAAGTCAAAGCACTTCAATCTTCGGACTCTGGTGAACTTTATATATTTCATACTCTCAAGACACGACTCGGAATTTGACACACAAAGCATGAGAGAAACCAAATGGGGAAACCCTATTTCTCAAGAGTAAAAATTAACTATAATTTTCTCTATTTAATACCAATGGTTTCATGGGTTTATATAGAATCCAATTTCTACTTATCAAAGAGATGTAACTTTTCATCTATAAGTATACATCACTTATCAAAGGAATACAACTAAACAACATAACCTTTCTAAGAAATTGATTAACAATATTTTTCATTCAATTATTAAAATTATATACTATAATATATAATATATAATTTCCAACAATCCCCCACATGAATAAAAAATTAGGAAGAATTTGAGAGTACAAGCGGACAAGAGATGCATCGGGAGAGGTGTCTTTTGGACTTGAACCTATCCTAGTGAATACTTATTGGATTTACTTGGTGACGCAGTGAATATAAAATCTTGGACTGTTCACCGCAGTAGTAAACCGAGACAATAAGCAACACACACCACTAATCCTAATATATTCCAGTTCATATGGTTATGTTCATTTTGGTCCTGAACAAATCCCGGATTCATGAGAGCTTTAGAGAATTTAACCATCTCATACTCATAGAAGCGACCCACTTCTACTCTCACATAGGTGACCATTGATTAAGAATAGTCTGCTATATTCCTCTTATTTATAAGATATCACTGTCATTAAGTATAAATATACATCTTAAAACTTCTGCAGACAACACACTTCTTCCATCATAGGAATGAGGTATATAGTGTGTTAACTTCTTTAATCATGCCCAACCAGTTTGCCTATTGAACTTAGACCATGGGATCTCCAATCAACTAAGTTAGATTTCCGCTCGGCTGATTCATTAGTTGTGTTGGCTTTAGCCTCATTCCCCTCGATGATCAACTCACCCTCTAGTCAAACCTTTAATAATTGGTATCACTAAGGTTGACTCTTCTCATGGTGTGCACTTTCATATTATGAAATTATATTTCATACGGGAGTAGTTGTTTGACATTGTTTGAAATGTGAAGTCCTCAAAATTTATATTAGGACTTAATTACTAAGTAATTTGCTAACAATAAGCACTTGGGTAAACTCCCCCCACATTTAAGGTATTTATAAGAAGATCTCTAAGCTTGCCATACCTTAAACAATTACTCATTACAAGAGATGACATCTTAAATGTCATTCAATTAGCAAACTACTTTTAACCAACCCCTACAATTCTTTCATAATTGTAGTTTCTTTTAATGCTATCATTAAACCGATCACATTTTCCACTTTAAGAAGTAAGGAACAACTAAGATAGGCTCAATCTATCTTTTTAGGCCTTCATGCCTCACTAGAAATTATGAGAAAATCACTTCTTTGCTTTTATTCTTTCCTTGCTGTTATTAACATGCATGACCCAACGGCCATGTCCATTCATATGCTTACTTAATAAGCATTATTATGTCGAATTCAAATCTGCAAAATGTCTTTCACATTTTCAGTATGGTCTTGTCCTTTCTAAAAGACCCCCACACTTTCATGATTATTTCTTTATATTAATATCACTTTAAATGACACTCAATATCATCTTGGGAGTCACATCCCGGCCCGGGGTGGATCACTTCCCGGGCCCACTCCACCACCGTAGCACGATATTGTCTGCTTTGGGCTTACCATTCCCTCACGGTTTTGTTTTTGGGAACTCACGAGCAACTTCCCAGTGGGTCACCCATCATGGGATTGCCCTAACCCTCTTCTCGCTTAACTTCGGAGTTCCTACGGAACCCGAAGCCAGTGAGCTCCCAAAAGGCCTCGTGCTAGGTAGGGATGATAATATACATTTAAAGATCACTCCCCAGGGCGATGTGGGATGTCACAATCCACCCCCTTAGGGGCCCGACGTCCTCGTCGGCACACCACGGCCAGGGTTAGGCTCTGATACCAAATTGTCACATCCCGGCCCGGGGTGGATCACTTCCCGGGCCCGCTCCACCACCGTAGCACGATATTGTCCACTTTGGGCTTACCATTTCCTCAAGGTTTTGTTTTTGGGAACTCACGAGCAACTTCCCAGTAGGTCACCCATCATGGGATTGCTCTAGCCCCCTTCTCGCTTAACTTCGGAGTTCCTACGAAACCCGAAGCCAGTGAGCTCCCAAAAGGCCTCGTGCTAGGTAGGGAAGGGAATATACATTTAAAGATCACTCCCCTGGGCGATGTGGGATGTCACATTGGGCCTCTTGTAATTTATAAATGTGTATCACTTCGAAGAAAGCATATAAATGATTTTGCAACATTATTATCACTATATGATAATACATCCAGTCGGTATGTAGAAGTTTACATACCAGCCCATGAACACATTTGAATATGTCAATGACTAGTTAGGAAGGTCCTACCCTTTCACTGTCAAAAGCAGCACTTCAAATGGCATGCTTTTTTCTTTGAATCTCAAATGGCAGATTTCAATTTTCAATCCCACCACATTACAAAACCATCCATTAGTTAAATAGTTGCATCTTTCTGCGACTTAACCGCCACATGGTTCAATATAAGTCTTGGACCTTGACCCCATAATTAAATAAGCATCTTTCGACGTTGATAGATAACTCATCTAAAATGAGTTCAGTTTATCAGTTTATTTTTGTTGCTTCTCAAAGCCAAATTCATCCACTTTCTGGGTTCTTATCATGACTGAACATGACTAAAGATTAAATCCAATTTTGCATATGCACACATATGCCTGAGTAATTGTTCAATGTCCTTCATATGTATTCCATTCTTTCCATGAATAAATATGAATAATCTGCACTTATCTTATATTCTATGATACCATGGAAGTTGGATTCATATCTTCTACTGGAGTTTTCCAAACTGTTTCAATACAAATTTAAAACAACCCCATTTTATTTGGGTAGTCACTCTTCATCAAGAGCTTTCGCTAACATCTTTATGAATATAAGGGTTTTCTCAACAAAACCCGATTAATCATCCTCGTACCCAATCAAATATTGATTTCAATTGTCCCAAGAAAGAACATTATTGCCCTTTTAGATTTGAAAATAATGCACATTTTTGAATCAAGCCATTTCACTTAACCGTCACCTCCTTTCTAATAGAAAAGTCAATGCCAAACATACTTGCCAGATATTCATGAATGATGCAATTGAATCATGAGAATCGCATATGTGAAACAAAAGATTCATGATTGCAGTGTAACATATATTATCAATATATCCATGTTTTCTCTGAAAGAAACGCTCTGGGCATCAGCCTATATGACAATTCAAATTTTAACATGGTGGTAAATGGTCAGAGACATCAATATCCTATCACTGTCATATGTAGAAATATCTATTTATTAATTTTCTTATAATCTCATACGCATGGCAGATTCATTTTAGTGAGAATAACTAGGCCAAGAAGGCATATATGCTGTAACATACATATGCAGACAATGAAAGCACACATATAACTGCCAGATGAAAATCAAAAAACATCTTCCAGTATATACACAATGCAATTACCACTAGTGTGGTAACGTACAAACATTATTGTATATATCAAGCACATCAATATACACATAAAATCCAGCCCCATAAATTTTCCAAAGCAAAATCAGAGTTTCTTCTACTTAGCGTTTAGGGCTATGTTCAATGTTATTCATTTTAACTTCTTCTATTATGTACTCAGACTCATACTCTCTAATATTCCACGAGAAAAATTCTGTCTTTAGATTGTTGGAGCAATATTAGAAAATATGAAAAATAACAATATAATTCCAATGATAATAATCATAAAGAAATTCACAACATCAATTATACATGAGATTAATATAAACAACTAAAGAGAATGTTAGAAAAACTGACAAACTTGGAGATTGAGGCTTGCATAAATGCAATGTCCTAAAGACAAAATTTCGCCCCTACTCTTGTACTTGTAGTTCGGTAGGCGTCCGTCTCCCAGGATTCAACAATCTATAATCTGAAGTCAAAGCACTTCAATCTTCGGACTCTGGCGAACTTTATATATTCCGTAGTCTCAAGATACGACTCGGAATTTGACACACGAAGCATGAGAGAAACAAAGTAGGGAAACTCTATTTCTAAAGAGTAAAAATTAACTCTAATTTTCTCTATTTAATACCAATGGTTTCATGGGTTTATATAGAATCCAATTTCTACTTATCAAAGAGATGTAACTTTTCATCTATAAGTATACATCACTTATCAAGGGAATACAACTAAACAACATAACCTTTCTAAGAAATTGGTTAACAATATTTTTCATTCAATTATTAAAATTATATACTATAATATATAATATATAATTTCCAACAATTAGTTGCATAATCAGTCTAGGCTCATAATCTTAGTTCGTGTCGAAGAAGGCGAGACTCGACGGTGATACGATTTCAGTCGAGGATAATTTTGACATACCGAGATAACAAGCCGACGAGTTGGAGTATCAGAATTCTACGACTCGGCAGGTTTAGGCCTTAAGTACTTTCCAACAAGCGAAGGTAAACGTTTAAACATAATAAAGCCAACATTAATGGCTTAATCATATTTAAAGGTGGCAATGTTTGGATTGAAAATATGTATTGGGGCCTAACCAAGACCCAACCCATTCGTTCCCATGTAAAACACTAAGAGCATTCCCACCGTAGCAAATTGCTCGGGGGACAGTCTCCAGAACAAAGGCCCGAGGGCCGGTGGATGGCCTCCAGCGTGAGGCAGGCCGGGGGATGGGGGAGGCCCGAGGGCCCCATGAGGGATTGCCAGGCCTTGAGCCCGAGGTGAGGATGACGCCATGCTGACGCCAGGGTGGCGTCAGCGTATTATTTAATTTTTTTTGTGTCAGGCGCGTGCACCCCACGCGCGCGTGGGGGCGCGTCCCGACACAATAATCAGAAAAAAAAGGGTTTTGTCAGTTACCGTTGGGAAGCCACGTGGCTTCCCACGGTACGTTAGATCCTAACGGTCATTTAATGTGGACCGTTAGATCTCAACGGTAAAAAAAAAAAAAAGTGTCAGATTTAATATCCATCGTTCGATCTGAGATCAACGGTGGATATTAAAATGCTTTATAAATTAAAAAATAAATGAAAAAATAGTTTAAAAAATCTGAAAAGTTACCGTTGTGACACGTGGCACAATCTGGAGCGTTGAAATTCAAATTTTTTTATATCCAACGGCAGAGATTAATTAATTGAATAAAAATTTTAAAAAAAATTCAAAAAAATATCTGAAAAATCTGAAAAAAATTGAAAAAAAAAATTGTTTTTACTTTTCTATAAATACCTTCTCATTATCATCTACCTTACACAACAATTTCATATTTTCTCAACTACTTTCAATCACATTCCTTTCTTTGTCTCAAAGTTTGAATCCATTTTTTTTCAACAAAATGACCACTGGTGCAGGTACGAATTGGTCGCTTATTGAAGATGTTGCGTTGTGTACTAGCTGGGTTGAAGTTACTCATAGTTCGCTTACGGGTAATGAGATGCAGTTGCGAGAAATGTGGAGTCTTATCCATACCAGTTTTCTTGAGAAAATTGGTGGGAAAAGAACCAAAGAATCGATGTCCAGTCGTTGGAAATTACTTAGCCAATCGTTTAGTACGTGGAGAGACGCTTTGGCACAAGCTAGTAATAATATTCGAAGTGGGGAAAATTACTCGGATCAGGTAACAATTTATTATTTATTGTTACTTATTTGTTACATTATAATTATGTTGTTTGTATTATTTATTTATTTGTTTGTTTGTATTATTTATTTATTTGTTTGTTTGTATTATTTATTTACTAAACTTGGAACTCTAGCCCCATGTTACGATTAAACTTCGTCATTTCTCATTTGACGCTCCTCATCCTCTTCCCTCTCATTTCTTACCCTCTGGTGATTGAAGATTGCTTCAGATTCGTTAAACAATTCTTCCTCTTCCTGATTGTATTCCCACATCATCCTTGAGGAAGAAGAAGACGACATTGAAAGAAAGAAACAGAAACTATGAATAATGATACAAATTTTTGTGAATAAGGAAGCAGAAACTATGAATAACGATAGAGATCTTGAGAATTTTGGTGTGAGATTTGTGAGGATGGATGGTGGATTATATAGAGGATTCAGAAATGATTAGGTTCTGCATAATGCCACGTGGCATGCCGTCATTCGTTACAAATCTGATGGAAATCTATCCTCAAAGATTGTGAACGGATTATGACACGTGGCATGTCGTCATTCGTTAAAAATCTGATGGAAATCTATCCTCAAAGATTGTGAACCGATTATGACACGTGGCGCGACGTGATTGGTTAATAATCTTATCAGAAATCCATCACCAATAATTGTATTATTTTGTATTATTTAATAATACTTCGGATAATGACACGTGGCGCAACGAGAACGATTAAAAATCTTATCCGATATTACAATTAAAATTATTTTTGTATTATTTTATAAAAAAAAAAAAATACTAATATTTTATTGCCTATTGCCAGGGCTATTGAAGTGTAACGGTGGAGATGCAAATTCTATTGCCAGGGCTACTTACTGTTCATTAAGGGCAGTTACTGTTCATTAGGTGGATTGAATAGTGTATTGCCAGGGGGGAGGGCTCCAACGCTGGAGTTGCTCTAATGGGCATTTAAAGCATAAGAAACAATGCACCACCCTAACCAAGTTCAAAAGTACTTTACACGTAGCAATAGAGTCGGTGAACAAACCTTTCACACTAATAGGGAAAGAGATCCTCTTTGGATCTTTCCCTACAAGATCCAAGGATAAAGTGATCCGAGCCTTTAAAATTTGATACAACGGCTAAAAATAGAGAAGTTAGTAAAAACTTTTAAAAGCTATAATAATTTTTGGCCATTAGATCAAAATTTAAAGGCCCAGCTCACTTGATCCTTGGACTTTGGAGGGAAAAATATGGAGATGATCTCTTTTTCACTAATAGAACACTTCATTTGATTTAAACAAAGGAAAACTACTTTCTGAGGGCAGTTTGGGTATTCTGGAGGAAAGAAAGCCCAGGTTGAAGGATAATATTTTCTTCTTTGACCGCTCTCACATCGCCAACTTGACTCAGGGAGGATTAATTTGAATAAGGCATCAACTCAAAGTCGGCTTTTCTCTATAAAAAGCAGACATAAAAACTGAAGACGAGGACACTCAAATCAAACAACCCAAAAACAACTTTGCTCTCTTTCCAATCTACTTTCTTACAAGTCCCTTTCATATATTTAGCACCTTCGTGTTTCCTTACATTTATCTTTAAAGCTCTGCTACTTTACATGCAGTATTGATTTTCCTATTTTCAACTTCATTTTGATGCACATATTTTAGTATCAAGAACTTGGCCGAACGGCTTGCAAACTTGCCTGAATAAGTTTAAACTTGCTCGAATGCTTGTGTTTTATATTTCCCTTTACCTTATTGTCTTGTACCTTCAGTTACTATTATTTTGTTCAAGTTATTTCTCTGTTGTAAGTATTTAACAAGCACCTAACTTAATTTGACAAGTATTTACCTTCCATTACTTTCAGTCCTTTCCTTCTTTTATTTATTTATTTATTTAATTTTTTTTTTTTATCTAACATATATTCCTTTCTGCCTTTACATTTACATGAGAGTTGCAAGCAAAGTTTGACCTAATTCTGATCATATATCTTGTATTTCTGGTTACCAAATATGATTTCAAATATCAACTTCTCCCATAATGATATCTATCTACCTAGTATCGTTATAATATCAGCCAATTTCATTCTTTTAATTAACTGTGGAAGAATTTGCAAATTATAAAACCTAACGGGCGGATTCTCCAAGGAAAACCAATATGATCCCCTATGAGAAAAATGTCCTGATCCTCCCTTTTGGGCTTCAACTTTCACATAAATCGATATTCACAATGGTAGGATAACGTTGGTATGGAATTGGGTTAGCAAGTTATAAGGGAGTTACAACTTATAGGAAAATTGTTGCATGAAATTAGTATATAAGGTGATAGAAGCAGCTTATGCTTTTCAATGTTTTTTACTTCAATACAGCCATTAGACTTTTGATACAAGTAGTACTAATGGAAGGAGAAAACGGAATTTAAAATCTCAAATGCATAAGTAAATTGTCTTCACCCTTTAAGCTACAAACTCCTTACAACTGTAAAACTTCTTAATGAATAAAAATGTTTTCACCCTTTAAGCTACAAACTCCCTTACGACTATAAAACTTATTAATGAGTAACTTTGAAACTTATGTTAATGGACAGCTATGAATCAATTAACAAGAAGGGCTTCCTAATAAGGATTTTTGGGTGTTAAAAACAACGTTTATTTTTTTACCTGAGCTCCTATACTTCATAGTCTCCCCTCATACAATACAAGGAAGATATATAGCTACAACTAAAGAGTTTACCGACAATGGGATAATGGGTGTTCATTATTGACAT
Source organism: Pyrus communis (assembly GCF_041283825.1). Classification (NCBI taxonomy): domain Eukaryota; kingdom Viridiplantae; phylum Streptophyta; class Magnoliopsida; order Rosales; family Rosaceae; genus Pyrus; species Pyrus communis. The sequence continues at coordinate 17,684,008 of NC_142566.1, read as the reverse complement.
GTTAAGATGGGGCACTTCCATCATCAGTGTTAATGTGTACAAAGTTGCAACCCAACTAAACCCTAATCCCTAAACCACAACACAGAAAGCTACCACTTCCAAGAAATCAGTTCAAGCACTTGATATGTATAACATTAGAGGTATTTGTCAGCTTGCCCCTTGAACTTGTACAAAGCTACCAATTATCCTCCTGAACTTTAATTTTAGCCGTTGACCCTCCTGAACTTTTATAATTAGCTAATTTATCCTTTAAACTTTAACTTTAGCCGAGTACCCCCTAAAATTTTATAAATAGCCAATTTTGCCCCTAGCTTTAGATTTTAAAATTTTCCATCCAATTTTCCATTCTTTTTGTGTGACAACCCGTCCCAAATTTTATTATTTTATAAATTTTATAATATGAATTTACAAAAATGCCCTAGAGGCGAAGGTTTTGACTTTCATAGATCAACGGGTTGTGAGACGTACTAAATATTCTTTTAGTATATTCCTGAAGTACTCGACGATATGAACGAGTAAGCGTAAGCAGAAGTGAATTTGGAATTAAGAACCGAAAGTATTTTGAAGAAATAATTATTCTATTTATATTATTTTAATATATGCAAAAAAAAAAAAAAGAGGATAATGGGTGTGTAAGTGAGTGTGTGTGTGTGTGTGTGTGTGTGAGGAAAAAACAGGGAAAAGAGCAAAGAGGAAGGAAAAAAAAAGGGGACGGACTGCCTAATGGCAGCAAAGGAGAGGAGAAAGTGGAGAGTTGCAAGAGGGAAAGGAGGAAGATGGGAGGAGGACCAATCAGAAAAGGAAGAAAGGAGGGAAGAGGAGAGGAAATGAGAAGCGGGGGATCGGGACCCGGTTTTTGGTGACCTGACCCGATCGGCGCCACACACACATTTTCGACGGGTTTTCACCTCGTTTTCCGGTGAATTACACCAAAAAACCACTTGGAAACCCCTCTATAACCTTCCCTCTTCCAATTATACCCCAGAAATCATAGATTTTAGCATGGAAATTCAGGAAACATCACACCGGTGGTTGCGACGGGTCTTGTGTCGATTCTCCCATTTCTGAAACAATTACTTCCAAATGACACCACAAATAGACTCCCCTCAACCTCAGGAACAAAGCCCAAACACTTGTGGAGGCGTCGGAGTGAGCATGGCGGAATTATGTAAAATTGAGGTGTTTCTCGGCAAAATTAGACTTGGCCACATGTATAAAGTTTACTCTGCTCATTGAGACTTACAATTTTGGTAATTTTGGTAATTTTTGGAAATAGTGAAATTTTCCGGCGAGGCGGGGCGGCCAACCGCCACCGACGGCGGCGCGTGGTCAGTGGGCCGCCAATGCTATTTTTAGGCTATATTAAATGTCTTGAATTCATTTTTGATATTTGAATGACGTAGGTTGATCATTGGAACCTAAATTCGGTATGATACGTTAATAGGTATTTATATGAATCGATGATCCGACCGTTAGATTGTCACCAAACTTTAATATGTTATAGTATGTAACATTTGAGTATCATGGAAACTTATGGATTGGAAATCTGATATGCGGATCTTCCCAAATTGGATTTGTAAGTTTATAAAGTAAATGTTAATCGCCACTTGATTTTGGACAATTGGCGAAGATCCGACCGTTGGATCGTAATGAAATTTTGGTATGTTATTCTAGAAGCATAATGTGAATCTTTGGAAGTTGTGGATTGGAAATCTGATATGCGAATCTGCCGGATCGACGGTTAACTTTTGGTCAATAGGTCTCAAACTATTTTAGAATGTCTTTGAGGATGTGTTTTATGTGAATTACATATTCTATTAATAAGAGTTCTGAGATATGATTCAATAATTGTTCTAGGCGCCAATCATTCAAGACGCCTTGATATGCGTGCTAGAGAATCATAGCATGGACTTCAGGTGAGTGGGTCTTTTCCTTTTATCATAGGCATATACTTAATAGTTCCATAAACGCTTTTAAATTGATTTATGCATGTCACCTACAATTAATGGATGTGAACTACGAATGGCTTGATCCCTGTTTAGGGTACGTAGGCAGTCTAACAAGACGTTAGATGCAGCCATACAATAAACGAGACTAAAGAATTGAGACAATAGCCTTGTTTGATGAATTGAATAGTGTGAAGGAGTTTGGTAGAAAATGCAAGATATAACCTTTGGTTTTGGTAGTTAAGTGTTGGTCATAAATTAAGATGTAAAGAATCAATAAATTGAAGTAAGGAAAGGTAAGTAATGATAATTAATCTAACTAGTGTCTAATTGGACTTATCAGCATTGATTACTCTCAAAAGTAAATAGTTCGGGAGTGAGATGCTACAGTTTATGCATTTCATGCCATTTGTATATATGTTTATATATCTGGAAGTATGATATAGTTGAATTTTAGATTTACATCATGGCATATTCATGTGTATATTACCTGAACCTAACCATTATGAATGCTTTAAGGTGCAAGCTTCAGGTGAGTACATGTTGATGATAGTGGTGGTAATGAGTATGATTGTGTTGAGATATATTATAGCTCATAAACCTGCACCCCGGTGTTAGTGCTCCCGCCCGTGGCCAGGGCACAGTCCTTCATGTGATGTTCACCTCCCGCACCTTACGCTCACCTTGGATCCAAGGTAGGTGCACAGTCTTGTCGTACAGACCACTTTAGGTGGTTCTGACTTGTAGATGACCTGCGATTATTCGCCCAGTCTTCACGTGATCGTAGCACTTTAGCGTACTTATTTACACCCAGTCCTGTCGTACATATCACTTTAGGTGGTTCTGACTCGTGTGCAGGTATACTTATTGAGCTATTGGTTAGCGTGTTATTAAGTTATTGGCTAGCATGATTGATGAGATATGTGATGAAATATGGATAAGTCGTACAGGTCACTATAGGTGACTCTGACTTATATGCTAGCCATGATTGTTGAGATATGGATAAGTCGTACAGGTCACTATAGGTGACTCCGACTTATATGCTAGCATTGATTGATATGATATATGTGTACAGTTGTACAGTTCATCATAGGTGATTCTGACTTGCATGCTGGTATCGTTTATTAAGCACATGATTATTTATATTGCTAATGAGATGCTGGATAGTGGTATACTTCTGGGTTTACTTTTAGTACACTTTTGATTTCATACTTTAACGTAGTATGATTTGTTGGAAACTATACATGTTTTACGACAAGGGGTTACTATCTTTGATAATAGAAATGATTTTGAAAATCCTTGTTTCGACCACTCACGTTTTCTATTGTTGCACCTCTCCAGGTTCTAATAACAAGTTCCGTATCGACGAGGACTTGTGGCACTCCCGATTCAGGTGGCTCCTTATGACAGTATAATCATTATCTTACCTTACTGTGTTTCTTTATGCTCTGTATCACGTGTGAAATGGGTTCATACCCACTCGTCGCGTATTTGTGTATATAGGCACTTTTAAGCTTAAATTTATTCCTTTTTTTTTTACACATTATCACATTCTATGGCTTCGTCACCTTCCAGGTGTCGACCAGCACAGCTCGACTCGAAATCCTAGTGGACTTTCTGGGTCGGGGTGTGTCATTTTGCCCCATTACAGTTGTCATGTGTTATCCGCGTGATCACACTGGATGAAAATTTTTAAAATATAGAGTCTGGAGGGGATTTGGCTATTTATAAAAGGTCAAAAGGTAATCAGCTAAAATTGAAGTTCAAGAAGAAAATTGGCTAATTATAAAAGTTAAGGAGGGTAAACAGCTAAAATTAAAATTCGGGAAAATTTGACAGCTCTGTACAAGTTTAGTGGACAAAACGACAAATATGCCATTATATTAACCCCTTGTTTGTGCGGGTTCATCTACTCGTGTTGTGTCACTCTTGGCATCAACATAAAGAAAATATAGAGTCATTGGTGGCAAATTATAGAAAAGAACTTAACATAGATTTAACTCGTCTATGACACAATTCTTTGGTAAGAAACTCGATTTACTTGTGGTGCAAGCAAACGTTCTAACAAACAATTACTTCGTAATCAATCTATTGGTCTAATCCAATAGTGGCATGCCTGAAAACAACAATCTCGTTTAAAAGAGCTTAAAGGATTGCTCAAGGCTTCCCCAAGACACCTTTAAACTAACATAGAGTTCGCACACTTGCAGGGAGAATTGTGGGCGCCAACATAATTTTGACACGCCCGATGGGACCCTTTAGATTCACTCTAGATACCATTTGATCAGATCTAGTTGGTTGTACAGTTTAAGGTATATGGTTTCAAATTAATGTCGAGGAGGATAAAGGTAGGAAATGTTGGTTGGCAATGAAGAACAATAACTCTCACTGCAGAGAGAAAACAAAATCTACAGTACTGTTAGTTCATACATTTTTGTCGTAGGACTCACATTGTAAGGTTGAGATCAATATATTTTTCTTTATTTCATCAACTGAAACCAATCATAATTTGGTTGAACCTTTTCAAATTCCATATATACTTAAAGCCTAACAATTAGTACCCGAAACGTGGACTAGCTTAAGAAACTACAACTAGTATATAAACAACATATATATGCGCACACACAGATAAGTTTAAAAAGGCCAAATCGTATAAATGGTACTCATGGTTAGAAGGTGCTTGGAAGATAACTCATGTGGTAAAAAATTAGGATTTAAACCCTGTGATGAACTCTATTAGGATTTATACCCAAAATTAAATTTTTTTTTGTTTCTCCGTTAGTAGCCTATATGTGAGTGAGGCTAAGATGGTCATTTCATCTCTTTCCCTTTCATCCCTTCCATAGTCTTTTGCTTCAGAACAATCAAACACTAGCTGTTTATCTTAGGAATTTGATAGATAAACATATATTGGGAGTTACCATGTGAATTAGAGAGCATTCATTTTTACCTTGTTGAGAAGAATTTGAAGTATAATTATGAGCAGAAGTTGGGAAATTTGGAAATTTTGGATTCTGGGTACCATTTTTGGACGGATTTGATCTTGCCTATTTCGAAAAATTTGCCTTTGAATGATGGTTTATGGTTTGAAATCCATAATTCGACCAATACACAGTTGAAGGAAATTGTGATTTTGGAAATAGTAGCTTGCCCCTTGTTATTTCATTGGCTTTCGATGTCAATGGTTTAAATGGCACATATTTTACAAGGTGCGCATGTATGTGTCATCAACTGGATAGGTGAAGTCCTCTTATGAGAACTCACAACTGATGCGATTCAAAAATTATATTATAGTAATACAATGGTCATGAGGAATGATTGTGCTTCTTCTAGAATGAGCAGTTCAATCAAAGAACAGGGAGCAACTATGAAAGGGATGAAATAATCATCTTAACCTCACACGTGAGGCTCACATGCAGTTACTAACGGAGGAATGGCAAAAATTTCAGTTTTGGGCATAAATCTTAACAGACTTTACCACAAGAGTTTAGATCTAAATTTTTTACCACATAGGCTATCTTTTGAATAGCCTGCGACCATGGGGACCATTTATCCGATTTGGCCAAAAAAAAAGGGATTGCAAAGGTTCCCAAATGATAAATGGAAATGCAATACACAAATGGGTTATCTAGTTATTTACAAGTTAATGGTTAACTAATGGGCCGTTTGATAACCATTTTATTTTCGGTTTTCACCTTGTTGAAAACTGAAAACTAAAATCTTGTTTTGTAACGTCTTTCTGACACACCCAGACCTGGAATGTCCACTTGGACTCCAAATCGAGTTGTGCTTGCCGACACTAGGAAGGTGACGAAACCATAAAGTGTAGTGATGTGAAAAATGTGAATAAATTTAAACCTATAAATGACTAAATGCAAGAGTGCACATGTGAGTGGGATTGAACCCATTTCACACGTGATGTCAGAGCATAAGCATAGTATAGTAAAAGTAGAAGAAGAATTATATCATCGAAAGTATTCTCCTATAACAACATTTGCCAAGAATCCTTGTTAACACGAATGCTCCACCACTAAAACCTGGAGGGGCGAAAAATAAGGATGAGTGGGCCTAAAAATAAAGCTTTGTAAAACATTTTCGAAAACGTAATAATCCCTTGCCGTAAAACTAGTTTCCTAAAATAGCATACTACGTATAGTATGAAAACACTTACCGTAAACAGTAAGATCACAAGAATGTAATAATTCACAATATTTAGCATATAAAACACATGAAAACTGGTAATCACAATAACTCAAATAAATGAACATATTATATCTGGTGCACATCGACATATGCTGACACACGAGATCATGCAGAGATATTCTGACATGAACATGACTAGGTGTAATATGATTTACACTCTAATACTACGATCAAGTGAAGATTGGTGCTAAGCGCATCACATATGAGTCATAATTCCCTATAACAATCTAGGATTAGGCTGGCACCTACCATGGATCCAAGATGAGCGTATCGGTGCAATGTGAACATACACGTGAAGGTTGGCCCTGCCTTGGCTCGGGCGAGTACAAATGCCAGTTAAGCACACGATGAGCAGATAACGTAAATATGATCATGCAACAGTAAATTGATCATTCTAGTTAACATAATACTATTCATGGCCGTAAATATAATTAAGGCATCCCGTAGGATTTATAATGATCTCATAATTCTCATCATTATGAATTTTCTCATAAATGTTAATTTAATTATGGCATCATATAGAAAATTTATTATTAAATATATATATATATATATATATATATATGAAAACTAAATAAATATATATACTACACAAAGGAAAAGACTCGCAGACAAATACTTGTGAGATCACATCTGTTTGAGCTAAGAAAGACGGAGCCTCCGATAGTAATCCTATCTAAGCATAATATTGGATCTCATTAGTAGAACTCAATTAAAATGTTTAAATTTTGAAAAACTGACGGCGGATTTGAAATCACGGCATCGAAATACACTAAAAATAGTCCCAGGCAAATTTTCTAAAAAGTTAACGGGAAAGTCAACGATCAACCAAAAAGTCAACTAAGCCGCCCAAGTGGTTAACTATGTTAAAACCTTGGAATTTCACTAAATGGATGCCAAAAATGAAATCAAGGCATCTATAAAGTCTAGTCTTAAGTGTTTGGCTTTCCTTGTCAAATATTGTATTTGTGTACCACATGCTCAATTTAGTTTTAGACTATATTCTTTGATTATGGGATGCTGCTACTATGATTAGATGTTCAAAGTCATGGTTCACCTACTTCAAAAGGTTTGTTCATGCATGTGCATTTCATATCTTTATTTGTGTTTCATTCTGTCTAGTTTAATTGTCTAGTCGGTTTTGCACGTTGACTTCTAGCTATCTAGGCACACAAATTAAGACAGCCCACAAGGGCTGACTGACACCTTTCTGCTGGTAGTCAGCTTCTGGTCGTTGATCTGCTTATATTTCTTTTGCAGTCCACATGTAATACCCTGAAGAAAAAAAAAAAATTAAGTATATCAATTTGATATTCATAATTATGAATATGTGGGGAATATCGAAAATAAATCTATTTATGGTTATGAAATTTTAATTGAGAAATTTTTTAAGTTTGTTACCGGAAATTATTATAATTTACGTCGTAAAATTTATCGATAAGTGAAAAAGATGAAAATGCCCCTAGTTGGTTTAACGTAATTATGCGAGGATGTATTTTATCCTCATCTATATTTTATCATATCTCTTGATATTTTCGAATAGAGGATGACCCTACGAGTGTGTAGGCATAAACCGTTCGACAAACGAAGTTATAACGAATGAGTTATTAACGTTTAAAATTAAGGACATTTTGGTAATTTCTCTTCAATCTAGAAGGCTCCAGATTTTATGGAGCAATGAGTTGTGCCACGTTTGTGTCTGGAATGAGAAGGAGGAGAAAACAGAGAAAGGAAGGAGAAGAAAGAGGAGAGGAACTCGGACCCTCTTCGACCCGCCGACACGACCCGACTCCATCTCTCTATTCCGATCACCGTTAACAACAGGGCCGGTGTCAAATTACTCTTCACTTCGAACCTAGTCGAGCCCTCACCTTAATTTCCCATGTGGATTACCATATTTGACAAATAAAGCCCGAGAAACATGAAGACTCGCTGAAACCCTAAAGCTGTCACATTTCTTTCCGACAATAATCACAGTGGCACACCACTAGGGTGTGGTAGCTCTTCCTTTCAGGAGTAAAACCCGAGAAGAATCTTAGTCATCGGACCTCCAACAAGGGAACAGCGAGGTTCTCTAATTTTCGGCCACAAGGTCTTTTCAAGGCAGTTTCAGGCTACTTCCCGGTCGAATTTGACTTTGGCTCAGGTATGAACGTTGTTCCTCTCATTGAACTTTACTTACCTGTGAAGTTTGGTAATTTTTCGAGTTCGTCAAAAAATTAGGTTTTTGTTTGTTGGAAACCGCCACGTGCGGCGGCACGTGGCCAATGGGCCGATGCTACCATTTTGTGCAAATTTTGATATTCTAAATACGAATTTTGTATCCATTTGATATGTTTCAATTATTAAAACTAAAGTTGGATATTTCACTTATTTGAATATAATCATAAATGGATTAAAAATGGATTGTGAACTACGATGGGCTTGATCCCTCCGAAGGGTACGTAGGCAGTCTAATAAGAAGTTAAATGCAGCCATAAAATAAACGAGATTAAATTTTAGTGGAAAATCGTCAAAGAAAGAAATGTTAGAATGGTTATTAACATCTAAGGGTAACTATGACATTTTTTAGCCTACCACTAAATGTAAATTCCACAATAAATTGGCAGGGCAGGGCATTACACCATAAGTGTCCTTGGGACAAGTTAATTGGTGAAAATTCTGATTTCCTTGGGTAATTTGTTCTCTAGGGTTTTAGTTATAACCTAGGGGTTTAAAATTTATTTTAGAAAGAGATTGAGTGCCTTCAAAGCTTTAAGCTTGCCTCTTTTTCATTTATAGGACCCTAGTTGCCAAACCTTCTTCATGCATTAAACACCCAATCATTGCATATTAGGGTTGCATTGTTTTAAGGTTTTTCATTAATTTCTTGGTTTGGTTTTAAGCTTTAAATCCATTTTTAGACCAAGCTTTTGGATTCAAGTTAGATTGTTCCTTCAATTGTTTAACTAAAGAATCTAACTAGTCGTTTGAATCCAGATTTTATATGCATATCATAACATCATATCATTTCGTGATTCAAGTTGATATCGGTGCCACAAGGTGAAGAGCTCAAGATGAGCTGCCACTTAATGAAGATCGAAGGAGTTCATCTTGTGTAAAGCAAGGTTGCATAAAGGTAAAGCTGCTTCGTAGATAGGGATCTAGGAATTGAGCTTGTGTGGTCTTCGTATGAATCTTGTTTACACTAGTAGATTAGACTCAGTGGAGAGTCCCTGATTTTTTAACCCAGAGGTGGGTTTTTCCGGCCAAAAACATCTCGTGCAATTTATCACTTTTTAAGTTTACTTATCTTACTATTTGCTTGTGATATGTGTTCATCATTATTGCAAATAGATAATTTCGTGCAACTAAGATTGTCAGAGTTAAAATATGCACTGAACTGGATCTTAGTAACTAGGAACACTTGAGTAAACTGAGCCTTGAATTGACTACTTGCACTGTGAGTAAACTAACATATATGATCTTAGTTGTTGAGTGTTGCTAACTAGTCAGACAAGCACGTATATAGATTTTAAATTGTAAGTTATTAGGAGAGAAAATCTGATAAACCAATTTACTAAAATACCCTCAAGTTTCGTAATTCCGTAAAATCTTCATCGAAACTCCAATTTCAATTCCGCTTACAGCCACGCTTCATAACATTGAGTACTATAAGGATGCGCTAAAAGAATGTTTCGTATGTCTCGCTATACACTGGTCAACCAACGTCAATATCCTCGCCTCTATGGGCATTTTGGTCAATTCACACCTTTAAAATTATAAAAATCATAAAATTAGGGACGGATTATTACACTTTTAGTTTTCAATTTTAAAAAAAATGAAAACTAAAAACCACAAACTGAAACTTTCTTGGGTTTTCAAATTTGGCCTTTAAAAAAAAAAAAAAACAAAAAAAAAGAAGAAGAACAACTTGTGGCAAGCCACGGTTATCCACCCCTTTCAGGGGCTAAGAAGATTCACAGAGGCATTTCAGCCTTCTCCTGGCCACAAGTCTGGCTTCCACACTAGCAACGGGTTTCGAACCCAAGGCCTCCAATTTTCAAATTTGGCGTTAAGTTTTCATTTAAAAAAAAAAAAAAAAAACTAAAAATAGTTACTAAACAGGATTTCACTTTTTAGTTTTAAAAAAAGTGAAGAGTGAAAACCAAAACCAAAAACTGAAAATTAAATATGAAATGGTCTAATAAGATAGTTTGCCTGATTACTCCATGTCCAAAACACAAAAGACAAATACTTGGCTTCACAAAATTGTGGAGGAACTCCTCTTAAAATAGTTTGTCGCAATTCTTAAAAGTTCGTTCATCCAGTTAATGTAGCAAATAGATAGATTCATAATACTTTTATGGTTATGACTGTTTTTATACAGTTCTATAACTAAATAGTCTTATATTTTATTTATTTTTTAATAGACGATTATAAACCAAAGGTTTCTTGAATCACCCATTAACTACTTTTGCGTAGAGATTTCTTGGGCAATGGGTACATTCATTTCAAAGTTTCTGTAATATTCATACTGTAAACACGAAAAATTCCTGAAACAAGAAACAAGAATACCGTGTACAAAATATATTTTTGTGTTTAATGATTTTGGGGTTACAATCTCTTTGTAATTTGATCCTCTTATTCTATCTTCGTAGGGTGTGGGTTTGTGGATAAGTTGTTGATCCAAAAGGCCGTCGGGGCTTGATCTAAGGATGAACAGTTGATGAATGGATCTTCAAGGGGCTTTGGGCTTGATCTTGAAGAATGGGTGTATGAGTTTGTTGAGGTTGTTGATCCAAAGGGCCGTTGGGGCTTGATCTTAGGATGAACGATGAACACTTTCTTCAAGGGCCGTCGGGGCTTGATCTTAGGATGAACGATGAACACTTTCTTCAAGGGCCGTCGGGGCTTGATCTTGAATAATGGTTGTGTGGATTTCTTCAAGGGCTTTTAGGCTTGATCTTGAATGAACGGATGATGAACGATGAACACTTTCTTCAAGGGCCGTCGGGGCTTGATCTTGAATAATGGTTGTGTGGATTTCTTCAAGGGCTTTTGGGCTTGATCTTGAAGGTTGATGGATGAACGGATCTTCAAGGCTTTTGGGCTTAATCTTGAAGAACGATTGGATGTGTGAATTTGTTGAGGTTGTTGATCCAAAGGGCCGTTGGGGCTTGATCTTAGGATGAACGGATGATGAATGATGAACACTTTCTTCAAGGGGCCGTCGAGGCTTGATCTTGAGTCAGTGGAAGTTCTTCAAGGGCCGTTGGGGCTTGACCTTGAAGGAGGATTTGACGAAGAACGAAGAGTGTTTTCTTGATCCTTCGGGATTTGCTTGAGAGCTTTAGAGTTTCAAGGCTTCAAGGTTTTGGTGTGATGTAAATTCCCTTCTTTTTTTCTCCCCTCCTTCTCCTTCTCCTTCTCCTTCTCCTTCGAAATGAATGCCTTGGCCTCCTATTTATAGAATTCCAAAACTTGATTTTTGGATTTAAATAATCAGATGAAATAAATCATTTCTGCCAGATATTGACACGTGTCCTATTTGATGACCTTTCCAATTTATTTCGATTTTTCGTTGAGTCACACGCTACATGTAAAATTTATGTGACACGTGAGCGTTGAAATTTTAATTATTGGTTAACATTCATTTCACCGAAATTTCGATGTCTACACATACTAGCAAGAAAGTTAAAACCACAAAAAAGTGAAATGAAAAATTTAACATAATGTACTTTGCAGAAAAAGAAGAGGAAGATTAATCTGTAGGTTACTGCAGACCACAGAAGATTATAACCACAAATGCATGGTTCAAAATTATTCCAAATATGACACAAACCCCACGTTAATTAAAATTTAAGCTCTCAACTACTAAGTAAAAATTAGTTGTAAAACATGACCATTAACTAATTTATAAGCTAGCTACTAGCCAAAGAGATCAAATAACAGACCAAAAAAGAAGAAGAAACAAAAGAGAGATTCTATATTAATTAACTGGTCAGATCATTTTCTTGAGAAATTTCAACATGTGAATTTCAAGCAGGTATCCAAGCAGTGGCAAACACAACATTGTGCCCTTTCCATGTAAGTACAACATCTTCTTCTTCTCTCTTCAATCCCCAACCAGCTGCATGTTCATCAAGCATGGCCTTCACTTCCGAAACCGCATCTTCCCCGAACAAAACGCTTCGAAAGTTGGCGTTTCGCATCCGCTGCACCCACCTGCATTTCGGCTCCGGCCTCTCCACCCTCTGAAACCCTTCGTAGGCTATCACGTTCTCAATCTTCCAACACACATCCGCCTCATACCACTGCCTCTGCTTGCTTCCCCGGGGCAAAAACGTGTCCACGGTGTCGTAAGGTATCCACAGGTAGTTGAAGGCTGACCTCAATCTACACACTAGATTATTCGATGTCAAATCCGCATCTTCGTCTACTAAAACCACAATCGTTGGGTCCAAACCCCGAAGCGCTTTCAGAAACATTGTCCTTAGCGATGGAGTAGTGCTCGAAGAGGACAATGCTACATCGAAAGCATAAGAGCTAGTCGAACGACTACAGCTTGGATTCGGATTGATTAACGGAAGTGTTGATGTCTCTTCAGGAATGTAGTGAAGCATCATGTGACAGTTCACGACAAGCGCCTCACCACTCTCCGCATATACTAAATTTTGCACGCGGAGTTGTTGAATTAGGTTGGCAAACCCGTCGGTGTAACTTGACGGGATGACCCTAAACTCTAAAATTATATTTCTGGACCTGGCGAAATTAACCAACTTGAAACCTAGTTCCTCGTACGAGAGGTCCAGCATTGGAGGGATGTCCTCCGTGGTACCTGCCACAGTGAGCTTCAGCAACGGAGGACTTACATTACCGTCCTGACGACTGGCAATGGCGTCGACGAGAGTTGGGATTTGCATGCAATGCGTCAAGCTCAGGTCAACAATGTGAACCACAGAATACCCTTCAACAGCTTCTAGAATTGCTGCATTTGCGGCGGTGAATCCAAACCTGTGCCACGGGGTCAAGTCGATGAAGGAGGCGAGCTCAATGACGGAGAACTTGTGAGTGTGTATTGTGAAGTTGGCTTGGGAGTTGGCCATGGCTGCGAGGACCTTGCAGCTTCCGATTCGGGCTGCGCGAGCTATGAGGGCACGGAGAAACGCACAGGTGAGGCGCTGGTTGGAATCGCCGTCTTGTGGGGCGATATTGTTGAGGACCCAGAGGATCTGCTGGGTGAGGGTGGCGTCGTTGGTTTCGATGGCGTTGGCACAGTGGACAAGCAGCTGCTCCATGCAGTTAGCATCGCCGAAGTTTGTTCCGAGGGACTTTGGGGTCGGGAAGCCGGGCCACGGGCGCGTACGGTGGGTTTCGTTTTTGTTCATCATTTGGAGGTTATTGGAATAGGGTGCGGGGATAATTTGGTGCAAGGACGTTGGTGGTGGTGTCTCAGTAAATTGCATCATTGGGAGAGAAAAGAGAAGGGAAGACAATATAGAAAAAAAAAAGGTTGAAAATTTGTTGCTTTAAAAGAAAAGATGGAATTACTGAGAGGAGTTCAGAAGGAAAGAGACCAGACTGGTAGTGGGTAGATTTAGCATGGGGAAACTTAAAATTTTTAGTAGGGTTGGGAGAATTGTTCTGCAAATATTATGAATGGCAACAAAATAGAGAGTTCAGCTTTTTTTTTTTTTTTTTTTTTTTTCTGAATGGAGGGAAAATTAATAATTATATATATAATTTATGGTTCTTGACATGGGGGGAGGAAAAGAGACTGATCAGGAGGAGTGAACTCGCATCCCCAAAAATGAAATGGAAAAAAAGTGTAATTGGAAGTCAAAATTGGGGGAAAAGAGACTGAACCTAACAGTACTCAGGCTTTTTTCTTCTGCTGTACAATCAGAAAAGAGGTGGATGGATAGATATAAATCAGAAAAAAGGCAGGTAGAGCAATAAGGCGATAGAAGCAGTTCTGATTCAACAAACCTTTTCAAGCTACAAAAGGGTCCAACCCCTTTTCATATGGCCTTTTTGCTGATTTTTCTTGATCAGGTAAGACAGATAGAAGGCTAGCTGATATATCATATAAAAGGGGAGAGAGAGAGAGAGAGAGAGAGAGAGAGACAGCGGGTGTGGTGTGGTTTTAGTGTGTGAGTTGCGTTTTGGTGGCATGTGAAGTTAGCCGGCCAGGGGATTGTTTGTATGCGGAAGTTGAGATTTTGTCATTGAATGAGGGATGGGGATACTAATCTTTTGGTTCAAAGTTCATCAGTACTTTTTACCAATTGATCACGCGCCACCATATATCATATGATCATATCACGCATATCATGAACAAATCATTTTATCAGAGCAGTTTTTTTTTTTGGTTGATATGAATCATTCCTTTCTGAACAGTAGTGGCGTTTTGGCGCAATTGTTTTTAGTAAAAAGTACGTTTCATTTTACTAATAGTTTCAGAAAAGTATTGTATTATTTAGATATTTTGGTTAAAAAAAAAAAAAAAACTTTTTACATGCAAAAAGTCAAATATTTATTGTCTAAATACTCAAATATGCAGAGAAAATTTATTTCAGACTATAAGACCTATTCCAACTTTGAGTAAAACTTAAATTTTAGGTTCTAAATTTAGCCCAACTTGCTCCAACTCTTGGGGCAAATATGAGTTTTAACCGAAAACTCATTTATGGGGCAAATTTAGCATAGGATTCCCCCTCGGGTTAATGAGGCTGACCCACTATATATGTGTACTTTTTTTAGTTTTATATTTACAAATTCATTGAATCCAATAACTAAAATCAAATATGATCAAATCCAACATTAAAAAAAAATAAAAAATAAAAATAAATCTAACGGTTCAAATTTAAATCCAACGGCTAAAGTAATTTAAAAAAAAAATCTTTTATGTGTTTCGTATTCTTTCATAGCGTTTCACGAGTTTCATAATGTCAGTTTAGTGATTTTTTGACACACCCCGATCGAGATCAGGGCGTGCTGGCCGTCACACGAAGGTAACGTAACCATGTGCACGTGCGGAAGCTAATAAAGTAGTAATATAAAAAGTACGAATAGTTAAAACTAGCATACAAAGTACTAAAACAAGTGCTAGCGTAAGTGAGATGCTAAGTTCAGAGCAAGTCTACAACAGTCCAAAAGAAAAGATGCGACAATAGTACACCCGAATATGACCCTACGCTAGTGAGTGTCTGTCAGAAATGCCGGAAAAGCCCTCTGGGAAACCACCGAAACTGCTAAGCAACTAGAACCTGGAGGGGCGCAAAACAAAAGCGTGAATGGGCAAAAACAAAGCTTTTCGAAAACCATTTAGAAAAATACATTCTAACCCCTCGCCGTAAAACCTGTATACTTCCCAGAAAATAAATATACGTATAGTATATATGCCAAACATGCACAATAATATTCCATGCCGAAATCTCATAATGATAAGCAAGTGCTCAGGTATAATCATATCAATAACATGTAATCTGGCAGCCGAAGTCACCTAACGTGACCTGTACGGCTGCATCTAGAACTCAAATCTCAAACTCAATAACTGAACCTGCCCACGAGTCGGAACCACCTAAAGTGGTCTGTACGACAGGCCTGGGTGTAACATATATATACGCTCTAGTGCTACGATCACGTTAAGGCTGGGCGAATAATCGCGGGTCACCTACGAGTCGGAACCACCTAAAGTGGTCTGTACGACAGGATTGTGCACCTAACTTGGATCCAAGCTGAGCGTGTGGTGCGGGAGGTGAACATCACGTGAAGGACTGTGCCCTACTCTGGGCGGGAGCACTAACACCGGGGGTGCAGGTTATGAGCTCTCTAAGTATCTCGAATCGCTACTGAATGTAAATATGAATAACACTTACCTGGCACTTACCTGTGCGTCCACAGCACCCAATATGCATATGTATATGTATACTACTACTAATGTATGCAATGATGCATAAACAATAATAATATGGTGCATGGCATAAAACAATTAACCCTTTTCAAGCAATTTCTGGGAAAATAAATGTATATAGGTATATACGGAAAACCAAAAGCCCACTCACTGGTATGTGGAAGGGTCGTAGCCCCCCTGCCTCGAGTGACCACGCTCGTCCTCGGGATACGTATCACCTATATGCGAAACAACTATAAAAACGTTAATTTTAAAGCACATAACCAACTTCTCGTAATAACTTCTCATACATTGCTCAAATTGGACAAATGAATATACCAACGCGCTCTACACAACCTCAGGATCACACCCAAATTATCTGGCACGCTGACGGCGTCAACTGACGCCGTTAGGAATATTCCGTCAGACTTGACGGAATATTCCGTCTCCTTCTCCAGCGAACCTCCGGCGCCGGAAAACTGGAAAAACTTCAAACCGTGTTTTCTCTCTCATTTTTCAACCATTTTTCACGATTCTAACACCAATTTGAAGCCTAGAACTAGGAGAACAACAATATACCATTTTTAAAGGTCAAAACCCACAAGATCATACATGTCCACACAATCCCAAAACCGGCCAACTTCGACCACGGTGCTCCCAACGTCAAAACTCTTCCAACGAAGCACTCCGAGGCTCCTGGGGACTCCACCAAGCCAGCTGTGAGCTTAAAAATCCCAAAAACTTACTAAAACACGTTTGCATGAATAGAACCCCAAACGGAGCTCCTCGAATCGACGTGAAAACGTTATAGTTCTCACCTGAAAATGGTATGGTTGCACTCGCACGAGCCTCACGAGTTCGAAAATGTAATTGGTTCCTTCGATCTGTGAAGATTTGAATGGTTTTGAGTTTGTGTCCGTACAGTTTCAATGGAGATGGGAAGGAAGGGAGCACGGGAGAGAGACAGGGAACTGGACAGAGAGAAGTGGAGTGTGTGGGAGTGTGTGTATGGTTCCAAACATGCCAACAAGTCTCACAACGACGATTAAACGTAAAAGAAACGGACTAGGGGTAAAAGGGTCATTTCACACGTACGTTTTAGATAATTTCGGGACGGGATGTCACATTTTTCAATATCTATCGAAATCTAAATATTTTTACGTTAAAATGTTCATAAAATTAAATTAGAATAATCTACATATTTTATTAAAAAGGTTATTTTAAGAACAAAATCATCCTAAATTCATTCTTTAATAATCTCGAGCTAAAAATTTAACCCAAAATGGTTGGAAGAGAAAAACTGTTTCTGGGTTAAAACCTAAATTTTGTGGGTTAAAAATTTTAAATTTTAACCCAAAGGTTGGAGATGGTCTAAAGACACAAAGTGGATGTTTGGTAAGCTTCAAAATATAACTTAGGTTGTCACTTGCACACACATCGTTGATCAATCGACTTTGTGTTTGGCATAAGGTGGAGTATGTTATTGCACTGCAATTGTTGGAATTCTTATCCGAAACATAATCAATAACGTGTCATCCGAAACAAGAAACTTTGAGGAAAAAAGTGATAAGAATTGGATTGTATCTTAGAGTTTCGAAGGTCAAATACATTGGATTTTCGAGCTAGAACTAATCACTTAACAATGAAATAAATAGGATCTAATGACTAACAATAGGCCTTTTTTCCTTCTTTTTTGTGTGTGTATACTTCTTGATGCATATCTTGATTAGGGATGGACAAAGGAGGATAGGTAATGACGGTTATTTACCCATAACAATTTAAGTTATTACCCACATAACCGTTTACTTGTTAGGTAATTGCATAAACAGGTATACTCATACCCCCTAAGTGTTTATAATTGGTTAATCGTACTTATATCCACATACCCATTTAACTATAATAGCATACCCGTTTGACCGTTTACCCATTTACCCAATTTTTTTTGCCGTTTACCCCGTTTCTTTAACACATTGAAAGTGAAAAAAAGTGTCATAATTTTCTTTTTCTTTGATAATTGAATGCTATTATAGGTGAAGAAAATTGAAGCTCCACCACCATAAAACCAATTGGCAACAAGGGGAGTAGCCCAACCTCTTATAAGCGCTTGCAAAGTTTTTCCTTTCACATGTGTCGAATTTTCAAGCCAAACAAGTACGTGGACAACATGAATTGGGTGACATGGGTTGGGTTTCACATGTGGGCCAATCTGCTCTAGTATCATGAAAAAAGTTCGAGTTCCACCATAAAACCAATTGGCAATATGGGGAGTAACCCAACCTCTTGTAAGCACTTATAAGGTTTCTCTTTTCACCAGTGTAGAACTCTTTTACCTTCACATTCTCACAATAGATACATTAACACGTATTTCTCTATTCAAATCCTTTAAATCCTCATACCACTACAAAAATTGAAATAATAGTATACAGATAATATTTTTAGTTGCACTAGGGGAGAGAGATATTTGTTTTTCCTTTCCTTATAGTGGATGCGATTTAAATTTCTCTACAAATTTAAGTTAAAGGCCACAACGGTCTAGGAATATTTTTATTCGTTGTAACTTCCTAGTTCTTTTAGACAATTTAAATAAATATATATCGCGATGTTTGTTAACAAGTAAAAAAGCCCTAAAAAGGAGGAGTTATTTAAACCGAGCGAAATTTCTTCGTGCCGCAATAGCAGACCTCTCGGACGAGAAATTTTTTATTGTGACGGAAACACAAGTGATATATTACGTGTTTTTATGTAGATGGTAGGAAATTTTATTTTTCAAGTTATTAACATTTTAACACACATATCTCACCACTTGTATAATGACACGTGGTGTATCAACTCGTGTGCCGGTCACACATCTCTCCTCTCGGACGAATTAAGACCCCTCAACTACTCTTTGTGGCGTTTCAAAACCCTAAAACTCGCCATCCCAAGGGCTCCGAACTCTTCTCCCTATTAACCTCTCACTAAGCTTAGTTCTTCTGCAGCTCACTCATGGCTTGGAATTAATAGCAGAAAAAAGGTAATTATTGAGAAAAAATTTTAACTCATGATCGACCAATGAAATAAGAAGTCATATGATCTCATGATACTGGGAAATTAAATATTTATATGATTTAAATGAACTAAAATGTTAAAACAAAGAAATCAATAGAAATCATGAGCGAAATTAACTCATTATATTGGGAAGGGTCTCAGTTGTCCACTCGTCAAACAGTTCTTAGGGTTTTCAATTTTGTTTTTATAAATTTTACAGATAATACAAATTGTTAAATGGGTACCCTTTTGTACTTGCACGTAATATCTGTGTTCACCCATATATATTTCATGGACAAAAAATTATACTCATAACCGTTTATTTATTTAAATAATTACACATAACCGTACCCGTTAAGTATAATTGGACGAGTAACCGTGGTTACCCATACCCACGGGTATTTTGCCCATCCTTAAATCTTGATAGAGGCACAATGTAAAAATTAAATTGATTTATAATAGTAAAAATAATGTTTTTGTACCAAAACATAACAAATTTTAATTGCATCTTCATATAATTTTAATTGGTTGTTTGTCCACATAGTACAAATTTGACATCTCATCAGTAAAAATGTGAGACCCACAGCTAATGCGTCATAATTTAATGGACAAATTAACAGATTGAGTACAGAAAGTCTCACATTGCAGTGAATTCATAAGTTAATATATGACACTGCAACGTTTAAAAGATGAGGTATGATTTTGTTATGCGATCCAATTTAAGATGGTAAAATGTAATTTATCCCCCTTTTTTAAGTCGCATCATATATTAGAAGAGTAATCCTACACTTAACACATTTTTCTTATCACATTTGTACCATCTTTGTAATAGAGGTAGAGCCCACCAATACATATGAGTTTCATCTTTATTAAAGATATTGTCCAAGTATAGTATGAAAAATATGATAAAAGCAGCATTTTTTATATTAGAATGTGAAGGAGAAACCACTTAGTTTGTGCATGCATCACTTTCCTTTCAGGTGAACTTCATTATTACAATGTTCCTATATAGCAATAGTTACACATGTATGCAACAGCAACAGATGTTGTACTGAAATATTTATGAAAATGAATTTGGAAAAAATTCATGGTCCAAAAGAATAAAATCGACATGTATATGAAGATGGATCTAGCTAGTTCGTTGGTCATCTTTATTTTGGAGAGTGAGAGAAAGAAATCATATGAAATACCTCATTGTCGTCGACAATGACCATTCCTTTGTCGCATCGATGCATGTAAAGTTTGGTGGTTAAGACTACTCACTTTCTGTCTCTCTCCATATTATGACGTTAAGAGGATAAGAAAATAATGAAACTTTTAGATGCAAAAACTAGTAAATTATATGATTATTTTGTCAATCTTCTGATGGATTTAATATTTAATGACGCGCATGATCATATTTATCCAATTTTTAAACCGATCCAGTATATACAACCAAAACTATAAGGTCGTGAAGATGTATGGTCGTATTAGACAAGTAATTCAAATACGTAGTACACCATAGTTTGAGTTGTTAGGTAAGTGAAATGATCTAACGGGTACACATAAGAGTCCTTATTATACAACGAATCCATTATAGTGTCTTTTAGACACCACATTCCAATCGTCTGAAGACTTGAAAAGAAGTATTTCTCCTTACCAATTTCACACACATGTATAACTGTGATTAATGTGTGCTAGAACCAAATTTTCACACTTCGTATACGATTAAGCATAAAAAATCTAGGCACCGATGTGGTAGCTTAAAGACTCTCTAACAATCAAGTTGGTAAGTTAGTACTAGAATTCAGGCAGCATGCTTAAGAGTGATTGTGTGCGATAACTTTAGAGAGAACCTTAATGAGTCTATGTGTATTTTTAAGGATAGTAATCATTGATTAACGAAGATAATCCTAGAGGAAATCTACGAAGAGATTTCCTCCTCTTACTATTGTGATTACTTAAGGCGCACGCCAATTTCATCAAATCAAGAATGAATGAAAATTGAGATGTGTTTCTAATTGCGGTTTAGTTATATCCCCCTCGAGGAAACATATCCCATTTTCCAATCTGGTGCACCTAGAAATTACTTGTTCAGATGGCTTAGTCCGGTGTGCCTGGTTCAGCTGTTACTACACAATTCGGAGCTTGCTGGCCATTCCGGCCACTTCAAGTGCACATGTCAGGAACCAAAACTCATGGTCCCGAAGTGTAGACAAAGAAATGATTCCTTAAGTGTGATTGGTACCTTAAATATTTTTGTAGTACCAATAAAGAAATGGAAATTTGAACTTGAAAAAACTTTGCCGTTAAAACAAAGGAAAACAACCAATCTAAGGGCTAGTTAGTAAATTGGACAATTGTTGAACTAGTGCAGCAAAAAATAGAAGATAGTACTCGAGCACATCTAAATCTTGCCCAACACAAACCAATAAATTCAATCTAATATATTTAGTCTTTAATACTATATACCTTAAATTGCAAGTGTACGCTATACAAATGGGGATGATTTGTGCTAATAGCCACCTTTGTTTTTGTCATGTCCTCACTAATTATAATAAATCAATATTGTCATTTGTCACCACACAAATTAAGACAGAGTTGATTAAGGCCATGCATGAAAGAAACATAAGCTTTCCACCCCTCATTTTATCACTACTTGTGTCTCCTTCCACGGTCATCTTCCCCATCGTATAGATTAAGGAATTCTCTAATATTCTTATTCTTAATCAAACTCTTCTTTTTATACAAGTGATTCCATTTTTGTCAGCCATATATATACTCTGCCCCACTCGATGCTCTCTGGGGAATACATATATATTTTTCAACATTCTCCATCTTCTCTCTCTCTCTCTCTCTCTCTCTCTCTCTCTCTCTCTCTCTGGATTGCATATTTTGCAATTTGCACAAACAAACTGGTGGGATCTTATCCACCAGGACCAGTTATGGATACTCACTGGTAATTTGAATGTAAAACATCTTGCATGTGAAGGGGTTAGGGTCCAGGGTCCATCGTGCATCTCATACCTGGCCTTGTTTTGCCTGCAATATGCACATGTGATATACAACTCTCTTTTGTTTTCTTATTCAAGGATTTGTCACTGCTATTCCTTCTAACCCTAGGCCCACCTTAAATAGACTACTCAACCTTTACAACCACAAAGAAATCACTCACAGCTAGCTCAAAATGTACACCACGTAATTTACCTATTTCCTTTTTCTCTTGAGATTTTATGTTCTATTTTGTTAGGGGTGTGCTATCCACACACCCCCTTTTTACTTCTCACACACCCCTTGTTCATTTCTGTTATTTGATCTTCTTCAATTCATCCGATTTGAAGATTGAAAATTAGAAGGGTGTGTGAGAAGTAAAAAGGGGTGTGGATATCACACCCCTTCTTTTATAGGTAACAAGAAAAAACCCTACAGCTGATAGATCAGTTCACTTCCTCATCGAGTAAAAACCTACACCTCTACATTTCTTATCAAGTATAAACCTTAATATAAGTAAGTCTCATCTCTATCAAAGATATGATACAATATTGTCTCCTTAGCACTTTTCTCTATAAGACATCAAGCATTAAAATTAAATATTAGTGTGCCATTTTGTTTTTCTACTTCGCATATATTATCCCTATATCCTCATGTTCATTACAAGCGCTAACTATTGATGCACATACTAATTTATTCACTCGTTAACATATAATAACGTGGAATTAACAAGTAAAAAGTCATGCAACTATGAACAAGTAAAACGAAAAATACATAGTTTATATCTAATAATCTATACACAATTACACATACATACATCCACTTTAGATGCAAACATTCTTAGATAACAATATTATACAACTCTCCCATATTCATAGGACTATCCCTTTAACTAATTTATACAATTTTCTTCTACGAACAAAACTAATGTACTTTTCATTTTAATTATTAATTACTTTTATTTTGATAATAAGGCTGGCATCTACAAACTAATTCAAAACTGTTTCTTGAAACCTTTTTGAAGTTCTTTCTTTCTTGGTCAATGTTTCATTTTATAAGGCATCTGCATCATAAAATAACAAAAAACCATGCATGCATATAGTCCGTTACCAAATCAAGCTCTCAAAAGGTCTCAAAAAGGGTTTTTCATGTTTTCTTCCCGGCGATGGTGTTTATGCCGCCAGCCCTCAAACTCTTGCAAGAGATTGAGGAATCTGATTAGACAAAAAGTGATCACCTTTTTTCTGTTACCTCTTCTTCCCAAATGCAGTTAAATATTTTAGTTATCATTTCCAAGCTTTCACAGTGGCTTGCATATAAAGAAGAGAGAGGAGAAGAATCCAAGGGAAGCACATAAGGAGAATGATGTAAGTTAAGGAAGTGAAATTTAATACTTGGATGTTTGGAGTTTTGAGGAGGATTCCTTAACTTGAGAAACAAGGACTAGACGACATATTGGCCAAAGCAAATACATGAAGCATTTTTTTGGAATTTCTCATTAGGGAATTCTCTGGCACCTATGCTCTCTTTTGTTTTTCTTTTATATGACAACACAAAAAACAAAGGTGTAAGCATGAAACTAGGAATGTAACCATGTGCTTGAGATACCCAAATTAACTAGGAGATTTTTGTGTGTTTTAAAATTTGCATTATAAGCACACTGTCTTAGGATAATAGTAGTTTAACGGAGGAACTTGCCCAAAAACATAGCAAAGCCAAAAGTATAGAGACAATTGCTTCGAATGTTGAGCTACGAAAAAAGGACATGCAACTATATTACCTCTTTAAACAGATTTTAGAGCTGAGTATTGCGATGCCACCCAATGATTACTAAGAGCTTTGCATCCTCCTCTGGGTTGGATGGATTTAAAATATATGCCATGCGGATAAGCATGTGATTTACTTGCAAGCATCTAATGGGCTTTAGGAATAATAATCCAGTTGGTATTTGACGTTCAGGTAACTTGTACAACATGGAAAATTATAAAAGGGATTATTAGAGAATTTGGCATTTCTTCCCCTTATATACGGATTATGTGTGGTTGCTCCACTTACATTGTGTTAGGGCTCACCCTCTCTAGGGCCTCTACATGTTTTCGTTAGATGGCTCCGGCAGTTAATAGTTTTGACAAAATAACCATTACACCTCATGGCTATGTAACATTAGTAAACAATGCTTCCGAGTGCTTAAGGCTCGCTTCCAATTTAAAGTTAGTGCCAAATTATCTAAATAGAAAACAAAGAAGCATACCTATTAAGATATATATTGTTTTTGTTTCCCCAAAAATGAAACTAGTTGTCCCTCTATTTTGTGGTTAATGTATTTTCATTCTACGAAAATTATAATACGAACCGTTCATTTACTTAACTATCATATAAAGGTCATATATGCAAAAAAATCATTCCATTTGAAGATCGTTTAGCCATTCATGCATGTCAAACCAAGCAACAATTTTGATAATAAGTAGCATCCTTATGATTAACAATCCATTTGCTTGATGCATATGAATGGCTAAATAATCTTCAAATTGAATGATTTTTTGCAAATATGATCTTTATATGGAAATAAATAGAATCAACGGTTCCAATTATGATGTGTGTATGATGAAAAAGCGTTAATCATAAGTTAGGAGATAAATAGGTTCCACACGAGGGAAACACAAGCATTATCCTACCTATTACATGTTGTACTTTGTTCATTTTCATTAGAAAGCAATAAAAGAAATAACAGAAGGATTAGAAGTACATGCGGTTTTTGGTTTGCCATTATAAGTTTCCAATCTCATCTATAGAGGGAGGGATCCCATACCAAGTGAGAGCAACTCCCAGTTCCGATTTAACCCACTCCCAATTCCGAAGAGGCTTAAATCGAAATCGATAAAAAAAAACTTAGATGGAAGACCAATTAAAGGCCCATTTTAATTGGATTATAAATTTCTCTAATTAAAATTTTGTTTTATTTTTTATAGATAAGAAACTTCTTAACATTTTAAATTTACAAGCAAACCCTGATAACCAAATGATTGAACAAAAGAGGCAAAGTACATCTAGGGAAAAATTTGTTCCTTTCCAAACATAAGGACAAACTTTGATCTAAACGTCTTTACTATCATGGGTTCAACAATTGCAGTCAATTCTATCCAACATTGGATACTTGATTCAAGAGCTAGTTATTATGTGTGTGATACGTTACACAACATGAAAGTGGATATAAAGATGTTCACTGAAGAGTGCTATTTCATTCTGACATGTATTTATATTAGGGTATTTTATAACAAATGGTTCTTCAAATTGACCCACCATATCAAGATGGTCACTGAAGTTAAAAATTGATCAATTCTATCCCTAAAGATGGGTATAACAAATTAATGTTGTCATCCTGTCTGAATTTCGTTAAAAATTAGTGTGCTGACGTTGCACGTTGTGGACCCCCAACTCCAATATTATGATGCCTTGTGGATTAGAAAAAAAAAAATTAATTTTTAATTTAACCCTTGTATAATTGCATCTGAAAACAGTGTCATTCCCTTTCTTCTTCGTATGAACCTTCTCGAAACTGCAATTTGTGAATTGGGTTTCGAACTTTCTGAACTACCGTTCGAGGCATGGTTGGTAGCGTTAGATTCGTATCGAGATGGACTTCATCTTGGTGTATGATCTTCCCCAGCTAGACCTAGTAATTTTTTACACGGCATGTTAACACGACATAAAAATGACACGAAAATAATAGGTTTAGGGTCAACATGAAAACTAATCGGATTGTTATCGGGTCATACGAAAAGAACCCGTTGATAATGGATCCTTAACAAGTTTAAACGAGAGTGACACGTGAGTAACCCATTTCAACACGTCAAGGAAAAAGTTACTTTGATGATTTTAATTTTTTAACTACTAAAAAAAACTTACCATAAAATACAGAGCGTATGTATATATTATATATTAAATATGTATTATTGTAATAATTCTATACAAACTTGAAAATTTTAAGTTTTATTTATTTATTTATTATTTTTATAGTATACTATAGGCAAAGAGTGAGATTAAAAAAAATTATAAGACACATTAAAAACAAAAAATATCAAGTAATTTAAAAATAAGAAACACATTAAAAAATTATAATAATTAATTTATAAGTGCAAAAAATATAAAGAAATATGCAAAACACTCGTGATCGTATCTACGCTTTGAGGATGGGTACATCGTCGTTTGAATTTTTAATATTATACAAACCTTCATGAATAGTATTTTTAAGGGAGTTTAAAATAAATAAAATTCATAATCATTAATGTACAAGTATCTTATTTTGCATATCCTTGAACATTTGGTATTTTGTAGTAATGTACTAATGATTTTTCATTAGGCTCTTATTTGAGGTATGTAATACTTGAAAGACAATTTTTTTTTTTTAATGTTTTGAAGTAATATTTATGTGACATATGCAGATACTAATTTAGTATTATGTTTTCTATTATTTTTTGGGAACTGTTATTATGACAACCCGTCCCTAGTCCTACGATTTTATAAATTTTAAAAAATCGTAGAACTAGGGACAGGTTGTCACAATAAAAAATCTCCACTTGTGAAATTACCGCAATGCCCTTACTTTCAAAATTTCGTAAAAGCTTCGAAATAACTCTAAATTCGATTCTAATCGCGCCTACGTGTCCGTACCATCGAGTACTTCAAGAATACGTTAAAAAATATTTCATACGTCTCACTATACGTTGGTCAACGAAAGTCAATACCCTCACCTCTAGGGCATTTTCGTAAATTCACATTTTTAAAATTTATAAAATCATAGAACTAGGGACGGGTTGTCACAATTATTAAAACTCCAAAAATCTCATTATACACTCCTCACAAGTGTAATTTTCCTACAAATTATAGAAAGTTCGGAGTGCAAAATGAGATTTTTGGATGCCAATAACAATTCCCTATTTTTTAGTCAAATTATGTTTTTCATTTTCAGTATTTATTGATTTAAAATATATTTTCTCTAACAGGTAACGAGAGGTCGATTTCAAGTTGGGTCATATTAGTCGTTTACTTTAACAGGTGCTACACAACACGACCTGTTAAGATATCGGGTATGTCAAAAAAATAACACGAACATGAAAAACACGACACAAGTGACAGGTCTATCTCCAATGGCCAGAGCTTCGCGGCGGCGCAGTGTTTCTAACAACGTTGGCAACTTCAAGGTTTTGACGTCAATTTCCGGCCGCGATTTATCGCCGTCAATACTCATTTCTCTCAATCTTATTCTCTATCTCAATTGTGATACACCCAGCATGACTAATCTTCCTCGGCCTAGCTCTTCCCTGTCGAACTCCTCTTCATATAAGAAGTCCAATTCATGCCCAATTCCTTAATCATGGAAGTCCTCATCCTCCTTAATCGCGATCATTATTTTAGTTTTTGTTTTTCTTCTTTTTTTTTTTTCATATGTGAATCATTTTTTTTTTAAACGAACTTGCTCTTATTCATATGGCATCATAATATTGGAGTGAAGGGCCCCACAATGCGACATGTCAGCACATTAAACGATTTTGTAACGGAATTCAAAGGAAGGAAGAAATTGATTTGTAACACACATTTTCAGGGACGACATTGATCATTTTCAACTTCAAATACTATTTTGATGGGGTGAGTCACCTTCAGAGACTATTATGTTGATTCTTTATGTGGATTTAAACAGGTAGTTGTTATCCATGGTGATTCAAAATGTGATATCACATTTAAGGATGAAATGACACGCCATTATATAGTGTAATGTAAGTGACAATTAATAACATCAGTGAGAAGCATACGCGTTGAGGTCAAGTTAGTGAGAAGCATACGCGTTGAGGTCAAGTTAGTGAGAAGCATTTAGAATGCTTGGATAATGATAGATTAATCATCTTAAATCTTATAAACCATTCTCGTCTTGTGAGCCTTGTCTCATGTGGAAAATGGCTCGAGCTCTATTTGATGGAGTTAATCAACGAGCTAGTGAATTTACAAGCTAATACATGGTAATGTATGCGGGCCCCATTAGCACATTTGCAAAAGGTGGGTATAGCTACTTCATCTCCTTTACAGACGACAAGTTGAGGTTTGGAACTTTGGATTTGTGTTCTTATGAAACCCAAGTCTGAAGCCTTTGCAAAGTTCAAAGAATTCAAAACCAAAGTGGAATTGCAAGTTTAAAAAAACAAAAAGTATAAAGATCCTTAGATCAGATCATGGAGGTGAATACTTCAGGTTTGAATTCACAACTTACTTATTGTCACAGTAGATGTGGAGCCAAAAATAATTCATAAAATCCTGGAGCTGATACGTGGATTTTTATTCACTATTGACGAGGATGCCCTCATTAAATTGCCAATGCCCGCATTCATTCCATGTGTAGGTCAACTAATGAGGAAGATCTAAGCTGCTGACTACAATATCTCCAAGCTCCTCTGCTCGTGGCGAGGAGATAAGGCAAGGGAATTAAAAGTAGAATTAATAACTAATTACTACCTTTAAGCTTTCCTAATCGAAGACATTCATTTATTCGAGGTACAATTACATCTAACCAAGGGTTTTCCAAAATATTCTTAAGATTTTTATTAATTGACTTTAGAAATATCTTCAAAGATTATCCTCGGTACTGTCACTACACAAGTACAATTTCGTTCATCGGATAACACAACTTGGCCAACTGAACGCCGACACGTAGCGTGGGATTCCCAACCTATGTGGTCAGCCATGCTCCTTATAAATATATCATTCTATACACTTCTCAATTAAGTTGAAGTTGATTCTACGCAATTTAACCCTAAATTTATCTCCGAGTTTCATTGGCCAAACCCCCCCCCCCTCTCGGTCCCTTCACTGGACGCATGACTTTGATCGTAACCAAAGGTGCTTAATTTGTTTTGTAGGTACAATTTCATCAAATCCAAAGATAGCAAAATTTTGCTACCATAGTGGACACCTCTTGGAACGTTGCAGTTGAATGGTGTTTTTAAAATGAGAAAAAGAAAACTTACGGATATGGTCTGATCCATGCTAAAGTATATTTATATGCCCTTAACCTTATAGGGTTATGCGATTGAGAGATGAAACAGCAGCGTATCTGCTCAACAATGGGACCTTTCTGCCAAAACATACAGCTTAAGCACTTAAATGGACGTAGGTTCCCAAGCCCACAACGTTTCCAACTCAACAACTCGTTGTTGACGGGGCTGAGACTCGCCAGCCGCCACCGCTATAACAAAAGCATCGTTGTTTGTCAAATGGAGCTTTTAATTTAGATCCAGTTAATGGGATGAAATGTGGAAAAACCCCCCACATGGTTTTTTTGTCCATTAACTTTTTTGGTTTAGGCCCCAATCATTTCTTTCATATTTTTAGGCCCATTTTGCCCATTAAATATGACTTTCATGTTACCACCCCTCGATGACTTAGCCCATGAAGAGGCCCACTCCTGTCCATCTCCATCCACCACACCCGGCCCAACCTCCTGTGAAGTAACTTCCTCCGCCACAGTGATCTTATTCCGTACTTGATGGTGCTGCTCGTGATTGTCCGGTTTAGCGGGTTTTGGGGGTATTTTTTGAAATTTTGTTGTGTTACTTTAGGCTGCTTTAGAGGCTGAAATCTCTCGAGGTGGGTTTTATTTATGGATTGAATGTGACTCATCATTGGTTGTTCACTTCTTTTCTTCTTCAACTTCATTGGTGCCACAACGTCTTAGTGTTCGTTGGTCAGATTGTTTAGCTCTCTTAGCTAAAATGTGTTCTCGTTTTTCTCATATTTTGCGAGAGGGCAATCAGGTTGTTGATCCCTTCTTTTGCAACTTTAGCTTGTTTTAGCGATTTTTCAAACGTTAAGCCTTGAAGGTGATTGTGAACATGCATCATAGCGTATGATGTTGAGCAAAAATAAAACAAAAATGTTACATTGTCTTATTGATTAAATTGCAGAAATAATAAAAACATACTGGACGTGCTGTAAAAGCTAGCAAGCTAGTGCTTGATTAACTTGTGGCCTTCACTGTGTACTGATCAGTAGCGACACTGCTTCGTACAACAATCATAAGGTGTACAATTTCACTGCCATTTTGCTACTTTGGGAACCAGCACAAAGTAATACAAGTAACTAAACATGGACAACAAACATGTACAATTTAAAGCACTGTTCAAAGATAGATAGATTTAAAGCACTGTTCAAAGATAGATAGTGTCATGATATCACGTACGGCGAAGTAGAAAAGGTGTCCTACCATATTCTGAAGTATTTTATATACGTTGAGGTTTTAACTATTACGTCTTTGATTAAAGGTACGACAGTTAAATTTTAACGATTAAAAATTTCAAGGAATTTCATAGCACTATAATTTTTGCACTGAAAAACAGTGCATTTTAACGATTAAAAATTTCAAAGGAATTTCATAGCACTATAATTTTTGCATTGAAAAACAGTGCATACTGGCTTTTTTAATTGATAGGATGCCCCTTAAGACTTAAGTGTTAATATTGATGATGGATCTCCTTATTATGCATCAACGCATTTGGTTAACTAATTATCCTTTTGTTTAACTTCAACTATGCATGTCCAAATTTGCGCTATTCTCGGCAATGGTTTAAGAGCACGCGTTTGAATTTTGATCATATATATTCAGTTTTGTACGTATCTGGAAAAGTACTAGAGCATCTAATGAAGACGATCAATCACACAAACCCACACATTATTTGATTGGCGCAACAACTCAACTTTAGGAAGTAGTACAGCCATTTAGCATTGGTATAGGGAGCGGAAACTCCTTCTTCAATCCCGTCTGTCTAAATTTTCATGAGTACTGAGGATATGAACAACATGATACACTGTAAATTTGGAACCGAACTTAATGTATCAAGTTTTATTGACAACCGGAAAGACCTAGTTAGCCCTCCGAGCCTCCCACTCTAGGGTCTGTCTCTACCGTTTTAATGTTCAACATTTTACTGTGTGTGTTAAGGAACCGACAGAGAATTCAAAGACATTCAGATTTGCAAAAGTTAATCCTCGCAGAAGGTAAGGAAAATTTCATATATAACAACACTGATGGATGCTTGATGTCTAACGAGGCACCTTCAGATTGGTACCAAGGTTTTTTTATTTTTATTTTTTTAAGTTAGAAATAAGGAATTGTAATATATACTCTACGCACCCTCACCATAGAGCCATACACGACTAACCCTAGTGGCTTATAATAGGGTTTTCATTAGCCTGAAAAGTTACTAGGGTTTTAAGTGGCCCTAATTGTGTGGTGCTTCCACTGCGCTATTCATCATGGGGCGTTTCTGAGGTGCACACCTTGTATGCGGACGAGAACCCAACGGTTATGAGCTGACGAGCTCACACGTAGAACCAGGTTGTTGCGATTCGGTGTAATTCATACTTTTTTTTTGTTAACTTTGTATGTTTTGTCGGAGAGAGAGAGGGACAGGTGAGGGTTTATTCGCACGTATATGAGGGAAAGAGAGGCAGAGAGAGGGAGCTGGTGTGAGGAGTCAATTTCAAGTAGATTGAAGCTCCGTTATTTGATTGTGACCCAGTAATCCTCTGCTTTTATTATTATTATTATTATTTTTTTTTTTTTTGTTCATTGGGTTTGTCATATTGTTTAATTTTTAGGTTTTACCTAAAACTGGCTCAAGGAAGTGGGTGTAAATCAAGTTTTCTCTGTATTTAAATCAAGTTTTCTCTGTATTTATTTCTACTGTCCTCGCTTATGCTATCTTATCCACCAGTCTAGCATAGTATTGAATAACGTTATCTTATGGTAAAAATCAACTTAAGCGAAAAGCACCAATAACAATATTTATAGACATAATATTACATTGTTTCATGAGAAATCAAATTATCATCATATATTAATTAGTATCTCGTTTAGCTTTGCTAATGCCAAGCTTATACAGCATTTGGAATCTCATAAGGCCAGCATGATGATTGATGAGTAGCAAATAAGAGCACAACCATGTCATCCCCATCCACTTTTCTGGTGCCCCCAAAAGTACCAACTTGCCTTTACCAACTTAATATTGCATATAACCAGAGATTATTTTTTGTTTCCAAAGCATGTACATATCCACTAGCTAACTAACCAACCACTCCGCTAGTTAATATCTTGTGGATCGATAGCACGCTAAATATTCGTAATGGATAGACATCAAAAACATGAACTTGTGGAGATGAACCAGTCAACCACGCTTGGTTAGTTTTAAATTCGAGTACAACTCCAAAGAAACTGCTGGTAAATTGGTAATGACTTTAATATAACAAATAAACAAACTTTGGAATTCTTTTTTGTTTTCTTCAAGTTAAGGGTTTAATTACTGTTCTCCACCTTTTTCCTTGGCAAATTCAGGGAATCAATTAACCTAATCAGGATCCTTTTTTTTAATGCCATAAATGACCTGGCCGTTGGACAAGTCGCAAAGTTTTTGTTCCACAAGAAAACGTTGATCAGAAAGCAACAAACGGTAGAATTTTTCAGGTCGACAGGCTGAGGGTCCACTCCAACAACATTGATATTGTCCCCACTTTACCATCTGCTCAATCCTCAGATGTGTGATTTTATCACAAAAGGCCTCAGTTTTAGTTAGAGTGGGGTAATTTTATTTAAAGTACTCTTCTCTTCTCCCTCCATCCGATGTGGGACAAATGGGGGTTCCAACACTCCCCCACACGTGAGACCCCATTTTATGGATCACACATGGAAATCCACATTGGCAACCACTTAGAGCCAGTGGGGGCTAGAATTTTTTTGGGAATTTCTTATATATATTGGAACCCTCATTTGTCCCACATCGGACAAAGGGAGAAGAAAAGAGTACTTTAAATAGAATTACCCTACTCTAACTAATACTAAGACCTTTGTGATAAAACCCCACATCTGAGGATTGGGCAGGTGGAAAAATGGAGACAATATCAGTGTTGTTGGAGTGGGCCATCAGCCCGTCAACCTGAAAAATTCTACATGGTATCAGAGCAGTTCGCTCTTGGTGACCTGTGTGCTTTAATTTTGTGCCCACCTTTGTCGTGATTTCCTTCGCTGAAAAAAAAAAAAAAACAAAAAAAAAAAAGTGAAAGTGAATAGTGTAGTGCTACAGTACCACGCCTTGCTACAGTACCATGAACAGTATTCTGGTAAATTGTTTTCATTCCACTACGTATCTTTTTTGCTTTTATTGTTTGTGATTTAGTTCAATGGCTCAATATAATCATAGTGTTGTTATGCATCTTGGTGGAACAAATAAATTGATAATTGATATTGGGGCCGCTGATCATGTGACTAGTGACCCTAGAGTGTTTGATGAGTTATGTGACTATATTCGTGATATGTATATTACTAGTGCAAATGGAGCACCTTCCCCTGTGAAGGGTGAAGGCACTATCTCTCTTACTCCGACCTTATCACTGGTCCATGCTTTACTTGTTCCTGATATTAAGTGCAATTTTTTGTCGATAGGAAAACTACTTGATACCGTATATTGTTCTGCTCACTTCTACTCTACGTATTGTTATTTTCAAGACATTCAAACTCAGAAAATAATTGGTCGTGGTAAAAGAATAGGGGGTTTGTACATCTTGAGTACGAAGGATACTGTTGTTTCCGGTTTCAAGCTTTAAGTATTAAAGTGGATGACAGACATCAAATTTGGTTGTGGCGTCAACGATTGGGACATCCATCATTCAGTTATATGAATCATCTATTTCCTTTTTTGTTTCGCACTTGTAGTGATTCAGAGTTCAAGTGTGAAACATGTGTCATGGCTAAAAGTCATCATGATTCATTTCCCATAAGTGATTCTAAAGCTGCTTTGCCATTTGATTTAATACATTCTGATGTGTGGGGTCTGGTGAAGGTTACTTCTAATGGATTCCGTTGGTTTGTTACTTTTATTGATGATTGTACTCGATTAACTTGGATGTTCTTGATGAAGAATAAGAGTGATGTTCCTTTGTTTCTTCAAGAATTTTGTGCATTGGTGTCTACTCAGTTTCAAACCAAAGTTAATGTCTTCAGGTCTGATAACGAAGGAGAATATGTGAATCACACTTTGGCATTTTTTTTCGTGATCAGGGTATTATTCACCAGACGACTATTCCGTTTACACCCCAACAAAATGGTGTGTCCAAACGAAAGAATCGTCAAATAATGGAGGTTGCTCGCTCCTTGATGTTGGATAAATGTGGTCATAATCATTTGTGGGGTCATGTTGTTTTGGCTGTTGTGTATTTGATATATTGTGTTCCAAGTAGGGTTCTTGATTTTCAGACACCGCTTGATGTGCTATAAAAACATGTTTATCTTGTTTCTGTATCAAAACTTCCTTCGAAAGTGTTTAGGTGTATTGCGTATGTGCATGTCTACTCTTATCAGCAAAGTAAACTTGATGCATGTGCTCTTCGATGTGTATTTATTGGGTATGCTAACAATCAAAAAGGCTATAAGTGTTATCATCCTCCAACTTAGAAAACTTATATTACCATGGATGTCACCTTCCACGAGGAAGTTTCGTATTTGGTGAAGCCCTCTTTCAACTCTCCACTTCAGGGGGAAAGTGGGAGTGAAGTGCAAATTCGAAGAGATGGTATGGATAATGTGTTACAGGTAGAGTTGGGGACAGAACCTATTATGTTGCGTGATACTGATCAGTCGACTATAGATAGTGATCGGTCACTTGTCATTCCTGAAACTATTTCTACTGATGACAGATCAAACATCCCCAACGAGTTGCTTGTTAAGACGTCTGACGAATTACCTTCTGATGACCCGTTGCCTGCTTCTGGTATGTCTAACGAGTTGCCTAATGATGGTTCATCCAGTGATATTCTTCTAACAGTTTGGTATAAGATGGTGACATACATAAGGTAAATTATGATGATTCTCTACTTATCAGTTGCCTCCATGAGCTAATCGTGGAAAACCTAAAGTACAATATGAGCCTGATTTGCATGCCAAAGCCAAATATCCTATCAACAATTATGTGTCTACTCATCGTTTGTCCAAACCATATGAATCTGACATATGTCAGCTATCTAGTGTATCAATTCCAACAAAATTGCACAATGCTTTGTCTGACCCTAAGTGGGTTAATGCCATAAGAGTTGAGATGGAAGCCTTGTAAAAGAATTCTACTTGGGATTTGGTTCCTTTACCAAACAAGAAGAAAGTTGTTGGATGTAGATGTGTGTTCACTATTAAGCACAAAGCAGATGGTTCTATTAACCAGTATAACGCTAGATTAGTTGCTAAGGGTTATACTTAAACCTATGGGGTGGACTATCAGGAGACTTTTGCTCCTGTTGCCAAACTTAATAATGTGCGTGTTCTTTTATCCTTAACAGCAAACCAGGATTGGTCTCTGTTGCAGTTTGATGTTAAGAATGTTTTCCTTCATGGTGATCTCAAGGAAGAAGTTTATATGGATCTCCCACCTAGTATCAGACCATCTCCTAGAAAACGTGTGTGTATGCAGGTTGTGAAAGGCTTTGTATGGCTTGAAACAATCTCCTAGAGCGTGGTTTGGGAGGTTTATAAGTTCAATGAAGAAGTTTGGGTATGTTTAGAGTCATTCAGATCATACTTTGTTTCTAAATCGACAAAATGGTAAGCTAACTGCATTGATTATTTATGTTGATGACATGATAGTGACTGGTGATGATCAGAATGAGATACAATGTCTTCAAAAGTACCTAGCTACTGAATTTGAGATCAAAGAATTGTGAATTGAAGTATTTTCTTGGAATCGAGGTTGCACAATCCAAGCATGGTATTTTTCTGTCTCAACGGAAGTATGTTCTTGATTTGTTAACTAAAACAGGTATGTTAGATTGCAAACCTGTTGATACTCCGATTGAGCAAAATCATCGTCTGTGTTTATTTTCGGATCAAGTTCCTACTCATAAGGAACGGTATCAAAAGGCTTGTGGGAAGATTAATTTATTTGTTTTACACTCGCCCTAACATTGCTTATGCAGTTAATATGGTAAGTCAGTTTATGCACTCACCTAGTGAAGCTCATATGGATGCAGTAATCCGTATTTTGAGGTACTTGAAGATGGCTCCTGGCAAAGGCCTAGTTTTCTCCAAGAATAGTCATTTGAATGTCGAAGGGTATACAGATGCAGATTGGGCAAATTCTATCACTGATCGGCAATCTACATCTAGATACTTTACGTTTGTGGGTGGTAATCTAGTTACTTGGAGAAGCAAGAAACAAAAAGTGGTGGCTAGGTCAAGTGCTAAAGCTGAGTTTCGTGGTATGTCTCATGGTGTATGTGAGTTGTTGTGGTTGAAAAAATTGTTGAGAGATCTTGGATTTAAACCCAAGGGTGCTATGAAACTCCATTGTGATAACAAGGCTGCTATTGAGATTGCTCATAATCTAGTGCAACATGATCGAACAAAACATGTGGAGATTGATCGACATTTCATCAAGGAAAAATTGGATGCTAGAATTATTATGTTTCCATTTGTGGGATCTAAAGATTAACTTGCTGATGTACTTACTAAGGCTGTGTCTAATAGTGTGTTTTCCAACTCGCTTGACAAGTTGGGCATGCGTGACATTTTTGCTCCAACTTGAGGGGGAGTGTTGCGAGTTATATATTAGTTAAGGTGTAAATAGTAGTCTATTGTCCAACATTGATGAAATGTATATGTAATACCAATTGTAACTCCTATATATACTCCACTTTGAAGATTAATGTATATATAGGAGTTATAATTGGTATTACATATATACTTCATCAATGTGGGACAACAGACTACTATTTACATTTTAACTAATATATAACTCGCAACACAAACCCTAAAGATTCAGCATTGACAACGCAGTTTCGTATCTCTATAATATTATGTGGCGTTGTCTTCTTTTTTTCATATTTTAAAAAATGAAAGTTTATTGAGTAAGTTATCGATAATATAAGTTTGGAGAGTAACGTTTGGGTTTTGTGTGATAAAATAATGGGGATACAGCTGCACCAAGAAGCTTGGAATTTCTGGTGGGTGTCTAAATTCAACGAAAGAGAGCGGTGGTGAAATCCGCGTCACGCTTTCGTCCTCCTGTTGCTGCTCCACAATTATTCTGCTGCCCACTCATTTTTTTTATTCAGGTCCACGTTTCCTCCCATTCTTTTTAGCTTATTATCCAACAATTTTTTTTCGTTTTTATTTTTTTATTTTTTTTGACTAAATACCCAAGCGAGTAATTGCTGGGAAGAATCCTTATGTAATGTCATCACATCGACGCATTGTATATTATTTTTTCAGTGCAGATATGACGTCTGAAACATAAAAATTAACTTTGTTACAATAGTAACAATGTCATTTTGTGTTATTAATAATACCTTACAATTACTATGTAGCGTTAAAGTGTAAACTGACGAGTATAATGTAAAATAGTTAGATAATAGACAGATGGTCATCGAATTTCAGGAAGAAGTGAGGATATGAAAACTCCCTCCCTCCCTTAATTTGCATGATTGCATCCTTGTGAATAGTGGGTTGTACTTCACACCACTTGGCCAATGATATAGGCAGCTGGTCATCCCAATTCCACATTGACCAATTACCAAGAGCTAGGTTAGATCACCTCTGATATGATAGGTAAAAATAAACTTCTCACCCAACAGGTTGTCCACAATCCAAAAGTTGATAACGAGTGCTTCCTCGAACCTTCTATGATCTTTATCGGTGCGCGACCAATGTGGAACTCAAAGTATCACAACCACACACTCAGCCACAACAGGTTCGTGTATCAACCCCAAGTACCACTACTGGACAAAGCACCTAAATTGACATGAAACAATAGGTCAAGTTGCCTGTATAAATGATACCGTGTAACCATCCAACTACTTTCCCCAAGAGAAACATCAGCTAGAGAGGTTCCCATGACCCAGTGTGGAACTCAAGCTAGGTATCACATACGTTAAGTACCTACAACACCATCTTTGAGTTTGTTATTCGAAAAAGGAGAGAGGGCAAGAGTTGGATGTTTTTGTGATGTCTGAGTTGTTGAGTATGAATTCCTTATCGAAAAAAGAATGCACCTTGTATGTGCTTTTAAGAACAAAGTCACCCCACTAAGACAATAATTGCCCCCTCAATTGGATGGCAAATATTGTCTTAATAAATAGTAACTACTTAAATCTAGATCTATCGCCACCCCATAAATGAATTGTCCGCACTATTGGTATTAAAAAATTATTTTAAAGCAATTAATATTATGTTTAATTTCGAATAGAACTTTTAACCAATTCTGTCATGTCATATGGCATTATCCGAAATCACAATCCTGGTCCGTCACGCCACAGTTCATATTCTCTTTATTTTATTTTATTTTTTGCAATCCAAATACCCAAATTGTGCCACGTTATGACAAAGGCTTTTTTTCATTTTTTTTTTATTTTTTTTAAATGACAAATTAACATGGACCATGAAATTTGGATAATCCAACGGCTCATGTGCATAGATGGTTGCAATGCAAACCTTAGCGCGACAGGCTTGTCAGCTCACTTGCCCAGCTTCACGTGTGTGATTCATGCGCCTGACGCAAAATAAAAAAGTGGTTGACGTCAAATCAACTGGGTTGGGCTATTCATGCTCGATGAGCAGTCATGATTGATTGGGCTTGGGTATAAAGGATTTTGTGGGTTGTGGGAAGATTCAATAACCCAATTGATTGTTGGGAGGGGTGAACTTGCTCTGAGTAATTGGACTACTCCACATATTGACAATTGGTTTTATGGTGAAATTCCAACTTCTTCATGTTATTAGAGTAGGTTGTCCCATTTGTGGAACCCAACGGCCACGAGTGCTCTACATCACCCGATTTGCATGTTTCGCCACCCCATAAATGAATTGTCCGCACTATTGGTATTAAAAAATTATTTTAAAACAATTAATATTATGTTTAATTTCGAATAGAACTTTTAACCAATTCTGTCATGTCATATAGCATTATCCGAAATCACAATCCTAGTCCGTCACGCCACGGTTCATATTCTCTTTATTTTATTTTATTTTTTGCAATCCAAATACCCAAATTGTGCCACGTTATGACAAAGGCTTTTTTTTCATTTTTTTTTATTTTTTTTAAATGACAAATTAACATGGACCATGAAATTTGGATAATTCAACAGCTCACGTGCATAGATGGTTGCAATGCAAACCTTAGCGCGACAGGCTTGTCAGCTCACTTGCCCAGCTTCACGTGTGTGATTCATGTGCCTGACGCAAAATAAAAAAGTGGTTGACGTCAAATCAACTGGGTTGGGCTATTCATGCTCGATGAGTAGTCAGGATTGATTGGGCTTGGGTATAAAGGATTTTGTGGGTTGTGGAAAGATTCAATAACCCAATTGATTATTGGGAGGGGTGAACTTGCTCTGAGTAATTGGACTACTCCACATATTGACAATTGGTTTTATGATGAAAAACTTCTTCATGTTATTAGAGTAGGTTGTCCCATTTGTAGAACCCAACGGCCACGAGTGCTCTACATCACCCGATTTGCATGTGTTGTTCACATGCTAGGTTTGAAAATTCATCACACGTTAGGGGACGTGTTGAGAGTATCCATACATGTGATTATAAGTAAGTGGATTACTAGGCAGATTACCAATTAATTTTACAGCAAAACTCCAACTTCTTCAAGTGGAAAGTGCTCAACCACTAAAAATATAAACCCTGACATTAATATACTTTATTATGTTAAAGGAAGCCAAACTGATGAGCACTAGTTGGTGTGAGTTGTGTTAGCTAGTCATCCATTCTCTTCTTTAAAAAATTAAATATTGGAAATAAAATTTTCATTAAAGAACCCTAAGAAGGAACAACATTATCTTTTAAAGTTTTGTTAGCGCTTTAATCTTCCAATTCAGATCACACCATATGTATATATTAAGCACCGTAACACACACACACACACATACATACAGATACAGAAAGCACAGATCATGCTTTAATTTGCTTCTTTGATCATTTGATGAGTATTGTATGCAAATTGGTAGCTTAGAGAATTGGTGCTTGCTTGGGTGAGGGCATCAAAGAGACGAAGACCCAACAACACCAAGACCACCGAGTGGGTTGGAAGTTGGACAGAGCCATGGGAGACTGAGGCACTAGTCGAACTGTGGAACCCATACTGTTGGGGGCGAGGAAGGTTCCGTGGGCTCCACTCCAAATGCGGCGAGACGCGGCTTTGCAAGTTCCCCTAGTGACTCCACCACTCACTCCTTTTCCTTCTCTCTTTTTTTCGTTTTCTTTTATTTGGTGGCTGACGTCAAATATTCCCTCCAAAGAAACCATAGTTAAACATTTAGGAAATATGTGGAAAATAAAAGTAAAATTTGTGGTGTTGGTGCTGAAGTGGATCCCACCCACTCCCAAGACAGGAGGAGGAGGTAAATGCTGATTAATGCTCAAGTGGATGGAATTATATAAAATAAAATGTGGAACAAAAATATCAAAATACAAAAATGCTACTGTAGCTATATATTTATATCATCTTTTTATCATTTTTTTTTTATATAGATAAGATCTACATGCGTTAGCAAATCCTACCTCTATTATAGAGATGATATAAATATATGATAAGAGTAGTATTACTCATCCAAATATGATTTTATTTAGCATTATAATTTAGAAATATCTACTCCTTATTTTAAGTTTTGGTGGTTTTAAGTTTTAACTAATCACTTGACTTTGTTGATGAGTTTACTACCTAATTAGTATATTAACTTGGGGTATCTCAAATTATGCTCGCTTTAAAATAGAATACGGCTATGCTATTGACACTCTTTATACAAGCTTTCAAATTTAGAGAGTACGATAAATTTTTTAGAGTATTAATATTAACTTATACACTAATATTATTAAACATACAAAACAAAATCAAAATAAGGAATTTTATTTGGGGAAGTGCTAGCAACCTTTGTATTTGGATATTTTCACTTTTTTAATCGACACTTTTATTAGACAAAAATAAATAAATAAAAATTGCTAGGAATTAACGATGAAAAATAGTAAATATAATTTCAAAGACATTAAAAGTCTTGTTTGTTGCATAACAAATGACATGTGTCATTTGAGGTAGTGAAAAAAGGTTCAAATCCAAAAGCTAGTGCAAATGTTGCAAGTATTTTTATATTATTTATACAAGTAAAGGATTGTCCTGATAGTTAACGCATTTATCTTCAATTCATTGGGTTTTATATTGAAACACAACTCTTCTTAATAGTGTAAGTTATTGTAAAATATCACTGGTAATAAGACAATATGGCTTCATATTTATAGTAATACAGAAATGCTAAAATGACCTTTTCAAACGTTCAACTCATTGGGTTTCATATTTAAACACAACTCTTATCATTAGCGTAAGTTATTGTAAAATATCTGTGATAAGACATTATGTCTTCCTATTTATATTAATAAAGAAATGCTAAAGGAACTTTCTTAAAAGTGAGACTTTTCATGGATTTATGTCATCCCATATTTTTTATACAATATTTTATAACGTTGACACAAAAAATAAATTAAACTGTGAGCATTAAAACTCATAAATAATTCCACTTGTAAAAGAGTCTTATTAGACCATCTCCAAAAAAGATGTCAAATCATAAATGAAATGTCATGTAATTAAATATGAAAGTAGGAG
Organism: Pyrus communis; assembly: GCF_041283825.1. Taxonomy (NCBI): domain Eukaryota; kingdom Viridiplantae; phylum Streptophyta; class Magnoliopsida; order Rosales; family Rosaceae; genus Pyrus; species Pyrus communis. The sequence continues at coordinate 17,642,306 of NC_142566.1, read as the reverse complement.
TAAGCTCCAACCCATATATCAATTCTATGTGGATTGACATATAAGTTTTCATATGTCAAATTTGATATATGAAAAAATATGATGTCAAATAATTTTTAATTATTTTGTTGTATGAATCTCATTAATGCACTAATTATATATCTTGAAAATTTTTTTTAATTAATTTCTTTTTAAAATAGGTTCTACAAATATTATTATAACAAAAAAAATATATCAATTAAAAAATAAAAAAAATTAATATTCTACGTCAAGCATCAAATTAATATTTAATATTTATTTTTTATATTTTTATTAAAATAGCATTTCGCTCTCTTAATAATATAGTGATAGGACAGCCAAAATCGACGCTGACAATGGTCCGTACTATGTTGGCTTGCCATTGGGTGAAAGAGACGCACAAACTAGAAGCGTCGTAAGCAGTGGGTCCCGCCAAACACACCCTCTTTTGACTCCTTCTGCGTCTCTGCAGTTTCGTTTCTGAGTTTCCCTCTCTCTATTAGATTAATATTTCTCTCACTTCCATACGCCCCTATCTGTTCTCCAAAAGCCGCCTCCGCCGAAAGCCGCCCACAACTCCATGTAGCCAGCCTCAACTTTTATGCTTCACCTCATTGCCTTTGTGTAATTATGATATGACCGTACATATTAGATGTCACCTAAAATAGTACAGAATGTGGTACAAAAATATGGTATGAATAGCATTAGTCGAGAAAAGGGGATGGAAAGGTATGGAAAAATAAAAGGAAATAATCCTACTCCATGATTTTTACCCTTTGCTATTCAGGTTTTACTGCAAATATCATGTGTTTTTTTTTACTGCGAATCTAGCATGATGATCATAGGTTAAAATAAGAATTTTACTAGTGATGAAATCAGAAGCTTCGTAGTTTGACTCGACGTAATAAGTTAGACTGTTTAACAGGTAAGTAATGTCTATATTCTATCATAAGTACGTTGACCTGCAATTCTAAAAATCGTGGCGGTGATCGATGTTGCGTCGGAATGCAAGGTCTCATTCCATGTATTGACATGAATGATGAGTTATATGCTTGATTGTTCATTTTTTTTCCCCTTTGATGATTGATGACCGTTGTACGTAGGAGAAGAAAATTAATTGATCTAGGGTTTGAAAGTTGAATGAACGAAAAGGACCTGAGAATATTTTAGGAGTTCTCTCCAACTACGCAAGCATTCATGTAATACATACGTGTACTTGATCAATCAACTGCAATTCCTTAACCAAGTTTTTCAGTATAGACTATTGGGTACAACTTAATTGATCATTCTATTTTCTAATTCCGAGTTAGAGTTTTTGCGTGTTGCAAACAATTAAACCCAAAACGTCAATCATCTGCAACATTTTCATTACACTATTGTTTATTAAGACACATGGATCTGAAAAAAAATGGGGATTCTACCTCAAAGTACGGAATTCAATACCTAAATGCACTAGTTAAACCCATTCATTTTTCATTTCTCAATTAATGACTTTCCCAATTCAAAGCAAGCAAGCGTCATAAGAGTAAAAATGTTGACACTCCTAACCATCTGCAATTCAAAGTGATATCTTATTTTCTTTACGCTCACATTACATAAACATGCATAAGGTAAAAAGCGAGTGTTAAAATTCCAACCTCATTACCTATGCAAGAAGCGGATTGTTTTGGAATACACGTAAGAAGTGGATTCCCCTAGTGGATACAAATTTCTTTTTAACGCGTTGTGTGACTCAAAACCTCTCATTTCGTAATATAGCTTAAAATAATAACATCGCTTTTAAATTTCTCTTGGGGCTGAGGTTTCACCTAAATTATTCACCAAAATGTAATAAAGAGAGGACCAAATCAAAAGAAAGACCTAAAAAAAGGGTATAATTCCCTGCATTCGTTCATTCACAGCCTACCATAAAGGCTCTCGTCTCAGAATTCGGAAAGTAGAAACCGAAATTGGACAGAAAAGGATATAATTAGCATTAATTATATGAATATTTATTACCGTCACACAGACACAGAACTCTGAGATATAGATTAGCTAAAAACAATAAAACGTAATTAAGAAGCAGATTAAGGACCACCGACAAACTCTCATTTTTCTCTCCCTTTCTTTATCTCCATAAACAGTAAGAACAAAAAAAGAAGAGAGAAATCCTGTGTCGGAGATCAGCAAAACTCGCCGGACATGGATTCCGGGAAAAAAAAAAACCCAAAGAGATAAAACTAGGGATATTACAGCAGAGAGTATATATCCGCAGGCGTGACCGTCATATTCACCAACAAAAAAATGGCGGAAGAGAAGGCTCCTCAGGGGAACAAGTTGAGAAGCTTTCTCTCCGGTCCCACGGCGTAAGAGGACGGATGGTGATCCGCCAAGCCGCTCTCGAAGCACGTTGTGACGCCGGACTCCTCCGAGTTCATGGACGGGGTTCCGGGTCGTCGGGTCTCGGGTTTGGGCTTGGGTTTGAAAGACAGGGTTGGGGTCAGCCGGAGATCCAGATCCGCTTGGTGCTGGAGTACCTTGGTGGACGACTCGTCATCGGCTGTGGACCGCTTGCGTTTCGGCGAGGAGGCCCTGGCGGACCGGGAGGAGGAACCGGAGTTGTGACTCGGATCTCGGAGCCTCCACATGTCCGTACAGTTGATGACGCCGCCGACGTCGGCCTCGGAGGCCTCGTCGGGAGTGGACCTTCCGCCGAGGAGCTCGGGAATCGGCCGGAGCGTGCCGCCGAGGAGGACGGTTTCGACGGCGGCCTGGCAGACGTGCCAGTTGCCGGTCCAGAGCAGCCCAACCGCTCCGTTGACCGGATTGACCGTTCGGCCGCAGGCTTCAAACAACAAGGACTGAAACAGAACTGAAAACAAACGAACAAAAATCAGAAACGAAAACATGGGGAAACGGAGTCGTGAAAACGAAGGGTATAATCGGAAAAATAACGAACCGGGTCGTTGGGAATCGGGGACGGCGGAGATGAAGGACATGAGGCCGGCGCGGCCAAAGAACTTGGCGACGAAGACGGTGGCGTGGCCTTGGGCTTCGGGGGTTTCGATCCACTGGAGGCAGGGGCGGAGCATGCATGACTCGCTGCAGCCCTTTCGGAGAACTCGACAGCCGTTGCAACTCATGATAATAATCCTTGTTCTTGTCCTTCGGAGATGTCTGCTTGTGGTGGTGAATCACTCAAAATTTCATGAGATATCTTTCAGTCCAAGGAAAGTACAGAGAGAAACAGAGAGAGAGGGAGAGGGAGTGGGGGAGAGAGAGAGCAGGGGAAATTAAGCTAAGCTGGCCAAGGAGGGCTGCTATATAAGTGGAGGGGAGAGAGAGAGAGATGGTGTGTTGAGAAGTGGGGGTGTTTGGGTACGGGTGTGAAGAGAGTGAGAGAGGAGAGATGAGGAGATTCCAAGGAGTTGGGCGAGAGCGGCTCCGTGTTTCCGCGCAGGATGTTCCTCCACCGTTGGATTCTTTGCTTTTGATTGTGGGAACACTAGAGAGAGGAACGTGGATTATATTGTGATGGGATTGGATATTGGGTAATGGTTGATGTTAGAGACTCAGAGACTGTATATTTAAATCATAATTTGTAAAATTATATCGATTGATAGTTACATTTCTGTTTAAATATTTTAAAAAAATAAATTTAAGCAATATAATCTATAAATTAAAAAAGCTACTAGTTGCTTTCCTTTTCATTTCTTTTTTGGACCCTTTGATTTGCCCTTTGGCCTTTGGCTTTTCTTTTTCTAATCTTCCACTTGCAACGAAGGGTTGCGTCACCCACAAAATAAACAAAACCAATAATAAAAAATGTATGGTATATTTGGATTGGATTCTTCGTTTAACAATTTAAATGAGGGGAAAATAATTTCCAACCGCTCTTTCTATACTTTTCTTTATTTTTAAATTTGGATTACATAAATTAAAAAAGAATTGAGAAATATAAATAATAGAGATGTGCAAAAAGAGAAAATACGTGTGCAGAGATCATTTCGTCATTGTTATTCTTTTTTCTTAAAAAGAGGACAACTGGTGTCAAGTCACAGTTATCTACTCATTTCGTCATTGTTGACGTACAAGAAAAGAACATTGCTCGACTCTTTACTTGCAAAGCATATTTTTGAGTCATTACTTGCAAATTGCATTTTTCAATCATTATCCGCAATTCAAAATTTAATATACACCAATAAATAACAGATTAAAACTAAAATTTTGAATCGTACGTCGAATTGTGATTTGCAATTAGAAAGCCAAACATTTGTCAAATCATAATAATTAATTGTGATTAATTTTATTATTATCAAGAGAATGAAATGGATTGGTCCATGACTGATTCCATTGTAATTGTATGGTATGGGGTGCACATGTAGGGATAATATTTAACCATAGCATCTAATTAGTTAATTAGAGAACATGATTAATTATTGCCTATATAAAATAATAATAGATGGCATTTGGTAGTGGGGGAGGTCGAAAGGGATATGGTATTTTAAAAGGGGATTAATCATTGAGGGTTTTGCTTTGTACGAGATCAGGAAGCAGAGACACACAAATAAGCAATATCGGCATTGTTTAGGGTTTCGACGAGTTTTTGAAAGCTGCAATTAAAATTAAGCATGTAAGACATTGCCTGGGTGGGGGTGGTATGGGGGCAAGTCAGCACTCAGGGTTCGTATTTTGGTGTCACGCTACCAAACATGGGAGTAACATGGAGGGAGGGAGGTGCATATGATTTAGATTCTCTCAAGCTTTAAAATCTTTTATGTCTTCCATAAATTTGAAAGTCACTTTATTCTTTTTGAGGTTTCAAGTCATAACAAACATTTAAAATGAGTTTTTAAGAACATTTTGGAGTCTCTACATAGGGACAACTACCGTATAAAATGAGCATAAAACAAATATAGGGACAAAATGAATCTTTAATGGATCGGAAAGTGAGTCCCTAAAGTATAGGGACTCGCCGGATACTTGGTATATGTACCCACATATAGGGACTCTATAAAGACTCTATAGGGATTGAAATGGTGGACCCAATAGGACAATTTAAGTGGAAAAACAGGCGTGGATCTCATTCACATGGCATTGTCTTTTTTTTTCTTTTCTTTTTAACCGTTTAAAATGAAGGGTCCAGATTGATTCTTGCTTTTCAAATTTTTTTACCATTGAAAGATCACCGGTTTCAATTAAATAACTGTTTCAATTTAGGTTGCCTTCTCATGTTGGCTTTCAAATTCTTTTGTTTTCTCTTTTCATAATACCCCCGTTGAAATATTAATATTTTCAATTTGGGTTACTCTTTCATTTTGTTCTCTCATCATTCCTATAAATACCAAATTATCTAACCAAAACTTACCACAACTTCATCTTCACTCATACTCAATTCACTCATTCTAATTACATTATTGTGAAGAAAAAAATTAGTGTTAGAATTAGAATTTTCTTTGGTAAAAATGTTCACAAAAATATTTTACGAGAACGTAATGTTAACATAAAAAAAAAATGCACACCTAATCAAATTATCACATAAAATTGTAAAAACTTCAAATTTAGGGATTCTACTATAAGGACTCTCCCATTGGTGGCAATATTCCTTTAGGAACACAAAGATTCCCCTTAAATCCTTAAATGAATACTCAAAAGTGGTGGTAGGAGTCATTGGAAATGCTCTAAGTAGTTGTTTGGACCTAAAATATAGGATTTGGACCGCAGAAAGATAACTAGTTGGAAGGCTGTGACTCTCGACCCAATGTTGATTTCTCAGGCGAGTTGGGTTTCAACCCAAAAAAAAAAACATGATTTGACCGAGTCTTAATATAAGAGGGTTGCTAAGGGCGTAGACTTAGATATGACTCGGCCAAGTTCTTGTTGAATTAAAATTACCAAAGATCATGTTAAGTTCTGATAAGATTCAAATTATTCCAGGAGTCGAAACCTATAGTTTCAAGTGCCCACCCCTTTTTGGAATTAAGATTGGATTATAGAATATCATTGTCAATAAAAATAACCCAGGGATATGATACTTGAGTGAAGCAAATTCGACCAAGATTCTAGGTGGGAATTCTTTATGATGATCTTAGAGGACATTAATATAAATTTTATGAGATTAAATATTGTACTCTTCAACACATGAACTTTGACTCGAGTGGGTGTTTGGTGGAATGGGTTAATTAAGTGTTAAATCTATGTAATATCAATCTTGATACAAGGAAAACCAATATGTCAAATATATTGAAGGATCAACTATCTAGAAAATCTAACATTATTAGTTGGTCTAATTAAATGTCCAGTCTCTACTTTATTGAAGTCATTCTTAAATTCAAATCTCACAAGAGATAGTTGTTAAAAAAAAAAAAAAAACTAATTAAAAAAAATCAATATTAGGAAATTCTTAATTCTTCTATATCGGGAAGGGAGAAGTTAAAATGCTTAAAATTGCACGCACTTCAATCCAAAGAAGTTTCCAAAATAAAAAACTTTGGTAAGATGCATGCATGCATGATAGCAGTTGGCATGTTTATATATCCTCCTACACGTAACACTGCGTTTTTCCCATCCATCATGTTTTAAGTGCAACGTTTTGTCTTAAAAGACCTAACTTAAGACTCACAACTTCTATATTTATGGTGGAACAGTTATACTTGAATCTTGATCCATAATTTATTACAGGTACGAATGGGAAGTGTTATTAGCACTCCAAAAATCTCATTCTACACTCCTCATAAGTGTATTTTTTTCTTTCCTAATATAAAAAATTTAGAGTGTAGAATATAATTTTTGAAGTGCTAATAACAATTCTCTTACGAATAAGATATATACCAAAACAAACTTTCAATTTTGTATATATTTTGTTATTTAATTGACTTTGTTCTCTTCAAAACGCAGTGCCTTCTTCGTCAAGGTTTCCGCATCATCGCCGCAGCCTCTGAAATGGTAAGGGCATCAAATTATAACATGTAGAAACATATATAATAGTTCTCTCCTTAAAATATTAAGAAGAAAAAAAGGTTATTAAGAAGAAAAAAAGGTTCATTTCATTTAGAAGAAGAAAGCATCTAATTCGAAACTAATAATGTTTTGTTTTCACCAGTTTGAAATTGAATAATGTAAGAATTCCACTTCTCCGATTATACCGTGAGTTGGTTGCACACTCATCATTATGAAATTTTGACATCAACTTGAGTCGTAACACAGCCTTCATCCATAACCCAGCTTTTAAGTAGAATTAATTTTTCTGTAATTAGCCAAATTTAGCTAAAAGAAAGCTTGGATCCTCAAATATGGATGAGGAGGACTTCCTCCTCAAGATACTTTGTGATTATTCTAAATCACTCTCTAACGATTATCTCTATAAAAATAAATTTAAAATAAGATCATTTAGTCAATCAGCTGTAGCAAATAGATAGATAATTCATAATACTTTTACGATATCCGACCAAATGAACGATAACTATCTAAATTGTTTTTCGTTTGTTTGGACTTTGTTTAATGAATGTTCTCTTGACAAAGAAAAAGACTTGATTCCCCCTACGGCTTTGGTCCTTTGGGGTATCACATCAGCACAGACCACAATTTGTTCAGTATATTTATGGCACAAAATCCAGTTCTAGCTACCAACAAAATGATCAATTTATTATTGTCCTCAATCGAGATACGTATCTTTTTATGAAACATTTTTCTGCACAAAGGATCTGCACTGTTTTGGAAAAATCTACGTAGCTGAGCTGGTAATTAATAAATGATCAATGATCAATTGCTTCGATGAGATTAGCCTAGAAAAGGGGCACCAGTTGGTACTTGTACTCCTGCAGGCAGAGGGCACCTGCGCAAGCCATGCATTTTCCATGAGGGGTTCTACATAGACGACCCCAAATGACCACTACCCTTTACACCACTCAATCTCATATTGATCTCATCCGGTGTAAGAACGGTTTTAATCATGAATCATGACGCTTTCCCGAAGTGCATTGCATCATAGGAGAAGAAGAAAAACATGGTGCTCGCGTCACTTGTCTTGTTGGACACCGCTTACAACCACATAAGATCTTTTAAATTTTGTCTCACATAATCTCACGTTAGTTTCACTTAGTGTGAAAACTACCATAATCAAGTGATCATGTTGAGGTGCATTGCATAATTAACAAAAATAAAAAGTACGGAGCTTGACAACATTATCCATCAAATACCTCTTATGACAGTATTAAACCTCTTATATTTAGTCTCACACTACCTCAGACCGATCTCACTTGAGATAAGAACTATCTTAGTCAATTGGCCTCATCGAGCAATTTCTCTCGCATCAAAGGTATCAATGATGGGGACAAGGTTCTAAAAGGTGTTGGGTGTTAGTTAGGCAGCAATCAAGGCCTAGTGCTTAGGTGTCTGAACAAGGCTTAGTCGGTTTTTTTAGTTTTAATTCTAATTATCATATACCATATAAATAAACATCTACTTATGCTTAAAATATGTAATTATATTAGGATAAGTAATTTTCAAACGTTTAAAAATTAATCGAAACGGTGATTTGCCGCTTAATACTTAAAAGGAACCTAAACAATAATAGCGAAATTTTTTAGAACAGTAGATGTGCACCTAGCAGCTCGATTTTTTTTTCAGCTAGAAAATTTTGGATGCTGGGACATGCGATGTATTAATTTAACACTGCTTCCTTTATAGTTCTTAATAGAAATGAAGTGATTAATTAAGCAAATTAATAAACAAAATTTGACAAGGACTTGAACTGTGATTTGACATGTAAATCCATCCAATCATTATTGGTAACCGGTAAGAGTGAAAGAAAATGTTACCGAAAAGAAGAGGGTAGTCTGATGAGACGTGGCGTTCTTATCCCTAGCGCGAGGCATGTCACCCTCCAACTTGCAGGTGCCGACAATTTCCAAGCAAACCACAACATGGTACAAACACGAGATTATCCGATATCAATAAAAGCATATCTATTAAGATTTTGCCGTTTTATTGCGAAAGCAATTTACACGAATTCATTATTAAATGATGTTTTAATTTAAAATGTATTGTCATTTATTATGTAAATTTTTTTTTTATACATAATAATATATTATTCGTCTGAGATATGTGGAAAGGGCGTGTAGTTTGGGTGAGTAGGTTATGTCTATTGCAACATTCAATCATAAATTTTCTTAATTTTCTATCGTCATTTGAAGAATACCAAAAGAAATAAATTAAAAAGAAAAAATGTGGAAATGGTGTCTAGATTTCCACCCTTTATTTATACAAAAATAGAAACAATTGATTAGCTTAACTCCTCCCCTCCCTAGGAGATTTGGATTCTCTCCTGAGCCCGAGGAGAGGATCTTCCTGACCAAAGGACTTGAACTGTTGGATGAAAATCTAACGGTTATAATTATTATAACTTTAAAGGGATCTCCTTGTTTGTAGCCGTTGGATTTTCATCCAACGGTCCAAATCATTTGGTCAGGAGGATCCTCTCCTTGGGTTCAGGAGAGGATCCAAGTCCCTCCCTAGGGGTGTCACAGTGTCACTTTCGAGCCTAAATTGTGAAACATTACAAACAAAACAAAACAAAAACAGAACTAAGAGGAAGTCGAGGTTAGCAAGAAGGTTAATGGGTTATTTTTAAGAAAAACTAATGAAAATGGTTTGAAAACATTGAGTTTTAACGATAAAGGAAAATAAAAGATAAAGTGAATAGTACTAGAATTAACTTCTTAACAGATCAAACAAACTTATTACACCGCGAATGTCACTCTGGTAGTGTTCAATCACGTAAAACCAACTCCAAAGGCAAGACTCAAAACTCAAATTTTTGGCTTTTGGACCCGAACTGAAACCTAAATTTGGGTTTGTATTTGGCTAACTCAAATTTTTTGTGCCCAGCCATTTTTAAAAAAGCGACCGGTGGAGAATTTGATTAAGTGGCCAATAGTTGGGTTCCAGCTGGCAGAGGGCCCAGCTGCAGAACGGCAACGTTTTAGGGGATTGCAAGTCATTGGATTTCTAGTTCGTTAGCATCTTTTTTGTTGGCAATCTTTAGATTTTGATCTCACCGTTTATACTTGTTTTTTCCAAATCCAAAGGTAAAAACAGATCCAACTGTCAAAATAATAAAATAATTTTTTTAGAACCGATCCACTTTAAAAAAATTATTTCAAACTTTATTTATATTATCATCTATTCGTTGGTTGATGTGTGCATTGCAGTTTGGTTGGTTGGTTTGCACATTGAAGTTTGATTGGTTGAGTGGTTGGTTGGTGTGATTTGTTCGATTTTGAAATTTTTATCGGAATTTAATTTTTTTTAGGTTAAAACATTAGTAAAAAAAAAGTTAAATTAAGATAACATAACTCAAAGTTACCAAACACACAAAAAAAAAAAAAAAAATCCTTACCTAAAAAAACTAGGGTTAAAACCATTCCGCAACAATTAATCAATTTGAAGTCTTAAAGTTTAGGTTTTGGGGTTGGGTGACATTCGATTTTCACATACCTAAATTCTGTAGTGGACCTAAATATTTGGGTTTGGATTCAAGGATTGAAGTTGGTCTAAAGAATTTTTGCATATGATGGTGCTTTTTTTGTATTTATGTATCACTTGGTCTATATATCTATGTGTAGGTACAAGCTTTAATGCAATGACTAGACTCTTTTGTGTGTGGGTCAAGCTATTCACTTGGACTGACTGCCAGACACAAAAATTTCTACACTAACGTATTATTTTGCGTATCTATTTTACCATGTTTGATGATTATCATAAAATACTACTAAAACTTGCATGAAAAGAAAATTCCCTTCTTGTCATGGGCTTGAGTTTTGGCCTTTGGCTATCCTCAAAAGAATCTACATGTTAATTTGGAAATTAAACTCTTAAACTCAAATTGGACTTGTCACTTAGTATTACGATCTAGTGATATTCCTCTTCATTTGTAAGTGAGACGTCTTAAGTTCAATTCTTGTCAAAGGTGAATTTGAACAAAATTATTGCTAACCCATTATGAGGTTATTGATTTAAACATTAGAATGACAACAATTCCAAGCTTATGCTGCCATGCATTTGAAAATCTTATATTTGTCATCAGTTTTATTTGAAAACTTAATGCATTGGGTTGTTTATATATGGATTTTGGATAAATGTTTGAGTGTAAAGGTTACAACTGTGATACTACTAAGAATTGGATTAGAGAAGCAAATTCACCTTTTTTCTTATTGTCTTAACCATGCGAAAGCGAGGAGGTGAATTGAACATAAGATTTCAAATACGTAAATGCTCTTAACTATTTGAGCTACAAATTCTTGCTCGAGACAAACTAATTTTATTTAGGCCCCCTCTTTGACCTCACTTTTTCTCAATTACAATAGTGGATAACCAAAGTTGTCATGGTGACCTTAGCATTATTGAATTTAATCTTAACCCTAATTCTTATTATTTGTCCTTCAAGCCTTGTTAAGAAACTAGAAATTCAATATGTATGGTCTTGGAGATAACACGCATTGAAAAATATGGAAAATATGTGTAGGAGCATCTAATCTAGTACTTACAAGTCCAATGAAAAGAAAGGTGAAGATTGGTGATATCATCGTACTCGATTAGAACATATTCGGATTAATGTTATGAAGAAAATCTACAATATTACCTTGTAGTCAAGTAACATAAAATCAACATATGGGATTAAGAAGAAAAATCATACATCTTTATCACCTCGATTAACATAAATAGATATTAAGTTTCATAAATGGGTCTTTTTTTGTACCATGTTTCTTCAAAGTGAAATTGATCCTTTGTTTGTTCATCCCCATTCATTCGATTCCTTTTGTTTCATCAATTTTGTCCGTATTCTCTTTTTATTCTGAGAAAAAAGAAGGGAATGGATCTTCATCAATGAATCTCTCTTATTCTTGTTTAGTTCCCTTCGTTTCGGAAGTTATTTCTAACACGACTATGCTATAATATACAATCGGGTCAGCCGCAAAAGAGTGAAGAAGTTGGACTGTGGTCCTGTTGGTCAGTCACAACAAAACAAAGAGAAACTCTAATTTGGTGAGTTGATTACTTATCTCTGGGTAGATAGATAAGGTATTTGAAAACAAAAAGTCCAAGTCCGTACACATACCTAATCTATGAGATAACGTTTGATATGTAGTTTACTATTGTTGAGCTTAGCAGATCGAGCATGAAGAATAAGTTAAGCGTATGAGAGATTCATTATCACGCTCTGCTTTAATGCCAAATAAAACGTGTTTAAGTCCTGAAGTTTAGTATGCCACAACCCACTACAATTAGGCGGGTGCAAACTTGAATGTAGTTTAATATCTATTATTTTAATCTAAAGGATATATTCACATTAAGACCAAACCCAACCCTGGGCTATTTGCCAAATTTTCCCATTTATTCTCCCCCAAACCCAACCTAACCCAAGCCAAATAAGCCAAATACCCCCCAAGAATTAGCCCCGGATTTGGTGTGGACCCCATCGGTGTGATTGAAAAGTGGGCTATGAAGCCCACTTGCCGATCCCTCACTTGTCAACGCACGGAATGCGGCAGAGACAATCACAACGGGATCCCACCGACGTGGGCTTGTCCCCCGTGTGTCGGATAGCCTAACGGCTATATTTGTGATCCAACAACCAAATTAAATGGGCCGTTGGTTAATCTAACAGCCTAGATTCAAACAAATTTTTTTTTAGTTTTATATTTATATATTTATTGAATCCAAAGGCTGAGATCGAATATAATCAAATGTAACGGTAAAAAAAAAAGATTTAATTGTCCAAATTTAAATCCAACGACTAAAATAATTAAAAAAATTATTTAACTCAAGAATAATTTATGAGATAATGTTTGAAATGTAGTTTACTATTGTTGAGCTCGGAAGAGCAAGAAGAATAAGTTAAGCATATGAGAGATTCATTATCACGCTCTGCTTTAATGCCAAATTAAACGCGTTTAAGTCCTTGAGTTTAGTTTGCCATTCCCCACTCTTATTAGGCGGGTGCAAACTTGAATGTAGTTTAATATCTATTATTTTAATCTAAAGGATATATTCACACTAAGGGGGTGAAGATCTTGGCAAACTTGATACAAGACGAGTTGACCACAATACTTTGATCATACTTATCATCTACGATAATCAAATCTAAAACCTCACTCACAAGTGAAAGAAAAAAATATCACTAGATCGTAATACTAAGTAGAACGCAAATTACTATTAAGTCTTATCTAATATTTCATGTATTATGACATAATTGACGCAATAAATATATCATTTTATCATCCATCTCTCATTAGGATAAGTGGCATGCACCATAAAAAATCTAAACAAAAATTAAGATAATATGATGTAATAAATAGAATGATGTAACATGTCGAATACTAAGATAAGATTCTTAGTCTAATTAATCATGTCAGTAATCCCAACTCTCAGTACTCTACACATCATAATCCAAATTCCCAATCAAATTATTACAAAAACCCTACAAAACAGCTGTTGGGACCAGCCAGAAAAGTAGAAGAGAGTAACAATTTCTCTATAAGAACAAACCAAACCTCAATTCATCATACACAAAATAACAGCAATATCCTTAAGATTCCGATTTGTAGGGTCCTCTAAGAAGGCAACTTGAGCTAGCCAATTCCCGTCCAAACCCAAAAATTCAAGAGCGCACCAACATCTGACATACATTGCCGAATTTAACAGTTAAACGTGCACTCAAGAATTCATGGGTTAATATAATCCACTAATACATAGTAGGACTCCGAAAACTTATCAGATAGGAATCTACAGTACAAGATTTCAAATTCTTTTAGATGTTAAATCAAAGACCACAAAAAATTGAGCAAGTAGAGTAGAGGGGATTATTCTTTAATTGGCGGCTAAACTTCTTCCATAGTACTATAAGCAAAATGTTCTTATTCTCAAGCAATCCAAATTTTCAAAAGCAACTGTGACAAAATCTCAATTAGTTCAAAGTGGTCCATCCACTTGAAGGCAAAGAAAAAAGAAGAAAAGTAATGACTAATTAGTGGTTACTAATTCCTTTCATGGCTGTCAACTTTCCATCTTAATATGAATTTTGAATGTTTCAAATGATTTTATCCACAAGAAAGAATCTTGCATCTAATTTTACCTTGACTTTCCCAATTGCATTCAGCAAAGATCAAAACATCGAAACTCGGAGACTCACCAAGTAATGGCATTTTATGGACCGAGACTGGTTGTACCTATAGACGTGAAGAAGAAGCCATAGGAACTGAAGCTTCCTCTTCACAACCGATGGCACCCGGACATACCACCAGTGGCAGAAGTGGCAGCTGGAGAGGTTTTTCGGGTCGAGATGGTAGATTTCAGTGGGGGTGGTATTACCAAAGAGTACACTGCAGAGGACATCAAATATTTCAATCCCTCCATTGTAAGTTCACCTTCATGTTCATGTGTGTTTTGTATCTTTTCCACTTCTACTGAGTTCCATGTAGTTTGGAAGAGCAATGGTTAAAACTGAGTTCCATAAAGTTCGGAAGAGCGAAAAAATGACATGAATTGTATGTGCAAAGTATCATGCAGTTCTACTTTTCAAACAAACATCCTCAAACATAGTATGATTGCATATCTACATGTTTCTGGGGGAAAAAAAATTAAATGCTGGATTGGTCAGCAAAGTAAAAATTAAGCAAATTGTTCTGTTGTATTTGTCCTACGTTGAAAACCTGAAAGGTGTCACTCCATTTGTCATCCAGCAATTGTATGGGTATCGTCGTCCTTCCACTTCCTCCAATAGATGTTACTGAGTTGACCTAATTGTATAAAACATACTTCCCTATGCTCCCTGTTTTTCCACTAGTTCATCAAGAGCATGTATATAAAGTTATAAACTAACACTTGAAATAGTTTTAAACCGATAGAAAGTCCAATAACATGTTATAGGATCGAGTTAAGATCTTGAGTCTACAAATTATCCTGATCAACAGACGCCACTCATGTATAATCCTATCAGGTGTATGAAAAAGAACATGTAGAATGATAATTTAATGTAACAGATAAGAAATTTCAAACTTGTGCAGGCTCACCTCAGTGGGCCAATAAGAATTTTGGATACGGATGGAATTCCAGCACAGCCAGGTGATCTTCTGGTGGTTGAGATATGCAACTTGGGTCCTCTCCCAGGAGATGAATGGGGTTTCACAGCAACATTTGACGGAGAAAATGGAGGGTGTTTCCTGACTGACCATTTTCCTTCTGCAACCAAAGCTATTTGGTATTTCGAAGGGATATATGCCTACTCGCCTCACTACCAGGTGAAATCTCAACCTGTTTCCTTTTCTCGTGCTAATAATGCTATTAAACGATTCATATAGGTACTCATCCCTAGTGCTACAAGTGATGCCACTAACGTACTCTTGTATATGCATGGCAGGTGTGAGATTCCCAGGGCTAACCCATCCTGGACTAGTTGGAACAGCACCGTCAATGGAACTCCTGAATATATGGAATGAAAGGGAGAGAGAACTTGAAGAAAATGGACTCAAGTCTATGAAATTATGTGAGGTTTTGCATCAACGACCATTGGCTAACCTACCATCAACAAAAGGTTGCGTCCTTGGAGGGGTATTGCTAAATTGAAAAATATTTAGTTAAGGGTATCAAATTAACAATGAAAAACCTCCAACACGACTAAATTTCTATAATACATTTGCTGCATGCTAAAAGAATTTTAACTTCTGCAGCCTACTGCACCGAGACAATAACCATGCTGTCCAATTTTTACCTATAAAATATTGTTATATTAACACATACTGGTTATTCATAGATCAAAGAGGGCACTCCTGAATGGGAAAAGATAGCCATGGAGGCCGCAAGAACAATTCCAGGAAGAGAAAATGGAGGCAATTGTGACATAAAAAATCTTAGTAGTGGTTCAAAGATATACCTTCCAGTATTTGTTGAAGGAGCAAATCTCAGTACTGGTGACATGCACTTTTCCCAGGGTGATGGTGAAATCTCACTCTGCGGGGCAATTGAGATGAGCGGTTTCCTGGAGCTCAAGTACAAATTTCACATCTCATCTCGATGTTACTATATCCAAACCAGGGGCTTTGTGACGAAAGGCTGGAGCTGGTTATAAAAGCTAAACTTTCTACAACACAACATGCAGACATACACACACATACTGATAAATAAATACACTGCATGATATATAATACAATTCAGAGTTTACCCTATACGATTATGTTATCAGGTGTGAAATTATAAGAGGTGGAATGAAAGAATACCTCACACCAATGGGGCCAACTCCTCTTCACGTGAACCCAATCTTTGAGATAGGCCCGATTGAGCCAAGATTCTCAAAATTGTTGGTGTTTGAGGGCATCAGTGTTGACGAGAGTGGGAAGCAGCATTACCTAGATGCAACTGTGGCTTACAAGCTAGCAGTACTCAATGCTATTGACTACCTCTCTAAATTTGGATACTCCAAAGACCAGGTTTTCGACCTCTCACCTTATCACATAGACGATTCCCCACAAACGCACAATCACAAGCATACACCAAAACACCGAAAGACATGCCTACCTAAATATATTATTGTAGTCTTCCATACTGATATGGCATATGTCATATATAAGAGCTATCTTCTGTTGTCACGCTGCCCGTGTGAGGGAAGAATTTCAGTAATAGTTGACTCTCCCAATGTTGTTGCAACCTTAGCAATCCCAACAGCTATCTTTGACCAGATAACCATTTCTGGCAAAGCCTCCAACAGATTTATATTACCCTAAGTAATACTACAACTATACCATCTGCAAAAATGAGCTCTTCTAGTCAAATCCCAAGTATTCCCAAAATATAAGAACTCAATTACACAGTACAGTTATGGTCTACTTTAACTCGGATGATCCCTCAATCCATATTGATAAGAGTGCATAAGGAGTTAGTTACACCAAGGTAACTAACGCAAGGCTAGAAGCATAAGGAGGCAATGTGCTTTCCCATGACAAAGCTCACAATAAATTATTTATAAACAGAAATGGTTTGTCATAAAAGCCTATTGATACGTTTAAATTATTCTCTAAATGCATAGGATATTGCCCAAAAGAAAACAAGGTTCCTGTTGGTCCCCGGATAGTGAGGAAGCCAGATGTCCTAAAATGTACTTATGATGGAAATTTGCCAACGACAAGGAACCCTAGCTCTGCAACATAACTATCATCAAGAGTGCTCAGTAAATAAAGGACATTTCAGCGTATATTTTTCATTGCTACAATGTATTGGCATAATAGAAAGTAGAACTGAATTGTCAAAGTAAACCATCTACATTCTATATAAGCAGTGCAAGTATTGTACTTGGGCAAAAGGATCACGAAAAAACCATGCAGCCAAAAGTTCAACCCTATTTAGCCTATCAGTATCACTTCAGCTTTGAATAACGAAAAACTATTATAGCAGCAGCATGTAAATATTTAGACTGGAGCTGGAAAGTCTGAACAAGGCATTAACACATAGAATATGCTTTCGTCATCACTCTGATTCAACCATGCTGCTTCCCCTGATCAGCTGAGTTACTTACACATCAATATTGGCCATAATCTTTGGGCTGTTTTTCACTATTCATCTTCTAAACTGCTAAATTGAAAATATATAATAAGTTTAGTAATACGTCTGTAAGTATTTATACCCATTTATGATTGGAAACACACGGACTGTCAAGATAGAACTAATCTTCACAGGGTAGATCAGAGCCATGATATAATTTCATACATGGATGGTAGTTTTTACTGCATATATACCAATTTGAGGAACAGACACCTGCAGAAGTAGTGTTTAAAACTCGACTCTGACTTGAAGTGAGATTTAGTGAACTCATAAGATAATAATAAGCAAAAATCATGCACCAATACGAAGAGCATATCTCTTCTCGTGCAATGCAATTCTATGATCACACGGGAAATACTAAACACCTGCTGCCACATTTCAAGAGCCATATAAAATTGTATGTTCAATAAAATCAAAACAAAAATTGACACATGGTAAAGAAAGTATCAGTTGGAAACTACATACGAAATCATTTAGTTACCATAACCTTCCTATTGATCTTCATTTGTTCAACAATTAAACTAGTTGCACTATGCAAAATTATAAAAGCCGCAAAATTTGCGAAAGGAAATAGGATGCCAGAACTTGTTTCATACTCATCCAAAGACTTTAACTAGAAACTTCAAAGCCAAAAATTTTCCTTTCTCCCAAGGACATATATAGCAAAGGAGTACAATGAGATATAGTGCACTTAATAATATATTGAGAGGGTGCGATGGTGTTGCAGACCAGGACACTGAATGCCAAAAGACCAAAGCCAAAGGTCTAACTCAATACTCAGCACCTGCAAAAGAAACCCCACAAGTAAAATCAAAGAGACTTGATTGAAATGATTTAAAAAAAAAAAAAAAAGAAAACTGTTTCAGGATAAATGTTCAACGCAGTTTCAAGTGCAGAGGAATGACATGGTCCGACAACAGTTCACTTGGGTGAGAATAGAACTGGTGCAGGACACTTAGGTAAAAGAAAAAATCTGAATTTTCATTACATAAATGCAGCCACGGAAAGAATTTAAAAATTCAAGTACAACACATTACACACTATGACCAGGACTAAAAATAAACCATACCTTCTTCCCTGATTTCATACTGATCAACTCTTTCATTTTCTCCACAGCATATATGGAGCATGCTCGCAGTTCAACTTCCTCCTCACTGCCTGCAACTATTTGGCCGTTAGCCTCGATCGTGCTGGCAAGGGTTGAACTATACTTCAGCACACCCAGCTGTCTAAGCACGGCTGGAACAATGTAGTCTGCCATAATAGTGATTGAGCCAATGTCATAAAATTCTCCATATCCTTGGCCGCCGAATGCTCCCCATAAATCTGCTGCAAATATCTGAGCTCTTTTATACAAAAATACTTGGTGGCCTTTGTATATTGAGTGGTCTCTGAAACCTAGAAAGTTTAACTAATTACAGTCAACATGCCTGTTTCCTGGGGAATAACAACTACAAACCATGCAGTACAAACCATACAGCTATATTTAAACCCTAAAATATACCAGGAAAGTGACGAGTAACAAGAGCTACAAGCTTAACCGCTGACTTTCCACAGGACTCCACAAGGTTGGATGCTTTGCCGTCAAAGCTTCTCTCAAGCTCAAACCCAACCTAGGCCATAAAAGTTAGCAATATTTTGGATAGATAGCCACATCATTAGTTACAGAACCAGTAATAAAAAAAATCAAACAAAAGGAAACCTGAAGAGCATTTATTAACAGAAAGAAGATAAAATGCAAGAATAAAAGCTTTGGTAAATGTAAAGGTAAATTTCACCTCATGCAGCAAACGAACTCTCTCATCCTCCAAAGGTAATGGCCTAGGCCATTTCAACAGCTCCCGCAGTTCAGAACCTTATAACATAAAACATTTTAATCAAATTACTGTCCGGTAAAAAAGCATCACCTAAGTCAGAAATTAGGATGCCAAACTTGTTTACAAGAGCTCAGCTTCTCATCCATAAATTTAAGTTTCTATGGAGGCAAGAGTACATTATCTGAAATCTCTTTTTTTATTAATAACATTCATTTTTCTTCTACCAACTGGGACAAAGAAGTATGCTTGATATATATCCAATTACCGCGTAAATGGCATTGTGTGTGACATAACATTAGTATGAACACAGAGATATGCGTTCAAGAATATAAGTACCGGTGTATTTCTGCAAACGATCAGCATCAAACACAGATTTGTCATTTTGTATTGCTTCCTTTAGACCGGCAGCCAAATTGTCGTAATTTAAGTCCTTATCTGTCAACAAAAACAAAGAAACAATTTAGCACAAAAGTTTTAGTGGATCAAACTACAGAAATTTGTATAAAAAAAGGTATAAGAAAAATGAATCTATAACTTGCTCAGACTTTTGTACTAAATCTTGATGATTATACTTTTGCCGCTCTTATAGTTTGATTTTGCTGTCACTGAATCTAGCATTTGCTGACAGTGATATATAAAATGATTCAATGTATAGCATGACCGATCTGTTTCTTCAACCGCATACAGAAAAACCACACTGCAACAAACACACAGTGCCTATACATGGAAAATTTTAAATCCTGATAACTTTGGGCAGCACATTTATAAACAACACTATCTGGCTGAATTGCCGCAACTTGGCTCAGCAAAGGAAAAATGGAAAGTGCAAAAGTATAAACACACAGGTATATATCTTGACCAGAGAAAAACAAAGCCTTGTCATATCACATAAACCCCGAAACAACGGCATTGCATCCCGGGTTCAAACCCTCCCCCTTCCCCTTAGTTAGCTTAGAGCTAGTAGTATTATTAAACTAATCAAGTGCTCTGCATGACTAACAACAATAAAATCCGAGCTAAAAAATGACAAGGAATTACGATGACATGTCCAACAAATTAAAAAAGAATGAAAAGAAATGGATATAAATACCAGGCCAAAAGCAGAAATTCAAAGCGTCCAACACAAGGAGATACTGAACGGTGAGAGGCCCATTGTCGAAATAGTGTATTCCTTCGAAATCCCATTCCACCTTCGGAATTGTGTCTATCGTCTCCGCCACTTTCTCAATCCCTTTAAAAAATTAACAAAATAAATAATAAAAAAACCCAATTAAAATAAGCAAAAAGGAAAGCTACAGAAACAAATTAAAAAAATGAAAGAGCAGAATAATCAAAATGCGGCATTTTGCTCAGTTGCTCTGAGACAAAAGTGTGGAGAGACCTGAAGAGTCGACGACGACATGAGAAGAATGGCTTGCGACCCAAGCAGAGCTTGCCCTAACGTCGTCCATGGCTGCTTTCACACGGCGGCTCTGTTCAAACCCTAGAGAGAGAGAGAGAGAGAGAGAGAGAGTTGTACGTGGTGGGGCTTTTCCTGGTTCGAAGTTTCCCGCTTTTGCTGTTGCCTTTTAATAATTAATTAAAATAATATTAAATGTCCTCTCAGTCTCTCTGATTATCCTATTTCGTATTTTTCTGGAAATAATAATTATTAAAATTTCCATTTTAGCAGTTGTCGTGGAATCCCATTCCGGGCCACAGACTTTTCCATGTATAGCCACAGAAGGTCTCACGTGTGAAAAGAATCAACTACAAGTCCACAAGTAGGCTGACGACTGGAATCCGAATCTTTTTTGTCTTGTGTTTTTTGGTCGAGTGAATCTTTATCTATTGGAATTTGGCATTGGTCGGGCGCATTTTCTGCTCAAGTGGGTGGTCTATTGAAAGCCAATCACCGGATGAAAACTTTGTTATGGCTGTTTCAACTCTAACCCTCGGGACCTAAATTCAAATATTTAGGTTTATTAAAAGACATCCTTTTAGTTGTGAACAGTGAATGTTACTGTTGAACTTAAAAACTATCTAGTCTACGTGATGCGTAGGCCGAATAGCTAATACGTCATTCGGTTGAATGCAAGGCGTGCCAACTCATCGGCCAAGCTCGGACGGAGAGTGAATGAATGTTGATGTGGTGTTGGGCGTGCTGATGACTTCTAAATTTTGCGACTACAGCCAAGGAAGGAACATGTCTAGGCCTTCAGGTTCTAGAGCCTGAAGATAAGGCTACTAGTTTTGCGAAGTTCACAAATTGTCGGCACTGGGTTCAGCGACTGTAATTATATTCGTGAGAATATAAGTGCGCTGAATCATTACTAGATTATAGGGACACATGTACCCGAAAGAGATATGTGTCTTAATTGTAAATGTGGTTCGACCGTCTGAGTGTTGAACTCTGAAATGCACTTGTGAATATCTAATCATAAAATATGATTGGCTTTGGGTGTGCCAAACATTGTAACCTGGCAACACCTTACTCCGCCGAGAAGGCTAATAAGATAACATCTTCCAACAAGGACTCAGGAAACCCTTGCTGATCGAGACTTGGATAAATAACCAGTCGATCGTGAAGCAATGCTATTTATCCAAATTGAAGGTGTTTCTCGGTTGGTTGATTCTACGGCTCTAGTGCTGTTTATCCAAACTGAACATGTTGCATGTTGCCAAAACAGTGTTGTTTATTCAAGTTGCCAACACATTGCTATTTATCCAAACTAAAGATGTGTTGACGGAAAAAAAAAAAAAAAAAAAAAAAGAAAGGTAAAATAAAAATCTTAAGGTGCTTGAGAGGTTTCGAGTAGAGTAAGAGTTTGCATAAGGCAATTTTGTGTGATGATTTGGAAGGGCTTTGAATGATGCACTCCCTTCTTTATTTACAGTAGCAATTTCTCATGACCGAAGTAGAGTTTCATTTGGACTCCAATTCCTTAATCAAATCCGAATAAGCTTCAGCCAGTCTTGGTCCGTGCAAGACTCTAAATCTAACTCTATCCTAGACTCAACTCGTGATTCTTGGCATTTTTCCTTATTAGAAGCATAATTGGTCTATGAGGATTCCTTGTTATACTAGCACTTGTCCGTCCCCTTATCCATGAAACCTTTTCCTGATAAGACTAGGCCGAATTCAATTGGGCTAGGCCCTTCTTGAGAATATTTGAAGATTCCCGATGCCACATTCATTAGGTTGAAATTAATTATGGGCCTAACCTAAAATGTCATTTTTGGTCCAAACAGTCACACAACCCTCAAGACTTGAATTTCACGACCTAAAACGTATTATTAATTGTTGTGGAATGATTTAACCCTTTTTTTTTTTTCCTAACTTTGAGTTATGTTATCTTAATATAATTTTACAAATGCTTTAACGTATAAAAAATTAAATTCCAACAAAATTTTCAAAACTGAACAAATCATCTTGGATAGTTAATAAACATAAGTAATTTTTTAAGAAAATTGTTATTGGCACTCCAAACTTTCTAAAATTAGAAAGAAAAATGCACGTATGATGAGTGTAGAATGTGATTTTAGATTGTTAATAACAGTTCCTTTTTTTCAAAGTGGGTATGTTCTAAAATTTATTTTATTCTTTTGACCATTGGATCTAAATTTCAACAATTGGATTTTTTTCATACCGTTGGATTTGAAAAGGAGTAATGCTAGATAGGCCAACTTTTCACACCATATTGTAAAGTATGATAGAAAATAAGCACGTTAATCAACACTTGGGTAATAATCCAACCATCAACAACCATGTCATATAGTTTACCAAATATGATTTAAATAGATGGTCTCTCTAGCATTTACCCTTTGAAAAAAACAAATATGAACAAAAAAAGGGTTTTAATCGAGATCGTTGATCACCAACAGTTGTGTCGGCCGCCTCAATACATCATTTTCTATTGTTTTTTAATAATAGGTGGGGCCCTGAAAAATTTGGGTTGCCCAAATACAAATGCAAATTTGGGTTTAGTTTGGGTCCAAAATCAAATTTTTTGAGTTTAGGACTTTCCATTAGAGTTGGTCGTAAGGGCTCTGTTATGGTACCTAGATTACATCATTTCGATTGCCCTAAAAAATTTTGGGTTTAGATCTCTCCATTGGAGTTTGTTTAAACTCAAATATTTGAGTTTAGGCGTTGCCCTTGGAGTTGGTATTTAGGGCTCTTATATGGTACCTAGATTACATCATTTTGATTGCCCTGAAAGTCAATTATTAGATGAAAATTTTGGAATAATACAAATGATTAGTCAATTAATCTAGTCAAAGGGGTAAGATTACTAATTAAGGACTAATCTCAATAATCGTCATAGCCCAAAATAGTCACTCATGACATGTGCAACTGTAGAGCATTGATTACAATTGTCTACATTAAAAGGAGAATAAAATGAGTGTTTTAAAAGGAAAATTTAATGCAGTTGAGTTGGTAAGTTGATAACGTTTCACTTGGGAAATGAGTTCAAATCTACTAACACTATTTAAAAAAAATAAAAAAAAATAAAAAATTCGCTAAAACGATTCTAGTAGTTCTAGTCGCTCATTGTCACATTAATTAAAACCCTCATACACCAATATTATTAATCATTGAGATGAATATAAAGTAATGAATATTTTTTTAACAAATGATATTATCTACACTGAAAGGGTGGAAGACAGGGTTAAACCTTCATAGACTAGCAATAATATGGTTCAAATTCGTCTTTGGTGAGAATCGAACCTAAGACCTCTTACACTTACAAATGAAGAGGAACACCTCTAGATCCTAGTACTAAGTGTCAAAGTAATGAATATTATTGAGTAGAAAGTATGAAATTGTTGTAGACATAATTTACTGAATAATAAAAATGGCATAAAGAAGGGGTACAATGGCATAGAGAGAAAAATAAGAGATGTTTAATTGTAAGGTGTGTGTTATTCCACCCCATTATACCTTTATTTATAGTAGTAGCGAAAGTAAATTCCTTACCCCAATAGGATTAGAACTCTAATAGGATAATATTTTGTCTAAGAAATATGGTAGAATCTCTAAGATTCACACAATCACATTCCTAATCTAATAGGACTGCAACACTCTCCTTTGAGAGTGTAAATGCTCAAACAAATGGCGCATCAGGTCTTCAGCGATGAAGTCAGTACAGTTGATGAAGTCGTCAGCACAGTGAGTGAATATGAGTCTCAAATCAACGGAAGAATGCATAACAGGTAAAACTCACCAAACCTCACTATGGTAAAACCCAAGGTGGGATAAAAACTCATAGACTAAGAAGAAAAGTGAGAAGTTGCATTAAGTCAAAACAATACGTCTTATATACACAAGTAGGAGAGCTTACAAGGGTATGATCAACCTAGGATGGGTGCCTCGTTAAAACCTAGTTAGGTAGCAAAAACCCAGTAAGAAAAATGCTCCTAATCGTAGGGAAAAAGAGTACATTAAGATTAAGTAAGTATATTTCTGGATACTCCGCTTGAGTTTAACATAACTTCCAAATGAGAACTACAAGCATTGCATATGAATAGTTAGGCATACCAATTCCTTAGATAAACTTCTGGAAGGTTGACTTCGGCAATGACGTCGTGTAGAGGTCGGTAAGATTGACTGTGATGGCTTGCTTGACTTTAGTCTCTTAATGCTTTGTTGTTGTGATGTAGACGCAATATGTCTTAGTGTTGACTTTGTTAATATATCATGTCTTGGTCGGGTGGATACATGCGGCATAGTCTTTATAGATTGTCGTTGGGACTCAACGATGGATGAAAATAGCAAGTACTTCAAATATGCTCAACAAGAGCTTTCAACCATGTCTCATGTATGGCTTAATGAAGTAAGGTGAGTCTTGGAACAATTCGAAGATTTCGCAACTAAGGTCATATCGTGGACCTCAAAGATATTGCGATATCCCTAACGATAAAGACATAACCATTTTGGGGATGTGTCTGGTGCGGGTTTGATAAGTAATCAATGTCAGCATAACAAGCAAGGTAAGCATTATTTTTTAGGACCAGGGGGTCAAATTTATTCGGGATGCATTGGGATTAACCCAAATTCGTAGTACTTTTCAGGGTAACAGAGTAACATCTTTAATACTAATTCAGTGGTTACATGTAGGCGCAATGCTGCATTTTTACCAATAGATCAACAACGAAGAAGATGTCATTTCTAACGCAATGAGCTAAGTACAACAAAGGGCAAAGTTGAACTCAGTTATGGAACTTCAGATTCCATAACCTCTTCATAGGTCTCATTTGCATATAACGTATGGAAGATCATAAGTATACTCAAGGGTAACACATTCGGGGTGTAGTTCGACTAGTAAACCAAAGTACCGTTAGAACAACTCTTGAACTTCAGGTCAAGGTATAAATGAGTTTTCCCAAGATTCATCATCTCAAATTTCATCTTTAGGTGCGAGGCAATTTTCTCAAACTCTTTCAAAGTCTTAGTAAGATGCATGTCAATGACATAAACTGCAACTTTAGCAAATCGGAATAACTTTATAGTTTAACATGTAAGGGCATAATTCATATCCCTAACTGATCAAATAATCACTTAGACGAATATACCACATCCGCTGGATTGCTTCAATTCATAAGTGCATGCCTCAAACAAGTTGAGAGGGTGTTCCGTGGTTTGGAACTATTTGAATCAGTCTTTGTAATTCTTCAGGAAGTTACATGTAAATCTCCATATCAATATCACCATGGAGAAACACTAACCACATTTCATAATGCTGCAGTCAATCACAGGGCGTTTGAGAGAAACTTTGTGCCATTAGGCATGCATTACTTTGCACTATTTCATTCATCTCATTACGTTTCCTTTCCCACTTGTAACACAACAGGGTTACCTTGGGTAGTGTATGAATTAAAGGTCCAAACACACTTTGGTAAGGAATTTTAGCTTGATTGTTTTCGGTCGTCCAATCAATTTTACGTTGTCACTAATCAACGGAACACGGTTCAATATCGTCGCTTTTCATTTATGTCGGTAGCTACCATATAAGTGAAAACATCACCGATGATAATATCATTCCAATTCCATTATACCATCCAAACTAGTATACTGGACTAAGAATTTCAAGTCTCGGGACTAATCTGAATTAATCTCATGAGATGGAAGTGATTTGAGATAACGATCGAGTATGGATTTATTGTGTGTCATGATCTTCCTCTTCTAGGGAAATGAATCCTATGAACTAAGTGATTTTTCGTGCTTCAGTCCGAGAACATATTGATTGGTTATCCGCCAGTGTACCGTACCATTCAACAAGAGTGGCCAAATTGTCATTTAGGGGCAGCATATATTTGCAGCTGGTATATGATCGTGTCACTTTAACTATATTAGAGGAATGCGTCTGGATCAACATTTTGAAAGCTAGAATACATTGCACTGGCTTATCAGACTTGTGCGGTATGAAGATCAATATGAGATATAGTGGGCAACGTCCACACAAATTTGCATTGTTCTACAGGAAAATTAACCTTTTTATCTCCTCCTAAAGGTGGGAAGACTGTCTCATTGAAGTGACAATTTACAAATAAGCAGTAAAAAGATCACATGCAAAGGCTCTAATGAGAGCTAGTGTGAATGAGAATCATGATCAACAAAGATTCACATCACGTAACTTGGCACATGGAATGCACACCCAAATACGTAAATACAAAATGTCAAGTTCATACCCAGTAACCAACTGTAACGTCGAAAAGGTTGGGTGGCAATGGGCCTTAAAGAGGACCAACATAGCTGCATACAAGATTGCATAGTCCAAGGCAGAAACCAAAAACTTGGTGCGTTCACCAAGGTTCAAGCGATCAATTAAATTGCGCTTTATGATCGCTCTACGAGGCTATTTTGGGGTGAATATGGGAATTTGATGTTTAATTATAAACCCAAAGAAATGCAATACTTATTGAAAACCATTGATATAAGTTCTTCGGCATTATCCAGTCTTCTAGACTTTATGGGATAATTGGGATGGTAAGCCCTTAAAATTAGCCATGAGGGTTAGTAGCAATGTGTGTGGACAAATATGTGACCAGTTTGCCAATTCATCTACCAAAACCATAAGTATTTATATGGTCCGCATTTTGGTTGGATTAGTCCACATATATTCCCTTGAATCCACTGTGAAAATAGGTCGTTTTGAATCTTTGCTAGGGATGATTTAGAAAACCAATTTCCCCCAAAGAGTAGGCTTGGCAAAGTGTGCTTGTATGCATAAGATCATTACTTCAGGTAAAAAGATGTGTTGTGGCATCATTGTTCTACCTAAGTGTCTTAAATGGTCATGTCAAGGCAAGTAAACTGCTTAATCACCAGGCTCCAGGCCCGCCACATATAGCGTGTTCCCAGTTGGGAGGCAACCCATTAGCCCCAAAACAAAGCTTCAGACTCATTTTTGGAGGTGGTGCAAAAATATTCTACTCTATTTTCCATCAATGGTTTCATTCATGATTATTGTCATCTAGAATATCCTTAAGACTCAATGATGTTCTTCTAGAATGGGGAAAATATAAGGTCTTTTAAATGGTAATTTAGTACCATTCATATAACGATGATCATGCCAATGCTCTTAATCAAGTTGGATAGACTTGAAGTCATTGCTAGATAGGTGATTTAGGTATAAAGTTAGTGTGTGTAGTTTCGCATTCATCTAGACAACTAACTTTCCCATATTCGTACCTAATCACGTGTTTAATTGAATTCGGTCACATGTATTAGAAACATGATTCAATTAACTCATATTCGAGGACAATATCGATAAGATTATCCATAACGAAAAATAAACACCAAACTTAAATCCAAGAATATAGAAGAATGTTCACAAAGTAAACCAAAGTTAGTAAGGGGAATGCCAAGAAGGCCATTCATGTCAAAATTCTGCTATTCTAATGGTGTTTAGTGGAGCAAAATTAGTCTCACATACTGACTATTAGAAAGGTACTCCTCAACGACATTGGTAGGGGCACAAACAGGTGTATAACCAATAATCTATTCCATTGAAACAGATGTAGATGCTGCAGGTTGAGGTGCAGGAACAATATCCCTTATTCTTGAAGTTTTAAATTTTGGGTGCCAAGGATCACACTTCGGGCGTGATGCCACACCTTGGCAGACCCTAATTCTACCATAGATAGTAAAAACAAACTTGAAATTGGATGGTGAAAGAAACATACCCAGACTTAGGTTCGGAAGGTTCCAGCCGAAGCTGGAGAGGTTCGTTCGGTATGTCTCTGCCGAAGCAGAGCATACATTTTGATAGGCCTCAGCTAAAACTAGGATCACCTTTAGGTAGGTCTTGACCGAACTAGGTCGAGGCATTTGGTAGACTTCATCCGAACTGGGTCTATTCTGTTCGGTAGACTATAGTCAGAGCTGCATCTATACCTTTTTCTCACATTTATGGTAGTAATTAGATCCAAGAATTTGGTAAATTTTCGCTCTATATTGCTGCTTCAGGAGCAAGTTAGAAACAAGGAAGGACGAGAAAAGTATTATCCAGTCAAAATTCGATCGAATTTATAAACTTCAAAATCGTACTCATTCATGGACGTAATCATGGTGTGCTTCAGGCAATATTGTTCATAATTTGACAGTACGTAGGAACGAGCCAAAGAGCCATAGAATCCTCTTTCATAAGGTATTTCCATTTGTAATGCTTTGGGCATAAGTCTTCAAGTGAAGATCATGGTGGAGGCTTATCTAGCTCTTCTATGCCATTGTTGGCTTCAATGGTTTCTTAGCTTCTTGATAGTCAAGTGGAGATTCGCGTCTTGTACCTATATAAAATGGTTTCTCTTAGAAACGTCCAACTCAGGGAAATCAAATTTGTGATAGTTCGACAATACACTAAATGAAGGGAACAAGATTGTGAATAGTGATATGAAAAATACAACATCCATAAGCATCTAAGTTAGAACATTCGGGGTTTTAAGACCTGATTTACATGAAAAACATTGGGTTTTCATGGGTGTATTGTTTTATGAAAACTTTAGGTTTCAAAGACACTAAATTCAAAACTATAGGTTCAATTTAGTTTATGAACGTTTAGTTCATAACAGAGAAGTTCTTGCAAGAACACAGAATACAAGGTACTGATTTAAGTGCAGTAGATTTGAGTTACTTCGGGAACTCAAGTGTGAGAGCTTTGAGAATACGAAAGGATGTCAACTGTTCAAAGTAGAAAAATAAATTATTGAATCGTTAATATCCAAAAGTGATCTTTAGGTCAATAATTTTGGATTAATTATCAGATTAATGGACTGCTGATCACTTTTAATTAATTCAATAAATCGAGATCGAACGGGGTCAATTGTGGAAGCAAAATAATGACAGACGGGTCATATTAGCTTCAGTGGCGAGAGGCCAAGTGATAATTAAATTAAAATTAATTAGCGTAAACCAAATTACCCCAAATAAAATAATTGGGTATGATTTAGAACACGTGAATGCCAAAAATTGGCATTGGGTTAAAAAAATCGCGGCCCAGCCAAAAGTCGGCTGGCTGCGGTGCGGGACAAGGCCCTGCAGTATAACTGCAGGCTATTGGGGCTTTTCTGGGGTGAGCCTAACAAGATGGGCTGCTAGTTGGTGCCAAAACGAGGCATATGAGGGATAGACCCAACACAAGGCTGGCCTGGGTGTATGGGGAAGCCCAGCTGAAGCTGGCTTACGGGTTTTGGGCAAGCCCAGCAGCATAGGCTTCTAGCAAGTTGGGCCTAGGGCTTAGGCAAAGCCTAGCAAGCAACATGGCTTGCTTTAGGCGAGCCTAAGGCATGGGGGAACCCAGCAAGCATGCGGGTTTGCTATAGGGTAGGCCGTGACTTGGGACAAAGTCCAGCAACACATAGGTTACTGGTGTTAAGCTAGGTCTGCTTAGGAGTGAACCCAACAAGGCTGCAAACCTGCTGGTGGGCTCGGGGTAACGAGCCCATGAAGGAACCCAACCCAGGCTGAGGGCTTGGATGTTTACCCAATAGCAGAAGGCCCAGATGGCTGCTGCAAGAAGGTCCAAGGCGTCAAACGACGCCGTTCCCAGGTATGCTTCATGCAGCTGGGCTGCAGGCCAGCGATGGAGCCGCGGATTATTGTGACATCCCACATCGCCCAGGGGAGTGATCCTTAAATGTATATTCCTATCCCTACTTAGCACGATGCCTTTTGTGAGCTCACTGGCTTCGGGTTCCATGGGAACTCCGAAGTTAAGCGAGTAGCGCGCGAGAGCATTCCCAGGATGGGTGACCCATCGGGAAGTTCTCGTGTGAGTTCTCAAAAACAAAATCGTGAGGGCGTGGTCGGGGCCCAAAACGGACAATGTCGTGCTACGGTGGTGAAGTCGGGCCCGGGAAGTGGTCCGCCCCGGGCCGGGATGTGACAATTTGGTATCAGAGCCTAACCCTGGTCGTGGTGTGCCAACGAGGACGTCGGGCCCCTAAGGGGGGTGGATTGTGACATCCCACATCGCCCAGGGGAGTGATCCTTAAATGTATATTCCTATCCCTACTTAGCACGAGGCCTTTTGGGAGCTCACTGGCTTCGGGTTCCATGGGAACTCCGAAGTTAAGCGAGAAGGGGGCGAGAGCATTCCCAGGATGGGTGACCCATCGGGAAGTTCTCGTGTGAGTTCCCAGAAACAAAACCGTGAGGGCGTGGTCGGGGCCCAAAGCGGACAATATCGTGCTACGGTGGTGGAGTCGGGACCGGGAAGTGGTCCGCCCCGGGCCGGGATGCGACAATTATGCCACAAAAAATCCCCATAAATTTTTTTTTTTTTTTCAACTTTTCTAGGGTTTGAAAAACCCTAAATTGCTTCCAATTTATTTCGATGCTTTGACTCACAAATTCCACATAGCAAAATAATAATTGTGTAATGCATGAAACATATATGTATATATATATATATATATGTATGTATCGGAAGGTAAATGTAAATATAGGGGCCTCACGCATCATGAGGATTGTTTTCATGCTTCATGGTCTTTTCAAATATTTTCCTTCATTTTAAAAGAACATGATTGGTAGAAAACAACTAAGCCTTTGAATTTGTAGAAGATCCTTATCAGAAAGCCGGAATTGCATCTCCAATACGTTGTATCATGTTCAACATAGAAAAATTAAATTGAATCAATAGCATGTAGATAATTCAATAAAATAATAAATTAATCATAAAAAGAATGATTAAAACGTAATACTCTCATGATTGAAATTTAAACTCCTGAAGAAAAAAAAAAAACTCATTCATAAATCGAAATTAGAGAAAATTTCTCAAACAAAAAAATTCAAAAATTTGAAATCTTCAATGAGTTATGGGCTAAATCTTTATAAAATTGGTAAATATCATTGACATTTTATTATTTTTGTTTACATCTCGACAATATAGAGTGAAGTTTGCATTTCACTCTCATTTCCATATGAATCCTTAATTTTTAAGGTATTTCAATGAAAATATTGACAATTTCATGAATATTTTAAAGAATGTCTTAATCTCAAACAAATTAAAAAAAGAACAATACTTTGGCTACTCAGAGATGAGTAACTACTCAAAAAATTTTAAAATTATTCGTTGTCAATTTATATAACCATTTAGTCCTCAAACTGTTTAAAAATAAATGAACGATATTGGTAAAAACATTACAAATCCTTTATGAATTTGCTAGATTGACTAAACGATCTTAGTTTTAATTCATTTTTTGCAGAGATGATCTTTACTGATTTATAATATGAACGGTTTTGATCATAAGTACCAAGTTCTGTAATTAAAACATAAAGAATTTTGAATAAGAATTCCTACTCATATTTGATTATCAAATATTATTCTTAAAAAAATTTAAAAAATTATAAAAGAATAAACAAAAATGGAACAATGAGAGAGAAAGGGATATAGAGAGAGAGGGACTGGGGCATCGGTCCTTCTGCTACTTTTTGTATTGGGCGATTTGATTGATGGCCATAAGGCCCTCCTTGGAATTCACCGTCTCCTACCACCACAACCTTCTCTCTCTCTTCCTCGCGCGCCGGCACCCTCCGCCGTCTCCTCTCTCCTTCTCCTCCCACCACTTCCACCCTTCCCCGCCGCCTCTAGTCCGCTGCATCGCATCCTCAGCAACTCCTCTCCCTCACCGCCAAACGACCTTTCACCGCCCCCCGAGGCCGCTTCATCCTTATCACGAAACCCTGGCGCAGAAGATCTGTAAATCGATTCGCCGCCCTGGCGCCGCCTCCAAGGCTAGGACTTACGCCGATGTCAACGTCATCCGACCCAAGGACTACTGGGACTACGAGTCCCTCACCGTCCAATGGGGGTAATAAACTGATGAAATTCTCTTCTTCTTGTTTGGATTGTGAGAAAATGGAGGAAAATCTGGTTTGGGCTGGTGGGAAAATTGAATTTTGATGGAGAAATGTTTTTGCTTTTTTGAATTAATTGTGATTAATGTACAGGGAGCAGGATGATTACGAGGTGGTGAAGAAGGTTGGGAGAGGAAAGTACAGTGAAGTGTTTGAAGGGGTTCACTGTACCGATAACGAAAAATGTATTATCAAGATTCTCAAACCTGTTAAAAAGAAGAAGGTAAGTTCTGAATTGCATTGCTTTTACCTGTTTGATATTTTGTTGTTCTTATCAGTTGGGTAATTCTATTTGTTTCGTTCTCGTTATCATGTATGCTGGATTAATATTTCATGTAATCGCAGATTATGTACTTGTATACGGCTGATGTTTTCATAGAATTAAGTTACCTTGAGTGGAAAGTTAGTGTTCTTTCATTTGTTAGATACTTAATGAATGAGGATAGTGTATTGGAATAGTTTGAGCGAAATCCTATCATGTTTTTTTTTTTCCTGAAGTGTTGGTGCAACCTATTCACTGGAAACTGAAAAAGATCTTTAATTTGGAGGTTTAACCAACCCCAAGAAACAATTTTGACTGCCCCTGGCATATGAAGTAAAAGTTTTCTTCTGTACAAGAGCTTTGTATTGAATCACTTTGGTGACGCTTACTTTTCTGTTTGGTTCGAAATGCAGATTAAGAGGGAGATAAAAATATTGCAGAATCTCTGTGGGGGGCCAAATATTGTGAAGTTGCTTGATATTGTCAGAGATCAGCAATCTAAGACCCCTAGTCTTATATTCGAATATGTGAATAATACAGATTTTAAAGTCCTTTATCCGACACTCTCGGACTTTGACATACGATATTACATCTATGAACTTCTCAAGGTAAGCTTGCTATTCTGGTTCAGCAGTTCCTAAAATGATGAGTTGTGAGACTTTAACTCCCTTAGAATAAGCATGGATTATGTGTCCATAAAGAGGTGATAATTAAACTGAGTTAATTGTTTACATTTGCAAGGTTTGAAAGGTCAGTTTCTTTTCAAGGCCTAAAAAAGGTCGATTTCTTTCACTTCGGGGTTTGTGGTGATGGTTGGGACTAGAAGCTTCACTGCATTTTTCTTCTGCAATTTTTGTTTCTCACTTTACACTGGGGGAAAAAAAAAACAATTTCATAACTGAAGTGTGAACCTTTTGAAGAATTTAATTACAGGCAAACTTGTGGTAATGCGAAATAATTTTGGGTTGTAGTATGGATCAAGGATTTATTCGGCTGACTGCCACTTAGTTTATGTTCTTTTGGGGAATGGCCTAGGTACCATGCTCACCTTTACGCATCTCCACCAAGGATGGAAACAGGTGGGATGGTCTAGCTTAGGCATCTCTATTTCCATTCTCAATCCTCATCCCCACACTTGCCTTGTTTCCTTAAAGAATGCAGAGATTCCCCACCCTGCCCCACGAGAATATTAGTCCCTCTTCACTGCTACCCCTTCCTTAAAAAACAATATTTTGGCTATTAGACCATAAAAATGAAATACATTGTTACAACCATAACAAAATATAGTTCACTTTACTCACAATATTTGTATAACTATATAACATCATAAAATAGAAAAAGTTAAACATTGGAATTAGCATATGTGATTCGGGGATTGCCATCCCTATCCTCACCCTGAATGTGAGGTGAAATCTCACCCCCAGTTCGGTTGTATTTATTCCCCCAAATCCGCCACATTAGGGCAGGGCTTTGCACTCTGGCGCTTTGGGTTCATGAGATTATACCCATCCCTAATCTCCACCCACAAATTTGGGTGGAAGAAAATATTGACAGAGGTAGATGATCCCAATAAGCCAGGAGAAAGCATATTGTCTTCAAAGTGAGTAACACTAAAGAGTTTCAATGAAATTTGCATGATGTGGTTTACATTTCTGCATGTGATTATGTGAGCATATGGTAAGAGCGTGCTGATCGGTTATGGTTTTACTACTTAGCAATTGTGGTTGAGCCACCTGTAGGACTCAGATATGGTTAGCATCCTTTTTTAATCTTCTTTGTTAAGTGTTCTTTATGTTGGATCTTGAAATCCACTGTCCTTATACTAAAGGAGAAGTTCATTCAGATGCTTATTTCTCAGTTATCCCTTCTATTAATAGACACTGAACAGCTCAACTCACAGGAGTTATATAGGACACAACCATAGAAAAAGAAGGAAGGGAAGATTCATCTCTTCCTACTTGAGGCAATTGGGCCTTAATTCTATACAATCTTGAAATTTAAATTTTGGAGGTCTCTTGTGATCTCTGTTAATTATTTTTCAGTTTCTGGTTGAACCAATTGGAAACAAGGGCCAGGTTGTTATTGATGCAGTTTTATGTTCTGTGCTCAATGCTTAAAGTGTGCACTTCCATTTTCTAGCTCAAAGGTAAATTTCCAGCTTGTAAGATCTGCTAACTCGGTCTTTTACTGATTTCCTTGTAGGCTTTGGATTATTGCCACTCACAAGGTATTATGCATCGAGATGTGAAGCCCCATAATGTTATGATTGATCATGAGCAGCGTAAGCTTCGCCTTATTGATTGGGGCCTTGCCGAGTTTTATCATCCTGAGAAGGAATATAATGTTAGGGTTGCTTCAAGGTTATTTTCATTTGATCTTCTACTTCACAAAACACAATAAGATTTGTCGTGTTCCATATATTGTTATGTTAGCTGAAACTTTCATAACTTTATTAATTTTATTGTGGGCTTACTATGTTTGAAACCATGTGCCTCAATGCCCTTATGGGCTTCATTCAATTTTAGATTGCAA
Organism: Pyrus communis; assembly: GCF_041283825.1. Classification (NCBI taxonomy): domain Eukaryota; kingdom Viridiplantae; phylum Streptophyta; class Magnoliopsida; order Rosales; family Rosaceae; genus Pyrus; species Pyrus communis. Next base: position 17,606,788 of record NC_142566.1, on the reverse strand, counting down.
TTTACAAGGGAACTGTTCAATTCTTTGTTTGGCTATGATAAGACATTATATGCATACTTTAAATACAGACTACTGGAAATCATTAATCATGGATCTCATGCTGAAAAACTAATGTGTTATAGCTTTTGAGATGCCTGAAACATGTTGCACTTTGTAAATTTCTGAAGCACACAATGATGTAAAGTTATATATATGCTGAAATGTAACCAGGAGTTGGATTATTATCGATAAGAGATTAAGTTGTTATTACTTTTCTTTTGCAAAGGAGGTGTTGAAAGTTAACTGCGACTTGAGGTGGTATTCTGGACTAGGATGGATGTGGTATGCAAAATGTATAACAATAGTGCAAAATCATACCTGCGATTTATTTGGGAACAGAGGAGCAATAGTAAAGAAGCAAATAATGCACGATGAAGGGGGCACTTTTTAGTTTATACTTTGTATTATATGTGCAACATAATGCTTTAAATTGAGTTTTCATTAGCTACCTGCCATTAGCATCAAGAGTCTTGTTTCATGTTTATAGTTTGACAACTTAATGTAAATGAGCATTGAGAAACCTTTTTGCTTTAAATTTGGTTTATACAAATTTTCTTCAAATTTGTCTTATGCTCTTTCCCCATTCACATTTGATTGCAGGTATTTCAAAGGTCCTGAGCTTCTTGTTGATTTGCAAGATTATGATTATTCTTTAGATTTGTGGAGTCTCGGTTGTATGTTTGCTGGAATGGTGAGCATTCCCATCTTTCTGTTTTATTAACTATTAAGTTATATATATCAGATACTCCTCCTCTGACTATGTTTATGCTGGTATTTTGGCCGGGAAATATCAAGTGTTGTGTATCCTAGTCATCCCCCTGCCCATTATCACCCCCTGATAACTGACACTTGTGCATCTGCTGGGGGGTGCTTAAATATCAGAAATAGTTTTTTGTGTGCCAAAATGAGTATTTTAGGTGTGCAGGATAAACTTTTTCTTCTTCTTCTTAGTATCCATGGACAGTGTTTCTTGATCTGCTTGCCTATTTATCCATGGGTGGCAGATGGCAAGGAGGTTCAAAATTTGATACCATGTCAAAGTAAGTGATGCTCTCTTCTGATGCTTATTCTTGAGCCTTGTGCTGTACAGATATTTCGTAAGGAGCCATTCTTCTATGGGCATGATAACTATGATCAGCTAGTCAAAATAGCAAAGGTATTCATTCTTGTAAGAGAGTTCAGTTCTGTCATTTGTTGTTGTATTTATTACACTGAAAATAGTTTTAGTCATATGCTCTACTCTGTCAAAAAGATTTTTGTGTTGTGTATGTTTTGGAGTATTTCAATTCGTGTAACAAATGTGTGTGCGCGCTATTATCTGTATCATATTTAGTGTTGTTTTCAAAAAGAAGAAAAAGCGATTGAAATCTAATTTAAGTCTTGGCATTTTCTACTGCAACAGGTGCTTGGGACAGATGAATTAAACGCTTATCTGCACAAGTACCGCATAGAATTAGACCCACACCTTGCAGCTCTAGTTGGGAGGTAGGTGGTATTTTTCATAGTTTGTTTCTTATTCCTCTATTATCAGCAATGCCAACTTTTGTTTTTTGTGTTTTTTTTTTTAAAAAAACTTTCTGATGTAGGCATAGCAGGAAACCATGGACAAAATTCATTAATGTTGATAATCAGCACTTAGCGGTTCCTGAGGTAAATTCTTGTCATTGTGTTTAATACTACTTGTATTAAGTATTCCGTAGTCTAAATTTCTTCTGGTGCCTTTTTCTCTAGGCGCTTGACTTTGTAGACAAGTTGTTGCACTATGATCACCAGGAAAGACCAACTGCAAAAGAATCAATGGTAAAATCCTAGTTCTTCCTCAACCTAGACTATTCAAAGCACGGCCCTTAAGTAGGGGCTAGTGCTGCATGGTCTCTGCCCCACAGGGCCTACATTCAGTTAGCTTGCAGATTTGGACTTGGCTGTTTCTACTCGTTACAGGGAGTCAGAAATTTGTTTGTGCTTACATTCCAAATTGTTACACTATCACTTCTTCCTCAATGAGAGATGGTTGGAACTGAAGCTATAATGTTTCCTTCACATTAATGGACAGGAATTCATTTGAAGAGGTACTACGTTCTTCCAATGACAAGCTATTACCAAACAAATAGAATTTATTTAGAACTTTTTTCTTTTTTCTTTTGGTAGCCATAGTTTACACCAAAAGGTATTTTGGCAGTGGGATGAAGAGCATAATCTTTTGGTGTTTGTGTGGCTAACAGATTTATATCTTTTCCTCCAACCAAAAGAGAAAACGAAAGAAGCTTATAATTTCTATTGGTTCCGTAATTGCTTGTCATTTGAAGGTAGCATCACTCTTTGAGATGCTTTTCCTGTCCATCACTGGGCAAAGACAATTATAATGTTACAGCTCTTTCCCCGTCTACCAAGCATGTGAGGAAAAAGTAATGCTGTACCAAGTTGGAACAGTTCATACAAATAAGTTCAGACTCCCCACTTTGAAAGAGCTAGTCCAGAACACGGGCACTATGCTCATTACTGGGAAAGAACTTTAGGACTTTTTCGAGGGCGGCCATGCTTTGAACAGTCTGGGATTCTTAATCCCTGTAGCATGGGCACTATGCTCGTTGTGTTAAATAACCTTATCTACGTGATGCAGGCCCATCCTTATTTCTACCCGATCAGAAATGCAGAAAGCAGCAGAACTCGCGCCCAGTAGATTGAGTTCCAGATGCTTGTCGAATCATGCTCTGTTTTGTACTCAGTCGAGCCCTCCCTCTGTAATTTTACCTCAGTTTTTATTGCGGTGGTTGAATTCAGATGTAGGGTTACCAGCGTTTGCGTTGTTATAAGACTGCCAGTTGTATTCCCTTCTTTTTGGTTCATTTTTACCGTTGTACTTCCAATTTTTACTTGTTAGATTTCTGCGGGACTCGCTTGTTTTACTTGTCATGTGTGCCTCAAACTTGTGTATGCATTTGTAATCTGATTTCAGGCTGGACTGTGTAATCTGATGATATACTTGCCTACCCTCTTTTGAAGTAAGCAGTCTCTTGACCATTTCTGGCTGAAAATTTACCTAGCGCACACTTTGAACTGGTGATGTTTGGTTCAAGTAAATTGAATGAGTCTTGGAAATCAGCCATTCTATTGCTCCTTTTTGTCCGTCCGAAAAAGGGATATGTATTTACAATATTTTCAAGTGTGTAGATTGCCATGTTGGATGGGGCATTTCTCAACTTACTGCATTCTGAGTTTGAATTCTCCATTTTCTTACTTATTAGCAAAACTCTCTGTCAATTTAAAGAGGATGAAAGAAAAAAAATAATAAAAATAAAAATAAATTAACGATGTCAATAAAACTAAAGAAAAAGAATCAAAATAAAAGTTATGGGCAATAAATTAATCACAAAATAATTTTTTGTTTTTATCAAAGCCTCACAGTCAAGTAATCATATCAGTTGACCTTATTTTTTCTTCTATATTTTTCTTTCAAATAAAATAAACTTTTAGTGACGAAATAGTTATTAAGAAAATGTTGCTAAAGATATGAACAACTTCTTTAGCAAAAAAATCGTTTGTGGTTTGTTATGAAAAAGCTTTAGCTACCCTTTTTTATTTTCGCTTTTTGCAAATTTTATTTTCAAAATTTTAGTAAGTGTATGCATAGGTATAGCATGTCTATAATTTCTAGTTTAGACTAAAAATTAAGACGAAGAATTTTTCTAGAAGGATTGGATTAAAAAAGTTATGGAGACACTTAGATAAGCATGACATATACCAAATCTTAGTCACCACAATGGAGTAACTCAAAAGGAGTAACAACTAGAAAAAGGAAAAGGAGGAAAGGAGAGGAGTACCAACTTTCCTCCTCCCTTAAGCTTTATGGTCACTTTCCTTGGCTCTTTGGAGGCAGGGGAAACTGAAGAAGCACTAGAGGGGGCACATGCCTCTCAACTTTTCTCGCCCTAAATTCGTCAAGACAATCTTTTACTCCACTTTGTAACCTCTGCTCCTTACTTGGTTGACCCCTTACAAGGACACCACTTTGTGCCAATAGTTTATGATCAGTTTTTATTCTGGTAGTGAACTCTCATAAATTCATCTTTTAATTTTTTTAATTTTTTTTATTCAACTCTTAAGTTGCTTGATGGATGGCCATGATTTGTTGAGTTATACTCCATTAAACAATAATTTTAGTTCATACTCCTTAACGATTACACAACCATGAGCACGTCATATGTCCCAAACGGTTCAAACTTTCTTTTGTAGGTATTTCTTCATTTGCCCACTGCACTTCGTTTTTCATTTGCAAATTTCTCTAACATGTCTTTGTAATACCCATGAAGGGCATTCATAGTCCCTTCTATCTATTAATTTGTAATATATTTCTTAATAACTTGGTCTCAAACTCTCGGGGCCTTCGAAATCTCTTACCCTACATAAGCTTAATGTTATTGTGTTAACTGCGTGTTACTTGCTAGGATTTATGTTTAACTTGTTTTGTTTCGTTTTTGGTGCATTTTTATGGGTCAATTAAAATTTTCTGTTTACTAGACAATATTACTTGTAGCGTCTCCTTTGCTTCTGTTTTATAGCTTCGCTCCTGTCTGGAGGCTAGGGTTTTTCTATTAATGTAGTGTCTCCATTTCGAAAAGGTTTTGCTCGGATCGTATATGTATTTTTATTTTTTAAAACAAATCATATTATCTACACTAAAAGGGAGGGGTAGGTTTAGCATCGCAATGGATTTAGCAATAATATGGTTTAAATTCTTCTTAGGCAAGAATTGAACTTAGTACTTCTCATTTATAAGTGAAGAAAAATACCAATAAACCGTAATACTAAGTGGCAGATGGATCGTATACGTATTAAACCATCATATTAACATTTGTACGTACTAATAAACCATCATATGACATTTAGATCATCATATTCAATGTCAATATATATATATATATATATAACTTCTCTCTCTAATCCACTTTCCTTTTTTCTCCCTTTCTCCTTCCCATTTTAAAATAAAAATAAAAAATATTTTCACATACAAAGTGTGGGACATATGCTAGTATCGTTTTTACGTAAACCTTCTCACTTGTACGGTTATTTCTCAACTTATCATCATTATTTTTTCCAAAAAAATTTAATTTTTGCACCTATCAAACTGCCAATGTCTTGCTCCTACTCTTGTACCAAAGATATTTATTTACTCTAATTTTTGCATTCTTATAGTTGTTAACTGGGAATCATTTTATCTAGAACCATATAGTATTGTAGTCCAATTTATATATTCGTATTAATTTGCATATGATTGCACGTCTATTTCAGGTACCTGCAACCTGGAAGAAGCAAATTAATTCATTACGTAGGCTAAATGAATATTTTGCTTTCGATTATGCAACATAATTAATGGTCATCCTTGTCATTTGGTGAAACTGCTTCCATAAAATACTTCTTGACCCATATATATATATATATATATTCGTATTCATTGCAATCAGTTCGCTTGCGCATGCATTCTTACAGTTGTTAACTGGGAATCATTTTATCTAGAACCATATAGTATGTGTGTTCAGTGTAGTGTTGCCCTATATACATGCAGAGCGAACTAATATTGTAGTCCAATTTATATAAGGTGTAATTTGCATATGATCGCACGTCTACTTCAGGTTCAATGGCCTTTCTTCAATACCCTCCAGTTAACATGTTTATGATCTGTATTGAATATGTATACTCATTCAACTGATGAATGATGTAGGTTTTTTTTTTTTTTGGTCAAAGGTAAACTTTATTAGATTCTAACATAAACGTTTACATCTTGAGCAAGAATATTAAATAAAAACACCGACCCAATTGCATCCCAACGAAAAACACTTCCATATGAGGCCACGACATGCGCAGCAGTATTTCCACACCGCTTAACAAAACCAAACGTCACTCTTCCAAATTGAGATACCAGAAGACGTATATCATGTAAGATGATGTAAGCTGTTAAGTGACTGTTAAGAAAGCTGTTAGTAGCTGTTAGTTTGTTAACTCTGTTATCAAAAGGTTGTTAGGTAGTTAGTTCTGTTAAAATAGATATCTTAGAGTGTAAGCCATGTGTGGCTATATAAAAATGTAGTAATATAATTCACATTCTCTCTCTAGGTTTCTCTCTTCTTCTCTCTCTCTCAAGAGTTGTTCTTCTTTCTTCTTTGCTGATTATTACTTTCTCTGCAACATTGTTACATTCTCTACAATTCTTCACTTCTGTTATCATGGTATCAATCACAGAAGGTCTTCTGTGCCGGTCTTCCGATGGGTTCTTTGAAGTTCTTCGAGCAAGATTTGTGCTTTTTTGTGATTTGGGTTAAGATTTCGACTACCATCAGGTTCTTTTGTTTTTGGTTTCTACAATGCACATCACCTGTTTGTATCAATGTATAAGTGAAAGATTTCATGAGTTATTGCTTAAAATTCAAGGCCGCTAGCCAAGATTAAGTCTTTGAAGTAGTGAGTTTTTTATAAGGCCGATAGCCAAGATTAAGTATGTAAAGTAGAGAGTTGGATAAGGCCGATAGAAATTTTTCTCTGAAGAGTTCGATAAATTCTGGATTGTTGCACTTTTATAAGGCCAATAGCCAAAGTGTATTATCTGATAAATCTTGGGTTCAATTGGGTGCTGGATATGATTTGCAGTTTGTTTAAAGATTCTTGAAATATCATAATGTCTGAGTCTGTGAAAATTGAGGGGTTGCTAGGAATGCTTACAGTTATGCTTCAAGATGGTAATTTTGTGAAGTGGAGCTTTCAATTTCAATCTGTTTTAAGAGGTTATGATATGTTCGATTTCTTTACTGGAGATTCACCATGTCCACCGAAGTATGTGATCAATATAGTGACTGGAATTACCAAGGAAATTACTACGGCTTACAAAGATTGGGTGAAGAAGGATCTTGCTTATCGCTACTCTTTCCGATGATGCTATGGAGCATGTCATTGGATGTAAGAGTTCACAAGAAGCCTGGAACTGCTTATGAGAAAGATTTGCATCACTATCAATGGTTCGTGTGAATCAACTGAACACATAATTCCACACTACACAGAAATGAGGAGATTATGTGGACAAGTTCATGCTCAGACTTAAGGGGATTAAGGATCAGTTAATTTATGCTGGTGAAAATATATCAGATAATGATTATATTATTGCTGTCTTATCTGGATTGCCTACTAATTTTGAGGTAATCAAGACAGTGATTCTTGCAAGGGACTCTACGATGTCACTTAAAGATTTCAGAGCACACTTGTTGGGTGTAGAAGCTAGCATTGAGTTAAGAATGCAATCTTTATCCAATTCCATGTCTGCCATGTATGTGCAAGGAAATGGGGCAAGTTCCAGCAGATTTCAAGGAGGACATCAGAATTATGAGCATGAAGAGAGTTCAAATTCACAAGGGTATAACAATGGCTCAAACTTCCAAGGAGGATCTGGTGAGCACTGGGAACAAATTTCAACAAAGAGGTAATTTCTCAAGCAATAACAAAAAGTTTAATGGGAGCAATGGAGCCAATTTTTCTGGGAATAACAACTCAAAGTCTTTTTCTGGAAATTTCTCAAGTAGATCTAGAAATAATTTATTCTCTGGAAATGGAAAAAGTTCTCAATTCTCTGGTAACAATTTGTTCAAGAAGGATCTTAAAATGGCAATACTAACTACAAGAATGCTAGCTCACCCGAGTGTTAAATTTGTTCAAGGAGGGGGCACACTACTCCAAACTGTTATCATAGAGCTGACAACAATGGACAATATTCAGGTTTTATGACCTATCAAATTTGTGGAAAAAAGGGCCATATTGCACTTGAGTGCTATCATGAGAACAATTTCTCTTATTAAGGTAATCCATCAGCACCTTCTCTTATTGCTTTATCTGCACAGACCAACATGAGGCAATCAAATATCAATGTAGTCAATGACAATGGTTTTAATGCTGTTAAAACTTGGATTCTGGACACTGGTGCAACATACTACATAACTGCCAATGCTATCAACTTGAATCAAGCTGCACCATGCAACGAAGATGAGAAGATCATTATAGGCAATGGTAAAGGTTTGATAGTTGAGCATTGGTTCCTCAGCCATTACTACTTCTTCAAACCACTCTTTAATATTGAAAAATATTTTACATGTGCCAATGATAACTGTCAACTTATTATCTGTTAAGAAACTATGCAAGAATAATGGTTGTTGGTTCATATGTGATGATGTGATGTTTTTCATACGGACAAGGCCACGAGGGAGATTTTATACCAAGGAATGAATGATGATGGGGATCTGTTCAGAATTCCAGTCAAAACTTTTTCAGATTCATTTGCTGAAGGGTTGAGTAGATGTGCTGCATTCATTGGAAAGAAGGTCAGTACTTTAGTTTGGCATCAATGATTTGGACACCCTTCATATGAGGTTTTACAAGCTATGTTGAAGACTGCAAATATATCTATTAGTATAGATACATGTCCAACCATATGTTCTTCTTGTATTCAAGGAAAGATGAGTAGGCAACCATTTCATGTTAGACAACATAGAGCTAGTTATCTATTTAAGAAAATACATAGTGATGTATGAGGTCGTTCTCCAAGTCAATCTGTACAAGGTCATAGATACTACATAAACTTTGTAGATGAGTATTCAAGGTTCATGTGGATATTTCCCATGACAAATAAATCAGATGCTTTCTCAATTTTTGTCATGTTTCAAGCTTTTGTGTTGAATCAGTTTAATGCCACTTTAAAATGTTTGTAATATGATGGTGGAGGTGAATACATGAGCAAAGCATTTGTTGATTTCTTAGCAAGTAAGGGTATTACTCATATGATTTCTTGCCCTCACACCCCATAGTAAAATGGGCTTGCTGAGAGGAAACATAGGCATGTTGTGGAAACTGCAGTTACATTAATGTCTCAAGCCAATCTATCTCCAGAGTTTTGGTATCATGCATGTGCATATGCTATTTTGTTAATTAATAGAATGCCATGCAAGGTGCTAAATATGAAATCTCCATATCAGTATGTATTTGGTCATAATCCTGAGGTTCAACAATTCAAGATATTTGGGACTGCAGTGTATCCATTCTTAAGATCATTCAATAGTAACAAACTTTCAACCTAGATCCACTCAATGTATATTTCTGGGATTTTTCATTGGTTATAAGGGGGTGATTTTCTATGAGAAACAAACTGGAAGATTGATTGTGTCAAGACATGTTATACATGATGAAGAAGCATTTCCATATAAGTCTACAGTAAAGCCACAGAACAGTAATCAGTGTAATTCAGTTTCTAATAAAGAAGTTCCTTTTATGATACAAATGCCAATTCCATGTGTACATTAGTCTCAATCAGTAATCAGTACAGTTCAAAATCAGGATTCTAGTTCCATGTCTATAATAGAAGGTGAATTGCAGTATGCTAATATCAGTATCTAGATCATTATTAATGTCAGATATTCATCCCCATCACCATCACTTCACTACAATAAAATATATATAACCCTTGTTGCCTGTCCATCATGACTCAAATCTTGAGGTACTTCTTCCCATATCTTCAAATTCTACTGATGTAAATATCAATTCTTCAGTGTCAAATTCAAATTCTCATCATCAAATGGTAACAAGATTAAAGAGTGGAACTATTATAAAGAAAAATTATGCAACTTATTTGGCTACATTCCCTGAGTTACAATCTTTACAAATTGCTGAAGATGAGCCATTCTCTAATGGCTTCTCATTTCTTACTGAAATAAGTGAATGCACAAAACCTTCTTCATTTAGAAAAGCTTCTAGTATACCTCAATGCCAACAAGCCATGTAAGAGGAGTATGATTCTCTTCAAGCTCAGGGAACATGGAGTCTTGTTCCATCACCTTCAAATAGGTCAATTGTGGGAAGCAAATGCGTGTACAAAGTGAAAAAGAATCCAAATGGCAGTGTGTTTAGATACAAAGCTAGGCTGGTTACTTAAAGTTTTTCTCATAAGCATGGAGTAGATTATTCTAAAACATTTAGCCCTGTTGTTAGACATACAACTGTGAGAATTATTTTAGCATTGGCTGCAATGAATCACTAGGAATTGAAACAATTGGACATTAAAAATGCATTTTTGCATGGAGATTTGCAGGATGAGATTTTTATGAAACAACCTCAGGGATTTGTTGATCCACAACATCCAACACATGTATGCAAACTTATAAAATCTTTATATGGTCTAAAGCAGGCACCAAGGGCCTAGAATTCAAAATTCATAAGTTATTTCCTTGCTATGGGATTCACTGCCTCATTGTCTGATACAAGTCTGTTTACAAAGAATGAGTGATCACTCAGATATTGTCGTTCTTTTACTCTATGTTGATGACATAATCTTGATTGGATCTAATCCTGCAACAATTCAATTAATGATCAAGGAATTGTCTGAAGTTTGTTACTTGAAGGATCTAGGAAAGTTGCCATATTTTCTAGGATTGTAGGTTCAATATTAGGACAATGGAGACATATTTGTGAATCAGGCTAAATATATCAAAGATCTCATTCACAAAGCAGGAATAGATTCATGCAAGCCTGCTCCAACTCCTTTCAAAGCTCACAGTTCATTATTGATAACAGAAAGAACACTACTTGTAGATCCCAGTCTTTATAGAAGTTTAGTTTGATCATTGCAGTAGTTGACCTTTACTAGGCCAGATATTGCTTTTGCAGTAAACTTTGTATGCCAATATATGACAAGTCCAACTGATATAGACCTTGGGGCAGTAAAACATATTATAAGGTATTTTTAGGGTACAATTCAAACTGGTATTGACTATTCAGCCATTGCAGAACCATATCTCAGTGCGTTTTCTGATTGGGATTAGGTTGTTGATCTTACTTCAAGGAGGTCAGTGACTGGATATGTTGTGTTCCTTGGTAACAACCCTATTTATTGGCAGTCTAAGAAGCAAAACTCAGTTTCCGGAAGTTCTACTGAGGCTGAATATAAAGCTCTTGCACATACAGCTTCTGATATTGCTTGGGTGAGGAATATTTTGAAAGACTTTGAGGTTTTTCTACCTAATCCACCTGTGATATTTTGTGACAACATGTCAGCCATTGCATTAAGTGAAAATCCGGTGTTTCATTCAAGAATTAAACATCTGGGTACATATTACAATTTCATTCGAGAAAGGGTTCAATAAGGAGATTTGGAAGTCACATATGTTCCAACTGATGAACAAACAACTGATGTGCTCACCAAAGGTCTTCACGGTCCTACTTTTGTCAAGCATTGTTTTAATCTCAAGCTGGGAAATCCAGTTGTGATTGAGGGGGGATGATGAATTATGTAAGAAGATGTAAGCTATTAAGTGACTGCTAAGAAAGCTATTAGTAGCTGTTAGTTTGTTAACTTTATTATCAAAAGGTTGTTATGTAGTTAGTTCTGTTAAAATAGATATCTTAGAATGTAAGCCATGTGTGGCTATATAAACAATGTAATAACTGATCATTTCGATTAAGTAATACAGAAATACAATTCACATTCTTTCTCTCTCTCTATAACACACCTTAACCTAGAATGTCTATTTGGACTCTGAATTGAGCTGTGCTAACCAACACCTGGAAGGTGACAAAGTCATAAAGTGTAATACGGTGGAATATGTGAATAAATTTAAACCTAAAAGTGCCTAAATATAAGAGTGCGCTTGTGAATGGAAATGAACCCATTTCACACGTGATGTCAGAGCATAAGTAGAGTACAGTACAGTAAGATAGGGTGAGAATTATACCATTGAAGGTAATCGTCTGCACCAAGATTTGCTAAGAATCCTCATTGATAAGAAAGCTCAGCTACTAAAACCTGGAGGGGCAAAAAACAAGGGTAAGTGGGCCTAAAAAGGGTAAGTGGGCCTAAAAATAAAGTTTTATAAAAACCTTTTGAAAATGTTATAACCTCTCGCCGTAAAACAAGTATAGTTTCCAAAATATGTATAGTATGAAAATACCTACCGCAGACTGCAAAATCATAAGATTTCCATACGTCGCAATATTGCGTAAATGAAAATATAACAAGCCATAACACATAGTCTTGCCTAAGCAAACATATCATATCGGGTGCTCATCAATCTATGTTAACACACGAGTCAGAGTTGTCTAACGCAACCTGTACAATAAGACTGGGTGTAATCATAATATACGCTCTAGTGCTACAATCACATGAAGACTAGCATTATTCCCAGTCACATACGAGTCGGAGTTGCCTATTACAACCTGTACGACAGGACTGTCACCTATTTGGATCCAAGGCGAGCTTGCGGTGTAGATGTGAACATACACGTGAAAGACTAGCCCTGGCCCTGGGCAAGCACTAACATCAGGTGCAACAGTGTATGATAAGCAAATAACATAACTATAATCATGCCACAACCATTCAACAATTCTAGCCAATATTATACTATTCATAACCATAAATATAATTAAGGCATTCCCTTATAGTAAGCTTACCTGTGCATCCCGTAGGATTGTTTCATCATTTCCCAACAATAAGGCATTTCTTACGAACATTAATTTAATTATGGCAATCACATAGAGAATTTATAAATAATTGTATATATGGAAACTAATATATATATATATATATATATATATATCAAAGAAAAGACCCACTCAAAGATCATGTCGTCGAGTCGAACCCGCCTCGTAGCATCAAGAATCCTTGCGAAGCGTTTCACCTGGAAACAAAACCATTTAGGTAATTATAACGTACTAATGTAATCATGTGTTTTCGTACAAGTATGGATAATAAAGGAACTATCTTAAAATAGTTGAATTTTGGAAAATGGACGACAGATTTGAAATCAGGGCGTCGAAATATGCTAAGGAGGGTCCTCGACAAATTTTACAAAAAGTCAACGGTTAACCCTAAAAGTCAACTGAGACGCCCCAATGGTCAACTATGTTAAAACTTTGGAATTTCACTAAATAGGTGTCAAAAATGGACTTGGGACGTCGAAATTAGCCTAGGATGGTTCCCGAGAAATTTTGAAAACGACAATATAAGGAATATTCTAGCCCAATTGGAACCTGGCTAGGCTAAAGGTTTGGGCCGAGCTTTAGGCCTAAGGCCCCTAATTTTTCTGTTTTTTTTTTTTTTCTCTCTTCTTTTCTGGCAGGTCGCTGGATTTTGAGGAAAGATTTGGCCAGTAAATTTCAAAGGGCTACATTATGTTCATTTCTCAAACAAAATAAATTCATAAGCCAAAGTAAAGCTCAGGAGTTAGGGAATCAAAATATACCAATCTGGTGTTGAGTCATGACCGGAAATGTTCGGAAATGGCCTACACAGTGCTCGACTCTTGTCGGAAAACTACAGAGTTTTCCCCCGTGTCGTTTATGCACCAAAACTCCTACTAAAGACCTTAGAAAAAGCTAAAAATACAAACCAAAACACGATCCACTAAGTTTTGGGTTATTTTCAAGACTCACCCACACTAAAATCCGAGAGGTCCTCGTAGGAAAATATGGTGGTCAAGTTCTAAAGTTCGAGTTTTAACCTTGGTTCTAGTTTTGTGTTGGAATGTTGATAACCTTCATCGATGTGGCAAGATTTGATGGCAGCTTGAAGGTTTGGCTCGCCGGAGATGACGAGTGGTGACAGTGGCGAAGCCATGTGAGAGCGAGGAGTGGCGGCCGCTACTTCCCTCGTCGGAAAAACAAGACTGGAGCGCTGGTTTTGCCCCTCCCCTCGCTTGAAAATCCACTGGTTCTGCTACTGCTCTTCGTCCCGATCTGTTTGGATCTGCTCTGCTCGCAGCAAAGCTTTCATTTTTATTTTTTTTTCTAAAACAACCAGGCCAAAACGACGTCATTTTGGTCATGGTAAAAAAAATTAAAAAAAAAACCAGAAACGGTGCCGTTTAGATTAGTTGGAAAAAAAAAATATTTATATATATATATATGGGGGGACCGCGTGTCCCCTATTCCGTTTTCAACCCCTAATCAGAACAACAAAAAGTGCAACCTTGCTCCCCAATTTGAAGCGGAAAACGGAACGGAAATCCCAGTCACCACCTGGTCTACCCACCCACCGTTTGGCCCTTAGGCAGCCATTCTCCACTCCTGTCGCCGGCTTCTAACCTTCAAAGCCACTCTTTAGGTAAATTTTTTAATTCCTAAATTTATAATCTCTAACCCTAATTAATTATTTAAAACGAATTTTGTTTAATTGGTATAAAATCATATGGTAATGCACTCAATGCACTAATATGATTATTGGTTATTGGTTATTGATATGATTCTATGATTATTGATATGAAATTATGAAATTATTTTTTAGGGTAAAAATAAAAAATTGAATTCTTGATTATTGATTAATTAATTGAATTGTTACATAATGTATTATGTATACAATTATTCATATGATTAGTTGAATTGAATTTTTATTTATCGAATAATTTATATGCTTATTGGTATTGATCAATTGAATTGTTGGTTGGATTAGTTAGTAAGCATACTATAGTATAGTCTACTCTAGGATTAAGAGTCTAAGAATGTTTTTTTTTTCTTTCCATTTTACAGTTACGTAGTGGAACGATACTATAAGAAACAATGCTTAAATCCTCCTTCAAACATTTCGGGTAGTCATTCTCCTTCAAACATTTCGGGTAGTCATTCTCCTCCTCCAAATATTCCAAGAAGTCCTCCTTCGAATATTCCGAGTAGGTCACAACAAAGTGAGGCCATTGAGTTGGATGAGATATTGGCTAATCTTCTTGCAGACCCTGCACATAGACGTCAAATGCTTGATTATTCACCTAATTATCGTGAAGCAATTCGTAGATACTATCTCCAAAATGATCCTTGTCAACCTAAAGACCACATCATGCCAAGAAAAGTTAGCGACAAACAATGTTTTATCATTGGTTGGTTTGATAAGTTTAAGTGGTTGGAGTATAGTATATCAAAAGATGCTGCATTTTGTCGTTATTGTTATCTTTTCAAATGTGATTTTGATCAAATGGGTAGCACTGGAAGTGATGTCTTCACTGAGAAAGGGTTTACAAATTGGAAGAAAGGACCCAAAAATCTTCGAGTCCATGAGGGGGTGTTGGAAGTCTTCATAATAAAGCTATACCACAAGCTAGAGATTTGATGACACAAAAACAACACAATGAAACATTTGTGATTAAGCAAACCGATGAAGCTCACAATAATTATCATACTTTATTGAGTGCCTCACTTGAGTGCACAAGATGGTTGTTTGGACAAGGTTTGCCTTTTCGTGGCCACGATGAATCATTGAAGTCAAGCAATATGAGTAATTATTTGGAGCTTATACAATTTCTTTCCAAGCATAATGAACAAGTTAGGAAGGTTGTATTTGAGAATGCTCCCAAGAATCTTAAGTATACTTCTTCCGATATTCAAAAAGATCTTGTTCGTGCTTGTGCCATTGATACTATAGATGCAATCTCTAAAGATATGGAAGGTGCCTTTTTTTCTCTTTTAGTTGATGGAGCACATGATTCTTCAACTAAAGGGAAAATGGCAATGGTATTGCGTTATGTGAACAAAAAAGGAGAAGCAATTGAAAAGTTTTTGGGTGTTCAACATGTTTCCTCTACAACTAGTAGCTCGCTTGAAGAGGCCATTGAGAGATTGTTTGCTACAACAAATTTGAGTATGTCCAAGTTACGAGGACAAGGCTATGATGGAGCTAGTAATATGAGAGGTGAGTTAAATAGTCTTAAAACAAAGATTTTGAACAAATACCTTCAAACATTTTATATTCATTGTTTTGCATACCAACTCCAACTAGCTCTTGTATTTGTGGCAAAGGAAAATGAAGATGTTGCCAATTTCTTCATCAATGCTAGTAGTTTGGTGAATCTTATTGTTATGTTTGAAGCCGTGGTGGAGGTGGTTGAGTGGATAAAAAGTCATCGCAACCAAGATAATCTCGGTGAAGCAACTAGGTTATTCAAATACATACAAACTTTTGATTTTGCATTTCACCTTTTCTTGATGAGACTTATATTGGGAATTACAAACGAGTTATCACAAGCATTGCAAAAGAAAGATCAAGATATTGTGAATGTGATGACGTTAATGGAAGTAAGCAAGCAAAGACTACAATCTTTGAGAGATGATGACTTTGGGGACTTGTTTCATGATGTAGAAACGTTTTGTGAGGAGCATGATATTATCATTCCTAACATGGGGGATTTGCATTTCGTACCTGGAAAATCAAGACGTAAAGCTCCAAAAATCACAAACTTCTATTAGTATCGTGTGGACCTCTATTTTCAAGTCCTTGACATGCAACTAAAGGAATTGAATGAGCGCTTCAATGAGGTGAACACCAAGTTGCTTCTTTGTATGGCATGTTTGGGTCCGGTGAATAATTTTGCATCTTTTGACAAAGAAAAAATTGTTCGTTTAGCCCAACTTTATCCTTAAGATTTTGATCATATGGACCTCATGAATCTTCCAATTCAACTTGACAATTATATTCATGATATGAAGATGCAGAGTTTTCATCATTGAGAGGAATTAGTGATCTTGCAAAAGAGTTAGTGAAGACTGAGAGGTGTGAAAGCCACATGTTAGTGTATAAGCTTCTTACATTAGTTTTGGTGTTACCGATTGCAACCGCTTCAGTGGAGAGAGCTTTTTATGCTATGAAGATTGTGAAAACACCATTGCGTAACAAAATGGGAGATCAATGGTTAAGTGATAGCATGATTGTTTACATTGAGAGAGATGTGTTTGCTTGTATTGATAATGAGCCTATTATGCGACGTTTTCATGACATGAAACCTCGCCGGCAACAATTGTAATTTGTTTGTATTGATTAACTATGGAAGACATTACTATATATAAAAAGATTTAGTTGTTGCCGTTTTTCTTTAACCTTGCACTCTTTTAAGTTCGCCCCTCCCTTCGAGAAATCCTGACTTTGCCACTGAGTGGTGATGGTTCAAGTGGTTGTACCCTCTCGGTGCTTGCCGAGGAAGAAGAAAGAGAGAGTTGAGAGAGATAAGTGAGGAGATAGAGTTGAGTGGTGAGGTGGTAGTCATCCATTGGGATAGTGAGGTGAAAGAAATTTGTCCGAGGAGTGGGAAAAAGAGGACATAGGATTGGAGGAAGGAGTGGGAAGTTCCACGTGGGTGGGTCCCACTGGACAAAAAGTTTAAAGAAAATATTAAAACAATAAAATACCCAAAATTCAAATTTCATAAAACACCCTTAAGTTTCGTAGTTCTGTAAAATCTTAGTTGTAGCTCAAAATTCGATCTTGTTTGCGCCTATGCGTTCGTATCGTCGAATACTTCGAGAATATGCTAAAATAGTAGCTTATACACGTCGCGAAAGGACGGTCAACGAAAGTAAAAAATCTCGCTTCTAGGGCATTTTCATCAATTCACGCTTTTAACACTACTAAAATTGTAAAATTAGGGACGGGTTGTTACACTCTAGCTTTCTCTCTTCTTCTCTCTCTCTCAAGAGTTGTTCTTCTTTCTTCTTTGCTGATTACTTTCTCTGCAACATTGTTTCATTATCTGCAATTCTTCACTTATGTTATCATCAACATCATATGTACATTATAAATGATCTTTTGTAGTTAACTTTCTGGCATATTGCAGTTTATGATTTTCTAATATGCTTCAGGATATTGTATATTTCAGAATTTTTGGTCTTTAGATTCTTTGTTAAGGATATAACAATGACTAAAATCTAACAGGAAAAAAATATTCAGAATAAAAAAAAAAAAATATATATATATATATATATATTGTGGAGAATAATCAGTTCAACAACTAAAGGAAGGAGAAAGTGTATATATTCCTCCAACCAACAAAAATCCATGGTGCTCTGGAAGTTAATTTAACAATTAGATCTTGATTTTGTATTTTTAACCAAATTTTAATGATTTTAAAATTTAAAGTATCAGATAATTCATCCTTTCCTATTAAAGACATTTTGGTCAAATTTGAAAAAGAAAGGGAAAAAATAAATAGAGGGACATGATCATTGACCCTGAAAAGACAAAGATCCACCCATTCCCCACCCAGTAATAGAAAGTGAAAGGACATCATCATATATCTAACCCAAATTTAGATTGAGGGGCATGCATGGTGTCCCCGGTCTCCTTAGTTTGATGGGTCCTTGGTGCCTTTTTCAAGAATTTCCCAGCAAACGAACATTAGAAAAATAGAAGCCTTGGGGTCCTCCCCCTAGTCTCCCTTCTGTTTCTAGGGTTTTGAGGTCCTCCAACCCCTCCCACAAATCCACCAGCTCAAGGGATTTGTCCCAATTTAATGTTTTCCAAAGGATATATTTCTTCCCTCTTCCAGAGTCACTGTTTCCCAACCTTACAACAAAATAATTAAAGTAAAATGACTACAGTAAACCTCAAATGGAGTGTATAATACCCACCTTGACTGAGGGTGGGGAATGGGGATGGAGCAAAACCTAATAATTGGAGACAAAGTTAAGACATAGGACTTCAGATTAACTAAGCTTATGAAACATTTGGCATATAATCCGATATCGGGAACTGTTATAGAGGGGACCATACACGATTAAAACTCATTGTCACACTATTTTTTACAATATCTCTATTTTTAATTTTTAATTTGGTGAGTAGTTATTTTTTCGTTTTCAGATGATACTCGATGCATGACATTATTAAGGATCAAGGCATAAAGCTATACACCAAACCAATATAAAAGAAGAAGCACAAAATTTGTTTTCATTTTCCATTTGAATTAGGTCAAAGTATGAAGACTGCCAAGTTGGAACTACAAGGCAATGCCGTCAAATTTCTGTTCAAAAATACTTCGTATCTTATAATGATGTACATGAGATAGTAACACAATTCTTGGAGCAATGCAATTTTCCATTAAATAAAAGGTTAGGTAGTTGTTTTGTTGGCATTACTACACTGTCCAAAAGGTCAAGGATTGGTTGGATATTTAGGTAAATCCACATGAAGTGTCACCAGTAATGTGTTAAAAATCCCATCATTTGGTGTACAAGCTACTTAAAATATGTAACTTACTTGTTTATTTAGGGTAACTTATGCATGTTTCGGTGAAACAATGATAAAACCCTAGATTAATGAGTAGATCGAGACTTAACATTTATTAAAATGAAAGCTAAGCTATGACTAAATTTGTTTGCACCTACCCCATGTCGTTCATCCCCACTATCTCCATGCATGACAGTGATCATGCATGAGTATCGTTGTTGATGATCAGTGGTGATGACGATGAGGGTGTCTGGTATCCATTATCCATGCATGGGAACTGATGATGATGCATGAGTATTGTTGATGGTGATGGTGTGCATACATGCAAGGTTTAATATTTGTTCTTTTCCGGATACAGATATATCTCAACTCAATGTTTGATGTTCCATGCTTACCGTTTCAGAAGTAGGTGTCGTTTTGGGAGGCAGATTGTCTACCCTCTTGTTTGGATACCTTTCTTATTTCTTTTTATTTTGTACAGTCACGGTTAAGTTACGTCAACATTTTATATTGATTTTGTTATAAAGATAATAAGATAAAAAACAATAGAACATTTTATATTGATTTTGTTATAAAGATAATAAGATAAAAAATAATAAAAATATAAAATATTGACGTAATTTAATCATAATCGTACAAATAGAAAATGATAAAAAAGATACTTAAACAGTTAAACATGAGGGCAGACAATTTATCTCATTCGTTTTGTTTGTATGTTATACCTGTCAGCTGATGACCGCACAAAAGATAAAAGGAAACATTAGTATTTACAGGCACAGCCATACCTTATGTATGCATGCATGTCTTTCGGGTCACACTTTTGATTCACCTGTGAGCGCATATAACTTATTGCATAAACAATTATTGTTATTGAAAAGAAAGGAAGACAATAAAACAATAGTGAAAAGAAAGGAAGACAGTAATAGCTGTCACTGGCAGAGTGCAGTAATAATATAATTATCATTCATCAAGTGGTCTGGAATTTTTTGCTTCTGAATTGCTGTGCCCTAGTCAAAATGAACCCCCTTCTCCAGCTGTAGACGTTTTGATTGGACAGACAATCGATCGCAGTTTGTTTCAATTACTTGAGGTTAGCAAAGGCAGTTAGCATTGCGTGTTTGTTTTTACAATTGTCATTTCTCTTGCTTGTAAGAAGATGAAAAGGTATATAATGTAGTGAACCGCATCTACTCTAGGTTAATGGGAAGGGAATTTGAATCAATTCTAAATCTGAGTGAATATACATAAATGTTCTCTTCTAAAACTTATACTTGAAAGAATTAGAGTTCTACTGTAAAACTAATGGGTAACAAGAGAGTAATTTAATATATTATAAACACATGTAACATCCTTGCTTTCCCATATGTGAGATTTGCTCTCAATACGCCTCATTGCGTGTGGCGTTTCAAGCTTAGTACGTGGACAACACAAACAGAGTGACATGTTGTCGTTGGGATTTACACGTGTGATAACCTGCTCTGATATCATGAAGGAATTGGGGTTCTACCTTAAAACGAGTTGACAATATGGGGAGTTGACCAATCCCTTATAAGCACATGCAAGACCACTTATTTTCCCGACATGATATTTGCTCTCAACAATACTGCTATATAAATGATTATGTTATTAAATTATGAATCTAAATAATACATTTGGATACAACTCACAGCCTGAAAGTTAAGTCTTGAATTTTCCATTCCTTTTGTTTATATACCTATAGTCAATAGTTTGCAACTAATTACAGCTCCTCAGCCATCCAAATACGTACCCCGACCCCTACATGCACCCCAACACACACACCCTCCTACCCGCGCGATCAATCTGATCCACCACCCAAAGCTGCAACCTAAACAAATTGACATGGCATTATGACAGGCAAAGGTTTAGATAAGGTCAAAAGAATAGTGTTACTAGTTATTAATTGAGCAAGAGAACTACAGTAAATTTTTAATAGTTTTTATTTTAGCATGTCATATTTGACCATCATCTTTTACCAATGCAGAGTTTAAGCGACAAACTTGTACAGAGTTGTTACATATCGCAATGGTAAGTATTGAATTTTTCTTTTTGTTAGTGTTGACAAACCATATAAGTATAGCAACTGGTATAATCTTTTCATACAAAATTTTCTTAGGTAATGATTAGGGTTTAATACAAAATCTTAAATCTTAGTTTATAAGATACGAATATTTTTTTTTTCTCCTTGGGTTTTGCTAGATCATATTAGGTCATCATGTTTACGGATAGAAGATCAAGCTTCTAGCTTACATGTCACCGACCCTAAAACACATGTTACGAGAAGGGAACAAGGGTCTGTTTAAGGTATGGCTTTATAAAATTTGCATTTTCATGGATCTTTAGACCATGAAAACCAGGTTCACCGGAGTCAATGTTTAAGGTCTCGATGCCAAAGAAACCCTAGCTAGCTAGGTTGACCAACTTGACCAAGAATTTACCCAAATGATCCAGCACATAATAATAAAACGAGGACAGTGAGGCTGCATGGCAAACAGAACCTCCATATTCCTCGAGCCACACTCTCCACTAAAGCATCAAGGGTCAACTTCAAATTCTACTTTCCAACTGTCTTAATTTTTTTTTTTTAATTAACCCCAATGACAATTTTGCCATTTGGTCGCTCCCATTGGGGCAAAAGACAATTTGGAAATATTAATTTTGAACTTATTTGCCTAGTTGCACAAATTTAATATGCTCCTAAATATCGCTTAAAGCTTCAAAATTTTGACACGATTTCGTCCCTCTCGGCTCCAATTTCCCCATGTGATATCCAAGGTGAGACATAATCTAGCTCTGCCAGGACTTGTTTGGCACCGGCCCTACAATATTGGTTGTGATTCACAACCCTAAGCCAATTGTATATGCAATTATAGGGTAAAAAGGCACGTACGGATGCCTAAGATTGTTCACAATGGAAGGGAACAAGATCCCTGAACACAAATATTTTCGAGGCATTTGTCTTGACATATTTGTCCCTAACTGTTTTCTTTCTCCAAATATTTTATCATCTTGGTGAAACATATAAACATGATACGTGTCGCAGACCCATGTACTTCTTTTTTTGACCAGCTAGCTTAATATTTAATCAAATATATTAAGTATATATTTTACAAAGTGATTTTGTAGTTTGCGCATGAGCCATGAGGAGGGCATTATATCTCTTCAAACAACAATGTGGTCCTGCATTATATATGCCCTAGCTGCTAGGTAGCTAACTCTTGTTATTATTTACAGCTGATTGGCGAAACTAGAACAATCTGTTTTGAAATGAACATTGGTTTTGCCATCATTCATCGACCAAATCAAAATTATATTGCTTAATCAAGGAACTAATTGAGTTTAATATGCAACAAAAGCCAAAAACTTCGCACGAATCATGTGTCCACATTTATACGATGGTTACATTTATAATATGCTCATAATCTTTTCTTTCGTCATGGAATGAAAATTATCGAGATCGGATCAAAGCCTAATTCGTGTTTGTTCACTAATAAATGAGATTCTATATAAAATTCAAAGTAAAAGACATTAATCCTGTGAAAACGAATTATTCTTAGATTAAGTACTTAATTAGTCAATAATTCAAAAGTTTGAACACTTTTTATTAGGATGAAAATCAGTCCAATATTTCCTATGATTCCCAATATTCCAATAGAGTCTCCACAATCGCATTGACAGAATAATATGGTGGTTACATATATATGTATAGTTGGATTCTTAGGATCAACTTAGTTGAGCTACAAAGATAATTTAATGGTCAAGAGCAAGAGAATCCCATTTATTTACATCATTGTCACCTTATTCTAATCCCACACACATATTTATATACATTTTTTTTTTCAAAAGACATACTGTAATATGCTTCTTCTATTTTGACCACCAATCATTTGGGAAAATCAAACTCAAAATCATTTAAAATATTTTTAATTAGCTACAAATCTTAATAGTTAACTCATATTTTATGGATGCGTGTGACTGATATTCTACCAAACAGTCACGTCGTCGTCATCTTCTTCTCCTTCAATATTTCTAGATCGTAAGTTCATTATTGTTAATTTGTTAGCATCAATTGTCTTAACGATTTAATTACTATATTTCTAACCAAAATTGATAACTAAAGAATAGTTGATATCTGTACATTCAAATTGGAACCTTTGACAAGATTAGTGGCTATATGTCAAGATTAAAATTGAATATTATGGTCCATTGGAGCTTGTTCTTGCATGTGTATGCATTCTATTAGGATTTGTAGTATATGTGGCTTGTGGAAATGTTCTGCCCTTAACTACAAGCAAAATCTAGATTTTTATGTGGCTTTAGAGAGGGGTTGGTATTCTCTTTGGATTGAGTGTGATTCTAGTGGCAATGCTTTTACTTTCGGGTTCTTTAGAAAAAGGCCCTTGAAACTCTTATTTTCCAAACAGAAACCCACATAATATTAAACTTCCAAATAAAACCCAAATTTCAAATAGAGTACCATGTAGACAAATATGTAACCAATTATCATCACATATTTACAACTTATGCCACAAAACTCTAGTTATGTCAATAAATATTATTACCCACCCTAATTATGATTAACAATTAAGCCCATATGAAAATTTTACCTTTCTTGTATGATAAATATTAGGAATATATATGTCACATCCCGGCCCGGGCGGGACTACTTCCCGAGCCCGATTCCACTACCGTAGCACGATATTGTCCGCTTTGGGCTTACCATTCCCTCACGGTTTTGTTTTTGGGAACTCACGAGCAACTTCTCAGTGGGTCACCCATCATGGGATTGCTCTAGCCCCCTTCTCGCTTAACTTTGGAGTTCCTACGGAACCCGAAGCCAATGAGCTCCCAAAAGGCCTCGTGCTAAGTAGAGATGAGAATATACATTTAAGGATCACCCCCTGGGCGATGTGGGATGTCACAATATATATATATATATATATATATATATATATATCTATATAAATTTAGCTATGTTCATAAACAATTTATGGGCACATTTTTTCATTTGGAAAGAAAAATCCTTTGTACAATCAGTTATTTTGCATCAAATAATAATATTGTTTTATAAAACAACAAAAAACCAATTAATATTCTCTTATGCTGTAGGTAAATTATTTTACCTAGATTATTACATACATTAGGCATTTTTTGTTTGTTATCATATATGCTTGTTAAAAATAATTTATCTATATTTATATGTAAAATATAAGTAAATTAATTTTGAATCAAATAGTATTTATTTTGTAGGTAAATTAAAATAGTAGTTCCATTATTTTGGGAAAGTTAAACAGTGCCTAAATAATTTCGTAAAAATTAAACCAAGACAAATTATCTCCATTAAAATAAAACAGTACATATTTGACAAAAAAAATAAAATAATAAATAAATAAAATAAAATAGTAGATACATTATTTTCTTATAAGATTAAACAATGGGTAAATTATATTGTAGGTACATTATATTTGTAATATAAAAAAAGAAATTGAAATTCATAAACAAAAAGTAGTAGATATATTAATTTTTAA
Organism: Pyrus communis; assembly: GCF_041283825.1. Classification (NCBI taxonomy): domain Eukaryota; kingdom Viridiplantae; phylum Streptophyta; class Magnoliopsida; order Rosales; family Rosaceae; genus Pyrus; species Pyrus communis. The sequence continues at coordinate 17,582,203 of NC_142566.1, read as the reverse complement.
TCAAATTTCCTTTATTTGTTGGTGAATTATTTTCATGCATTATTGTCACATCCCGGCCCGGGGCGGATCACTTCCCGGGCCCTCTCCACCACCGTAGCACGATATTATCCGCTTTGGGCTTACCATTCCCTCATGATTTTGTTTTTAGGAACTCACGAACAACTTCCCAGTGGGTCACCCATCATGGGATTGCTCTAGCCCCGTTCTCGCTTAACTTCGGAGTTCTTACGGAACTCGAAGCCAGTGAGCTCCCAAAAGGCCTCGTGCTAGTTAGGGATGAGAATATACATATAAGGATCACTCCCCTGGGTGATGTGGGATGTCACAATCCACCCCCCTTAGGGGTTCGACGTCCTCATCGACACACAACGGCCAGGGTTAGGCTCTGATACCAAATTGTCATATCCCGGCCCAGGGCGGATCACTTCCCGGGCCCGCTCCACCATCGTAGCACGATATTGTTCGCTTTGGGCTTACCATTCCCTCACAGTTTTGTTTTTGGGAACTCACGAGCAACTTCCCAGTGGGTCACCCATCATGAGATTGCTCTAGCCCCCTTCTCGCTTAACTTCTGAGTTCCTACGGAACCCGAAGCCAGTGAGCTCCCAAAAGGCCTCGTGCTAGGTAGGGATGAGAATATACATATAAGGATCACTCCCCTGGGTGATGTGGGATGTCACAATTATTATATATATTGGGCATATTTTACTACTAATATATATGTGTGGAAAATTTTACCTATATTATCATATAAAATATAGATAAATTTATTTTGAATCAAATAACATGTTTTATTCTATAAGTAATTTTTTTTTTTTTTTTGAGTTGAAATGATAACGACTTTATTAATGTCAAGAAGACGACATACAATAATCCAAGAGGGTACCCTGGAGTAAATTATTTTGCATGTATCATTACATATACAGGGCAAATTTATTACTAATGCACATGTCCAAATAATTTACCTATATTTTTAAAATATAGGTAAATTATTTTATAGTGCTCTTCCAAATTTTCATTTGGTAAGAAAATGACAAGATTAAATTAAAATTGTCTAAATTAAATTAAATTATATAGGTAAACAGTTACAAACTCTTAAGGAAAGTATAACATTATTAGTTCTTTTTTGCCTTAACATACAATTTGTTTTGATATATTAATGCAATGATTTGAAACATTAATACATTTCTTTTTATTAATTTCTCCCTTCAAATCTGAATAGAATTAAATGTCTACATCAAAATGGTAATTAGGGGTATTTTAGGCATCTAAAAATGAAAAATGTGTAAAGGCAAACAAAATTAATGAATTTACTTATGTAGAGCCTAGTCATTGGGTTTTATTCAAATAAAAAGACTATGTTGGGTTTTATGTAAAGAAACTTGAGTTTCAGGGGCTAAAGTCATATTTTCAGTTTACTTTCTAATGGCTCTTCTCAGGTTCCTTGGCGTTTATTGGTTGATTGGGCAAATTGTTGCACCATTCTATCTTCCATGCATATTCGGCTTCCTCACATTTATCGCAAAGAAAATAGGTGGTGGATTGTTTTGCAAATTTTATTGTTGATCACGTTGAGTTTCATTGGTGGGATTCTTGTCCGCCATGCATGGCTGCAGGATTTGCTGATAATCTTTCGAGGCTTCCAAATTTTCGTTTCTCTTAGGAGTTGTCTTAATTGAATTTTGTTTCTAATAGTTTTCTTCATCTTGTTAGGGTAAGGCTTCATGTCTCCTCTAACTTATTGTTTTTTTTTTTTTTTTTTGTTCCCTTCAAAACATTCATAACAATAACTTTTATTTATTTATTTATTATTTTTTTTTATGATAGTAATATTGGAGTTGAAGTGACATTGTCATTTTAATAAAAAAAAATGGCTAGATTTTTCTTCAATATTTCGAAGGATGGATGATGTCAAGTGCAAAAATTAGACGACTGTAATAACATGCATCTTTTGCTGCTGTAATTGGAAAATTATCGAGTGATTTTTTTAAAAGAATATTACTCATGTGTTAGAATATATGAGAAAATACTAGTTATTTTACTATTTTTTAGTGAAATGCTAGGAATGCTACATTTGTAGGCTAAAGTTTGTAAATTGAATGAAATTGAAGTTGATGATTGGATTATTACTAAGTGTTGATTAACGTGCTTATTTTTTTATTGGTGACACGTCATTTAATTTGTAAATTTAGTTTACAAATTTAGTTTACCTAGCATTACTTCTTTTTTTTTTTTTTTAAATATATATGCAAGTTGTGATGGAAAGTTGAATACAACCTCATGTGAATGGGTAAGTATTCTTTGGCTAGTGCAAAATTCATCCTTCCAGAACCATCAACGACCTCCATGAGACCATGAAGCAGATGGTGGCAACGGGGTTCTGGAATGAGCAATCGCACATACACATTAGCTATCGGAAATCCATGAAATGGACACTGCAACACAATGTCTGAATCTAAATGTAGAAAGCAGAACCAGAAAACGAACACGAAGTTACAGCGTTTGAATCCAAATGTAAATATAGGAGTCGCGTGAGGTGTGAAGTGATGTAAGATCCCACATCGCCCAGGGGAGTGATCCTTATATGTATATTCACATCCCTACCTAGCACAAGGTTTTTTGGGAACTCACTGGTTTCGGGTTCCATAGGAACTCTGAAGTTAAGCGAGTAGCGCGCGAGAGCACTCCCATGATGGGTGACCCACTGGGAAGTTCTCGTGTGAGTTCCTAGAAACAAAACCATGAGGGCATGGTCGGGGCCCAAAGCGGACAATATCCTGCTACGGTGGAGTCGAGCCCAGGATGTGGTAGGGGCCCGGGTCAGGATGTAACAATTTGGTATCAGAGCCTAACCCTGGCCGTGGTGTGCCGACGAGGACGTCGGGCCCCTAAGGGGGGTGGATTGTAAGATCCCATATCGCCCAGGGGAGTGATCCTTATATGTATATTCACATCCCTACCTAGCATGAGGCCTTTTGGGAGCTCACTGGTTTCGGGTTCCATGGGAACTCCGAAGTTAAGCGAGTAGCGCGCGAGAGCACTCCCATGATAGGTGACCCACTAGAAAGTTCTCGTGTGAGTTCCTAGAAACAAAACCATAAGGGCATGGTCGGGGCCCAAAGCGGACAATATCGTACTACGGTGGAGTCGAGCCCAGGATGTGGTAGGGGCCCGGGTCAAGATGTAACAATTTGGTATCAGAGCCTAACCCTGGCCGTGGTGTGCCAACGAGGACATCGGGCCCTTAAGGGGGTGGATTGTAAGATCCCACATTGCCCAGGTGAGTGATCCTTATATGTATATTCACATCCCTACCTAGCATAAGGCCTTTTGGGAGCTCACTGACTTCGGGTTCCATGAGAACTCCGAAGTTAAGCGAGTAGCGCGCGAGAGCATTCCCATGATGGGTGACCCACTAGAAAGTTCTCGTGTGAGTTCCCAGAAACAAAACCGTAAGGGCATGGTTGGGGCCCAAAGCGGACAATATCGTGCTACGGTGGAGTCGAGCCAGGATGTGGTAATGGGCCCGGGCCAAGATGTGACAATTTGGTATCAGAGCTTAACCTTGACCGTGGTGTGCCGACGAGGACGTCGGGCCCCTAAGAAGGGTGGATTGTAAGATCCCACATCGGCCAGGGGAGTGATCATTATATGTATATTCTCATCCCTACCTAGCACGAGGCCTTTTGGGAGCTCACTGGCTTCGGGGTCTATGGGAACTCCGAAGGTAAGCGATTAGCGCGCGAGAGCACTACCATGATGGGTGACCCACTGGGAAGTTCTCGTGTGAGTTCCCAGAAACAAAACCGTAAGGCCGTGGTCGGGGCCCAAAGCGGACAATATCGTGCTATGGTGGAGTCGAGCCCAGGATGTGGTGGGGGCCCGGGCCGGGATGTGACAAGTGCGGAGGCATGTGAGTGATGGAAAAAAAAAATGGAACCAAGAAACTAACACTGCGTTGAAGTGTCTAAATTTGTGTTGACCTATTCCAAAATTTAAAAAATATGAAAAATGAGGATGTTAGTTGAAGTGGGTGTCATTCGTAGTGGAAGATTTTGTAATTTTTTTTTTAATTTTAAATGCATTTTAAATAACACCTACATGATTGATGCTCTATTTATAATCAACATAAATCTTGTTGGTATATTGTTTATATTGTAACTTTTATTGATTTTATATAAAATCACTCTTAATGTAAATATATTTTTGTATTAGAAAAAGTAAAAAAAAAAACTTAAATTTGAGTATGTGCATTAGAAATGATTAGAATATGACTCGAATGTTACTTTTCTTGTTAGCATATTTCCATGTTGGAGTGGACTAATTGAAACCCAAATGCAAGTTTCAATTTAACGCAAATGCTATGTGTAGGTTTTTAATTTTTCAGTTTGCAAAAGGAAAAATATTATAAACACTCTCGTCCATTATAGATAACTTACCTAAAAGCACATTGCACTACACGATCGAGCTACTGTTTGACACTTACTTTATCTAATAACATATAAGAATTTTAGGCTATCTCCAATGTTTTTGCATAAATTAAAAGTGATTTAAGTCATACTTGACTTTAAATTTAACTTGGAAAATTATACCATCTCCAATGTACATTTTACTTTAGCTTTTAACTCTTCTTCATTAGAATTGGTTGAACTTAAAGAATTTTTTATTTTAGTTTTATTTTATTTCGAATCATAAACCACCATAACACGTACATTTTATTCCATGACATAAAAATCCATCTTCAATATTCTCCTTGTTGATTCCACAAAGAAGAAGCATCTGGAGTGATCCAAGTCATGCCTTACAAATAGCAATGTCTTCTTCATGAGAAAATTATAGACCTCTTGGCTTCTTTGGTTTCCTAGCTCGAGTATTAGTGTTTTTCATATTGCATGTGATGAAGCTAATTGGATTGAGGATTACAAGTATTGTTACATGGATCTTTCGATGATGTGGGAGAATAAGCCTATTTACAAATTTACTACTATATACATACAACTTGCAATAATCTCACTCAAGTTGGAGCAAGGATGTCATGCATGCCCCACTTGTCAGGCGAACTCACTACTAGACACAACCTTAGTAACCATAGTAATCATGTTGCATCGAACTAGACCTAGGAAACCAAAAGAGCCATGAGGAGCAATGTTGGAGCACATATGTCACATATGCCGATCAACCTCCACATGTTTTGTACGATCATGTTGCTTCGAATTATGAGCAATATCAGCAATCGCTGTTGTTTTCACAATAGCGATTCATAGCACCCTTGGGTTTGAACACAAACTCCCTCACAATTTTTTCAACCACAGTAACTCATATACACTATGAAACATACTACGAAACTCAACTTCTGAAGTTGATCTAGCAACCATTTATGTTTTTTGCTTCTCAAAGTAACCAAATTACCACCCACAAAATTAAAGTATCCAGATGTAGATCGATGATCAATGATAGAACTTACCCAATCTACAATTGTATACCTTCTACATTCAAATGAACATTTTGGAGAAATTAAGCCTCCGTCAGGAGCCATCTTCAAGTATTTCAAAATACGGATTATTGCACCTATATAAGCCTCACTAGGCAAGAGCATAAGCTGACTTACCACACTAACTACATAAGCAATCTTAGGTCGAGTGTGAGACAAGTAATTTAATCTCCCCACAAGCATTTGATACCGTTTTGTATGAGTAGGAAGTTGATCCGTAAATAAGCCCTGATGATGATTTAGCTCAATCGAAGTATCAAGAGGTTTGTAATCTAATATACCTGTTTCAACCAACAAATCAAGAACATGTATTCATTGAGACAAATAAAAAAAAATAAAAAAAAAACCATGCTTGGATCATGCGACCTCGATTTCAAATTTATAATTTAGTTCACTTAATTCCTTCATCTGAAACTCATTAGCTGGGTACTTTTGAAGACGTTGTACCTCATCTTGATCAACATCAGTCATTATTATGTCATCAACATAAATAATCAATGCATTTAGCTTGCTAGCTAGAAGATTCTGAATGTCTCTCAAAGCGTAAGGTCGTCACGATTCAACAGCCTGCACTGCTCTCGTTCTTTAGATGACTTCGATTCATCAAAGTCAAGATGTTAGGGTTTTGTGCGTTGATCTCATGTAGTGTCCAAGGGATCAGAGTTGTGTTAGATTCAAATCCTGCCTACAGAGGTATGATTGATAATCTGGCCTTCACGTTTGCTCTGCGCGCATGTTTGAATTAGCAATCTCAGTTGGGATCGAAACGGATGTCCACGTGATTAGATGTGCATTCGGAGTTATGGTACTCAAGTTCCGAAAAAAGAAAGATAGGGACTTAAGTTTGCGAAGTAGTCCCGGCTAAAGTTCTTCAAGACCTTCATTTGCCTTTCAATGACCATGAAGTTAAGCGGTTCTCTACACGAATACCATGTAAGTCTTTTGAAACTCTTCAACAAATGCGTTGATCTTTAGTAAGGTCTCCTATATCTGATCCATGATGGGAGGAATTCTAGTAATGAGAGCACTGTTGTTCCCTGGAACGGTTGATGCGTCATAGACTTGATTCGTTGCACCTAGGGTAGCAAGGGCATCAAGAAGCGGATTATTTCTTATCATGGCGTTAACTGAACTTTCTTCGACAAACATGATTGTGGTAGAGTAATTTGGTTGGGAGAATATGAGTTCACTTTCATTGAAAGCACCAATTGTTGGAACCAAAATCGCACACCACTGTATGTAGAGGACATGCACAAACTTGACTACCTGTAAAAGAACAAACGATAGTTAGATCACCATAGCACTGATGGGTGTTGGCCAAAGGTTCTCCGACGGTCAAGTTAGTGATATATATAAGACTTAAGCAGTGGGCAAGAGGATAGAGTATACGATAATTGCGTAAGTATAGATGTACCCTAGATGGGTGTATTTATACTAGTCGAGAGAAAGACCTTTTAGGATATATATATATATATATATACCATATTAAACCAGGAGAATCTCAGAGTATATCTTGCATCATTCTATAAATCATTACTTGTAACACACGCCAATCACTAGATTGTAGATATCTCCAAGAATGTAGGAAACTTATTTGATCCCAAGTTGGATTAGGTTTACGTATCTTTCGAAACAAGAATGATCAATCTCCACGAAGTCAATGAACTTACCTACCTTTCCGAAACACAGGATGATGGTGGCACCGTTGGTCTGTTTGTGCAGCTCAATTTGATCGGAGTTGTTGAGTCCATAATCGGACTTCTAAAGTATTCGTATTCCCATTCATCTTGCTCCAGCTCCAAAAAATCATGTCCCACACCATTTTTTACATAAATAGTCATTGCTCTTTATAATCTAGTCACAAGCTTATAAAGGGATGAAACCTTTCTGCATATAATTCATAGTTTATGGCAATCGTAAAATTTTTCTTAGAAGTGCTAATAACAATAATTGATGGTTTTCAATGGTAGACAAATCCAAAACTAAAATCAACCCTAATAATCTCAAAGCCAACCTCCACTTCACAAACCCTAAAGTAGAGCCCCACATATATTCTAAACCAAACCCACACAAGTAGGAACCCATTACATCTTAATCAAATAATCTATTTCTTTTATTTTAATTGAATAATATGTTTCTAGTGATATTTTTTTTTCACTTGTAAGTGAGAGGTCTTAGGTTCGATTATCGTCAAAGAGAAATTTAAACCACATTGTTATTGGCTTATTGTAGGGTTTAGCCCACTTATGTATCATCATAGTGTGAATAATATTGTTTGTTGAAGAAAAAAGCCTCTCACACAAGTTCCGCGTGTGCAATTTGCTTTGTGATTAGAGAGTATATTAAGAGAAGGAATTAAAATAAAATCCTTTTAAATTTATTTGAAAAAAAAAACTTTTAAATTGAAAGACAAGGGCACCGTGTCTTTTTACTGGAATTTACTAGTCAAAACCAAGTTACAATTATTGGTTAAAAAATCGAAAAACAAGGGCGACTTGAGGTTTTGTTGTTGCAGACAAAATGACCCAAGGTCAAGACTTTTTACTAAAATGAGTAATTTTCCCTTAACATAATTTCTTATTCTTAAGATTTTTATTAACTAAGGGTATTTTGGACTTTCAAACTATTAAAATGACTGAATTGTCTTTAAGATATTTGATTGATTGTTAATGAGATTTTTATTGACCATATATTGAGTGGTGCTATCTACACACATTTTTTACCTTCCACACACTCTTTGTTAATTTATGTCATTTGATTTTTCTTCAATTCATTCAATTTAATGGCCGAAAATTGGAAGGAATGTGTGAGAAATAAAAAAATATTCGTGAATAACACTACCTTAAGTATTTTAGGGTTCTGCCACTATTTTGTTTTTTTTGTTAAGGTTGTTGGCTTTATAAAAACTTACAAAAAAATGTCTACATATGTCTATAGTATAAATTAAGTCTAGTGTACAAAATAATGTGTATGAGATATTGCCTCTACGCCTTGCGTGTCTATTATTTGCTTTTCTCACATTTTTCCTCTTTCTCATGTTTTTAATTTTAATGTGCTCAATAATTTTGGCCCATTATCACAAAAGTAGTAATATTATAGCAAACGAAACAAATTTGAAGAGTTTTTTATGCCCCACTTTAACTTCTTCCTCCGCAATCTTAAGTTGAGCCAAATAGGATAGAGAAATGTGCTTCACTATCTATACCAAAGTTTGAGTACCCTCATTGTAGTCTAAATGAATTTAAAATAGTTATTCTATAATCACTAAGTATTTCGGCTTAAGATATTTCTTTCACTTATAAAATGAGTGGTTTTTAAGTTTAATTTTAACGTGCATGACGAGTCCAATACTAGTTTATTCCTTTATCCTATAGGCCTTTTGCAGTAAGCTAAAAAAAAAGTGAGCGTGATACCAATATATTGAACTAATATAAGAATCACACTTCTACAGTAGGTTAAAAACTTGAGTGTGATACCAATTTATTGAACTCATGAGTTCAATATATCAAACTCATGAGTCTGGTACAAACATATTGAACTCACACTAGTATAGGAGTAGTGTTATAGAAATCAAATTCAAGATGTCTGATTCCTACATATAGGTGTTACACTCACCTGAATTGTTGTGGAATGCCTTAGACCTTTTACAATAACTCGAAAAAAAAAAATGAGTGTGATACTAATATAATAAACTCATATAGGAATCGCATTCTTAGAGTAGGCTGAAAATTTTGAGTATGATGGTAATACATGGAACTCATGAGTGTGATATCAATATATTGAACTCATACTAATGTAATAGTAGTGTTATAAGTATTAAATTCAGATGTCTGATTCTTATGTAAAATTATCACAATCATTCAAACTACTATGAAAGACCTTAATATATATCTGTCATTGTATATATACAAGATTATTCCCTAAACCTTGAATCATTTTGCAAGTTTGTCCAAATATAATTTTGGTTTATTGACCCATTTATAATGTTTTAAGAGAAAATGATTGAATATAAATGATTAATAAACCCAATATGCATTAATTTGTTGGCCAAATTTATGGCGACGTGTCCACTTCTTTCGAATTTCCAATCATTGTCGAGACGTTGCATGTAATCTAACGTTCTCTATGGATTGGAAACGGCAGCACTTGGATGCTGCGGCGTCCCATCCACCACGGTGTAAACTACTCGAAAAAAATCGAATCAACGGTTGCGAGATGATCACTTTATAAAAAAAATCACTTATCAACATCTTTTTAAATCGGCGTAGGATGGTGGCTGCCTATCCATGAGTAGGACGGCGTCGCTTAGCTGCCCGTAGAACGATACTATCTCAGTCGTCCATCTGGAAAATATAAAATGTTATGATGATGATATTGATGTGGTTGTCAAAAGCGAAATCCCGCTTTTGCAGGAGTTGCAGCAGCATTACTCATCCACTTCTCGTCGGTAGTAAGTCAGCAAGTACAATCGACGGCCCAAAATCCAGGAAGTTGCCTCCCTAAACAGAGGGCATGAAATGCGCCACGTCGTCAATTTTCACTTGCATTAGATTTGGGAATATCTAAAACCAATTCGTTCTATTCGCTTGTTCTCTTGTCAGGTCATGTCGAAAAAGATTTACATGTGAAGGACTATTACTTCGTGGTATTTTTTTTACTAATAATACATTTAATTATGTAAACAACTCTTCGTATAACAATAAATTATTTTTTATTATTAAAAAAAAATCAGTCGATGATTTTGTTAAGACAGTTTATTTTTTTTGAAGAACATAAATACTTGTATATTATTGAATTAATAAATCTATTTATTTAAATTGAGCTCTCTTACATACGTATGATGATGATGGGATGGGATGGATGGATGGATGAGAGAAGGGGGATTAAATTGAAAGGATAAAGATTAGAAATGGGATGATGATGGCAAACGCCTCCTTTCCCGTAGAAATAAATGATAAAAACTTGGAAAAAACAAAACCACGACTGCGCGCAGCCAAAGCCGCCATTTCCCTTTTAAGTTCTTTTTTCTGTTATGATTTTTTGTTTGTTTTGGATTTCTTATATATTAACCCCCCATTATTCTTTTTTACATTTAACATCATTATTACTTTTATTATCTGATCACATCATTTTGAGATTAAAATTTGCAAAAACAACCACCAAAGTTTTGTTTCCTTTAAATATAGAAAAACGAAAAATTTATATATAAGGAAGCACATGATGACAATTATGAAGTAGGAGTTATTATTAGTATTATTATTTTTATATTATCATATATAGTATAGAACTAGTGCTAGTGTGTTTTTTTTTTTGGTATTGGAGGGGGGACGGAAAAGCTAAAATAGACGGGGACAGAAGAGAAAAGGGGAGATAAAAAGACATAAAAACAGACAGCACTTAGCAGCACCACCGAATTTAACAAAGCTTTCTGCCTTTTGTGCATTTTGTTAATTTAATAAAATCCAAAAAGTAGAACGAAAAAAAGAAAGAGAAGGTGGAGAGATGAAATTCTAGAGAGAGAGGGAGGGGAGATGGGGAGGGAAATAGGGGAAAGGAAAAGCCCAAAAAATCAGGTATTTAAGGGGAAGGGGAAGGGCACTTGTATCTCCACAATCATGAACTAAAAACGGCCCTCTCTCTCTCCTCTTCCAAGTTCCATCCCAATTCCAAAAACAAATTCCCCAACTTTTCGTTTTTCAGATTAATTCTAACTTTAAATCAGTGGGGATTTTCCGAAATCTAATTCTAAATTGTAGGGGATGTTTTTTTTTTAATGTTTTCGAGGATTTTAAGTGGGGCCCGCAGAAACCTGAAGCCTATATATGGTATTGCGATGATGGAGGTGAGATGTACAGCTTGCTCTGCTTACCCTTTCTTGCTTACAACTCACGGTATTTCCGCTCCCTCCTCCCTCTCTCACTCCCCCTGTATAAACACACACCTTCTTCTTCCCTTCCCATTCACCTCCGTCCTGAAAAACTCAGGTGCGCCGAGTAACTAATCCGGACGACTTCGTTCTGATATACGCACCCCAATCTGATCATTAAATATGGGTGAGGATAACGGAAGGGTTTTTAGTTTAGTGGTGAGGGAGTTCGACCCGAGCAAGGACTGCGAAATGGTACAAAACGTCGAGAGGCGGTGCGAGGTCGGTCCCAGCGGCGGACTCTCCATATTTACCGACCTCCTCGGCGACCCGATTTGCAGGGTCCGCCACTCTCCTGCCTATCTCATGCTGGTACGTAATAACAAACAACCGGCCAACCGTATTTACAACTTCTTTTCTTCCCAAAAATTAAACGAAGAATTGATTGGTTTAACTTAGTTTACAAATATTTGGTGCTGATTATTTGAGTTTTTGTAGGTGGCAGAGCTGGTGGGGGAGGAGAAAGACAAGGAGATAGTGGGGATGATAAGAGGTTGCATCAAAACCGTTGCATGCGGCAAGAAACACTCTAGAAACGGTAAAAACGTTACCGCTGATGATGTTACTCCCAAGCCCCTCCCTGTTTACACCAAACTCGCGTACATCTTGGGCCTCCGAGTCTCTCCTTCTCACAGGTACACTACTTACTACTCTACACACCCTCCTATTTTGTCACCGCACCCGACTTAGATAGACGGGATACACAGTTACAGTAACGTCACATTATAACGTTCCAACGTGACATTGTGTTATTAACGACGGGTGTACCTAGTCATCCAAGTCCTTCTCAGCCCCACAGAAAATTAAAGAACAGAAGCTTCATTTCCCTATTTTTTTAAATATTAATTAATTTATTTATTTTTATTCTGTTACAGGAGGATGGGAATAGGGTTAAAGCTAGTGCAGAGAGTGGAGGAGTGGTTCCGAGAAAATGGGGCGGAGTATTCGTACATGGCCACCGAGAACGATAACCAAGCCTCCGTGAACCTCTTCGTCGACAAATGCGGCTACACCAAGTTCCGTACGCCCACCATCCTCGTCAACCCGGTCTACGCCCACAGGGTCAAACTCTCCTCCCGCGTCACCGTCATCCACCTCTCCCCCTCCGACTCTGAGGCACTCTACCGCCGCCGTTTCGCCACTACAGAGTTCTTCCCCCGCGACATTGACTCCGTCCTCAGCAACCGCCTCAGCCTCGGCACTTTCCTAGCAGTGCCGCGTGGAAGCGTGACGGCGGAGACGTGGCCCGGCGCGGATCACTTTTTGGCTGACCCGCCCGAGTCCTGGGCCGTCCTCAGCGTATGGAACTCGAAGGACGTTTTCACGTTGGAGGTCAAGGGCGTGTCGCTTGTGAAGCGCATGCTCGCGAAGACGACGAGGTTGGTGGATCGGGTCTTTCCGTGGATGCAGCTGCCGTCGGTGCCCGACATTTTCAGGCCTTTCGGGGTCCACTTCTTGTACGGGCTCGGAGGGGAGGGCCCACTCGCGGCGAAGTTCGTGAAGGCGCTGTGCGGCCACGCGCACAACTTGGCGAAAGAGCGCGGGTGCGGGGTTGTGGCGACGGAGGTGTCGAGCCGGGAGCCGCTTAGGTTAGGAATCCCGCACTGGAAGAGTCTATCGTGCGCCGAGGATTTGTGGTGCATCAAGCGGCTCGGGGAGGACTACAGTGACGGCTCTGTGGGTGACTGGACTAAGTCGCCACCCGGCATGTCTATTTTTGTCGACCCCAGAGAAATCTAATTCCGTAAAGAATCCAAATTAGTTTCCAACATTTTTTTCCTTTTTTTTTTTTTCAATTTTATTTTGGGTTTTAAATTTTGGGGTTGCCATTGTAACTTCCCTGTGGCCCTAGGTGGGTAGACTGAGCAAATGTTGGGGGTGGGAATAGAAGAGATGAAGGAAGAGGAAAGGATATGGGTTTTGTTTTTCGAGTTGTAAAAAGGATATGCAATCCCCTCAACTTTATATTTTCCTTTTGTTAGCCAATGTATCTTTTTTGTAAATTGATGTGGCTTTTTAGATCCTCTTCTAGCCAAACGCAGCCTTTGGTTTCTTGTGGGGTTCATTTATCTTTTCTGGGTTTTGCTTTACCAACTTTCCAAAACAACAATTCTCTTCAATCTCCAAAAATGCGATTCGGACCAGAGTTGATTTCGACACATCATTTTGCTGCATATTCTCTCTTTTTTTTTTTTTTTCTTTTTTTTTTTTGTCGTTAAATCAAATCAAATAAAAAAAAAATTAACGAGTGAAAAACAAGTGTGGATAAAGAGAAAATCCAAAAGTGGGTAGTCATTTATCAACGAGGAAATCTTGGGCTACGTGACCCTTGTTGGAATATCCTCTTGAATTTGTGCATGCAAAAGAAAAATTGGGAAAGCATATAAGCATAACTAAAGCTTTTTCCCAAATCACCTTTGGGGCCTTGATTATACCATATCATTTGTCCTTGATTATATGCTAGGTAGGAGAAGGGGATCCTTTTTCCTAAATTCTCTTTTTCGTTAATTATGTTCTAATTAATTAGTATCTTTCTAGTTATGGGCAGTGGCAATATTATAAACATTGTGACATTGACTAGACTCTAAATTTATGAGATGTACTAGTACTGATGTTACATTCATATTCACATGTAGGACAAGATGCACATATCATATATCTTAACAAACATTTATATATAAATAGGTACGAATTCATGGACCACTTTTTTATTTTGAAGCAGGTTTTTATGAGATTCACTTTGTAATATATTTCAACAATCCGAACCGTTCATCTTTTAGGTCTTCCCCCAAAGATCATGTTTACAAATCACTCAAATTTAAAATCATACGATCATTAGATTAAGGGTTAGACTTCCTTGGTAGAACTGTATTCCTACACTTTCTTCACTGCAAATGAATGTCCTAATGGTTTTGGGTTTGTCTAATTTTATGCAAGGATAAACATGAATGATGTTCTAAAAGATAGGTGATTAGGATCGATAACCTACACTACAGAGTAGGACCCACAAAAACGTGTACAAAATTATGTAAAAAAATAGTGCCACCAATTCGCCCCCATATATATATATATATGCATGTATCTTATGCATTAAGCTAGCAGGCTTTTGAACATTGATTTTTGGTGTTACATGCTTCACCAAAAAAAAAGTTTGGATGGAAATGCCTCTCAAACAAAAAACTTCAAAAGCAGTCCAAAATAATGCATCAAATGTGGCAGGAGTATTTTCGTCAATTTAATAGTGTTTTTTAAGAATTAATTCTTTTTGTGCAGTTTTTTATTTTATATTTATTAGTAGCTCACAATAGGCTAGCAATAATGTGATTCAATCAGTTGTTCATTAAATATTATTTTCTCTATTTTTAAACACGTTCAAAACATCTTAAGAGGTGTGTTATGCCGGTTATAAAAAATGGTCTTTTGCACGCGCATAATAATGTGATTAAATTAGTTGTCAAATAATTTTTTTTTTAACAAACGATATTATTTGACTTTCTTTTTGTCAATTCACGCATATAAATACATTTAAAACATACAAATCACGCTTTCAAAAAATATCTTGTGTACCTGTGTGAGCGCGTGCTTGAAAGCTAGTGTATATATATAATAGTGCCGTAGTAGTAACAGTAGTACACTACTCTTTGTGCGGATGAACTTTCAACTTTGTGGTTCGGTGGTGTCGGGGAATTCTTTTTTCTTTCTTTTGGGTTGTTGGTTGTATTTGCTTTTGCATAACGATGATGATGAAACCGATGTTTACTTGCAGCAAAAAGATGATAACGAGAGCAATGCAAGCTACATATAAATGGAGGAAGGTGAAAAGAAAGTTTTCTCTAGGTCACCGTCACCTTATGTAACCAATTCATTCATGTTAGCGCGTGGGTTTATTTATAGATATTGTAACTTAAAACGTAAATATGATTCGTATGCTTATATTATAACACATGAAGTAAAAACTTTACATAACGATGTGAGAGCTAAATTTTTGGCAAAGTACGATCAAGTGGTGTGTTTGAGTGTTCCTTTTTCTGTTCTTGTTCCTCGTCCTTTCCTCAACAAGCATTAAGAGCAGCCATCACTTTCCCTTCTCGTTATGGTGCTTCTCATTTGGACTTTGGGACATCTTGGTGCGTGCATATCATGCCTTGGATTAGGACGTTTTATATTGAAACTTCAATTATTGCTGGAGTTTAGAGACTCTTAGTGTCCCACATCAGGGAACTTTTAGTTCCCATTGCCATTTATATAGGTCTAGTCCTTTGTTCTAGTAATTAGAACTTGAACCGTTTGGAAATTGATTGAAACATTGGGTTTTATGGTTGTGTGGATTAGGTTTGTATAATATAGCTTAATACAATTAATATTAATTAATCAAGACAAGGACCTTGGGGCCTTGGAAGTTAAAATGAATCCAAGTTCATTAATTTTAATTTCAGATTAAGTTTTTTAATTAACATATTAATTAAGAAATGTTTGATTAAGAGACACAGCTCTTAGAAAGAGTTGTGTGTTTTCAAATACGCTCAACAGGTATTTGAAAGGGTGTGAAACAACCTATATATTTGCAATCACAGTTTCCAAATAGGATCATCTTTTTCTTCCTCTTTCTCTTTTGTACAAAAATTTCCAGAGAGTAAACACACAAAACAAGTCGCTAGAATTCTATAATCTAGTGTGGGTTATAGAATTAGGAAGTTGTATCCTTGTCAAGCAGACGTCGTAGAACCACAAGCACTAAAGTAGAACGGAAATACTGTTAGAAGGACATAGCTTTTGCGCTAGTCTCTACCCATGGTTAATCAAGTTAGTATAAATTTTATTTCATTTTGTATCGCAAGTATTTTTCGTCAATAAAGTATTTCAAGTTCTGTTATTTCTGTTATTTTTATCTATTTCTGAATTGTTCTCCAACAATTATACTATATATACACACATATATATAAAATAAGAAAATAAGGATATTGTGGAGCATTGTGCAGTGATCGGTTACGTGCCTCTTAACTCCAGCTCGCTATACCAAAAAACAGACGAAAGCTTTTGCATGGGAAAGTGATGGTACATTTACCCTTCAATATATCAAACTACACAAATTAAACAATGTAGTACTGTTGCGCATGCCCCAAGTGTTGTTAGTAAGTGCTAAAAGATAGCTTGGTACTAACAATTCTAATAACTCTCTTTTGGGTATGTAACTATCATTGTTTTGGTCCATTATCAACATCTTCAAAGTACTTTTGTTTGTTAATAATTATCGATATATTAATGCAAAGGATGACAAGTTACTATCAAGTGAGGACAATAAACAAACATGTTGGGTGGTGAAGAATCTATGAAAAATTAGAAATGGAGTGATTGACCCTATCGAGAGTTCTACAAATACACCGGTATATAGTATAAATGGATTAATTGGACGATTAAATTTGCATAATCACATTTTAACAGTTTTAATTCAATTATTGAAATATCAATGCATTACATACATTAGTGTATTCTAGAAAAGCTTTAAGATTATATTAATTTGTTGCACGCAAAAAGGTATAGACATTGGTGGTAAGTGAGTGAGTGAGTCTTGTGGCCTTCGCCGAGTTTGTGCTATAAAATATCATATGATTCATGAACAGATCGAAGAGGATGGATTGGTTGAAATATGAAAAATTAATGTGAAATCTGCAGTATGACTTGCTCAGTGATTTCCAGGTCATGCATGAGAAAATATAAACATATAGAATCTTAATTACCAAGTCCTTTATGCAAAGGGATTTTTATTGTTTTCAATAAAAAGGGATTATGTGTGAGGCCCACTCCATGTCGAACTTCAATGATCCGAACCATTTATTTTGTAAGTTTCGATTCATAGATCATCCTTGCAAAAATTCAATTCAATCCGAAACCATTTGCTTGTTTAATTATCAAAATAAAATTTCATTGTTTCTTATATGACAAAGTATTTGTTAATTTTTTTGAACCCAATTAGATGTCTTAAATATTTCCGATTTGGCTAATATTTTGTAAGGATGATCTATGAGGTACAACTTGAAAAATAGACGGTTTGGATCGTTAAAGTTTGATGTGGTGTCAACCCACAACTAATCCCCATTTTTATAAAATAAAATAAAATAAAAAATGAGGATCCCTTCCCTTAAAGGCTTCCTCAATGTAATTGAGGGCAGATTTAAATATTCTATATGTAGGACTCACTTAAGTGGATCATGAAGAAATATCAATCATACTATAATGTAATTGTAAAGAAACCTTTTAATTTAATAATTAACCGTTGCTATATGGGAATACCTCCTCCTTTAGTTAATTTGGTCAGGTTTTCTGTTTAACAACGTCTAGAATCGAAAACTGAAAAAGTTTGCATTATAAAAAGTAACCCATCAGTTTGATCACTTTCAGAATGATTTAGAAATTGGGCAATGATCTATTGGGGCTGTTACCAACTATTGGTTTACTATAATCTTGTCAGTTAACAAACAGAGCGAGTGCGAATCGGCTTCTTTTATACAGATTAAGAGTGAGCAACAACATGTATATGACTTGTTTGGTATACATGTGTTGAGTTTAGTATATAGAACTTATGTGGCACGCAAGGCGAGTAACTACTAAACTAATTACGTTCTTCTACGATATTGCCGATGCAGGTGTGCCAATTCGCTATTGATCTTGGACGGGGGTGGATAGGATGAATGTAGTGTTGTGGTGATGAAACGCGTTATTGACTTTTGACCAAGGAAGGAACACTCTCAACCTTGGATTCTAGAACCTAAAGACAAGGCTATGCAATTCACTACTAAGTTTAGGATCTTCTGCACTAGGTTTGGCTGCTTTAACCATATGTGTAAAGATATAGGTGTGCCGAAGGAATCAGGTTGTAGAGACAAATATGCTCAAAGGAAATGAGCATCTTTACGGTAAAAGTAGTTCGGCCGTCTGAATGCCAAATTATGGAATTTTACTACCTGCAAAAATAAGGATAAAAACACTTTAACTTACTCCCAAGAGAACAAGGTAATAGTAGTATAAACAGCTCAAGTAAGGTCGTTCTCTACAAGAATTGATATGAATAATTTGTAATTAAATGAATCCTTAATTAATTATTTGAAACAGATTTATAAGAAGAATTGAGATTGTGAAATTAAAGATAAAAGAAGAAATAAAATAATCAAAAGTGAAAAAGAATTATGTTCGGCAAAAACAGAAAAGAATAAAATAGTTTTTGGAAAATTTAATTATAAATGGGACTAGGATTTACCGTCGCCATTAACAATCTTATATAATTCTACCAATTAGTTATGAATAATACATGCAAACTTTGAAGATTGGGTTTTTTAATGCATATTCTCCTCGTGATGTTCAAGCAAAAAAATATATCTAACATGCAATTTGTCTGTAATGTTCAGATCAAATGTAAATGCAAGACTCATTAAGTTTTGTGAAAACCCTTCGAAAGGCCATGCAACCCTTAAGAGCGTAATGTTTGCCGTAGGTGAAGTTACAATTATCAATCACAAAAAGCCCTCCTCAATATTTCAAGGTGATGTTCCAATAGAAATTACATCAAATTACTTGTCTAAATATCCTAATGGTGATCAAGCATTAAGAAATATATAGATAGTTTAAACGCAGTGATTAATAATTCAAAGTAAGCATGCATAATTTCATAAGCAAATTGATAAAAGACTACATACTCATGCTAAGACTCGTGACCTCGCCCTAGTAAAAGGGAATTAGTTATGCATTACCATAATTGAAAAGAAAAAATATCATTAAGAAGAAAAGATAGAAAACACCCCTGAAAGAAAAATACAAATTGTCAAAGCCAACCAAGTTCTCTGAATTGATGCGTAGAGAAACCTTAATGGTCAGGTGGTGCTTATAAACAACACCTTATTCCTAAACCTACCTAATTAAGGTCTTCTAAAAAACAAGAAAACAAAATAACAAAAGGATAACTTAAAATTACAATCCTAATCTAACTAGGCAATCTACCTAGTCATAAATACTTCACGTTTTTGGACCGAACCAACACCAAATCTGGCTCAAAAGATTTTATTTTTAAAGATCAGGGCGTCCTCTACAACTTCGTAGAAGGGTCCAACTCCAGAGAATGTCATATTCATGCTCAAAAGTCACAACTAAGTCCAATAGGTCAATCTGCCAACATTGAGCGCTGGTCCTTTAACTACTCCAACTAGAGATTCTCCAAAACTCCATCATTTCACCACTTTTTGCATATAATAAAGTCACATGTACTACATTTGAAATATAAAACAAAGTATTAAAATCTCACCAAAATAATAACCAAAATATACTAAGAATAGGGTAAAATATATAATATGAAATCGTCATAACCAAAATCTGTAATGCACTTGTGAGTAACTAATCATGGGACACCTCACTTCACTGGGAAAACTGATGAGGTGACCTCTTTCAGCGAAAGTATCTGTAGGCTCTTCACCGGCTAAGACTTAGGATAGATAACTAATCGAAATGGTAGTGTTGTTTAACCAAACTGAAGGTACTCCTAGATCGACTGATTATAGGGCTCAAGTGATGTTCAACCGAACTGAATGTGTATAGACAAAGGAGTTAGTGAACCAGTTAGTGTCTTTATCAGATTTAAGAAGATTCCGTATAGAGCATTTGTATGTTGAGTTGAAGATCCTTTCTACGTTGTAAAATCACTTGTATTTATATAGACATGCTTTGCCTTGGATGGTAAGTTGTAGAAACAATTTTAGTTCCGCGTAGAAACAATCTGGAGCTTCATCCCATCCTAATTTCACGAATCCTCGCAAATAATTATAACCATTTGATGGTGACTATCCCACCTTGATCCTGATCTTTATTTGAAGGTAATGATTATCTTATGAGAAGCCTAGAACAAAACATCATCGGACGCTAGCCATGTATTTTAGCCAAGACCACGTGACAAATGTGTACATGCTAATCCCATCTTTTACCAGCCAAAGATGACCATCTTTTGTCTCATCTTCGTGCTAGTTCTTTGGCTGATCCCAACCTAAAGCCTATGTTCTCCTGTTTGCATATCCATATACACCCAACCAACCTCATGCATAGTAAAACTTCTGTCGCAAATAAATTGTATATATACTTGTTGACATCTGATTACGTACTTGTCTTCCTTTTGTCTGAAAGTAACATCAAAATACATGGCAACAACACACATAAATTCCTTGCACCATTGGACTCTTCTTACTCGTCCGTTACGCAAAAGATAATTCCACAATATCATCATGGTAATTCATCCAAGATAAAAATTTGAATTTCCCTCAATTAATATTCATTATTATATTCGATCCAACGACCTCGATTGCACGATCCAATTACATAATATTGAGTTCAAACAACATGATTGAACTGAAATAGAGAATTCTCAAATTTTAGGGCATACTTAATATGGAAGTAACGGTTTTTTTATTTAGAGAGAATTAAAAGAGAATTAGCTATGAAAAAAATTTCATCTCTTCTAATCTTATCATTTTAAGGAGTTGTGTTTTTTTTTTTTTTTTTTTTTTTTTTTTTTTTGGTCAACACATTTCAAAGAGAATTAAAATCGATAAGTTTTCTTCATGCGCAACTCACCTTCTATCCTTTAGGTGGCCATAATTTCGTATGTTCTCCCTTTAACATCTTTAAATTTGTGATCCATTTCAATGCAATTATGTGTACCAAACGATTAAAAGTGGTAGGATTAAACACTTCGGAATTTTTAGTACATATATTAATCTTTAATGAATATCGTTGATTTGCTTTTCCAGGTTGTGTTCTTGTAATAAAGTTCGTGTGTTGTACACATCTCTTATGTATTGTTGTCTTTTTTAAAAGAATATCTTGATGAATAAGAGAAAGTTATTAACTATATATTTCAAATTAACCAACTATTTTACCCTTATTTTATTTATTGCAACATCTTTTTCAAGTGGGATTCAAGGAAGATTGTGAATACATAGATGGACAAACATAGGGAGATCTTCTCTTCATATTTTCCCCTCCCTCTCTCTCTCTCTCTCTCTCTCTCTCTCTCTCTCTCTCTCTCTCTCTCTCTCACACACACACACACACACAAAGTCCAAAGTGAACTGGTACTGTACGTGATCTCTGTTGTCTTCAAAAGTTTCCTGGGTAATCCTGAGAAATGTTTCCATCGATCTTAGCTGACGGCCAATCAAAACCTAATCATGATTCAGTTGAAAATAAATGGTCATAAACGAAGAACCAACCCTGAATTTAAGCATCTCCATACTTATATGTACCCAACAAAGATAGATTATTGTAAGAAAGTTCGTATTGTATCCTAAATTCCTAATTAGTTCCTACGTGTACGATGCTCACGAGCACGTGTAATCCAACTTAGCAACAAAACAGTAATCTTGGCATAAAACCGATTATTTTAGGATTAACAAGGAGCACTATAAAAAGAATTAGGTAAGTTGGGTTGAAAAATGTAAGGCAACTTCTAATTACCAGGGTCGTTTTCATTAATATTTGGTAAACCAAACCTAATTGCATTTAATATATTAAGATATCTAGCTTAGCAAGTGTGGAAACTCACTATCCAAGTCCTGTCTTTTTTAAGTTGAGTGGGAAAAGATGTTCAAAAGGAAAAGGATTTTGTCAAATTCATTATTTGGGTTGACACTGCCCCTAATTTTTTTTGGTGGAGTTGTGGTAAAAAAAGTTTGGTTGGCCTTATCTTTTGCTGGTCTTCTTGGCAAGTCAATGGCCAAACGGCTAAATTAAAGCCTTTTTTGTTTAAGTGGTGGTGTTTTGTGGTGTGATGTGAGTTTTGTAGAGAGCATCTTCTTTTGAGGTCTTCCCCTTTGTTTAAGTTTCAATGGACTATGCTAATCATGGAACTTTTCTTTTTCAATCCTCGTTGAGGGGCCAAGACCAAGATTGAAAAAGAAAAGTTCCATGATAAGCATAGACATTAAACAATGGGAAGAAGCATGTATGAAGTTTTGGGTCACAAGCAACATAGGATAACACTCTCTGGAAAAGATTAGTTTGGCAATGCCACAATTTGCCAGACTCTGCGTCTAATCCATTGACGAGTTACTAACTAGAACTATATTTGTATCGAGTTCGATACCTAGTTGATGACTTGCGTATTGTGTGGCTTTATCTTCCTTCCCCTTATGGTAGAATATTGTTGCCTAAATAATGATTTGATGAATGGTTTAGACTCACAGTGCTTTATCACCGGAGATATATTCGTTTGTCTCTACCGCGGTTATCATGTGACTAGACACAAGAATTTACGCCCGGTTGTAGCATAAATTTTCTCTATATGGTGAGATTACTGGACGGTAAGACACTTGGATGCATATATAGGACATAGTCTTGCCTGAAAATCACCTGATATTGCAGCAGTTGCTCTGCTTAGACTAGAAGAGCTGATGACAATTGCCAATTTTGCACTAGAGTAAATAAAATCCCAGGGAAGATAGATAGGCAATTACAAGAAGAAACTTCTACTTAGCTGTTAGAACTGAAAACCAACAGGTAGTCTGGGAACATAAATGTGATCATGAGCTCTTCTTACAAGAAATGAAATACCGAATCTCTTTTCTTCTCCTACAACACGACCTCTTTGGCTCAAAATCGCAGTAGAAAAACAGCTAAAACATGTCAGTTGATTCTATTCTCCTGATGTCAGATACGCGAGGCGGTTTTACAAGTCAACAGTGTATACTTTTAATCTACTAAGCATGCCTGTAACTAAGATACCGAATTCCTCCTACTCCTCGAACGGGTGAATTTTGTTTCTTCTGCATTGCTAGAAGAACCAGGGCTCTCTGATGTATTAGAACTACTGATTTCACCACTCCCTTCTTTGCTTGACCACAGCTTAGAAAATATCTTTTTCGACATGAACATACCTTTCACTTTACCGGATGGAACTTTATCAAGATTTTTTGAAGCACCGGGGTTCCCATTTCTATCACTTCCAACTCCAACTCCTCCATTCACTTCGCCTAACCTTAGAGTAGAAATCTCACATTTTAAACCCTTGATTTCTTCTGCTGTCGGCACAGCATCCCATTCGTCTTCTGTGTTGGTTGTAGACCTTGAGCTCCCATGAGACGCACCAGGGAGCAAGGCCCTGATGGAGCCTTGTAGATCAGGTGTACTGTTGCCACCGGATGCCGAAGCCCTAATCTGTTCAAAGAAAAGGACCTGCACAACAACTCTTAAGGGCAGCCGCTCATTTTGCACAGCGTGCATGCAGGCATCTACTGACAACTTCCTGCAGTCCATTAATTTGCACATTCTCTTCCTCTCACCCTTGCTGATCCCCGGGTGTTCCTGCATCGACACGCAATGGATCAGTTACATTTCAAAACTGAGAAAGCTCCCTACTGTTAGCTTTTATGTGAGTCTCACATTTAGACATGAAATTATGTTTACAAAATTCAAGTGATTAATGATTATGGTAGTTGTGCAGGTTTCATTGGAACAAAGGTACACTGAAGCCTCAACAACCCAAAAAATGAAATGGGGGGGAGGGAAGAGTATCATGAACTAACCCTTAGATACATGTCAATGGCGCGGTAAAGACCATCATGAGTTGGTCTCGAGAAGCTTGATACCATTTCAGCAAGATGGACAAACTTTGACACGGGTAAGTTGGGATCACGTGAAATCTCAGTAAGATAGCCGTCAACCAGCTTTGCCACCTTCACCTTGGAAGAATCCGATAACCTTGGACTTCTAATCTCCTGGAATTCACTTTCCATTGAAGGATCAGTCTGAGCACTTCGATCGTGTGTCACAAACTCTTCAATTAAGCTCTGCACTATATCAACTTCATATTTTATTGCTTCATCAGTTGGGGCTTGAATCAAAAGATCAGAAACTGTAGCCTCGTCAAGCTGCTGGCCAATTTTGCGAATTAACTCACATTTTTCGACCTCTCCACATTCCAACAGTCTTGCCGCTTTTAACAATTTAAGTAAGAAACTGCAAGGAACACTGCCTGCAGGAAGTAAGGGGATTACAGTCTCCACCAATGATTTATTCTTTAGAACATCCCCCTGAATCATACCCTTGCTAAAACCTGACAACCTTCTGGTGGTATATGCCTTTAAGGCTTCCCCTATTACATCACCAGATATTCTTCCTTTGGTCTTAATTATTGTTATCACCCGCTTGTATAAATCAAGTTGAAGCCCACAGAGGTCTTCCACCCACCAGTCTTTTGGAACCATCTGTTGTTTTGCCACACCATTCCAGTGTGAATCATCCCCATTATTAGACGGTAGTTTTTTGTGGTTATATGTATATGACCACTCCACCTTGGAAGTATCAATGGTAGCCTTGGAAGCTATGGAATCGAGGCAGTGGCTCACCACCTTAACTTCCTCAGACCATGGAAGAAGAGACCTCGTAGTCTGAAGAACAATAATCAAGTCTTTCCAGCTCCGGAAGATGCTAGAGTTTAGGAACACTTCAACCTTGTAGACTAGGTTTCCTTTATCAATAGTTTCGTACATCTCCAGGTACTCTGCTGCGCATCGAGTTGCAACCACATTGTATGCATTGAGAGTGACAGTCATGCCATAACAGAACTTGGCACATATTTCAAAAGCAGCAGGTCCGCCAGGAATATCATGGATGTGGATTTCATCGCTGTTTTCATTTGTGGTTGCGACCAGTTTCTGCAGGCGTGCACTCTTGGACAGAAGAGGAAACTACAGAAGCATCACAGATATATTAGAATGGATCATAACTAATGTTTTATATTAGAATGGATCATAAGTAATGTCTTAAAGAGCCTAACAAATTAACTAAGGAACTATTGGTGTCCCGAAACACCATCAATGTGTCTAAATTCAATGCAAGTTTGGCTGGTTAAGTAGTTATGGCAATCAAACAGATGCCATTACTGTGTACCCCATCAATCCATAATGTTAGAAAACAACAAGCTACCGACCAAAAAGTAGGATCCTGTTTAAGACCAAACAGGTTTCATACCTTGTGCAAATAAAACTTCACATCTCCGACATTAACAGCTACATCAGTTGCCAACTCAGTTGCGACATATCTGGATGCACAAATGGTCACGCGTCAATCATAAACTTGACAAAAATATGCACTTAATCGAATTAGAGTAACCTGAGCAAACACATAACAAGAAGCAGAAATTACACGAGTAATGCTAAGCAGAAAAATGTAAATTTTCTTTTAAGTTTAACAGACAGCACGGGCCATACCCTTTTTAAGACTACAATTTTAAAAATTTAGTTTAGAAAGCATTATTGAACATGAACAGTGAATAATTAACTTTCATGGGGGAAATGGTTTTGCCTTAACAGTGAGATTTCACATAGCTCTACAATTTTATTTAAACTGATATCACGTTCGAACATTTCCATCATCAAAACTTCAAATACAGTAACACCGTTGAATCATAAGATGACACTAAAGTCGCATTCCATGACCTTGCAGAACTTAAATCTTGGTTCCTCATGTACCTACACAGGCAACAAATCTACACCTGAAAGGCGAGCGAGTCTAAAACGTGAAACAGGATTATTCAGAAATTCCGAAAGTTCTAACTTTTACCTAATCCATGTTGAGTAAATGAGGTCAACTACATTGTGCCTCCACTAAGAGTAAACATCTAAATTTAGGAAAGGACATTGGTACGCATCTCACAAACTACGGCAGAGGGCTAAATATACCTACAACCGGGTTAATAGCACACTTCGATTCATTTTCCAGCAAAACTAAAGAAAAATAAACCATGTTGCTCAGGTGACAAGATCTGATACTAACCTTATATTGTCTCCATCGGTCTGAAAGAAATCCGGTTTCGATCCAAGTTTCATGAACTTCATTTTTGGCAAGGAAGAGATCTACTTCTTAGTTTTCTCTCCTCCACAATTCCTGATTCCTACTAATGCTGCAAATATTCAACCACTGCTGTGAATTCGATACCAAAATCCCCCCAAAAACAAGGGGAAACTCCCCGAAAGTGGCGATTGAACAACTGACAACTTGGATTTTAAAGGGGGAAAAAAAAAATAACAGATCTTAGGAAAACTCTGGTGTTGTTCTACCTACTGTGACCGAATCCTTCCCACAAAATGTTCACTTCCCTTGAATGAAAAGAAGGGAAGGGGTTGCTTCCTGAAATGGTTACACGACCCAATGACTCCGGAGAAACAGGGCCAGCTCAGGAGACATTAGCCATTACCAACTGACCATCCCAAAACATATATAATTCTCAAAAATCCAGAAGCAAAAGAAATTTTAAATAAAAAAAAACCCCACTTGCTTAAAACTGACACCACCGCCCCTGGCCCTTATTTGTTTATCCTTCTCTCACTCCAGATATTTGCCTTCTCAATACTTTTATTCAGAACCCAAAACCCTCCACAATCCACATTCCACCACCAAAAAATGTTCTTTCCTCTTTGAAATCAGAACACCTGCTGCAATGGCAATTAGCAAACAATGTCTGTGGTATTAGTTGAATTAAACCACCAGGAAAGTAGACAGAAAGCATCAATGTTTGGGGTGTTTAAGAATCAGCATCAAACACCACCAAGTGGGGGGGAAAAAATAAAGATGATCAGAATTGGTCAGAATATCCCATGTCGCTTACCAAAAAAAAAAAAAAAAAAAGAATTGAAATTTCATCCAAAGCAACTCATGCTGCAGATTTCTAATATGCGACCACGTGGTTTTCGGGGAAGGATTCAATGACCAAGATTTAACGGCTAAAAATTCCTAAACATTTCGCCTATGCTGTGATACATATACTAAATGCAAGAAATCTAAGCAAGCACAACTCAATATTAATTTTTGAATTTGCATAAATTTATTTAAACAAGAAAGCACCGAAAACCCACCTGAAATGAAGATCAAGGGGACCAAAACGAGCAAAAAGTTGTCAACTTCTAAAAACTGAAGGATGGTTTGAAGCAAATGGACCAGAATGTGTGAAGAGGAAGAAGAAGGAAGCGTGAGAGTGGGAAGTAGTGGGTTGTGGTCGGTAAAGTACAAGGAATCAAATATTCAGTGGCAGAAACAAACAAACGCAACGAGGCTGCACGATATATGAGTATATCCTTTATCAGAATTAGGGGGAGAGAGAGGGGGAGAGAGAAGGCAGCAGCTAGCAAAAGCTGAAATCAGCCCAGAAAGTAGAAAGTAGAGAGAAACCAGGCAAGCAGAAGCGAGAGAAAGAGACCATCCATAAAAAGGATGAGGTGTTGCTTATCTTTGACAGCCACCAGAGCTAGACAGAACACATAAAGCCAACCTCAGTCTGTTCCCACTTCATTCTCTCTCTTTCTCTCTTTTGTTTTAACCCCTTTTGAATCAGCACCACCGCCCCCACCACGCACATCATTTTCCGCTCCCGACACGTCTAAACGGTTAAAGATGAAATCATGCAACTTTTTTCTTTTTCTTTTCTTTTCTGTAAACATGCGACTTAACTATAAACATAAACTCATAAATCGACAAACATTACTTGTTGCTTTGTCGGTATTAGTTTAGTGGTACATACTAAGGGAGATGCAATTAGGATTAGAATGAAAATTAGTTGCAAGTTCGGCTAAATTTCCACTAGATATTACTTGTTTATTGTTTATATATAAATACTAAATTTTATCAGAGTTGAAATTGAAACATTTCACTTACAAGTAAGAAAGAATTTACTAAATCGTATCCTAATTGCAAGATGATTTATGTTTTTCATTTCTCAACCACTGAGGTGGGCCAGAAAAACATAAGAGCCAATATCTAGCTCCACCCTTGTTTATTTTCTTTTGACAACAATAGAGAAATCGATTTGCATATATTCAACTCAGTTCGACTCTAAAACCGATTTGCATATTTACAAAAGACCGATCGCCTCAACTAGCTTCATATTTTGATTGCCTTCTTCATTAAATTCGATCGATTTACAAACCCAATTACTCCGTAAGAACACTGTAAAACACATCCAAAGAACTAGCTATATGCCTCACTCCCTCCCTTCACTAACACCATGTCTTCTTATTCATTAATTCCTCATTCTCTCGCAGCCACACCTCGTCTTCTTCCTTTTGACTTATTTCATTTGTGTCAAATCTTATAGGTTTAAGTACGAGGAGGGTTGGCTTTTTTGTTTTAGTTGGTACTTTGTTTCTCTCTATGAGTTGTTTCGTGCTTCTCAAGGGGTTTTTTGCATGATGCATATGCACTTCTGTGTTGCTTCTCTTTTTTGTTATTTTCTTAAAAGAATTTGTCAAATATTGTCGATCATGTCGAGGTTATAAGAAAAGTACGTAAGTTACCTCCCTTTAGGAGCATTTTATATTTTCTCAAGTACTCTCGAACTCTCTCATTCAAGGCACTAAACGAATAAGTTTTTTTTCACCTCTCAAACGGATTACATTTTTTATTTTCTAATTTTACACTATTAACGTGGTAAATTTGGGATTTACATATCGGATTTTATTGAGCTCGAGCAAATTGAAAGCGCAACATCTGTTGCTTGAGCTAGAAAATAACCAACTAGGGCTACAAATATGGTCTGAAAACCAAATGCACATGAAAACCACGTGATCCATTGATGCATTCCATTGCTATGTACTCTACTGATTCAGTGAACCTAGGGCAGGATATGACTTCAGTCAGTCTTGTTTTCTGGAAAAATCTGATTGGATAATACCTCAATTGTTTATTGTCTGGTCCAATCAAAATGCTGGACCTATTTTTCTTTTTATCTTATCCAATCTTTTATATTCCCTCACATGTAATGCTCCAATCCACTTCTCCAATGTCACTACCAGATTAACCAAAGTTTTATTCAATCACTAGGGTTAGTTTTATCATATATCGTATATATATATTCTCCTCTAAACACACATCCCCAGATTAATGTCTTCATAGTTTAATTTTTAATGCATATATATATGTATATATTTCTTAGCATCGAGAATCCAATGAACGTAATATATATACACACACACAAATATATATATATATATATGTATGTATGTATGTATGTATGTATGTATGTATGTATGCAGCAGATGGGAATATCAAATGTGAAAGAACGTTGCACCCTTAATTAAGATCTATATACGAAGATCCATGCAAGATGAGATTGATTCCTGAAAAGATGTCTGGACTCTCAACAAATTCTGAAACAAAATTTGAGTCACAAATCTTTGGTAAGATCTTCTCCATGAGAATTGGTCGGGTTGAGACAGGCATTATATTAGGGTTTAGTCAAAAGGTTTTCATTATATCGTCAGACATTGCAAATTTGCACAACATGTTCTACAGGTCATTGGAAGTTTTTAATTAGGTCCTACATTATCAATGGAATTGGAATACCACAGAAATCTTATAGGGATGTGACCACAAGAAGAAGATAGGGGGAACATTGTGGATGCCAATTGTACTTTGATTGACTTATATATGTACACTGTGACCCATACCATGTGGCCTTGCTAGTTAGTTGAGTTTCTTTGCCCAACATTATCTAATTTATTTGTTTTTGTTTCTGATAAAATTATTTCCTTCCAGCTTAATGGAAAGTTCGCTAGCTATCAAGGTAAGGGACCACTTGAGTAACTGTAATTAAACCTACTTATGAACCTGGTTGTGTGTTTGTGTGACTGAGATAGTTCAATTTATCTTCATGCAGATGATAGTGACTTTTCAGATTCTAAAACAACTAGATAATTTAGTGTTGAAAATCAGAATAGTGCAAAATAAACGAACAAACGAATTACAAAACTACGATATATTAATCAATTAACTGAGGAACAAAAAAACGCTACAAAAAATCTAACAAGATGCAAAACTCGAAGAGGCAACATCTTGTCAGACTTACATCTAACTGAGTTACAAACCACCCTATTAAAAAAAAAAAAGCTAACGCTAATCTCAATAAGTAAGCAATACAAATATTCACTTACAAGAAAATTTTAAGACATAAAATACCACAGATCCCCTTAAATAATAATGAAGCAAAAGGCTAACTAATATTATTTTTCCAAACACTAGGGCTTGAGTGGATTTCATACGATCCAAAGTAGCTACTTAATTTACGTGACTTGTAGTCCAAAATCAACCAAATGAAAACCTGGGTTAAAGCAGAGATGATGAACTGGGCTTAAATTATTTGCAGACAACATTATAAAGAAGGGGGAAGAAGCGGTTTATGCGAATTCAGGTAATTATGGAAAGGCACATGGCCACAGATTGTTTTATAATTCAATGGCATCAGAAAATTTAATTATAAATATGTTGTTATAATATTGTGAGGACCATATGGAGTCATTATGGTAGCTAATGGTTTCATGACAATATATATATAAATATATAGCTTAATTAGAAAAAAATATTCTGACATTATAGTCTGCGATCTGTTATCTGTAATCCTTGTATTTTGATGCTGAAATCTTTTCCAAAGTTCATATATATTCAATATTGTAAAGCCGTTCCATCCGTTAAGCCGTCCTAATTCTTTCCTTTTGATCCCTAGCTAGCTACTTAGTTAGCTAGATCGATGTTAACAAACTAAATCATATCTGCCAAGATTAGACAACATACAAATTGCATCTAGAAAATGGTAAGTTAAATTCACTGCCAACTAGTCTGGTGTTGATAACCCTAAAAAAACTTTAGAATCTTTCCCAGTTGGATTTCATGCCTTTCTTAATTAATTTTAAGTTTAGGAGGTGTCCACTCTGTTTAGCACATCCTTTAGGAAGTACTACTTCTATTTCCTTAGCAAGCCAAAAGCATGAAATGATTTTTTCCATCATTTCTAGGTTGAGTATGGGCACAATATTATTCATTCCTATGGCTGCCCTGTTGGCCTAGAGGCTATTGTTTGGCTTAGTGACTTATAATCCTAAGTTTTTGGAACTTGCTTAACATGTTATCCGATCCAAGCCATGTTTCCAAGATGACATGTCCTATTACACCAACTTCTTGTTGGTTTGCACGTACGATGCGTAGTGAGGCTACATCTATATGTTTATCTTTCGAATGTTCACTTTTTACATGCATGATGAAAGTATAGTAGTAATTTGATATACATTGTTGACTTATTCCTAACAACTTAAAATTTAAAATTATTGTTGTCTAGCAGTAATTAAGTTGGAATAACGGTTGGCTTAATATTAATATAATATAGTGTGCATGTCAATGCCCCAAACGTCAAATTTTTTCTCTTTTGGTTGTAACCTTCAAGTTTTTGGTCTACTGAACACTCCATGAGCAGCTCCTATTGAGCCCATGAACTCAAAACTAAAACAAGCATGTCCTACAACATGATTTCTGTATTGTTAATTACTTGGTTTCTTTACATTAACCTTAATTAAGAGTTAAAGATACTTTGTTGCGTGGAACTTGGTTGTGTGGTCCAAATCCTGAAAGTTAGGCTTTCGTTTTTCAGCTTTATAGCTTTTTGCCGAGTGCCAGCTGCCGAAGTACTTACCAAAATCATGAGTTCATGACCATGGTTTTGTTCCATAAATAAAGTACACAAAACCAAGTTCAATTTTTATGTATTCCGTCTTGGTAGTATGGCAGTTTGCCCGCATTGCTTAGAGGCCAACTCAAACTCAAGTCCATAAGAGTAAACATCTAAGAAATTCGCAACATCGTTCCATCTTGGTGCTTCTTTTGTCACCCTGTTTTTCCATAACTTAACCTGTTAATTCATTTACGAATTAAATTATTTATTTGAATAAAAATTGTTTATATGAGTTGTGATAATGATATATTTATACTAAGAGGTGTGGAGAATAAATTGGTATCAAGCTCTCTATTCATAAGATTCAAATCTGAAACCCCTCACTTGCAAATAAAACAGAATATCACTAGACTATAAAACTAAACGGTGACTTTTGTTTTTATTTTGAAGAGATGCAACTTTTGCTTCTTCAAGAAAGGACACAACCTTTCTGAAGTATTGCATAGGAGTGAGTTCAATTCAGTCTTAGTTTAGTTCGGCTTTTTTTTTTATTTGGTTAAGTTTTTTATAAAATTGGAAAATTATAATTATTTTTTAAAACATGAAAATTCGTTCTAGAGTCGAAGGCGAAGAGGCTGGAAGAGAAGGCCCAATTTTTGGGAAAATTGTGATTATTTTTTAATGGATTGTGTCGTGCCAAACCTATTGAACGGGTAATGTGACCTGATTCGAACTTGATCCATTGAAATTAACGAGTAATATGACTCAACCTATTACCCGTTAAAGAAATTATATTTTACTTTAATAAATAATCAAATGAAAAACGTCATTCTAAATTAGTATCTACATACCACATTGCACTAAATTAGTATCCACACACCCCAAACCTTAAAACCCTAATCCTAAAAACCTAAACGACGATGTAACCATTGTCAAAGCATAGAAAATGAGATCACAAGTATCAACACAGTTTTTTCATTTTTTTATTATGAATTATTATTCATTTTCAACTTCACCTAAAAAATAGGGTTTGGAGGGTTTGAAAATTAAAACAACAACGTACCCATTGTCAAAGTGTAAAGGATGTGATCACGAGCGTTTGCATATCTTTTGACATTTTTCACACTTATAAATTAGTTATTATGAATTTTAACGTAATTTTATTTTTCCTACAAAATACAAAAGCACATTAAAAGAATAATTCATTTATAAGTGTGAAAATGTCAAAAGATATGCAAACACTCGTGATCTCATCCTCTATGCTTTGACGATGGGTATAGAGTTGTTTGGATTTTTGAAACCTTCAAACCCTCATGAACAGTGTTTTTAAGGGAGTTCAAAATAAATGAAAATTCATAATAATTAATTTATAAGTGTGAAAAATATACAAACACTCATGATTACATCATTTACGCTTGAAGATGGTTACACCGTCGTTTCAATTTTTAATTAAAGCCCTCCAAACCTCATGAATAGTGCTTTTTGTCTGAGTGCAAATTAATAAAAATTCATAATAATTAATGTACAAGTGTGAAAAATGTATAAATATATATATATATATGTATACAAATATTCCTAATGACAAGCTCTACAACTTTCGTGGAGAGGTCAACTCCGAAATTCAACATTATAATCTATAAATCCTAGATTTATATTTAATCGTATATTTTATGTTTATACTCCATTCTTCTTACTGGATTTTGTTTTTTCATATTTTCATTTTTGAAAACATGATCTTTTAGTTGATTCAAAAAGATGAATTGTTTGGATCGTTGACATCACGTTCAAATTTTTACAATCAACGAAAATATTGCTCGGAGTTTTTAAGATTTATAGAAATTATAAAACATTGACTCATATTTCAGTTAATCATAAATATCGGAACCTAATATTAACAATCTGAATTGTTCATAAAGGAAGCATTAAAGCATATGGCAAGGGGCCATAAGTAGATAGTCTTCAATGGAGTCTGGAACTTCAAGACCTTAGAGGGCTTTCGATTCAACAAAAAAACAATAATAACAACAATATTATTCCAATAACTACGAGGAGCATGTGATCCAATAAGTAAAGCACGTGCAGTTTCAAGAATATGTCGAATTGTACCCTTGACCACACCATTTTGTTGGAATGTATGAGGGCAAGTCGTCTCATATAGAATGTCATGAGCCTCAAACTAGTGTTCAAAATTGTGATTTACATACTCTCCACCATTATCAGAATGCAAGGCTTTTACTCTTAATTATCAATACGTATAAACATGTCATATGTGTGCAATCAACCACGAAAACGCAATGTAAAATGCCATCCTAAATTAGTATCTACATACCATGTAGTCACTAAATTAGTATCCACATACCCCACGCCCTGAAACCCTAATCCTAAAAATCCAAATGACGATGTAACCATTATCAAAACATAGAGAATGTGGACAGTATTAACATAGTTTTTTCACTTTTTATTATGAATTATTATACATTTTCAACTCCATCTAAAAAATAGGGTTTGGAGGGTTTGAAAATTTAAACAACAATGTACCCATCGTCAAATCGTAAAAGATGCAACCACGAGCATTTACATATTTATTTCACATTTTTCACACTTATAAATTAGTTATTATGAATTTTAACATAATTTTATTTTTCGCACAAAATACAAAAGCTCATTAAAAGAATAATTAATTTACAAGTGTGAAAATGTCAAAAGATATGCAAATGCTCGTGATCACATCCTCTACACTTTGAGGATGGGTATATAGTTGTTTGGATTTTGAAACCTTGAAACCTTCGTGAATAGTGTTTTTAGGGGAGTTCAGAATAAATGAAAATTCATAATAATTACTTTACACGTGTAAAAAATGTGAAAGTTATAAAAACACTCGTGATTACATCATTTACGCTTGGAGATGGTTACACCGTCATTTCGATTTTTAATTAAAGTCCTCCAAACCCTCATGAATAGTGATTTTTGACTGAGTGCAACTTAATAAAAATTCATAATAATTAATGTACAACTGTGAAAAATGTATATAAAAAAAAATACACACACAAATACTCCTAATGACAAGCTCTACAACTTTCGTGGAGAGGTCAACTCCGAAATTCAACATTATAATCTATAAATCCTAGATTTATATTTAATCATCGATTTTACGTTTATACTCTATTCTTCTCACTAGATTTCGTTTTTTCATATCTTCATTTTTGAAAACATGATCTTTTAGTGGATTCAAAAAGATGAATTGTTTGGATCGTTGACGTCACGTTCAAATTTTTATGATTAATGAAAATATTTCTCGGAGTTTATAAAGTGTTTATAGAAATTATATAACATCGACTCATAGTTCAGTTAACCATAAATATCGAAACCTGATATCAACAATCTGAACTGTTCATAAAAAAAACATTAAAGCATATGGCAAGGGGCCATACGTAGATAGTCTTCAATGGAGTCTGAAAATTCAAGACCTTAGAGGGCAATCGATTCAACAAAAAAAAACAATAACAACTACGAGGAGCATGTGATCCAATAAGTAAAGCACGTGCGGTTTCAAGAATATGTTGAATTGTACCCTCGACCACACCATTTTATTGGAATGTCTGAGGGCAAATCATCTCAAGTAGAATGTCATGAGCCTCAAACTAGTATTCAAAATCATGATTTACATACTCTCCACCATTATCAGAATGCAAAACTTTTATTCTTAATTATCAATATGTATAAACATGTCATGTGTGCAATCAACCACAAACCATCAGAATCCA
Organism: Pyrus communis; assembly: GCF_041283825.1. Lineage (NCBI taxonomy): Eukaryota > Viridiplantae > Streptophyta > Magnoliopsida > Rosales > Rosaceae > Pyrus > Pyrus communis. The sequence continues at coordinate 17,546,558 of NC_142566.1, read as the reverse complement.
CGTGGTATTCATGTGCTAGATTATAATCCCTCGTGCTCATGCGAGGTTTGGGCCGGGTTGTACACCTCAATAAAATGGGCCCTCTTTTTCAGTTAACTTGAAGAAAGAAAGACAAGGCCCTGACTTGTAAGGCCCAATACCTCCTCAAACGTCAAGCGTTCCCTCCGATAAACGCAGTCGTCGAATTCCTTCCCGCGGTTGCGTCGATACTCTTGAGCCGCCGTCAAGGCGCATTTGCCCATCTGCTGGTAAGTTTCAGATTTGATGATATTTTTTAATTCCTGTAATTATTTTAATACCCTTTTTCGTTAAGCAAATTCTGATTTTTTTTTTTTTTTTTTTTTTTTAATAATTTTAGATTTTCAGATCCTGATATCATATTTGTTAGGGTTTAGGGTTTACATAAAACCTTGAAAATTGTGCTAAGTTTCCATTGTTTTCTTCATCAACGCATGCAATTTTATAACTTTGATGATCTCGTGCTGTTTAAATCCTAAAAACTTTGGATATGAACTGAAACTTTCTAGCTAATCTTGAATTGGTGTCAGCATTTGATATGAACTTTTGTGATTGAATTTGTAATGTTTTATTGGATGAAATAGTTCTGGGAATTGAGATTACATTTGGTTTCAAACAAAGCATTAGGAAATGTGTAACTGTAAAATTGAAGTAGGCGAATTTTTTTGACAGTCCCGTCAGCTTAATCATGGTCCGAGCAACATTTCCCCACTAAATATGGACCGAAAATATTCCGGGTCAAACTCTACATCTTCAAGTAGAGGACTTATTTACTCCTGCTGATATTCTGGCAGCTCATGAATTTCTATATCTTCTACCATCCAGGTGACCTTTACCGTCATGATTCTTCATGGTAAGTCAATAGCGCGCCAGGACGTATGGTAGCATACCATTAGCACTTAGCACTAGCAATTTTCATTTGAATTTAAAATGTGCAGGCTGATACACAGATCAAATGGCTAAAAAATTGGTATCGGATATTGAACACCCTCTGGCATTATTCTCTTCTTTTGTTTCTCCCAGCTTTGGCATTAGACACTTAATCACAAGAGATACGGAACACACTTTCATATTGGTGAACGGTACTGTATGGTTTCGTTTCTTTGATCATTTTGTTTTGCATCTTTCTGTACCTCGTAGGCTTGCTCTGTTCCTGCTTGGTTTCTCAGATTAACTGATTCAACAGTAACAGAAACTCTTTGTTTCTCAGTGACAATTTGATCGCATGCGTGGATAGCTCTTGATTTCTTGTTTCTTCTGTAATTAATTGGTGTTTACCGGACAACCTAAAAATATGTCAATTCAGTTCAATACAAAATTATGATCGAGACCTGTCTGGTGTACCTAAAGGAGCCTAATTTCACTCTTTGTCCTGTGCCCCCATTAGCAACTAGGATTTCAAAATTTGAACATGAACCCTAGTGTCAGCTCTTTTGTGGTACATTTGCTTTATTGTGTAGATTTGGGTTGTAAATTCATCATAGTTCTTTAAGTCGTACCGTCAGCTTGTGAGATGGTGTTATAGTTTAGTATTTTCTGTTAGTGCTGGATTTTATGTTTGAGTTCCGTTTGAATCTGTCTCTGATTTTCCTTTCTTTGCTTAATTGGTATTTGCAGGACAGAGCCAAATTATCTTGACCCAGTCCAAAACAACACCAGACAGACCCAGCCAAAGGTCCCTAAATTCGCAATCTTTGTCCTAAGCTCACATCAACATCTAGGATTACGAATTACAGATTATTAACATGGACCCTAGATACACCGGAGAGATTTTGAAGTAAGTCTTTTCAATCATACATGAGATTTCACCTCATACGGCTCGTCGTTCAATTCTTTTGAAGTCATTGGATCCTTTTCCTAGTTCAAGATACTCTTCCCTTCTTCCACTCCGTTCGGAAGCGTAGCTAGGGTCAATTCAGTCGCATTTTCATTCATTTGGAACCTGGGCTCTTTTCTTTACGTGAAATTTAATTTTGATAGGTATAAATGTTGTTTTTTGTAAGTTTATTTTGGTTTATTTTCTGTGTATAGGCATTTGGAGAAGCAAAACGAGCTCCTCACGGAAGCTAAAATATCAATGTCAGAGGAATTGCACCAACTGAAGGTTGTTTTTCATTCTACCAATTCTAAAACAGTCTGAATTAAAATATGCCTGCTTGTTCATATGTGCTGAGTATAAAACAAACAATCTAATTTAAATTGCTGTACAATCTGCAGGTCGAAGAAGAAATGCTGATGCGTAAGTTTTATGAGATAATGTCAGCTCATGGTAAAGTTAAAAAGGTACAACTCTTTCTTAATTCTGTCTTCCTATACTTCTGCTTACATATGTTGCGTAGTTCTGGAATCTGGACCAACTATTTTAAATGATCTGAGTTGTTTGTATATTTTGTTTTTTATATATATGTATGTATACACATATATGTATATATATATAAACGGTGAAGCTTTGGTTGTATCCAAATTACTCTTATCCCATTAGGATGTCAAAAAGAAACAAAAAATTCACCAAAAAAAAAAAATCCACGTAGTGGGAGTGGGGGGTCTAGGCGTGTGGCAAGGGGCTAGTATTTCCTTTGGGGATTATAAGATTGCATTGAAATAAGATACCAATATAGTCAGCATGTAAGGTTAACATGAATCTTTTCCGTTGATGATCTTTCCTCAAGTGAGGGGATACTTGTTGTTTTAATCCTGGCTGTTACTTCATGTAGTTATTTATTATGTTTCCGTTTGTCTGATTGTGTGCGTTTTTGCAGAATGAAGGTTGTGGTAAAGTTTCAGATGATGGTGAAATTGGAAGTTCCGCAGCACTAGCCGGTACAACTAACGACGAGGAATGTTGATGACTTCAATTTCTGTTTTCACATTGTCGAATGAATGTGTATGTGGTACAGAATATTGTACCTCCTTTTACTACTTAAGCCAAGTTTCGATCAACGTTATGTTGTCAAACGGATCAAATAGTTGCAGAGCGTGAATGCTATGAGATAAATGCCGCATTCGGTTTCAAGATCCGAAATTCTTTGCATCACACCGATGATGCTGGATTCTGCATCTGTAAATTGTAGAGTTACACTTTCTTGTTTAGATCATTTGTTTGATGCGATGATATACTCTTATCTTTCAGCAGCACCACTTTTGTTCAATGTGCTTCCAGGCTGCTTATTACATTGGGAGGTTAAGTTTTGATGTTCTTTGACCGCACACGACTCTAGCTTCGAGTCAGTGCTTGCGGTATTTTATGTTGCGGTTTTGCAAGTTCATGCGACAAACATATCGTTCAGAAAACCAAAAGTTCGATGTTTGGACGGGTAAGCTGAATCTCTGTGGTTATAGCAAGAGGAGCAGGATTACATATCAAAAGAAACCAGATATTACCTGGAACTGAATAATGCTATACTAAACTAAACTAGTAACATAAACTAATGGCTGAACAACTACAAGGTCACCTCAGAATCTGATTTCCCATCGTAGAAGAAGAGCTACCAGTCTCAGTTTCCGCTCCGACTGCATTCAGGTGAGAATGAATCGACACTGAAGATAACCTGCAATCGAAAAGATAACACTCCATATCAGCAAGCTTGCAAAAGAGGAACATTTACAGACTAATCAAAATTGGGAGATGAAGAGGCTTTTTTACTTGGATCATTGTTAATCAACATTGCAGTGCCATCGAAGCTGCAAGTCCCTCCGGTCTTCTTGTTCTTCTGCCAGTAGCTGTTGAAGGCGTAGGAAGCATGTGCCACAACAGAATCGGGGCTGTAGCAGTTGCCGTCCGGCATGATCTCCGAGCAGTCAGCACCGCCGTCTCCGCAGGCGTAGTCCATTGCCACCTGCAGAGTGTCTGAAGGAACAGTCGGCTTGGCCACACACCACAGCTTGTTGTGCACTGCAGTCTGAGGGGCTGGGGTAGGAGGCGGCACGTGTGTCGGCCTGCAGGGTGGAAATGTGGCAGGGGACGGCGGAGGGGAATCATCAACAAAAGGAGGGTTTTCTGGGGCTGAGGAGAACCCCGTATCTGGTGGAGAAGCTATTTGGAGTGGTGGTGGAGAGGCTGTTTGTGCCTCTGGGGAAGGCAGTAGGAGTGGTGGTGGAGAGGCGGCGCTTCGGGGTTGTGGGGAAGGAACTTGGAGCGGCGGAGAGGCAGTTTGGGGCAGTGGAGGATGAGGATTTTTAGCCACATTGGCGGGAACAGAGAGACCAACAGTGGAGTGAAGTGGGGTTTCTAAAACTTTAGGCAATGGCGTCGGTCTTGCTGGAAAGGGGTCCGCAGAGAGCTTCCTGCCTCTGGGTTTTCTCTCTCCGGGGTTGTCAAGAAGGACAGTATAATCGTCAAAGTTAAAGCTAACGCCGATAAAGTCTTCAAGCCTTTCGGAGTGAGAAGACACCAACGTTGGAGAGACAGTTTGAGATGCTCCCTTGAGAAAATCTAGGACAGGCCTCACAAATTTCCCAAAGATATCGGAGCTTCCGTCGAAACAAGAAGGAGCGAAGGCGGGTGAGAGTTTGATGTGTTCCTGGAGGCCCCACTGTGTGAGGGAGTGGTGCAAGTTCTTGACGGCCGGGAGGATGAGAGTGAGAGTGTGTTCTTGCTCTTTCCGGCAGAGAAGAAGAGGGACGCCGCCAACGCCGCCGACGACAATGGCGGTGATGGGGGTGGAAGGGTAGTGAGCAAGGACGTGGGTTTTGAGCCAAGTTTCTGCCTTTAAAATGCTGCTTGCAACCTCACTGAGATCTCCAGATTGTACAGAAACAATGGAGTCTTGCCCTTCACCTGCACAGAAAATAAAGACCCAGAAAATTTTCAGAAAAATAAAAGATAAAAAACCAAGAATTTTAATAACAAAAAGTGAGGTTTATTTGAACTTGGTTGAACCTTTTTCTTACCAGAAACACCAAAAGAAAGGAGAAATAGAAGATGCAAGAAGAACACCATCTTCTTCTTCAACATTGTAGCAGTTGCAGAGCCTTCAACTCTCTCTCTCTCTCTCCCTGGTTTTCCTTCCTACACTACTTTGTTGGAGTTGGTAGTGTTGTAGAAATAGTACGAAAATAAAGCGAAATGGTGCTTTTGTAGTGAAAAGACCAAACTGCCCAATAAGACTACGAAAGCAGACTATTTTGGCTTAGAGTCAAAGCAGAGCCAAAAATTAACAAAGGGGTAGAATTGTCCTTCGACCTATGGGTATATTTAGACGTGTGGGCCAAGAGTCCAAGACCCAACTAACAGAGTTGTCCCTCTGGCCCGTCTGCCCCCTCTGCAGATTCACTCTCCATAATTTTACATGTTTGTCTTTATTTGCTTTGAACGTGGAATGTATTATAGCATTCTCCCGAGTATTATATATTTTGAAGTTTTTAATTGTTAAATTGTTAAACTTTTGGTTAAGAATTAAATGATTAAAATTCATCAGCTAAAAACTCACGGTATATGATATCTCAAAGCAGTGGCAGGGAGTCAAAATTTCAGCCTAGGAAGGGTCCAAATATCTCAATCTGAAACGCTCTCTGAAACTTACAAAACTTACTCTATCATGTAATGAATAACCGACCAACGTCGTTTGGGCTTGATATGTTGTCATCTCATCATCTTCTTCTTATACCTAAACCCCAAGCCTCTCTAACTTTCTTCTTCTCTCCTCCACTGATCCCCATACTAAAATCCTCCTCAAAACTCACAACCAACTGATTGCCTAAACTCCATAGGAGCTATCAACCTCAAATCAAACAATGATGAAATAAATTAAAGTAAAAATGTGGGAATTGGGCCTGAGCCTACAAAAGCCTTGAAAATCATAAGCATAACACTACATTTTTACAACTGAAAAAATGTCAGGATGGGCGTGGGACTATCCTGGTCCTTTCATGGCTCCGCCACTGCCTCAAAAGATTGTAAATTTTTTGCAAACTATATAAGATATGACTACATTTTTTTCTACATTATCTACATTTTTTCTACATTATTGACTTCTTAAATACAGTATTCTTTTTAGTGTCGTTTAACATTCTAAACTATTCAGTATCTAAATTCTCTTTTAAAAATTATCTATGTAAAAATTAGTTAGCCCTAATTGTTTAGTCATTGTATTGTACATATCATATAAACTTTATTTAATTGATTACAGATTTTTGCACGTTTTAATGATTAAACATTGTTGGAGTCGGATAATCTTTTACAAAAATGATCTTTAAATGATAATATGAAAAAAAAAATAAACGACTCGAATTGTTGAAATACATAACGGAATAGTGTTAGAAAAGGATCTTTTTCAGTGTTAGAAAGGATATTTTTGTTAGGACTATTTTGAGCAAAGTAATTAAACTAATAAAACGAAATTATCTAATCTTGCCTAGAGATTTTTAACTCTCACTTTTATTGGAGTGGAGTGAAGATAGCCGTTATCGTTGTACGACCAGTGGGACCCTTATCATGTGGTAACAAAAGTTAAAAGGCACAGGTTTAGTGGGGCCAGAGATAACAGAGGAGAAGAAGAAGATTCCAATTTGAAATGGGCCTGCACAAAGATAATGGGTTGGGCCTGATCTTAATATTAATTCAACCCCTTTATCTTGCATGTGTTACAGTCACTAATTGAGTGTACAACCCATTGTAAGCACTTCAAAATACTCGCTATGCACTAATTTATTTTATTTTTTGGAAATTATTTTTGGTAATTCAAAATTTTACTTGTCAATTGCTCGTAAGAGACTTTTTTTTAATATAAAATATATGGAGTACAAAATTAGATTTTTGGAGGATTAATAATAATTTCTTCTTTTTTTGTTGTCAATTAAATTGTTATTAAGTATTGGTGCCTAATCTTGGTTTTTTTCTTTTAAAAAGAAACGATATTATCTTATCTACACTAAGGGGGGAGGAATAGATTTAGTCTCACAATAGGCTAGCAATAATGTGGTTCAAATTCGACTTTGGCGAGAATCGAACTAAGATCTCTCATACAAGTAAAGAGGAATATCACTATACCGTAATAATAAAAACCTTCGTTTTCTTATAGTAATTAGAATACGACTATTTTTCAGTGCCAAATAATTCCTGGGCTTAAAAAGATATTTTCTTGTAGTTAACACTAAATAATAAATTGTTAAAATACAAAGCGAACTTTCTATCACAAATTATTATGGACCAAACCGAACTTATTCGTGGGCCTCATACCCTTCTCCCTTCTTATGGCCCAACTCTGACTATTGTACCATTTTTTTCATTCCTACACGATTTTCATCCAATTCCTTCTAGGGTGGGCATCAATATGGCCGAACTAATCAGACCGACCGATCCGGACGATAGTGACCGGTTTGGTTTGTTTTTTACCAAAGAAAAAGTCAAGTGTTTAAAAGATGAATTGAATGAATTGGTTTGATTACAGATTGACCACTTACGTAATGGTATTTAAATGATTTTATTTTATACATGTATCTTTTTATGGGCAACTAACAGGTATGATCACTTGTTGACATGCATAAATGATTATTTGTAATTAACGATCACATATTGATCATACAACGACGACACAACAATAACATAACGATCACACAACAATGACGCAATGACACATGAATCCTTTTTGCAATAAAATATCAAAAAGTGATCATTCCTGCTCATTGTCTTTTTTATTGTCTAATAACTATGCAAGAACGATGAATTTGAAGGTTAATTGAACATTAAAGATCTTTGACTTGTAATTATTTTAGTTGTTAAACTTTAAACTTTGATGATGGATTTTAGAATAATTTGATGTGCAATAAGAAAAGTATGTAATGGTTTGTTGAATTTTTGTTATTGTTGGGTTTACCATTTTGTTTTGGTTCTCTTTTCTTAGTATTTTTGGTCAAAACTGAACCAAATCAAATCGTTATGGTTTAACTGGTTTGTTCTAGTTTTAGGGTGAAACCAATCCAATCTGGATCGTACACATATCTACTTATGTTTTCTTTTAAAATAGGAATTATGTGGTGTAAACTTCACAAACTACAAAATCTATGCTACTTGATATCATTTAAGCATAATGGTGGAAATACACATTACTTTGCAATTGCAATCTTGTGAATTAATCTATCTTTCTAATAATGTATATATGCACCTGAAAATAAACGAAAGATTATGATCTAATGCGACATACTTGACGTGTGTGTTTAGACCTTCTTTAATGATTAAACCTTGGTGCATGTTTTATTTCTGATTGCATGGCAATGAAGCAAAGCTAGATGCTTAACGTGGCATATGAGATTAGAACCTCTATACTCCACATTAATTACATGAATAATTAGTCCTATTTGCATCCATAAGACATCTCGTTATATGATGAGAGATGCAGATATAATCGTTGCATATAATAGTTTGTGTTAAATTTTTTTTCCAGAGTCTAATCATCTTGTCACGTAAACAGATGAAGACACAGCCAGCGCATACAACGGTTTGTGCTAAGTTCTTCTCTAGCTAGGTGGGGTTTTATGTACCATATGGCGAGTGAACTTCATTTTCTATCTCTATGGAAATTGGACTCACATTGGCAATTATAACTACTGCTTCTGACCGTTGCAAGCGATATTCTAATTACACTAAAGTAAGGAATTAGGGAAGCATGAAGTTGAAGAAGACGGCCCTAACCACATTTTAAATTTTTTTGTGTGTTCGAAACACAACCATATACGTAAAATGTCATTATACAAGTGGAAGGACACTTAAAATAAAAATTTCCTTCCACTTGTATAATGACATTTGGCGTACCGTTCCGTATTCCGAATATATTGAATAATCTCTCCAAACCACAAATCAATCCACCACCACACCCTTAATCTTGAATTAATTAGTAACATTTGCTTATTTGTTTAAACTTTAAAGGATATTCTTAATTCCTCTTGGAAACTCTGTTGCTTAATTATTTAAACCTCACTAATTAATTAATAAATCAAGTCCTTAACCATGAGCCTACTATTGCTTCCAAGCCAGTAGGCCCCCAAGTAGCAAAGAAATCACACTGCTTCGCTTGGCCCCAGCACATTCCATGATTAATAATTTATCTCGATTATTTTTTTCTTTCTTTTGTTTGATAATGCTGTCACAGCGACACTAAAAAAAAAAATACTAGAGTTAACCTTTTCGATGATTTAAAGGGTACAGTTAGGGGAATGAGGATCCTCTCCGGATACATTTTGTAAGGATCTCAAGAATTCACTAATGATGTCCGTTTATCGTATATCTTGCGGTCAGAAATTATTTTAAATTTTATATTTAAAATTGAACACAAATAGTATCTGATAAAAACTGACCGTACAATTTACAATTAACAAACACGATTAAAGGATCTCCTGGATCCTCACAAAGAGAATCCGGAAAGGATCCTCATTCCAGTTAGGGCTTATGTGATTAAATTTTAACAATAGAATATAGCCAATCACCATTTTTAAGATAAATCAACTCAAACAGCAAGTAAAATTGTCGGTCAATAGGATCTCATGGCAACTAAAAGAGCCAATTAATTTTATGTGATTAAGGAGTGTTCCTTTGGTCTTATTCTTAGTTTGTAACCGTTACACTATGTCAGAAGCAAACTCTACCATCCAAGATTCCAAAATATATATATATATATATATATATATATATATATATATATATATGCTCTAAGATAGTGGCATTGTGCATCATTTTATAGGATGCATCAATGTTTGAAACGTTAGATTGTGACTGTTACAATTCAATCATTCACATACCTGCAATCCATGCACGGGTACATTTTAGAAAAATTTTCATTATATGCAAGGAGTCGAATATTTTTTCCCTTATTAGAACCTAAATTGCATGGTGCAAGTTATTGAACTACATCAAATGTGAGAATTGGAAAAAGTGGTGTGAGAAAAAAGATGGATTTTTGAAGCATCTTGGACGTATCGTCTACATTGTTTTGTGGAGATTACATTGATGTGAACTGTTAAATTCATGTGGAGAATGGATGGTTTGAGATTACTGCACCATGACAAGTCTTTCAGCTTTTCAAATCTAGTAAATATAACCCTAAAATCTTAAATCTCAAACATTAACATGCAAATGGATGGTTTGAGATGCTTACATTAATCTCTAAGTATTAAATTTCAATTCGTATTTTGCCAGCCCAGTAAATGAAAAGTCTTTTGGTTTGAATATTACGATTTTGATATCAATTTATGTATTGCAATTCTCAGTATAAATATATGGTTCTATAAAAGAATTTTTCAAAAAATTCAAATATTAATTGTATGATTCCTTTGGAGCATTGAATAACTTGTGTGCAAGGTTGAATAATAGTATAAAAGAATAAATGAAGAGAGTGAATTGAAAAACACAAATTTGGACAGCCTTAGGGCATTTGGAGATTGACATAATTTTTCACTTTAGTCACTGATAATTAAAATTGATAAAACTAGTCCATGAGTTTGTTCACTATCAATCATTTTGGTTATTCCATAAAAAATCTTTGTTAAATAAGAAAAAATAACAAAATACCCTCAATTTTGGTCAAATCTTTTTGACCCAATGTTTAATATTGTTGATAATACATTGTCATTTTAATCCTTATTTAACAGAGATTTTTCAAGGAAAGGCTAATATAGTTAACAGTAAACAAACTCAGGAACCACTATTAATTTCAAATCTTAAGTATTAAAATGAGGATTTATACCAATTTTGAAGATCATTTTACAAATTTGTTTACTCGTATTACAGAACTAGAAACTATGCATACGAAGGACATATAGCATTGTATTGATTGTCCTACAAAAATACCATTACAAAAGAAAAAGTGACAAATAAAAGTGAGAAAGCATATGCCATTGGGCGTGTGCATGTCCCGTCCACACCAAAGAAAAGAGGAGAGGTATATAGAGAGGGAGTATGATTCTCTTCCTTCCTATTTTCATTTCTTCTTTTTTTTCTCTTATTTCATACATTGTTTTTTGTCTTATTCTCTTTATAAAAAAATTAATATAAAATATTGACATGATTTAACGGTAACTATTTAAGTATGAAACGAAGAAAAAAAAAAAAAAAAAGCGATTAAGAGGCGAGAGAATCCTCATTTTATTAAGAGTCGGTGGATATATCTAATCAGCAAAAGACATTAAGAAAAGCACAAACAAACAAAACGTTTACTTAGCAAAAGAAACTAAGAAAAGCACAAACAAACAAAACGTTAACTTAGCCCATTTGGCTTTGTCCTAAAGTCACAAAAAGATTTGCGTTCAATAAAAAAAAAAAAAAATCACAAAAAGATTTTAGATTTTACAGTTACAATTATACGAGAAGTTATTAATTCACGTGTTATAAGATAAATAAGATATATAATGCATAAATTCCTTAAAAATCACATGCATGTTGCCTCACATACATAGGCTTACAGTGTCGTATTGTAAATACATATATTATTGAATCATTCATTATGTTGATTTTTCTTAGATAAGACGTGAAACCTGACCGTTTATATTTTGCATGTAGATGCAAAATAAATCGTGAGGATTTTACAAGTTGCGGAAAAATTTGTAAATAATGCCAACAGTTTATGTGTACATTTGAAAATGTTTTTACAATGATTGAAAATGTTTATTTTTTATTTTTTATGAAAGTGTTTTTGAGTAAGCACTTGAAGTGCATTTTGAGATAAGCACTAGTTATGTGCTAGGGCTAATTGCAGAAAAATCAAGGGGTGTGTTATCCACACACCATTTTTTCTCATACACCTCTTGTTAATTTATGTCATTTGATATTCTCTAATTCAGTTGATCCGATGATCGTAAATTAAGAGAAATTTGTTGAAGTAAAAAGGAAAATATAGATAATAAGCCCCTAAAACCATTCTTATCGTGAGTTAATTGACCAATAATTATCAACTAATGATCAAAATAAAAGGGGAAAATATTTCAGGCTTCGTTTGGTAATTCGGACTGTATTGACTATTTCAGTCAGATATGATAATTTGTCGTCAGATAGTACTGACTAAATTGATCGGGTGTTTAGTACAATATTGAACTAAAGATTGACCTATTTAACATTGTGCTTGTAAAAGGTTTTCCATATTATTATTTTTTGTTTGTCCATTGCACCGACAATAATTAAAAAAAAAGGAATGAAAATGGAAAACCCTGGTTGTCCTCTTCCTTTATTCATATCTTTTCCACCGGTAAACCCATTGATGGACCTTCCAATCCAGTGAACCCAACCTCCTAGTTTCTCATACCACACTCTACAAGAAATGGATTAAAGGCTTCAAAATGGCAAAAAAGAAAATAAATAAATAAAGATGGTTCGCTTTTAGACCAACTCCAATGGTAGGCTAAAAGTCAAATTACCCTCCAAACCCACTCTAATCCAAGGGGAAAATTTGGGCTAAATGCTAAATGCTAAACCAAGGTCAAATTCCCCCCAAAATTTAGCCCAGAGATCGGAGTGGACTCCATCCACTATTTATCGGAATATAAATTTTTTTATATTAAAATGTTCATAAAATTAATTTACCATAGTCTACATATTTATTTTTTTTTTAAATTTAATTTAACAAAAAAAATAGCCTAAATTCATTCTTTAATAATCCACGACTAAAATTTTAGACTAGAACAGTTGAAGCATAAAAGTTATTTCTGGACTAAAAATTAAATTTTTCAAATTAAAATATTTATCTTTTAACCCAACCATTAAAGATGATCTTAAATAGAATATTTTCCTATGTGAAATCCAGAAAAGCAGATAACATCTACTGCATTTTCAGATCTGCAATCATCCATTGATTACTGAAGAACACTACAATACAAGCTCCAAATCCCAAAAATTTTCAATTTCCAGGAAACGTATTTCCCGATTCAATGATATCCACTCCAAAATCTAGCATTCAAAAATGTAATGGCCACAACGGCCCGTAATTACCAAAAAGAAAATCAATATCGAATTATTGAAGTTTTATACTTTAATTAAAACCCTCAACCCTGAAGAGTACAAAGCTCAGATGCACATGAAAAAACAAAAACCAAAATCTTTGTATTGAAATTGGTGCTGCAATAAAAATAAGGAAAACTAATAAAAAAAAATTGAAAACTTTGAGTTTAAATGATAAAAGTAAAATGAATAGTACTAGGATTAACTTTTTAAGTGTAAAAATGTAGTTTTTCGTTAAAATGAACAGTACTGCGAGCTTTTCGTTAAAACTCCTATAAAAATACCCAGGTTCTTGGTGATGGAGAAAACCCAGAAAACTCAAACAGAAAACAAATTAGAATTAATCCACCAAGAAGAAGAAGAAGAAGACGACGAAGAAAAACTTGGTTAGAGAAGAAGATGACGAAGAAAAGCTTCGGCCGGAGAAGAAGAAGATTGAACATAGCAGGCGGTTTATATATGGAGCCGACTAATTATACAGACACTTTGGAGTGGACTATTTAGCAGGTGTGAAGCGTATTATTTAGGTGGGGCCAGATTATTAGTCAGGTGACTATTTATCCAATTGGGGCACCAAATAATTGGCTTTGTATAACTAGGCCTATCGAGTGCTTTATATGGTGTGTCAAACCAGGCCTAATGTAGTGTCACATCCTGGCCCGGGGGGGGGACCACTTCCCACGCCCGCTCCACCACCGTAGCACGATATTGTCCGCTTTGGGTCCCAACCACGCCCTCAATGTTTTGTTTCTGAAAACTCACACGAGAACTTCCCGATGGGAATGCTCTCGCACGCTTCTCGTCTAACTTCGGAGTTCCTACGGAAACCGAAGCCAGTGAGCTCCCAAAAGACCTCGTGCTAGGTAGGGATGAGAATATACATTTAAGGATCACTCCCCTAGGCGATGTGGGATGTCACAATCCACCCCCCTTAGGGGCCCGACGTCCTCGTTGGCACACACGCGACCAGGGTTAGGTTCTGATACCAAATTGTCACATCCCGCCCCGGGGGGACCACTTCCCGGGCCCGTTCCACCACCGTAGCACGATATTGTCTGCTTTGGGCCCCAACCACGCCCTCATGGTTTTGTTTCTGGGAACTCACACGAGAACTTCCCAATGGGTCACCCATCCTGGGAATGCTCTTTCGCGCTTCTCGCTTAACTTCGGAGTTCCTACGGAATAAGAAGCCAGTGAGCTCCCAAAAGGCCTCGTGCTAGGTAGGGATGAGAATATACATTTAAGGATCACTCCCTTGGGCGATATGGGATGTCACAATCCTTCGGCTTCCGTAGGAACTCCGAAGTTAAGCGAGAAGTGCGCGAAAGCATTCCCAAGATGGGTGACCTATCGGGAAGTTCTCGTGTGAGTTCCCAGAAACAAAATCGTGAGGGCGTGGTCGGGGCCCAAAGTAGATAATATCGTGCTACGGTGGTGGAGCGGGTCCGGGAAATGGTCCCCCCCCCGGGAGAGTCAAGTTCTAACTATTTATAATGATTTAAAACTCATGTTATTCGTTGTATAAAAAAAAAAAAAAAAACTTGTGAAAAAAAAATTGGGTAAAAAGAAAAGTCATTTTGGAGTTTTATCAACAATTTGTTTGTGTAGGCAAAGGTCTAGTAATTTCTGAATCCTTATGTAAGGAATTACAAGAAAAGAACCCTGAATTTTATTATTATTATTATTATATAAAATTCTTTTTATTTATATAATACAACTATTTATATACAATAAGGTCCAGATATTGATACAATTCCTCTAATTATTCTTTGTAATACAATACTTCAGTAAATTTTGATTAAATTGTTTACTCCCTATTCCAATCGGGGAGAACAGGGCATTCAACAAGGAGATTCCGAAATTGCAGAGGCTTGGTTCGATCAAGCCACCAAGTATTGGAAACAAGCAATAATGCTTACTCCTAGTAATTATATTGAAGCATATAATTGGTTGTCGTTTTCTAGATTAGAATTTTTAAAAAAGGTTTATGGAATTCTCTGGTTTCTTGTTCGTATTTTGACTCTTGTAGTGGAAATCATAATAGGCGTACTGGTACATTAGCCCATGCCTAATTAACACAAATGTTTTATTGATTAAGTGAAAGAAAAAATACAATTAGTAAATTGCTAAACAATAAAGTTTTTATTAACTTTTAAATTACTTTATAAAATATCATTAAATCATAATTCAGATATAAAAAGACGGTAAAAGTAGTCGGGATAGTCGGGATCCAACGGCAGCAAGTGGAAACATGAAAAGAATATGTGCCTTGCCTTGTTGGGCCTCGGCCTCGATGAAAGGTAAAATAAGAGTTAAAAATAGAAAGGAACAACTAAAGACACGAAGGTGGCGCTTTATTAACATGGAAAGGATCCGGACCACTACGTCGTCATCATCGTCCATTCATTTGTTTGATAACAACAGCCACCAAACTAGATTCTCCTCGCTACAACAACACTCTCATTCTTTCCTTTTCACCACTATAAAATAAACACTAACAAAGTAACACAAAAAATCGTTCCATTTGTTTAGTTTATACACGTTATCTGTTAATTTATGTTCTTTAATTTATTCGATTCGATTGTCAAAAATTAAAGTGTCAGAAGGTAAAAAATGTATGCATAACACCACCATTTGTCTAATATAATGATAATTAAAATGAAAGTATTATTGTTAGTAATGCTGTTCACATTCTTTTATTCTCCCCTGTATTTTTATGTATTTTTAAGCTTAAATTTTTATTTCTGTCGTTTGTATTAAAAGTAATTCAAGTAAGACCGTCTATATAATTTATAACGCAATGAAAGAATGTATATTACAGGTGTGAGAAAGTCACAGTTAAGTTTATTTTTAAAGAATTTAAATATCATTCCTCAATTAGATTAAAATGCTAAACCTTTTGGTGACTGTATTGTATAGTTGTTTAGGACTACTATGAAGTTAAGCTCTACAAATTTCAATAAGAAAATCCTATGTGGTATACCACATCATATAATAACTGCAAATTAATAACAAAAATAAAACTTCGTAACCTAAAATGCCTCTAGTAGAAGGTATAAACAAACCGTTTTTTCTCGATTTAAAAGACGAATTTGTCTTTATAGAGGCAGAAAGTCTTTGAGTTAGCTCAAATGATGAATGCGAGTGAAAAAAATGAGTCAGAGATAGGTCACGTTCACGTAATAAGAATTTTGCATCCCCTTCACTCAAACCTAAAAAAAAAAAAAAAAAAAAAAAACAAATTATCTAAAGTATTATAAATTGAGATGTGACTCAAAATCTTCATATCTTCCATATCAACCACGATCATTACCCTACAAACTCAATTTTATTTGAATCATATGACATGACCTTAGCATAGTTCACAAGAGATTAATTTTTCTAGTGTTCTTGGTAGAAATTAGTTTTCTATTAGGGGGTTATTTAAAAGAAACCCCACTAATAAAATACTTAGGTATAATTTGATTAATTCATATGTTAACTTTTTTTAAAACTAATGAACAAATCCACATGACAAATAGGTGTAAAGAAAATTAAAAATAAAAAAAAGGAAAAAATAAAAAAAAGAGGGAATGCGGCTTACTGCTGAGATCAGAAGCTACTCTTGGGCATACGCATCCCAGATCTTGCAGCCAAAAAAGCTTCCCTTCCCCTCCAACTCACTCTCTCTCCCCTCTCTCTCTTCTCTCTCTCTCTCTCTCTCTCTGCCAATTTCTGGCTTTCAATCCAACCAAAACAAACAGAAAAAATCAAAATCCCAAAAACAAAATCACTGAAAGAAGGAAGGAAGAAGACGACGACGACGATGCATTGGGTTTATTTTGCGAAACAAAAACAAAACCAGAACCGAACACTCCGCCATTGAAACTCCACCATGAAATTGCGAGCTCCTCGTCACCAGCTCATCTTCTCCATTGTTCTCTCCCTCTCCCTCACTTCCCTCCACGCTCTTCGATTCCAATCACTAACTGCAATCCACAGAAGAATTCTCCACCAGCCCCTGTTTCCAGACAGCTCCTCCCCTCCGCCGGACGCCCCGTCGCCGCCGATTCCACCGCCGCCTCCGACCGACACTTCAAGCGACCAGCCCTTTTTCCATGAGTTGCCATCTGGGTCGACCCCAGATCAGACTCAACCCCCTCCGCCGCCGTCTAATGCCACCCCTGTGCAGAACCCACAAGCGCCGCAACCGACCAAGGGGACGAAGAAAGTCGCCATTGCCGCCTCGGTCGGAATCGTGACTCTCGGGATGCTCTCCGGCCTCGCCTTCTTCCTTTACCGCCACAGAGTCAAACACCCGTCCGAGTCTCAGAAACTCGTCAATGGCGGAGGACCCGATTCCCAGAGATACGCTGACGACCCAAGAATCCCACCCTCGAGCTTCCTCTACATTGGCACAGTCGAGCCCAGCCGCACGTCGACGACGAGCAGCGAAGCCGTGAGCGGGCCGACAACGGCGGAATTGAACCGGTCTCCTTATCACAGGCTCAACTCGGTCAAAATATCGGATCGGTACCGGCCGAGTCCCGAGTTGCAGCCGCTTCCTCCTTTGACCAACCCTCCTCAGAACCTCAACTCGCCGTCAGCCATGTCGTCCTCCGATGAAGAGAGCAACGAAACGGCGTTTCATTCGCCGAACTGCTCCTCCATCAGCTACGACGGCAGCTACTACACACCGAAGCAGAGCAGCAACAATGGAGTCGCCAATTGTGCTCCGATTCACGTCGCCGGTTCAATTCACAACTCGAAACGAACTTCTCCAAAATCCCGGCTTTCGGTTTCTTCCACCACAAGGAACCAGGCCGCGCCGCCGCCTCCTCCGCCCCCTCCCCCGCCGCCAATGCCAATTCAGACTCAAACCCACGACGCCCAACAGAGAGCTCCATCGTTTTCTCATAAGAGGCCGAAATTCTCCTCCCCACCTCCACCAAATTTGGCGCGTGTATCTAAAGCCCCTGTTCCGCCTCCTCCGCCACCGCCGCCGTCGCGACCGACGATATTAAGGCAAGTTGGGGATTCAGAAAGAGTGGTTTCTGCAAGGCCAGTTCAAGTTCCGGTGAAGCCACAGCCACAATCCTCCTTTGCAGCAATCCCGAAAGGGCCTTTCGAAAATGGGACAAGAAAACCTACTGAGCAAGTTGTTGAAAGCTTGGCGTCTTCAGAGAGTTTTGAGAATGAAGATTCAGGAGGGGCAAAGCCCAAGCTGAAGCCTCTGCACTGGGACAAGGTCCGGGCAACCTCTGACCGCGCTACCGTGTGGGATCAGCTGAAATCGAGCTCATTCCAGTAAGTAAAGTTCAGCTGAAATCAAGCTAATTGAATAATGTGTGCACATTCTGATTTTTGGTAATGTCTAATTTGTTTGCAGGTTAAATGAGGACATGATGGAGACTCTTTTCGGGTGTAATCCGGGGAATTCAGTCCCAAAAGAGACTACTAGACGGTCAGTTCTTCCTCCTGTTGAGCAGGAAAACAGGGTTTTGGATCCAAAGAAGTCACAAAACATAGCTATACTGTTGAGAGCACTGAATGTTGCACGAGATGAGGTCACCGAAGCGCTTTTAGACGGTGAGTGATTACTCCTTTCTCATTTCTGATGATTAAGTAACTCCTTAATTCTGCTTAGTGATATAGAAACTTTGTCATCAAATTGTTTGCCCAATTTACTGAAAGCATAGCAAGGTTAGGGATCCATTAGACTAAACATGGATATCATGAATTCTTAACTCGTTTCGGAGTAATAAAATTAAATGAGTTTCTAGTAACACAAATTGTTCGGAGGCACGAATTCTATATCGAGCCACTGTTTGGGAAAGGAAAGAAGACAAGGAGATAATGGAGGATTTCAAGACAAAAGTGACAGTTAAAAGCTTAAGCTGGAAGTCATTATTGTTACTTGGAAAATAAGAGTAAAAGCAACAGTATGTTCCACCCACAGACATGATCATGTCAGTAATGAATATGAGGAAGAAGAGAGAACGAAAGCACTGTAGCGCTATGAGAGCAAATTACTAACACGAGGACTCGAGCTGCTAATACTTTATTTTTTTATTTTTTTATTATTTTTTTTTTAATATTCAAACTTTACTTTCTAATAATCCTGCAATTTTTCCAACAGAATTTTTTTGATTCCCTACAACCTCCCTTGTGAAATGACATACTGTCTTTAAAGTTTTCCGTTAAAAGAAGCAATAGGTTCAGGTGAAATCTTTGTCAACAGAAATGGATTGCCCTTTGAAAGTTCGATCACTTGGTGTCAATGTATCACAGCCACTAGTTAACCTTCTCTCGTTCCCTCCGTGTTTTGGTGGTATTTATATTTGCTACATCATGTGCATTATTTGTTTGTACATAACAGGTAACCCCGAAGGCTTGGGCGTTGAGCTGTTGGAAACTCTGGTGAAGATGGCTCCAACAAAGGAAGAAGAAATTAAGCTTCGAGACTACCAGGGTGACGTCTCAAAATTAGGGACTGCTGAACGCTTTCTGAAGGCTGTGCTCGATATCCCATTTGCCTTTAAGAGAGTTGAGGCAATGCTATACAGAGCTAATTTTGATACAGAAGTGAAGTACCTGAGGAAGTCCTTTCAAACGCTGGAGGTACTTTGGCTGAAATTAAATATTTTGTTTTATGATCTCTTAATTCCATAAATATTGACATAAAAATTGATACATAATATCTTGTCATTCTTCAGGACGCAAGTGAAGAACTAAAGAGCAGTCGATTATTCCTCAAACTCCTTGAAGCTGTTCTCAAGACAGGGAACCGAATGAATGTTGGGACCAATCGTGGCGACGCTAAATCTTTCAAACTTGATACACTATTAAAACTAGTAGACGTAAAGGCAACTGATGGAAAGACCACATTGCTCCATTTTGTGGTCCAAGAGATCATAAAATCCGAAGGTGAAGTTGTTGATTCTACAAATGATAATGCTAAAAACATGCCTGCCAAGACCAAGGAAGATGGTTTCAGAAAGCAAGGATTGCAAATGGTTGCAGGGCTGGGCAGAGACCTCAGCAACGTCAAGAAAGTAGCAGGAATGGACTCAGATGTTCTAAGTAGCTACCTGTCGAAGCTTGAAATGGGGCTTGAGAAGGTAAAACTGGTTTTGCAATATGAGAAACCCGATATGGAAGGGAAATTCTTCAACTCGATGAAGGTATTTCTAAATGAGGCCAAGGATGAAATTCTTAGGGTCAAGGCTGATGAAAGAAAGGCTTTATTTCTGGTGAAAGAGGTCACTGAATATTTTCACGGGGATACAGCAAAGGAGGAAGCCCACCCTTTCAGAATCTTCATGATCGTGAGAGATTTTCTGAACATATTGGACCAAGTTTGCAAGGAAGTGGGGAGTATGCAGGATAGAACACTGGTGGGCTCTGCTAGATCATTCCGCATAGCATCAACTGCTCCTCTACCAGTTCTCAACAGGTATAACGTGAGACAAGACAACAGTTCAGATGATGAAAGCTTGTCACCGTAAAAATATGTACATGAAGCACGCGAAGACACATAAGTTAGAGGATAGTACCAGGGTCATCGACATGTCCAAACTGAAGAAGCGGCAGCACCAGTATATTTGTTTTGTTCTGTTACAAGCATGTAAAAGGAGTAGAAGAAACGCAGGAGGGAAGGCAGTTTTGAAAGTCTTCCAATATAAAGAACATCCCGATTCAGATCAGAGATTCCCCAGTCAGTTCATCAGGTAAGGCTCTCGGAGAAGCGAAGCAACAGATTTTGTATGAGAATTTCGGGTGCATTGTCGAAAAAGCTAAGCATCGAACGATACTTGGAAGAGCTGTACACTCATGCTAAAAGAGAAGAAAAGGGGGGGAAAATTGAAAGTATAAACATTTATAATTAGGATAGGATTCTTCATCCAGATCCAGAGAGTCCCACACATTTTGAAGGAAAAAGAAGAATGTTTTGGTGTTGTGGTCTGCATTAATTTCACAAATTAAATATAAATCAATAATAATTAGCAGCTATATATATTTCTTAATCATTGGCTTGTTTAATTTCTCCCCCTTACCCCACTTGAATAATGGAGTTAATTTATTATTTGGTGAAATAATTGAGGGGGAGGAGGAGACATATTGTCAATGTCTTCATATTTATGTTCTACTTTAAGGAAAGCAAACAAAGACTACATCGTTCTAAAGATCTAATCACCTTTATGAAAAGGCAAAATAATTCCAGAAGTAATGGATTCAATCTAACAATATTTTTTTGTTGCTACATTGGAGGGAATCGAGCTTTGTACGTATCTTGAGTTAGAGACGTATCTTAATTTCTAATTCATTACTTCACTCACGCTCAACGATGTAATGACATGTTACTTGGTAAGGTGCGACGAGAAGGAATGTGAATGAGAAGTACTGGGTATGATTTTTTGGTATGCCACCAAGATCAATATGGGACTCACTTATCTATTCATTCCTTAGGTTTTAGTAAACGCATGAATGAAAATGATCTTATTTTTTGTAAGTAAACATGACCTAAGAAGAAGTTCCCATTTCGAACCACACATTTCCAATCAAACACAAGTGCTGTGTAAATGTATTATTAAGGAATGACCCCACTAATTTTTTTGTCAAAAATTTCCCGATTAGTTAGGCATCCCTTTTTATTTGTACGTGAGAGGTCTCAAATATATGAACAAGGAGTTCAATGCATTCACATATATACTTGAGCTAAACATTATCTTACATATTTTGTAGAACCAAAATACATATTTGAAATTTTGGTATTTGTGAGTTTACCGGAATTCCGGAATTTCATCTCCGCGTCTTATTAAATTACAGATTAAAGATTACAACGGAACACTGGTTACATTGATAGCACAACAAATTTGTAAAACTAAAATCTGGTGTTCCATTGCGTGGGAACAAAGACGACGACTTCACTGCCACAAAGTGCTGACAAATGCCGATGAAACGAATGGCGCTCCGGCGATTCTCTTTGTTGTCAAAATCTTCTTCACTAACATTTTCCACCTAATCTCGTCCTTCTTGCTCTGCTTCTTTATTCTCTCCTTAAAATTCCTGAATTTAAAACAGTTTCCAGAATTAGACACAGGATGCGTAAACAAAACAAAACAATCCATAACGTGAAATATGAAGCTTTCGTGCTCAAAACAAAGCAAATGTTTTTGCTCACCGACCCATTGATTACCGTTGGATGAATTTGATTTTATCTATCTACTAAGCATTGCCATCACTTACCTAAACTTGTTGCGTATAAAATCTCACATCGGGAACTCTCGAGCCTTGTGTCACAAGTCTCAAAATATACATGGTCTCGGGCCTCTCTATCCCATTGACAATTGGTTTTGGTTGGATGCTCCTATTTCTAAAATAGACAGACCATGTAGACCCGATATTGGGCTACATGACCTAATGTAAGTTGTCTACGTGTTTGGCTCAAGTCCTACATGTGAGGAGGCATGTTGAGAGCATAGACTCTCACTTCAGGAATTCTAAAACTTGTGTCATTACAAGATTCTAAGCCTTTCCACCCATTGTCGGTTTATGTAAGATGGTCTAAAACTCAAATCTACAATGCTTATATGAAACTACGTGGGGAAAAGATCGGGGCATATAGGTCTAGTGGTTGGAGAACTTACTACCACCGCACCCACACCGAGAGTTTGACCCTCGCGTCCCCCACCCTAGAATCAAAGGAAAAAGGGGAAAAAACAAAGAAAGATTAGTAGGTACACCTGCACAAAGGAACCCTGCAGTTATGGGAACCAGAACAAAGGCGGGAGTGTAACTCCAGCAGCTGCCACATTCTCCTGCAATGGATGCAACCGCCTGGGGCTCTCAACTTGCAGCCAGCAAAATGGCGAACGAGCAATTCCAGTCCCTTACAGGCTACATACTTACAAGGTGCCTGGTTCTCTTTAAAGTCCTTATCAGATGGTCCAATTGTTCGACAACCATCTTCATATATATGCACAAGAGCCTCCATTGCCTCGTATAAGAGCATATAAATTTTTCTCTCATTTATCTTTTTGATCCTCTCCTTTTGCCTCTGAAAATAAATTCAAGCATGAATGAGTTTTAGCATGACTTTCCATGGCCCTGCACACAGATACAAGGAAACGAAAGAAGAAGAAACCAAACGCATACAGATCCCTTACAGTATCTTCTTCAATCATTGACTCCACGAGTTCTTTTTCTAGTGTCGGGTGACTCTTCTTCATTGTTTTCCATCCTCGAGTTGTACAAACAGTTTTAAAGTTCTTCAGGATCATACGGTGACAAATGAGGCTAAGCCGAGGGGCATCACACAGTAGTGCCAGTTGAAAGATGTCGACAACATTATCTATAGTAAGCAAACCATGCTCCAGCTTCTTCTCGCATTCTTGCTTCAACTGGGGAACCACATAAACATGAGCGAGCACCAACAAGTGCACAACAAAAGCCTCCATTTCCTTCATCTCGTAACTAAACACAAAAAACCAGTTACAATCAGTATACTATCACATTGTGCCATCTTACTATTACAACAAAAAACTCGTCGTAATAAAATTGGCATATGGATAAATGTTTTATTATTGCACTATGTTTGTGCAGGTTAATGAAGAATTCAAGCAGAAAACAACCACAAAGTTGATCATTCAACATTCATTACAAATGCCAGCTAGGTACGGTAAAAGCTTTTACCGTTTCATAATTCAAAATGGGTTCTCCATGTAAACCTCCTAGGTTCAGGTATGAAATCTCACCCAAAGTCCACTTTTAAGGCATCAAATGCACTCCAGGAAATTCAGTAAAAGAGAAGCAACGCTAGGGGAAGAATTGTTACCAGGAAGAATACAAGAATCGAATAAAAACCCGAACTGCATCCACTGGAACTCCACGAATTGAGATTAATCGTTGACGACGAAACCCGTGTGATTGCTTCAACTGGGCTTTGATTACAGGAGAAGCCATTCCCTGTCACAATAGCATCAAGTTATAGCGTTAGCATAAACAATAACTCCATTCTCACATCTTACTGACAGGTTACAATTTCAAACTGAAAAATCAATGTTTCCTTCTACAACCGGTACAACCGGTACATTGAAAAATCAATGTTTTAGAGTACTATATCATTTTGTGGTAAAACAATGTACAAATAGGTAAGCATATCAAATACAATTTTCCCACATTCAGATAAGGGATGTCCAGTTGGATATAATAAGGGAGATAAAACCCCGACTCCTTAAATCTCAAGGAGAGATGAAACAGAAAATAGAGAGGCTTAACATATTGTAAACGAAGTTGAATAAAATAAACTTACAAGAATGTTAGCATGGGCATAAATAATTCCACCGTCATCAGTATTAACAGAAACATCTGCTTTATAACCTTCATCAAAGAGGCGATCCCACAAATCTCTTGTTGCTGTAGAAAC
Organism: Pyrus communis; assembly: GCF_041283825.1. Lineage (NCBI taxonomy): Eukaryota > Viridiplantae > Streptophyta > Magnoliopsida > Rosales > Rosaceae > Pyrus > Pyrus communis. The sequence continues at coordinate 17,522,214 of NC_142566.1, read as the reverse complement.
ACAGCTGTACCCCTTTTGTGGTGATCCATCATTTGATGACCCCTTATGAAGACTGTTTGCCACTGGACCAGGCCATGGAGGAACCGTTGGGGAAACATCCTTGTTAACTGGGGCTGGTCTCTCGCAGATGTTTTTCACCTTACACATTGTCGCCTATGTTCCGGTTCTGCAGAATTATGAAAGCTAGCTTAAGAGTTATATCAGATCAAAAGGATTCACTGATTCATGGTATACGTTAATTGCATTTCTAAAATATTATGGCAGGAGAGGGCTCATCAAATTTTTTTTTTTTTTTTTTTTAATTTGAGAATCAACTCAACAGTCATCAGAAAATTGTCTGTTTCTAAGATTTGGCTGCAGATTAAGGCATTGTTGCTAAAGGATAAGGGTCATCAAAAAACATCGATCCTACTTCTAATAATTCACAGTTGCCCTCACATATTATATTCTGTAGAAACCGATAATTGAATGGTTTTGTTCATCCCAGTTAGAGTTCTACGTAATGCTTACAATAGCTATTGCAGAAATAAAGCTAATTAGAATCAATTATAGCGCAAATGACGAGCCTTACCGGTGGATCACAGGGTTTGAGGCTCTAACAATATTCGGAACCAATGAAACTAAGCATACAGGAGTCAAGCAACGCAAATGAAAATATATCCAACACCAGAACAAGATCTCTCCCAGATACAATGCAGACTTTTTATGTCTCTACAGAAACGAAATGCCGGCCCCAAAGCATAATCAAACATTCAACACAACTCAAATGCCTATCCAACAGACATTTCAGCTCCCATAATGCTTGTCAATTCATGGATCTGATTGTTCCAACAAAAACTAAATTATACAAATCTAGATTTAAAACACACCCTCTATGTCGCTTCCATGCAATTTGCATCACTTGAAGTATAAATTAAAAAACCCACCTGTAATAACCCATGAACCCATTTTTTCCCCAGTAATTTAATTGAATCTTCAGAATGTAAAATTATTAAAAAAAAAAGAAAAAAAAGGAACAATTTTCACATACCCTTTTGAAAAGATGGAATTTTGGGAGCGTAGCAGAGCAGTGGAAGAATCAGTTCCCCAAAGACGATGTCTGCGTTTCTCTCCCTCTGTGTTGAGAGGGAGGGTCGGGGCTTCGGGAACGACACGTGAGATTTCTGCAGCATTCAACTACCTTTATACAGAAATGGACGGCCGAGGGGAGGCGGTGAGAGAGAGGCAAAACGTGACCGTTTCGAGGGGGTCCATTCCGGTCCTGATGTACGCGCTTCCCGCGTTTTGCACCTCAACGTTCCTAACGACTTTGACCGTCGTTATAAAAGAGGAAACAGTTTTGCATGGGATTTTTGTGTCGAACTCAAATCCAGCTCATTATTTTTGGGTAGTGATCGAAACGAATGCATCAATTTAGGACTCCATTAGAAATGTTTTAAAAATGATCAAAGATTTTGTGAGAAAATATTTTTGGATTTCAAAAGCATTTGAAGTACTTTATGTAAAAAATATTGGCCATGTGCTTTTTTTTATGCAAAAAAACATCAGTTATGTGATTTTTCTAGGAAATACCAGTTGCATGTTTCTTTTAGTAAACATTTAAGTGTTTTTTCATGATTCACTTGAATTTTTACAAAATATTGATTTCAAAAATATTTTCATTAAAAACACTTTTAACCATTTTAAAAGTAAACAAGCTCGTAATTAGTTTGATGATCAAATTGTTGGTTGGTGTAAGATCTGTCTCATGTGCATGCATGCATTGCATGTCATGACAAATTGGCAAATATAATAAAAGTCGACGAGGGAAACATGTGACGTGCCTTATTATCAACCACATGACAAGGACATGTCACATTGGCAACAATATAAAATGACACAAGAGTCTCATGATATCCTGATTTCTAATATTGGGATGAGAAATTATCTTCGGATTCTCTTTGTGAGGATTTCGATGATCAATCGTGTCCGTTTATTGTACATCATGCAATCAATTTTCATTAGGTACATTTTGTGTTTAATTTTAAATAAAAAAAAAATCAAAATAATTTTTGGCTGCACGATGTACGATAAGTGGACACGATTGATTGGTCCTTCAAATCTCTACAAAAGAGGATCCGTATAGAATCCTAATCCCTAATATTGTAACTCTATCGAAAATTTTCAATTTCATATGAATTATTTTGAAATTCAAACAACAGAATAATAAAATTGACGCTTTTTTTTTAGCCTCGTGAATTACTCTACAAAAGTTTATAAAAGATTTAGTTTAAACTGCAGATGGTTGAAAAAAACTGAAAATATGATTTTAAACCCTCAAATTTAAAATTTTCCATATAAAACCTAACATAATTTTTTTACTGAAAAAAAAACCCAGTGATTAGGATCTACCTAAGTGAATTCATTAATTACATATTACTTTACACATTTTACATTTTTAGATGCCTAAAATGCCCCTATTGCATATTTGATGTGCACAATTAATTCTATGCATATTTAATGTCGGATTTTATATGAAAAAAAATTGAATTTGAGGGGTTAAAGTCATATTTTCAGTTGTTTTATTCATTAATTTGGTTATTACTAAAACATGAATAAGAATAATACATATTCCCTTCAACTGCGAATTTTTTTTAAGAAAAATGTCCTTAAAACTCATCCTCCAATTCGCTGTTAGGTTGTCCAACTTTGCCGGTTTGGGGCTCAATCCACAAAACTAACCCATGGGCTCAACCCAATACCAACCAATTTTATAATTTCTTGCCAAAGTATTTTACAAGTATTCTTTTGATTCATGCCAAAATTAAACAAATTACTAAATTCGCTCAATACCTTTAAAAGTTGCAACCAAGGCTTGTTGCAGAATTGCAGACTAAACAACAACATTAGTGGTAAAGTTTCAAGATTCAACTAAACAAAAGCACAAAAATTTATAAGCTTGTTACAAGAGGCTTGTCGCACATGTAATTATATTTAATAATGCAATCAAGGTTTTGTGTTCGAAAATCCTCTTTCCGAATAATATTGAAGTTTAAATAAAAATAGAAATCCACCAGGGTTCATTATCCATTTATTTATTAGATTCGAGCAAGGAGTTGAACTAAGATTAGGTTAGTTCGAGCGGGCAAGGCCTGAACCCAAGCCAACTCGAAAATTGATCAGCTTGGGTTCATACTAGTTCTTACCTAATTATAATTCGCCCGATGGTGCTCGACCTGATAGTGGAAATTGAATCGGATTTGGACGTATTCAAGTTGATTGCAACAAACCCATATGGGCCGAGCACCTATGTTCTTTGTAGACCTAAGTCTCCATTTACTAGGCCCAAGTTTGATATTACACCGCCCACCCCAGTAGATTGATGATGTGCAAGAAATAAAAGACTCCAAATTCGAGGTGAACTTTCTTTTTCATATTTCTCATTTTCCCGGCAAAGTAACAGGACACTTGCTATTGGTTCTTCTTAGTGTAACTGGTGAATATATATCAAATTTCTATTGTTTTATGATTTGATTAAGAATTTTGGTGTTCTTAGGGTATCAGGACACTTATTGTTAGGGGGAGGTGTGCATAGATGTGATTGCTTTCCACCACTTTAGTAAACGTAATTTGCTTGAGAGAATCAAGTCAACGTTATGTCACATGTTAACAAAATTTAGCTTAAGTGATAAGACACGTGCCATGTCTTTGACTAACAAAGGTCCCTAACCAATGACCACAAATTTTCATAACGGTCAACTTACAGTAGCATTCTAACCAATCTATTTTGCAACTGCATTTAATCAAAACGCAATTAAATTAAATTTCACATAATCTGTGGGATTCAAGTAAATCCAAAATAAACCAGGATGAATTGAAGATTTGTCTCACTTACTACTTGAGTTATCTATAATCCGATCTTGGTTTAGTTCGATACTTTATGGTAGATTAGATAGTTACCGTTTAAATTCTCACCAAGAAAAAAGAAAAAACAACAACAACTAGGTTATGTTTAGATGAGGTATTTGCAAGTACCAAGATATTTAGGCTAAATAACTTAGAAATGCACTAAAAGAGATTAATTGAAGGGATTTGATCGATGCATTAACGGGAATTTGCAAATTAGTACTCGTCACTTGTGAATTCCTTGTTTATGTCCTTATAATGATCATGTAGAGTGCATTTTAAATCCCTCAGTATAAAGTTTCGTAGTTCATTCATTTCTAAGTAATTTTCCTTGCATATTTTACTATACTGGATGGAAGAAATCATTTAAATTTGGATCAAAGTTGGAAAATTTAATTAACAAGTACTTTTTTTTTTTTTTGTTTGGGTTTACAAACATAGAAATCGAGAAATTCTACGTAGAAAAAAAATATAGAAATTGGAGGTTGTAATTGATTAAATTCCAATAGAATGAGGTTTCATAGAGAAAATTAAGTCATGGAGGTGTGGGGTGAATTTGTCTCAGTTTATGGTAGGCCGTTGTACAATGTGGATTCCTAAAATTTGTTTCACGAAAAACTATTGGACCGTCTTAGGAACCAACAAATCTCAGGCAAGAATCACTATCAAAATTTTGAATTTTAACCATTTAAGCTGTGCTTGGTTATGGGACGAGTTCATTGGGGGTAGGAATGCATATGGGTTTTTAAATCTCACTTACTATTATAAACTTTAAGATTTATATACTTAGGCTTAGAAAAAAAGTGTATAGTTTGGAGTTGAGTTTGATCTTCCTTTTCAATTAGAAATTAAGGTCGTTTGATAACCATTTTGTATTTAGTTTTTAGTTTTTGTTTCACTTTCTTGAAAATTAAAACTCATTCGGTAACTACTTTCAATTTTCAGTTAAAAGAAAAAAAATGAAAACTACTTTCTTCAGTTAAAAAAAAAAAAAAAAAAAAAAAGAAGTAGTTACCAAACCGATTTTCAGTTTTAAAAAATGAAAATTGAAAACCAAAAACTAAATTGTTATTGAATGGCTCCTAAATTTTTCATTATACTGCTTGAATTTGGAAATGCTACAGAATGATAACTAAGTAGTACACTTTTTTTCATTCTCATGTTTGGTTTGCACAGTTGTAAGAGTCAACATTTGTTCAATATCTTATTAGACCATCTCCAACACTTGGGTTAAAACCTGAATTTTTTTAACACAAAAAATTTAGGTTCTAACCCATAAATAGTTTTTCTACTCTAACTCTCCTAGGTTAAATTTTTAGCTCGAGATTACCAAAGAATGAATTTAGGCTAATTTTTTTAAAAGTAATTCATAATTTAATTTTATGAACATTTTAACTTAAAAATATTTAGATTAATTTTTTGGGTGAATTTTGATTTAAATGATTTTTTTTTAATTGTTTAAGCCGTGGGATTTAATTTTGGGTCGTTAGGTTTTTTTTTTTTTTTTTTTTTAACTATTAGATTTGATCATATTGGATCTCAACTATGTGTTTTAAATTAGATGTAAAAAAAAAAAAAAATTGAATATGGAACGTTGGATCAACCAACGATCCATTAATCTTGCCCATTCAATCTCGAAAAGAGCTGCTGGGAGGCTGCACGTGGCCAACATATGCCCTAACAATAGGCCAATAGGCCCCCCACTGTCATGTGCTGCAGGTAGGCTGCGGCTTTCTTCTTTTTTTGGGGAGTCCATGCGCAAGAGTAGGCTAAGCCATTTACCCTGACTGGTTTCTTGCGTTAAATTTGCTCCAAAAATCAGTTTTAACCTAAAATTAAGGCTAAGGGTTAGAGTAAGTTGGGGTGGGTTTAGAAGCTAAAATTTGAGTTTTACTCTAAAGGTTGGAGTAGATCTTAATTAGGGTGTACACAAAAGGAAATATAAAAAAAAACCAAGGTCAAAAAGTAACATTCATTAAACAGAAATGAGGTTACATGCCAACTCAAAGGAAGGCAAAATAACCCAAAACACATTGGGGAAATGGATACATAAAGCCTAGCCCAATCAAATAAACAAAAACTCTAATCCTTAATCTCCAACCAAAGAAAGCAGTGCCCGCTTCCGTCGCTGCCATGAAAGTTTTGCCAACAACCACCGAGGGAGCAACACTAAAGAAAACGACCGAGTGGTCAATTCGACCAAGACATCGCAGCTCAAAAGTAACAAACTTGTAACAAAAAATACACCCCAACCCAGAATGTCCACCTAGACTCTGAATCGAGTTGTGTTGGCCGACACTAGGAAGGTGAGCCATAAAGTGTAGTGATGTGGAAAAATGTGAATAAATGTAAACTTAAAAGTGCCTAAACATAAGAGTGCGCATGTGAACGGTATTGAACCCAATTCACACGTGATGTAGAGCATAAGTAAAGTACAGTAGAGGTACGATAAGAATTATGCCATCGAAGGTAATCAACTATACCAAGATTTGCCAAGAATCCTCGTCGACACGAAAGCTTAGCTACTAAAACCTAGAAGGGCGAAAAACAAGGGTGGGTGGACCTAAAAATAAAGCCTTGTAAAAACCTTTTCAAAAATATAATATCCCCTTGCTGTAAAACAAGTATAGTTTCCATAATATACATACTACGTATAATATGAAAATACTTACCGTAGCCTGCAATATCTCAAGTATTCAATACGTCACAATATTTTGTAAATAGACATCTAATGTTCGGTAATCACATAATCTCGCATACACAAACATATCATATCGGGTGCTCATCGACATATGCTCACACACGAGTTCATGCATAGATATTCTGACATGAACATGACTGAGTGTAATAATGATATATGCTCTAGTACTACAATCATGTGAAGACTGGTGTTATGTGCATCACATATGAGTCCTATTTGCCTACAACAATCTTAGACAGGACTGGCACCTACAATGGATCCAAAGTGAGTGTACGATGTGATGCGAACATACACATGAAAGACTGGTCCTGGCCCGGGCGAGTACTAACACAGGTGCAGCAACTTTGAGTAGATAACGTAAAACAAAATCATATAGTGGTAAATCAATAATTTACGTCGACATAATACTATTCACTGCCTTAAATATAAATAAGGCATCCCGTAAAAATATGCATACTTATGCATCCCATAGGATTCATAATAATCTCAAAATTTCAATTATCGCGACAATTTTTATAACATCAATTTAATTATGGCATCACTTAGAAAATGCATTATTAATCTATGTATGGAAACTCAAATAATATATATATATACACACACACTATACAAAAGAAGAGACCCACTCACAAATACTTGTGAGGTCGTAGCCATTCGTACTACGAAAATTGTACTCTCTGATGGTAATTGCACCTAAGCATAATATTGGGATCCATTAGTAAAACCCAACTAAAACGATTAAATTTGGGAAAATGGAGTGCGGTTTTGGGATCAAGGCATCAAAATATGCTAAGAAGGGTTCCGGGAATTTTTGTAAAAAGTCAACAAAAAGTCAATGGTCAACATCGAAAAGTCAACCTAGGCGCTGAGCCGGTCAACTACGTTAAATCTTTAGAATTTCACTAAACGAATATCAAAAACGGACTCGGGGTGTCGAAATTAGCCTATAAGGGTTTCTGAGAAAATTTCGAAAATGTCAACACAAGGAATATTCTAAGAATATTCCAAATCCATTTAGGAAATGGACCAGGTGGGATCCTAGGTTCGGATCCGAATCCGGTTGCGGATCTGGGCTTTTTCTTCTATTGGGTCGGGTTGACCTAGTCCTAGTTGTGGTGATAAATTCCGGCTCCGATCAAGGTAAAAAACTCAACCATTTTCAGCGTATAAATAGTCAAATTGAAGCTAGGGAGATAAGGAGTAAGATTATACCATTGTGGTCTCTCGCCATGACCGGACTTGGCCGAAAAAAAGTTGAAACTTGCGAACTTTGCCAAAATTTGGGAAATAGTTTCCCCGAGCTATTTTCTGTCATAAAACCAGTCTAAAACACACAAGCATGCTCAGAATCGAACCATGGAAACAAAAGTATAAGATTTAGAGTATTCCCGAGGCTTACCAAGGCCGTGAATGATGGAGGTTCATCGGGAAAATCATGGTCTCGACGAGAAAATATGAAAATCGAGTTTTGGGGTTCGAGTTCGTAAACCTTGGTTCTAGTTCTGGGCTGGAACGTTGATAACCTTCATCAACGTGGCTAGATTTGTTGGTGGCTTGAAGGTTTGACTCGCCGAAGATGGCGAGTAGTGGTGATTCGGGGCGGTTGCACCCTCTTGGTGCTTGCTGAGGAAGAAGAGAGAGAGAGAGAGTTGAGAGTTTGAGAGAGTTAAGGTGGCAGAAAATGAGAGGTCCAAGAGAATGGGGGGACACGGGATAGGTGGAGTAGGGATCCCACGAGGGTGAGTTCCCACCAGACAGAGAAGAAGAAAAAAAATCTCCCCTGAAAATATTAAAATAATCATGGCATATCTAGAATAGTGAATTTACCAAAATGTCCTCGATAACTGTTGTTTCGTATAATCTTCATCGAAGCTCCGAATTAGGTTTCGCTTGCGCCAACATGTTTGTATAATTGAGTATTACAAAGATGCACTAAAAGAATAGGTCATACATCTCTTTACACGACGGTTAACGAAAGTCAACATTCTCGTCTTTAGGGGTATTTTCGTCAATTTACTCTTTTAAAATTTATAAAATCGTAAAATTTGGGATTGGGTTGTTACACCACATCCAGATTTCTTCATGAAAGACGCAGAACCAAGAGATAGTCCCCCACAAATATATACAAGCACAATAACACATGGATAGAAGGAAATATCAAATGAGGGTCACTATTAACAATGTTTTTTCGGTCATCAAGTGACCATAAAATCATGGTTATTTACCATTAAATTTGATATCAAGGATGAAGAATAAAATAATGTATTTTTAAAGTTCTACCCTCAACCTTTAAAATGGACCAAAATATTTTAATTTTTAATATTTAATTTAAAAATAAGTAACTGTGAATCATTAGTCACTAAATGAAATCCAGACTCCTAAACGCATTCCCAATGCATGAGAATTGCATACAAGGTCAAATCCCGTCTTCATTCTCATGTGTTACCTTGATAAAAATGAATACCAAATTATGGTCATATGATAATAAGAAGCATGAGAATTGAATAACCATTCCAGCTCAAGGATTTCGAGTTCTTCTCTCATAATTATTGGATTACTAAACATAAGAATGTATTCTTTACCTAGACTCTTGCCACTTGAGCAAAATAGGGGAATCCACAGTTGCCATTCCATCATTTAACGGTCAAATTGATGATTTAACTAACAGATTTATGAAATTGCAACTAAATTATAAGTGTGTGTATAACATTGTAATATTTTAAAAATGATATATAAAATTGCAACTGCACCCAAATTTGAGCATGTAAAATATAACTTTACACCCAAAATTAAAGAAATGAGTATAAGATGAAATCGATAGAAAAGTGACAGAGGATGCCACAGTCGGTTGCAAAAACAAATTAGGGTCCGTTCAAAGGATGGTGAAAGAACAAGTAATAAAGAAACAAAACAACTCGCAATTTGATTGTATAAAAACCTGTATCTTGGAGCTATGATTTTCCCCACCTCTCTCTCTCTCTCTCTCTCTCTGTGCATGTAAGCAATACAACATCATCTTAACGGTCAGAGCTAGTTGCTGACCGTTGCTGACCATCTTGGGCTTCGCAGCCATTGCACGCACAGTCAAGGGAATTCCTTCCCTACTTCTGTCTTAGCATCAGGACCCAAGTTTTGCTCCCACCCATCTACCAAACTTTCAATATTATTATCGTAAATAATAATATTGATCATTATATATTAATATCAACTAATTAAACAACGTATTATATATTTAACTAATTAATTAATAATATTCAATAATATGCATTGATATGAGTGGGAAGCAATTGGATCCTCCTGAGAGGAGCGTCTTCTTGTTCCTTCTCCGCAGGTCCAACCTTTTTTACACGTGAAGACGCTCCTCCCCCCTCCCCCCTCCCCCCATCTGCAATTATAATTTTTATTCACGCGTGTTATGATCATATCTTCATCAATTTTTTTTTATTGTCTTGTTTTCTTCATAATTCCCTGGCTAGCTCCTATTTTAATTGTGGCCCAAACAATTCCAAAGCTTTGGTTTTTTCGGTCTCTTCCAATACAACTTACTGCTTTACAAGTGCGGTGGGACTATACGACTGTGTCTTGAACTTTCAAAGTCACAAGAGTTTGTATATCATTAGAGCGTGAAAACTTGGTCTTAATACGTAGTATTTATATTTTAGTTTTTTTTTTCTTTTTGGAAACTTAAGGAGAAGTTTTTTAAGGATACCTTTACAAAGAGCCAACACACTTGCAGCTCTATTATGCAACACTACAAAGATACTTTGTTCCCAAATCTATATATGCGGTGATATTGAGGAGAAAAACTTGTGCGGGGCTTTACTTGCCACTGGACTTTGCTGAGTGGCACTACAACACACTCAAAACTCACCACATGACCAATCTTATATATATATATATATATTTAAAGCTCCCATAATTATTTTTTTACTAATTATTATACACTATAAGATTAATCTAATAGTTAATTTTTTTTTTCTCTTAGATATGCATTTGAGTGTTTAAATTGGAATGCCTTTTAACGCTCTGCTAAGTAACTGAGTTTTTTGTAATAATTCAAGTATCTTTTGGAGCAATCAATTATGAAGAAGCACCATAGTTAGGCAGTCTCCCACAACATCAAGAAGAGGCAAAATACTGTTTTCACGATTCTGGAGTTAAATTAGATGTCTGCTTTACAATGATAAAAAACAAAATAGTTGTGAAACAGTATTTTGTGTAAAATATGGATATGTAATCTTTCTTTTTTTTTTTTTTTTGTAGCATCGATCATTTTGACCAAAGTGCATTTCAACGAGACATTTGGAAATTGATAGCTCGTCTTTGTTATGTTCCTTAAATTAGCTATTGTCATAATACTTCATTCAAATATTGTTATTCAAGTATAAATGCTTTCGTAGTAAACCGAATTATTACATTTATAGCAGGAAATGAAATCCTACATCCGTTGTGCTATGATTCAAGCATAAACATCTGCCTCCATTTTGTTGCCCTTGTGACCATATTTTTATGAAGAAAGAAAAAACACAAAGTAGGAAAGAAGACAATAGAGAAAGTTTGGGAAGAAATTAAAAGAAGAGAGAGAAGAGGGAAAAAAATGAACCACTAATTAAATTTTATGATATATATTAATTAGTAGGAAAAATAATTATAAGAGTTTTAAATATAAAAGATTATATTTAAGATTTGCCATGTGGCAAGTTTTGATTGAATTGTAGTGCCACTCAGTAATGTCCAGTGGCAAGCAAAGCCCCACACAAGTTTTTCTCGATATTGAGACCTTCATCAATTAAGTGAAGATTGTGGTAGTAAATATCTACCGTCTTTAGTCTTGACGAATTTATACCTATAATTAAACACATTTGGTTAAGGCCAAGAACCATGCGCCTTGAGAAAAAGGTGGTGGGAGATGAAAACAATGTGATAAATCATTTCCAAAAAATATGTTATATTATGGTTTTGTCTATTTTTTTCCTCATTTGGTGGTGATACAATTGGAAGCCAAATAACGGAAATATAGAAAGTGCCTTTATTGCGATATGTTAGACGTACGTATGTTACGATAACAAAATTGGTTTAAGTAGTAAGAGGTTTGCAAAAAAAAGGGATGCAATCAATCCTCAAATCCTAGACGTCCATAGAGAATCAAGAGGGAAACGTATCCTTAACCGAAAAGAGCAAAAGGTAGGGAAAAGATGACAAGCTTAATAAAAATTATGTTTGGACCATAATTCTTTCAAAACTCGTCTGCTTATACGAATACAATTATATACGTATACCAAATTGGGTATGCAAATTTGCCTTATCTCAAGGTTAAAAAAGTTTGTGGAAGCTTCTTGCTTCGAGTTTTAAGAAGAAGTTTTTGTTAGCAGAACCGAACGTTTGACCTAATTTGATTTTAACACATACATTTATGCATTTACTACCACTCTAAATGATGGAGTTGAGAATACATGACTAAGAGAATTGAGGAGTCTAGAAACACACACAATATGTCGTTTTGAAGAGAACAATTAAACAATCTATTTTTTTATATATTTTTAATTTTCATATCGTTTGTTAGTTCATGAATAGGAAATGTGTTTTGTACCATGACAATAATTTTGCATGACAATATGACATTACAAAAAAAAGGCAGACAATAATTCCAGCTGGTACAAAACAAGCAAGGTACAAGGTGTTTTTCCCTCTGCTTTTTTATTTTAAATAAAATTAAAAATAGAAATTAACAATTTAAATTAAAAGAAGCAATATTGCATTTGGAATCTATATTCTTAACTTGATTTTTATATATTTTTGGTTCTACATGCTCAACTTCTTACGCAAACACCAACGACACACTCTGTCATCCTCCACACTCCCTCGGACCCTCTCCCTCGTCCCTTAAAGAAATATAGAAAGAGAAGGTACATAGAGAGAACTGTCGAGGACAATGAACATCATGAACCCTAGGACCGAAGTGCCAAATGAGACTCTTTAAATCATGTAGGAAAAAAATTCCCATCCTACAGCTGTCCAGAATTTAAGGGTACCCGAGAAGAAGTATACCATGTAAGAATAGCATAAATGTTCAAAGGTGACCAAACAAATCATGATCACTCACTCTTAGGCCATCTCCAACCGAGGGCTGGCCAGAAGGCTCGTTCTAGTCCTCTGGCCCTACAAGAAATTAATATTTTAATGAACAATATATGGTCATATTTGCCTTCGTCTCCAACCGAGGGCCAAAGGGCCATAGGGCAAAACATAATTTATTATTTAAAAACTACAACTTAAATTCAAATCCAACAACTAAGTGACGTCAGCTAGCCGTTGGTAGTTGACATCATGTTGACGTCAGCTAGTTGTTGGATTTGAATTTGTCTTTTGATATAAATAGGATGGATATTGGACTATAATTCACACAACTTTGAATTCAATCTATTTCAATTCAATCTCTTTCAATTCAATCTTTTTCAATTCAAGTTTGCAATGAATTCCAACTTTAGATCCTCTTCGGATTCCAACTGGGGGTCTTCATCCAATTCCAAATTGGAAGCAAAATGGGCGCAAATGAGATGAGAAGATAAGGAGTCTGATGAAGAAGTTCAAGTAAGGCGTGACAAACAAAACAGAGCAGTAGCCATGGTGTGTCAACCAACTGAGGAACAACCTCAATGGGGTGGCTCTATTGCTGGTCGCTCAATGGAGAGTCTAATGACGACCAAGAAGATCCAAATAGGTCAAGAAGGGATTGTGCAAAAATATATGATGGGCCTAATTTGCCTTTCAATCCAAGAACTGGTAGTATCTCTATAAATGAGTACATGAGGCGCTATAGAATGATACGTTCTCGTGCCACAAACAAGTACCTACAACAGAACCTTGTTGCACATCTTTGGGCCAAAAGAAGCATGAAGTAGACGTTTTATGTTGTTAAATATTTTTTAAAATGTTGTTTAAGTTTCATGTTGTTAAATGTTTTTTTTAATGTTGTATAATTTGTATGTTGGTTAATGTTATTTAATGTTGTTTCATGTTACTTAATTTAATTTAATGTTATATAATGGCTTAGGAAGTTATAGGAAAAAAATATGAAACAAATTTTGTAAAATAGAAGTTATAGGAAAAAAAAAATATGAAACAAATTTTGTAAAATAGAAGTTATAGGAAAAAAAAAATATGAAACAAATTTTGTGAAATAGAAGTTATAGGAAAAAATGGAATTTAAAAAAAATATGAAACAAATTTTGTAAAATAAAAGTTATAGGAAAAAAAATAGAATTTAAAAAAAATGAAAAATAGAAATTATAGGAAAAAATTTGTAAAAAATAATAACAATAAAACTGTAAAAAAAAAAAAATTCAAATACAACGGCTAGCTGACGTTAGCTAGCCGTTGCATTGAATTTTTTTCTTAAGCATTCCTGCCGGTTATAACCGACAAGAAAGGTGATTTTTCTAGCCAGCCCTCCAGCCCTCTCTGATTCTGTGGGGCCTTCTCAAATTCCACAGCCCTTTAGCCTAATCCTCGGTTGGAGACGGTTTTCAGGCTATTTTCAGTCCTCTGGCCCTTTGGACCCTTTGGTTGGAGATGGCCTTAGGTTTGATGTTGATGTATGCATAGTTATTCACCCTTCAATTTAATATCAAAACAAAGAATAAGTAGATGTGAGTGACTATGAATTCTAGTGACCAATAAAACAAGACTCGTAAGAATAGTACCTCTTTTTATATTTTGGGTTTCTTTATAAAATAACTAGTTTAGTGTTATTTATCTTCACTTAGTACCTCTTTTCATATTTGCTTCAACCCTTGAGGTAAATATGAGTTTTAACACAAAACTGATTTCTGAGGCAAATTTAGGCCATGATTTTCCCTTAAGTTAGTGAGGGCGGCCCACTATGTATTTTTTTTAGTTTTATATTTATAAATTCATTGAATCCAACGGTTAAGATATAATATGATCAAATAAAACGGTAGAAAAAAGAAGATCTAAATGTTCAAATTTAAATCCAACGGCCAAAGTAATTAAAAAAAAAAAAAATCTTTTACGTGTTTAATTTTTTTTCATAGTGTGACACAAGTTTCATGGTGTTGGTTTAATGATTTTTCAATATTTATCATAATCTAAATATTTTTAGATTAAAATATTCATAAAATTAAATTAGGATAGTCTACATAATTAATCTAGGGCTAAAAATTTAACCTAGAAGGGTTGGAGGAGAAAAACTGTTTATAGGTTAAAAATTTTAGGTTTTAACCGAAGGGTTAGAGATGGTCTTATAAGTGCAATGTGACATCCCACATCGCCCAGGGGAGTGATCCTTAAATGTATATTCTCATCTCTACCTAGCACGATGCCTTTTGGGAGCTCACTGGCTTCGGGTTCCGTAGGAACTCCGAAGTTAAGCGAGAAGGGGGCTAGAGCAATCCCATGATGGGTGACCCACTGGGAAGTTGCTCGTGAGTTCCCAAAAACAAAACCGTGAGGGAATGGTAAACCCAAAGCGGACAATATCGTGCTAAGGTGGTGGAGCGGGCCCGGGAAGTGGTCTCGCCCGGGCCGGGATGTGACAAATTGGTATCAGAGCCTAACCCTGGTCGCGTGTGTGCCGACGAGGACGTCGGGCCCCTAAGGGGGGTGGATTGTGACATCCCACATCGCCCAGGGGAGTGATCCTTAAATGTATATTCCCATCTCTACCTAGCACGAGGCCTTTTGGGAGCTCACTGGCTTCGGGTTCCGTAGGAACTCCGAAGTTAAGCGAGATGGGGGCTAGAGCAATCCCATGATGGGTGACCCACTGGGAAGTTGCTTGTGAGTTCCCAAAAACAAAACCGTGAGGGAATGGTAAACCCAAAGCGGACAATATCGTGCTAAGGTGGTGGAGCGGGCCCGGGAAGTGGTCTCGCCCGGGCCGGGATGTGACAATATTGTGACATCCCACATCGCCCAGGGGAGTGATCCTTAAATGTATATTCCCATCCTTACCTAGCACGAGGCCTTTTGGGAGCTCACTGGCTTCGGGTTCCGTAGGAACTCCGAAGTTAAGCGAGAAGAGGGCTAGAGCAATCCCATGATGGGTGACCCACTGGGAAGTTGCTCGTGAGTTCCCAAAAACAAAACCGTGAGGGAATGGTAAGCCCAAAGCGGACAATATCGTGCTACGGTAGTGGAGTCGGGCCCGGGAAGTGATCCGCCCCGGGCCGGGATGTGACAAATTGGTATCAGAGCCTAACCCTGGCCGTGGTGTGCCGACGAGGACGTCGGGCCCCTAAGGGGGGTGGATTGTGACATCCCACATCGCCCAGGGGAGTGATCCTTAAATGTATATTCCCATCCTTACCTAGCACGAGGCCTTTTGGGAGCTCACTGGCTTCGGGTTCCGTAGGAACTCCGAAGTTAAGCGAGAAGAGGGCTAGAGCAATCCCATGATGGGTGACCCACTGGGAAGTTGCTCGTGAGTTCCCAAAAACAAAACCGTGAGGGAATGGTAAGCCCAAAGCGGACAATATCGTGCTACGGTAGTGGAGTCGGGCCCGGGAAGTGATCCGCCCCGGGCCGGGATGTGACATGCAAGATTTTGGGTTTCATTTTTGTAAATATCGAGTTTGATATCAAATTTTTATGGTCGATCCATTGTGTGACTTAGCTGAAATCCTCCATTTTTTAGTGTAAATATAGTGAGAGAAATTAGGGAGTGAGAGCATGAGTGTGAAGTTGAAAATTGAATTACTATAATACTTTTAAAATAAAATAAAAAAGTCGTCTGACTATAAGCACTATGATGAGCATTTAACCTCTTTGATGAAAAAGATGATTCTCTTAATATATGGTGCATAGCATAATCCATTTGGAAACTACTTCTACTTTTTTTTTTTTTTTTTTTTTTTTTTTTAATACCAATTGAGAATTCAAAATCAGGATTTCAAACTTGATGAATGTAGATCCTTCCCTAATGGATTCGGGCTATTCGTAATTAGGGTTTCAAAATTGCAGGGTTATCCTCAGTGGTGACTAGGCGTCATTAGAGCAGATAATCATGTACAACTTGAAATTTTTTCAAACATTAAAAAGAAAAAGTTACTTAATAAAAATTTACTTGAATGTTAGTAAAGATGTTGAAAAAGGTTTCGCAGAGTTTCCTTCGGGATCCTTTCATTCTCGCAGAGATATATCGTGCTGATAACATGTTGCAAAACTAACGATAAAAGTGGGGGAGAGAGATGGGACGACATAGAGAGAAAAGGGATTGGCCTCGTACATTTATTTATACTAATCATGATGAGTTTTATTGCCTTGCAAGTGATACAAACCTAAAAGAATTTGATCTCCAAATACGATTCTATTTAAGTTTGCATAATCACATTCCTAATTAATAATTCTATTAACAACTGATTTTGACTTTTTACCAAAATCTCCAAACATTTGGAGAGGATGAGCGAAATCTTAGGATTAGTATCATTATATAAAACAGTATAGTCTAGTAGTACTCTACGCACACTATACTTTCTTACCACTAATTTAACTTCCCCTCCCTCTCCCTATATCACATCCGGTTATTTTGGCGGCACCATAACCGCCACATTTCCTTCACTCCTCGCATTCCTCTCTCTCTCACTCTCTCTCAATTTTTTTTTTTGCACAATATAAACACTGTGGATTTAGCATTTCTTTTAAATAAATCCGTTGATTGTTCATCATAGATATTCGAAGAGATTGAGGAGGTATGAGGGACTTTGCAGAAACTTCATTTTCTCTCTCCACCCTCCTCTGCCAAGAAGATGAAACTTGTCTGAACCAATTGGAAGACGAATGTAAAACTTCTGTAGAATCAAACCCATGTTTTCTTTTTGATAACGACGATGAATATGTCGAAAACTTGATTCAGAAAGAAGCTCATTGCTTTGGATCCAAAGGGTTCAAGGATTGCCCGGCCTCTGGCATGAGCTGGTTGAAAACAACTCGATTGGATGCCATTGATTGGATTTTCAATGCATGTCACTCTCCCTAAAGCTCTTAAATTTCCCAGATTGTTGTTTCTTGTTCAGTCCCTGAAAGTTTGTGGATTTTGCAGACAGGGGCAGTTTTTGGGTTCCAGTTGCAAACAGCTTACTTATCAGTGACTTACTTTGATGGGTTTCTTTCAAAACGATCCATTGATGTAAGTAAACCAACACTTTCAATGTTTTGCAAATTGGGTTTCTGTATTTTTGTTGTTTTGCTAAAATATTTGGATTTTTTATTGGTTTTTTTTAATATATAGGATAAGAAATTGTGGGCTATTAGATTGTTATCAGTGGCATGTTTATCCTTGGCTGTTAAGATGGAAGAATGCAAAATACCAGCTTTATCAGACTATTCGGTTTCGGATTACGATTTTGAAAGCAAAGTGATTCAAAGAATGGAGCTTTTGGTGCTGAATACATTGGAATGGAAGTTGGGTACAATCACTCCTCTTGATTATCTGCACTACTTCATCAATAAGTTTTGTGCTGATCAATTAAGACCAAAAGACCTAGCTTCTAATGCTATCGGACTAATTGTGGCAATGGCAAAAGGTAATATGACCCCGTACTCCCAATCTAATTGAATTTACATAATTCGTTACATTTCCTAATCGATCTGATTTCTATAACGCAGAAAATGATTTGATGGATACTCGGCCGTCGATTATTGCAGCTGCTGCAGTTTTAGCAGCATCAGATGGTCAATTAAGCAGAAAGATTATGGAGCTTAAGATGAATGTGATCTCATTCTTGCAGTCCCAAGATTATGTGAGCCAACTAATGCACTACTAATTACACATTGTTCTTTTATTTACTTAAGTTAATTAATCTTAATCAAATTTCCATTGGAACAGGAATACATATATTCCTGCTATGATTTTATGCAGGAAATAGTGGAAAGAAAAGATAAGACACCAGCTCCCAAGTTTTCAAATTCCCCTCTATCAATCCATTCAAACTCAATGGAAGTGCTTGAAACTTCACCAGTTGGCACTAAGAGAAGGCTTACATTCAGTGACTCTTCTGATCAAGGTTACCCAACCAAGAAAATTCACCAGCCATAGTTACTCTTGAGGTTTTTTGAATATTTGTGGTTTTTTGATTGAATTATAGAGAGAAAAAAAGAATTTCTAGGAGATGGGGGGTTTAAATTATAGGTATAATGAGTGTCATATTTAATTTCTACCAATTTATGGTATATTTGATTTGGGATTTTGTTGATTGGGGTTCCAATTTCCAATACCAAACAAAAGATTTCAGCTGGTGACAACCAGGAGAAAAGTGAAAAAAGTAAATTAATAGAGTAACGAGTAAGAAGTAATTGACTGAAGTTTGTGGATGGTAATTTTCAGTAGTAGTATTTGCTTTCGTAGTGCCACTGTTGCTCACCAACATTTTTTTTGCTTTTGTATCCGTGGTCCGTGGCTACGACATTTTGGGGTAAATTGTTGTATTTTCGTTCGTTAATATGTTATATATTTATTTGTGTTTCATGATCGAGAACATTAAGAAGGGAGAGGGGGGTCTTGGGGTGCTTGGGATGCTTCCCACCTTTCTTTCAAAAGGCTTAAAGCCATGAGGAATGAAGAATTGTTTTTGTTTGATTTGATATATGTGTGTTGCATTTGGGCCATTGCCAAAAAGTACATGCGTGTGTGTGTATTAGGGTTGCACTCTTGCCGGTAAATGATCGAGAGTCAAACTCTTGCCGTTAATTTGAGAATAAGTGCGTGCTTTACCATCGTTAGGTAGAGCGCATGATCTATTGTGGCAGATTTGCACCGTGCAGTCTTCTGTGTTTGTTTATTGAGCTTTCTATATAGGGGATTTATTATGTTTGCTTCTAGTACTCAGTTGGCACACTCCTTGTAATCTTGGTGCATTCATGTTTCTATTATTAATGAATTATCGCTATCGCTTTGGTTAAAAAAAAGGTACCGCGCCCTATACAGCAAAAGAAAATGGATAAACGGTAAGGGTAGGGGTCTGATTTACTTGCAAGCATTTGAGAGAAGTTGTAGGACCCAAATGAACCATCTTCGTGAACAGCGAGACCCAAAATTTTGGGGATGGGCGGTGGAATTTGGGGGGCATGAGATTCATAGCAAAAGTGGTGTCGGAAGGCTCCCACCCGTCCATATGCCTTCTTAGGGTTCATAGGCCAGTCTGGCATAGTACACCATTGTATTTTAGCCTCAAACAGAAGATTACACTTCCTGCTTCAGAAATTTGTTTTCATGTTACATTTGTGTAAAATTAAATTCAAAAGATAAATATTAAAAATGGACATGATTTTTGCACTCACTTTTTTCCCTTGCTCTGTCCTGACCATCTATGGCCACCGGATTGAGAGAAGCAAAAGAGGATAAATGGACGGAAATAAACGGGAGTGTGCAGAAGGAGAAAAGACGTGTATGATTTAGGGCTGAGAGTTTGTGATGCAAAATTTGGGGCAGACCGATCTTCTGGTCAAGAGGTATGAGTGGGGAGAAAACCAACCTCATCAATGAAAGTACATATAAATTTTGGTAGCTTTTAAAATGCATGCTGCAGAAATTGCTGCTGTGGTTTTGGGTTGTAAGTTTTTATTTGCAATTTTAGCAACTTTTTTTAATCCTCTAGGTTGAAGACAGTTCAGCAGATTCACCCTAAAAAAGCCTTGTATTTAATCTTGTGCAGAATTGGGGGTCAAATGCATTTGGTCACAATGTCCACCTAAAATCTGAACACTTATTTTCTTGGATTTTTATTAGCCCAAAACAGGAGAAACGTCATGTGATTAGAAAAATACTAATACCGGAGTATATAGCCGCTAAACCAGAGTAACATTTTGTGATTTTTAATAATTTAATTAGAAAAGTCAAAACCAATAAATATAGGGAAGAGATAGATAACCGTGGGTTGTTATCGGTTGTCTCATTAAAATTTTTTTTTTTAATTAATTAGAAAGTTTTAGGGTCTCAAAAGTCAAAACCAATAAATGTAGGGAAAAGAAACATAGTTTCATTATGTTATTTTTTTTTTTTTACCATAAGAAGATGGTTATTGTGATTAAGTAATAAGGTAAGAGAAGTGCTAAAAGGATTTTCTTAAAAGTAGAATTCTACATGAATTCTCTGCTACCTTATATTTTTTGGTACAATATTTTGTAATGTTGGTACGAAAATTAATGTTAAACTATTTGGTGATATAGAGCTTACAAAGTGTCTTCATTTAAAAGAGTATGTAATTTGCAACCCATGTTTGCTCAGAATGGTAGTCTAGGATGCTCAAAGGTGAATATGGACCGCGATTTTCATATACATCAAACAGATAGATGTTGGTGGTTTATGGCATGAAATAACATTTCACTTCTTTTAAGAAGAAGACAACCTAAAAGGGAATGAAAGAAAATTTAAAACAGAAAAATGTTGGACGTTACCATCTTGAGAGCATGGTAGTTAGAGAGAAACTAAATCGACTTTCACCTGCAAGTGATTCTTTATTATAATGATAAAAAAGTGTTGATCTCTTATGTGATAGCATGAGGTTAAATTTCGTTGATGACTAATTTAACATTTAATTTGAAAAAATCTATCGTTTGACAAAAAATAAAAAATAATCTACTTTCACCTAACTAGGAGCCTTAGGACTAGCATGGCATTCCATTGTCACAAAATTATGGTGATTCCATAACGCATAAATGATTTCCAGTCACTTATATTATGCATGCGTGAACTAGTGTTATTAACAAAATTCCAAACTATCTTAAGTTTTGGCGCTTTTAAAAACCAAATGAACCCAGTCGATGGTGACAACAAACAAGAACCATTTTTTTTTTTTTTTTTGGGTAAATTACATAAAATTATCTCAATTATTTGTCGAAACACAAATCGTATATTTCATGTTTTAAAAATTATAATGTCATATCTCATTTTACTAATTTGTTGCAATATTAGACATTCGTTAATTTTTCTGTTAAATACTGACGTGACTCGAGTCGGAATTCACTTCCTAACTGGATTAATTTTTTTATTAAATATTAAAAAAAAATCATTTAAATATATTTTTTTAAAGCGTGGGTCCACCCATACAACCCCATCACGCTCACCCTTCTTCCCCAGTTCGTCCGACGACATCGACCTCACCTAATCCCCGAGCACCCTGACCTCACCACCTGCCTCTACCACACCCACCTCGACCTCGTCCTCTTCTCCCTCACCTGGTCCCGCTCCTTCCTCGAAGAAAACCCACCTTAGGATTCCAATTGAATTTTCAAAAGGAAGCAGCTTTTGGTACCAAAAGTAGAATTAGACAAAGAAAGGAAGTAAAGCCAAAAGCCGCTGTTGAAAAAAGTCGGTGGCTCAGTGAAGCATTCAAACAATTTTCTAGGTTAAAATCTAAAAAAAAAGAAAAAAAAAAGAAACCCAATTTTCAAAAAACGTCAACAAAGAGAATTATTCTTGGAAAAAAGCAGAAAATTAAAAGACCCCAAGAAAGAGTGAAAATTAAAGGAAAAAGGGTCAAACCCTAAAAACCCAGATCTCCAAAATTCCAAAGGAACCAACTTTTTGCAAAATAAAAGAAATCCCCAAATGCACAAATGTTGGAAATTTCTATCAAGAATCAAAGCCTTTCACCGCACCATAGTTAATTGCCATACCGAATGCTTGAGCTCTCTTATCTCTTCACTCTCTCTCTTTCTCTCTCTAACTTTAGTCAATCTACCAACTTCCACACCAATAATCAGGTAGGCTGGATTTTTAGCTGTGTTGAATTCAAATTGAACGTTGGGGTAGAGCTTCTTGGAGCCGTGCTTATTCCAGAAGAGAAAGGGCTTGCCGTGGAGGTGGAAGGAGGGGGAGGAGAGCAGGTAAGGGAGGGGGGTCGAAGGAGTGGCGGAGGAGGTTGAAGTCGAGGGAGCGGCTGAGTAAGGAGCCCGGAGATGGGCGAGGTAGTTGGATGGACTGGGGAAGAAGGGTGGGGGTGATGGGTCTGTATGGGTGGGTTCCGCATTTTTTTAATAAAAATATTTAAATGATTTTAGCTAATTTTTTATTTAAATATTTAATTAATTTTTTAATCCAGTTAGACTGAGAAATGAATCTGCTTCAAGTCACGTCAGCATTTAACAGAAAAATTAACAAAAAAACTAACGAAGGTTTGACATTGCAACAAGTTCGTAAGATAATGTATGCCATTGTAATTTAAAAAACATGAGATATAAGATTATGGTTAGACACATAATTAAGATAGTTTTATGTAATTTACCTTTTTTTTTTTCCTCATTGTACATATGTATCTATATTTTTTGTTCATCGAGTTTAATAAATGAAAAGAAAACAATATATATGATTAAACAATGATGTGTACGAAAAGAAAAGGTGTGTTTACCATTTTTAAAATTAAAAAAGTATACACAGTCCAACATACCGAACCGAATACGACGATTCAAGTTTGAACTGGGATCAAGAAAAGAAATGACTTCTTCAAAAGCTTAAAAGGTCATCCACCACTTTTGAGTACTCATTTAAAGATTTAAAGGGAATCTTTGTATCGCTAAATGAATATTGTCTCTAATGACAAAGTCCTTATAGTAGAATCTAAATTTGATGTTTTTATAATTTTATGTGATAATTTGATTAGGTGCAATATTTTTTTTTTGTGTTAAATTTTTTTAATTAATCTGGACCCGGGTGAAACGATAAAAAAAATGTCGATTAGAAATGCAAGGCCGACGCTCAAACGGTTGAAAAGAAAAGAAAAGAAAAAAAAAATGGAAGACAAAGCCCATGTGATTGGGACCCACACTTGCAGCTGGCGTCAGCAACTGTCAGCGAGTTCAACTCAACCGGCGTGTCAGCATCAAGTGGGAATCATGCTGCATAGCAACACTCATTTTGGTGGGCTAGCTTTTCAGTTCCTATACAGTCCTTATATGTGGGTATATACACTAAGTATCCGGTGAGTTCATATACTTTAAGAACTCACTTTCCAATTTATTAGAGATTTATTTTATCCCTATATTTATTCTATACGGTGATTGTCCTTATTGAAGGACTCTATGTGACATCCCACATCGCCCAGGGGAGTGATCCTTAAATGTATATTCCCATCCTTACCTAGCACGAGGCCTTTTGGGAGCTCACTGGCTTCGGGTTCCACGGGAACTCCGAAGTTAAGCGAGAAGGAGGCTAGAGCAATCCCATGATGGGTGACCCACTGGGAAGTTGCTCGTGAGTTCCCAAAAACAAAACCGTGAGGGAATGGTAAGCCCAAAGCGGACAATATCGTGCTACGGTGGTGGAGCGGGCCCGGGAAGTGATCCGCCCCGGGCCGGGATGTGACATTTAGTATCAGAGCCTAACCCTGGCCGCGTGTGTGCCGACGAGGACGTCGGGCCCCTAAGGGGGGTGGATTGTGACATCCCACATCGCCCAAGGGAGTGATCCTTAAATGTATATTCCCATCCTTACCTAGCACGAGGCCTTTTGGGAGCTCACTGGCTTCGGGTTCCACGGGAACTCCGAAGTTAAGCGAGAAGGAGGCTAGAGCAATCCCATGATGGGTGACCCACTGGGAAGTTGCTCGTGAGTTCCCAAAAACAAAACCGTGAGGGAATGGTAAGCCCAAAGCGGACAATATCGTGCTACGGTGGTGGAGCGGGCCCGGGAAGTGATCTGCCCCGGGCCGGGATGTGACACTCTATGTTCTGAATGGTATCGTTTGGTATGCAGACGGGACGGGACGGAACGGAATGGGACGGGACGGGACGGGACAGGACGGAACGGAACAGAGCGGGAGTAAAGATGCCCTCGGATGGAAACAAGGAGGAAGAAGAAGGAGATGGGGAGGTTATAATTTTGTGTTCCACAGATGTGGAACGAGTCGTTCCAGGGGGTGAGGTGGAACGAAAATTCACCCAAAACTCGTCCCGTGGAACAGCTCGTTCCGCCCGTTTTAGGTGCACCAAACGTGGGACGGAACGCCTTGTCCCACTTTGTGCTGTCCCGTCCCACGTACTAAACGGTACCAATAAGATCAATATCAAACAAGGAGCTTGCTCCTGCACATCAAGGAACAAAAGTAACGGTTGACATTTAAATAGTTCTCATTTAATTAAATCTCAACCGTTCACTTAGAAAATAAAATCTCAACGGTTAGGAAAACAAATGTGCGGGAAAGAATTTCCGATCAAACAAAGACATTTTCTTTAAATGGTGAGCCCGGTTATTTGCATTCGAAAATGTTGAGCCCGGTTCGTCTTCTTCCCAATCGGCGCCAAAAACTTATTTGAAAATTGAAAACATTTAAAGTGGCACACACCGTTGCTTCGCATAAATAACAGACTATTCATTGCTCTTTGATCATACTATACATTCTGTCTGATTTGTCTGTCAAATTGTTTACTATCACAGACGGTAGCCCCTCTCCCTCAGTTCCTCCAGAAATCGAAACGCATAGGCATTTATAACTTCTGCAACAACAAGAATCCACTTCGAATTTCATCACCGGAAAAACTAATCGCCATGGATAAGCGGCTCCGCTCATCCCTTCAGTCCTCCGCCGACGAATTCCTGAGCTCCGCCGCAAAGCAAACCCTAAAATCCTCAAAGCCCTCTCTCAAAACCCTAATCCACGGCATCAAGCCTTCCTCCTACCTCTCCTCCTCTCTCCCTCTCGCTCTGTCCCACTCCATTTCCCAAGCTATACAATCCTTCCGGAACCTTCTGGAGCCCAACCAAAACCCTAACCCTAAACCTAACTCCCCGCGCTCTCCTCCCACCAAGCGGCCCCGGAGGTCTTCTAGGCGCTCCAAGACTCGACCAGAACCTGATTCAGACGACCCAGACGCTAACCCGGAGCGAGAGAGGAAACGCCTTCTTTCGGAACTTCAAGTTTTAGCATTTATCGCACAATTGTGCATTTCGCATCCCCAGAACGCATTCTCGCCGTTGGATTTGTTGACCGGAGTTCAGGCGCTGCACGACAGTCTGATTATTTTGGAGTCGGACTCGGTGCTGGTTTCGGAGATCGCGGGTTTGTGCGAGCAATGGTGGAAGGAGGAGCTGCCGAGTCGAGAATCACTGATTTCTCAGTCGCTCCCTTTCTTGCTCTCGAGATCTTTGACTCTGCAAAAGAAGGCAGATGTTCACAGAGTCTACGCGCTCCGGGAGGCCTTTACTTGCTTTGATTTCGAAGACGAGAGCATTGAGGACTTGAAGCTCTTGTTAATTCGGTGTGTGATTTCGCCACTGTATCTGAAAGCAGAGGAGGGGAAGAAGTTCCTTGCATTTCTATTTGGGTTGAGTTTGCAGCTGTTGAAGGAAGTTTTGGCAATGATTCGATCTCAGGTTCCGTTTGGTCGAAAGTCAATGCTGGAGGCCTACGGGGACGTCCTGTTTCGGGCTTGG
Organism: Pyrus communis; assembly: GCF_041283825.1. Taxonomy (NCBI): domain Eukaryota; kingdom Viridiplantae; phylum Streptophyta; class Magnoliopsida; order Rosales; family Rosaceae; genus Pyrus; species Pyrus communis. The sequence continues at coordinate 17,496,244 of NC_142566.1, read as the reverse complement.
AAAGTGGCGGATGGCGACTCGAGAAGTGAGATCGAGAATGGGTTTTTGCAGGGTTTGATTGAGGGTGCAATACATGCCAGTTCTGGAGCTCTTGCTGCTTCGATTAGAAGGGTTTTGGGAGGGTTTATAAACCAGAGGACCACTGCTGGTGTTGAGAAGCTTCTTTTCCAGCTGTCTGAACCTGTGATATTTCGCTCGCTGCAGGTAAATTTTTGTTAATAAGTTTGTTAATACAATTGTCAAATGCTGTGTTTATGTTGTATCTGAATGACTGGTTTGTGATCACAGGTTGCGAATTCTAATGTTCGTCAAAATGCGCTGCATTTGCTGCTGGACTTGTTTCCTCTTGAAGATCCTGATTCCACAAAAGAAGTGAAAGATTCCTTGCTTGATAAGCAGTTCTTTTTATTGGAGAGATTACTCACCGATGATTGTCCAGACGTGAGAGTGGTTGCGGTGGAAGGGTCTTGTCGAGTGCTTCATCTATTTTGGGAAATCATCCCTTTGAGTACAATCACAAAGCTAATTACCAAAATTTTTGACGATATGTCACACGATGTATGTCATGAGGTTAGACTTTCCACACTGAATGGCACTATCTATTTGTTTGGAAATCCACAATGCCATCAAATTCTCAACGTTCTTCTGCCCAGATTGGGTCATTTGATGCTGGACAATGTCCTATCAGTAAGAGCTGCAATGGCAGATCTCCTCCTTGTTATAAGGGATATTCCAAATTTCCAGTTCCATAAGGTAAATGTTTCTCTTATAATTATGATAAGCTCTTGTTATTTCTGATGCCTTTTTTGATGGTAGTTGGTTTGTGTGCTTCATTTCATCTTTCACTAGGTGGTGAAATTAGATGTATTATTGTCGGACCTAGCAAATGATCAACCTCAAGTTGCTCAGAAAATTACAAAACTGCTTTTGCCATCATACTTTCCTTCAAAAGTGTCTGTTGAAGCAGCATGTAATCGTTGTGCTACGCTCATTAAAAGGTCTCCAATGGCTGGAGCCAGGTTTTGTGAATTTGCTGTGTCCCAAGGGGCATCTCTCAAGTCTCTGATGGAACTTGTTCGAGTATTGATTACTTTGGTCTTGCTGCCTAGTAATCTAGATGAAGATCAAATTGAAGGTCTACTTCTTGCTGCTGCCAACCTTTGCAATACCCTAGCAAGCGAGTCAGTTTTCAAGAATGCTCTTAAAGAGTTCTTCGATGGTGAAAAGTTGAAGTGCTTGTTTGCCGCTGCTTCTACTCGGTCTGCTCAGTCTTCTGTATTCAACATTGTCTCAACTGTCTCTCCAGATGATCTAGCTGGACTTCTTGACGAATGCATGAACCTGGTCACTAATTGTAGTGGTTTATCCAAAGATGCCGAGAGGCAAGCTGAAGTGAGGTCTGCTCACAAATTGTTGCTGTCTTGTGATGGGGTTGATGGTATTCTTGAAGCTCTAACAGCATTCCTGCAGAAAGCTGCCTATCGTTGCCATGTTAAATTTGGCAATGAATTACCAAATCTGAGTGTTTTCTCTGCAAAAAGAAAGAAATTAAAGTCCTATAGCAAAATTTCAGCTCGATGGAGAAATGTTGGCGGGAAAAAACCAACCAATTTTGAGAACGATTATTCAGTGGCAGTAGGAATGGCCTGGCAAATTAGAGATTTACTTGCATCTGACAACACTCGGAAATCTATATTGGGGTCTCAAGTTCTAGAGTCGTTATTTCAATCCTTAAATGTCATTTCGGAGGTCAGCATTGTGCAGTGCATGCATTGTGAATATATGGACACATCTCCTGTCTTGGCATATACAGCTCTTGCTCTGCATATGTCTCTTCAAAATGCCAGTTCGACTACAAAAGATTGCGGTACAAAAAGTAAAGATAGGACTGATTCCACAAGATCTAGTTCTGAGGCAAGTCATATAACTTTTTTTCGCATTCATTCTTATTTGAAGTTTTTAAGCTGCTTTATTGTCTTAATAGGTTTTTATCTTACATATTCTTTAGCTCCATAACCATGCTTTGACTTTTTTAGTAGATATTGTTTAGCTCCATAACCATGATTTAACTTTTTAGTAGATCAATTTCTAAATCACTAAATGAAATTAAGTAATGGAAAATAATTATTTTTATGTCCTTTTGTTTTCTGTGTAATTCAAGTTGTTTTTACCTTAAAAAACTCTCAAAACATGGTAAGCTTTGGAACAAAAAGAAATTGGCAGAATGCACATGCCGACATGACTCGTAAAATCTGGTTCAACATTCAAGGAATTACGTGGAGTTCACGTTGGTTCTGTAGGAGTTACATTGCATGCAAGATACTATTTGACGCATGGAATTCTGATCTTCCTTTCCTTTTAGTTATGTTTCATGAAAAGAGTTCATTTATTAACCAGTAATTATTTGTGTTTTCATTGACCGTTAACCAACTCTGATATATTATGTTCATTGTTAATCAGAAGCCTTGTTTTGATTTGGACAGATTCTTCTGTACCGTGTACTCTTCACACAACATGTGTCCTCAAAATTGTTGAACTTTGCGAGGACTTGACACTGGTGTAATTCATCTGCCACAATATCACTGTTTAAAGTCTTTCTTTTCTTTTCTTTTTCAGCAGACTGAGTTGGAACATACATTGGATCACCTGGTTAACTGTGCAGAGAAGCTATTTCGGGCAGATGATGCTGGAGGGTCTGGAAAAATTTCTCCACGACCTAAGCATTCTAGCAAGAAGTCTTCCAACCGTCGTGAGAAAAGACAGAGAGAATCGCATACTGATGCCTCAAGTCCAAGTGATAGTGGTAAGTACTTATGGTTTATGGACCGCACACAAAGGCATATATCACATATATTGAAGAGATAACTAACAGTAACGATTGAGTAGGAAACATAACTATTTCATTAAAAAAGATTTTGTTTCCTTTTACCCTTTGGGATTGTCAGAAAACAATAATAATGGGGATGAAAAAGATGTAAATTATAATCTTCAGCCGTACCCATTATAACTATAATTCACCGCATCACACATGTACTGTTAATTATATGTACTTCTGCCCCTTTCATGAGGGTCAAACCGGGTAACAGGGCCTACATTCTGACAGAATATTAAGGGCTGGTTTGGTATTGATGTGCTTTGAAAAAAAAGCTGCTTCTGTTGTGCCGTGAAATAAAGCATCAAAGTGTTTGGTAAACTTTTTTGTAAAAGTGCTTTTGAAAAAAAAAAAAAAAAAAAAAAGTAGTATTATAGTGTTTGGTAAACTTTTATGTAAAACAGATGTGAAAAAAAGCCAGTTTTTCAAAGCTGGGTTTTGCAGCTTCTTGTTTTTGGCTTTTTTTCACCCAAAACTGTGAAAAAAAGCTGAAGCTGAATGTTTACCAAACACAAAAACAGCTCCCAGCTTTTTGTGATACCAGCTTTTTTCAGAATCACCTCAGTACCAAACCAGGCCTAACATTTATGATATATGCATGCAGGATGCTATACAGAACCAAAGAAGTTATCAAACAAGGTGAAGATGCTTACTGCAGTCTTAAGGTTTGTGGTTGATGCCGCTACAATAGGTTCTGTTCCTCAAATTCAGGAAAGGTGCTTAAAGTTCACATCAGGTTACATAAGATGTGTCGTATCTAAGTTGGAGCAACAATCTCGTGAGCCTTTTCAATTTGAGGAGGAGGATTTGAAGGATATGGTTCTCTGTTTGAAGAGCTCCTTCACATATGCAGCCAAGTTACTGAATCTAGCTCTTAAAGATGTTACTGAAGCTTCACCAGCACTCACTGAAGCTTCTGATCTTGCCAACGATCTGCTTGATTTAATCATCTCGATTGAGTTGTACTTGGGTTCTAACTACGTTGCTCATTTGGTGACAGGAGTAAAGTCTTGGCTTCCTGACTTGATTCTAGCATTAGGATCTGGGCACATTGTAGAACAGATTAAGGGAGAAGTGATGGAAATAACTACAGCTGACCGCATCAGACTCCGCTTTCCATCATGGCTTCTGATTTTAGCTAAAACTGAGCTCTCTGAAATAAGTGAAGCTAGGCCAGAAGATGGAGATTCCAAACCAGATGAGTTTCCTGCTTTTAAGAATCTTCTTAACATGATTGTTACATTGTTGAAAGGAAATATCAGCATAAGGAACGTGTTTGGGGTAATTTTCTTGATTAGCGCGGTCATTGGGATGCAAAAGAAGAATTTCGGGTTGGTTTTGGGACTCGTACGCTTTGCATGCCTGAAGGTATTCAGGGAAGACGAGAGAGAGTGGGGCAATATGATGTTGGCTTCTCTTCAAGAGCTTTACCCTCAGATTGAGAGAGAAATAGAAGAAGACATTGAGGAAGACAGAAGGGAAAATCTGCGAAATGCTAAGGAATTGCTTGAACCAATTTGGATGTATCATATGTATGAAACTGGGAAGGTTTCTATGGAGGACTAATTTGAGAACATGAGCACACTCGGATTGCATTGCCTCTGGTGTTTCAACAAAATGAAGGGCTGTTTGTCGTTGACTAGCTCTTCGGGTACTTGACAGTTCCATTAAGGAATGAGAAGAGTCCCAGGGGTAATCTGGTTTTGTTCTGTTTCATGTTCACTTGGTGAAAACAAGACGGCACTCTGCAATTGCTCCATGCCTGCAAAGAAAAACAATATATAGTTCATGTCCATTCAAGCAAAGGCTAAAAAATAAACATATGAACTCCGGTCATGTAATCCTGCACCCTTTCTCTTTTAGTAGCAAGTTAGAAACTAAGAAAGTTATATATGTACCATGAAAGCGTTGAACAGTAACAACTTGCTGTGAACGGTAACTGTCCAAGTGCATTTGCACTCCCAAACTGAACAACTCAGGCAATTCATATTAAAATATTAATATTGTTGTAAAATCAATGGTATATGTGGTGTGGAATATAAAGTAAATGAGACAATATTTATAAGGTTCGGCAAGTGTGCCTACGTTTTCGGGGCAGCAATAGTACTTTCTCTTATTATGTGAAATAATAAGAGTACAAAGATAACTTACTATTTTCTCTCCTCTCTAGCTCAACTCACTGGTATTTTCTTATGTATCTCTTTTCTTTCTCTTCTTCCTCTCCTTTCTCTTATTTTCTTTCCTACTTCCTTTCCTTCGTATGTCTATATCTCTTCTTTCTTCATTTGCTTCTTTCCAAGACTTGCCACCTCAACCATTAATGATTCGACTTGGCAAGTTCAAGCAAGTGGACGTTGACCCATGTTGACCCATGTTGGATATAGAACCCGTACACTGAATAGCCAACTCATTAAACGTTTTTGAAAGTATTCTTTAATCTCAGGGAGCGAGAAGGTTCCTAACTACTTAACCCACTATGCTTTGTCTACCACTAGCTTTACTTATAAAACAAAGAAGCAAATGAAGACAGAAAGAGATATAGACATACGGAGGAAATGAAGTAAGGAAGAAAGAGAGAAAGAAAAGAAGAGAGAGGAGAGGAAGAAGAGAAAGAAGATAGATACAGAAGAAAATACCAGTGAGCTGGGCTAGAGAGGAGAGAAAATAGTAAGAGTTATTTTTATACTCCTACTATTTCACATAATGAGAGAAAATATTGCTACTACCCCGATGACGTAGGCACACTTGTTGAACCTCATAAATATTGTGTCTCATTTACTTTATATTCCATAGCACACATACAATTGATTTTACAACACGTTATCAGCTTGAGAAGCTCTTATGTTAGTGGAAAGCACAATGCCATAAATCCGGTGAAGCACTACCTACCTCTCACCTATGTCGACTATAATTTCATAGATAAGAAAATCCTTATATTTTATTCTCATATCTCTGTACTACTAATTTTCTTAAATCAAGTATATATCTTGTTTCATGACTGTATATCATTATTTGCAAAAGCAAAAAGGGTACAAACTTCAAATTTGCAGAAAATCTGATAGTCATGTTACGAATTGTAAAACTCCAACTTCTTGTTCTCAAACAAAACTGGACAACCATCTTATGAGTGCCAAAACTCCTTTTTAGTAGCTCAGATAGAAATTATTTCTTCACGAAAGTTGGTCGGTATACTCTTATCCATATCATACTAAATTTGAGGTAGATTTAACGGTCTGATCTTCTCATAAGTTGCAGGCATTACATTTGACTCTAAAACTTACGGGAACCATTTCGGCTTTTTCAAAACTTATTGGAGGAAGGGCACCAACTGACTTATTGTTAGTATTACCTCCTGAGTAACTAATAGGACTT